>NC_141687.1:436505498-437105498 GCF_964263255.1 Lissotriton vulgaris | reverse complement strand
GAGCCAGGCTGCATCTCAGTTTCACATGCTACTCGATCTACAAAAGCGTTTCCTTGTCCCACTTTGTCACTTTCTTGTGTGCACTACATTTCACTATAGCTATCCTTTTAGGGAGCGTCAGTGCAGTCAAGAGATTTTGTACTAATTCTCCATTCATTATCTGAGTTCCATGTGATGTCAAAAAGCCCCTTTCATCCAGAGTAGGCCAAAATCATGCGCTACTCCGAAAGCATAGCGGCTGTCTGTGTAGACATTCACACATAATCCTGCACTAAGCTCACAAGCTTGTGTCAACGCTATCAGGTCTCCTGCCTGAGCTGATTTTTGTGGTATGCGTGCTGTCTCCACTATCGTGTGCAGTGTAGTGATTGCATATGCTGTGGAGGTGGTTCCATCTGGTAACTTTAAACAGGACCCGTCCACCCACAGCTCTCCATCCACATCTGTAAAGGGCATATCCTGTAAGTCGATACAACCCTTTGTCTGTTCCTCAGTCACAAAGACACAGTCATGTGTCTCTTGTGCCTCAGGCTGAGACGTTGGGAAGGGCAACAACGTAGCTCGATTCAACGTTGCACATCTCTTCAAAGTTATATGAGGAGCCAACAGCGTCAGCTCGTATCCTGTCAGACGAGCACTGGTTAAATGCTGCGTCTTTGTCTGATTCAAAAGGGCATCAACAGCATGGGGGACCAACACCAACAGCTTATGAGATAAGACTATCCCTTCACTTTGACGTATTAACACAGCTGTCGCTGCTACTGAGCGAAAACATCCAGGCAATGCTCGAGCAACAGGATCAAGTACTGCCGAGAAGTATGCACAAGGGCGCTGCTTATCGCCGTGCATCTGCACTAACACTGATAATGCACATCCATCTCTCTCATGCACATACAATGTAAAGGCCTTTGTGTAATCAGGGGTGCCTAACACTGGTGCTGAACAAAGGGCATGACGTAATTGTTGAAAAGCATTCTCACATCCATCTGTCCATGGAAGGGGAACTGGCGTATCCTTTGTCAAAAGGGCTAACAGTTGTTTAACTATGTATGAAAACCCTAATATCCACTTTCTACAAAAGGAGGTGAGACCCAGAAAAGCTCGAACTTCTTTCTGTGTGGTGGGTGCTGGTGTGTCTAAAATGGCTTGAATACGATCTGGTGTAAGTGCACGCCCCTCCTTAGACAAAAGGTGACCTAAGTAGGTTACCTTTGGTCTACAATATTGCAATTTCTTTTTCGATACTTTGTGGTTGTGAGATGCCAAAAAGGTAAGTTAAGACAATGTGCACTCCTCACATTGTTCAGGGGTGTCGGCGGCCAACAAGATGTCATCGACATATTGTATAAGCGCCACACCTTCGGGTAAAACAAAAGAATCCAATTGTCTTTTCAATGCCTGACTGTAAATGCTAGGGCTCTCAGTATAGCCTTGGGGAACTCTAAAAAATCTGTACGATCTATTATTCAAAGTGAAACCGAAAAGATATCGGCTGTCAGGATGAATAGGAATCGAAAAGAAAGCGTTCTTCAAGTCTATAACTGAGAACGTTGTCGCAGTTGGCGGGACCATAGTAAGGAGTGTAGTAATATCAGAAACCACTGGATATTGAGGTATCACTATCTTGTTGATCTCCCTCAAATCGATAATAAATCGATAAATCCTGGTGTCAGTGTCTTTCTTCAAGATCGGTAGTATAGGACTGTTGCACACGTTGTATGGAACTTCTTCAACCACCCCTACTTTAACCCCTTCGATGCTGATGACAAGCTCAGCTCGTCATCACCCACGGGTGTCGTGTGCTGATGACGAGCTGAGCTCGTCATGGTGCCACTAAAATGGCATTTTCCAGCACAGGGGGGGGAAAACGCCTAGCAGCCAAGTGGTTAATCAAGTCCTGCACTATCTGTATGAGCGCCTCCTCCCCCTCCTGTGCTATCCGATACTGAGGCAGGCGCGGAAGCACAGATCCCTCCTTCACACTGATGTGCACCGGAGGGATGATCATCTGTCCCACGTCAGTATCAGACGTGGCCCACAAAGATTCAGGCAAAGAGGCCAGTGCAGCCTCTACGGTAATCATGTACACCCTCTCCATTGTTGGATAATTATCATTCAGGATAACACGTACTCCCTCAGGGGAGCACTGTATCGTGGCCCGAAAATGCATGAGCATATCTAGGCCCACAATGTTATCAGGGGTTTTTGGAGAGAGTAGAAATGGGCATGGTGAGGCAAACTGATCTACATAAAGTGCAAGAGGTTGTGATAGTGGGCTAACAGAAGGCGTTCCATCGAACCCTATTGACGTAATTGTTGAGCCAGACAGGGGAGCCCTCGGAACCAATTTTTTAGACAAAGCGCTACGAGTAGCTCCTGTATCAACCAGGAACCGATCAGTAGAACCCAAAACATGTGCTGTAACATAAGGACCCTCTGATCTACTGGCAATTCAACTGGTTCCTTACCCCATCCTACGCAATCCTATGCATACTGTGAATCATACTGTTCAGGAGGTGCATAATCAGACATTTGGTACTGATTTCGTCGATCAAAAACATTGGACCCATCTCCGGGTCGCATATTAGACTCAAACCTAGCTCCATCATTCGTGTTGCCCCTAGGGCCTGAAAAACCTCCTCTACCCCTCATGGATCCCTGCCCATGCTCCTGCCGCTGTGCACGTAATAAGGGACACTCGTTCGCCCAATGGCCTTTCTGCCTACAGTATGCACATTGATCCCGGGCCAAATCAATACGGCCCGAAGAAGAACCGGAGAAATTCTGACCAACCCTTTCATTACCTCTACGAGGCGGTCCGTACACTTGTGCTTACATAACCTTCGTTTTCAGATCCTTAGATTTCTTTTCCTCACTACCCTTCGCTTCTAATTCCTGACGCTCATAATACTGAGCCATCGTCAGGAGGGATGCTGGTGTCGAAGTCGTCCAAGAGCTTTCGCTCGCTTTTAATCGAGCTGCTATACTTGGTAATAAATTCGAACATATTTATCAACAAAAAGGTGTTGACCCGTGTCGTCCGTAAGCGACTGGCCGCTAAAATCATGAAAAGTTTCCTCAAATTGTGTAAAGAAATCTGAAACCAATTCATCTACTTTCTGTTTACATGACACTATCATAGTCCAATCAATCTTTTTGGGGGGGATAAGCGATTTTAATTTAGCTAAGATAGCCGCAGGAAGATCTAAAATCGACGGGGTGGTTTCTGTGCTGGTTTCCTCTCCCTGTCCTCATCCTCAAAATCCACCCATCAAACTTTAAATGCCTGAAGGTCATCTATCTTTCGTATTGATCTCCACATATCTGGGGGTAATATAAGCCCGAAAAATAAATCAATATCGGCCAGAGTCATAGTACAAGAATTCAATGCCCCCTCAACTTCCTCATAAAAGGCTGCAGGATTCTTTCGAAGATCAGGCAATGCAGCTTTTAAGGCCATAACATCCGCTCTATTCCAAGGAGTATAAACCCAGTTATAGATAAAATACCCTTGAGCATCCGCTGACCCTCTATCTGAACTAGTACCCGCTCCTTTAGGGGGAACATACAAAGGCGCTGCCTACCGCATTGGTTTAGCATGCACTGCACCGATCTTATCTGAATAAAAGATGGATGACTGCTTCCCGCCGCCACTCGGATTCGATTGCTCCTTGCCAGCTTTCCGTCTCCGTGCTTGGTCCCGTAGCCGAAACATCTCATCCCGCAACGCAAATAGCCGTCGAATCGCAGCGGGCACCTGAGAAGGAAGAAAAAGACCTTTACGCATTTCCTTTGCATCAGCTATCACATCAGCTGGTTCAAGAACATCAGAATATTTTCGAAAAGCTGACACTACTTCATTAGAAACAAAATCAGCAAAATATAATGTCTCCCTATCTTCCCATGACTCAAGTTCTTCCAATAAGTCAGCAAGGGGGAAAGTATCTTTGTTAACCGGATGAGCAATCTTACGAAGATCAGCCATACGCTCGGTCGATAACATAGACCGTGTATCCACTTTCTGTCCGGGTGGTCTAGAATCTTGATCTCCTCCACTCGGGGCAGACGGACCAACGTACGGGGGCAGTGAGCGATCTAATAACGAAAAATCATCATCCGATTTATTAAGGACAGGATAGAGGGGCTGTTGAACAGGATACTGGCCAGATATTTGCAACCGACATTCTTTCTCCTGCTTCTCTTCTAATTCCTTTGCTTCACGTTTTTTCGCTTCATGCGCTTTCTCACGCTCACTCTTTCGCTGCTCTTTCTCAATCAGTGCTTGCTCACACTTCTCACGCTCTCGCACCTCTTTCACCCACATTCGTATACATTCAAACATATCTTGTCTCACTCGTCGCTTACACATACACTGCTCCACATACTCAATTTTCTTCAAATCAAACGATCCATACATAGGCCATCGTAACTCAGGATCCTTCTTGGTATATTTCCACCACAATGTGCTGTACATTATGGGGGAAAGACCAAATTTTATATACATATCCCTATTTGGCGTCCCTTCTGGGGGAGCCGGCTGTGATTCTTCAAGTACCAACCGGTCATTTCCAAAACAGCAGCATCACTTACGGAGTGCGCTAAAAACAGGCATGTCTACAAATAATGCAGAATATGCAATATTATAATTAAATGGCACGTAAAACGTTGTGCCGCTCAAATTCACAGATCAGGAGAAATATCTCCACATTGCCCACCTATATGGGTTGCAACTCATATATAAGTTTACCAAACCAATAATATGACCAGTCACTCCAAACAAACAAACAATTTAGTCGGGGCAAGCGTATAAAACTGCCTTGCCAAGCAAGACTATCAAAGGCTCGGAGCAGGTATCGTACACCGATTCCTACCAATCAAGAGCGTCCAGATTCCAACTGCCAAGTTCCGAATTCGCCCAAATGGCCACTATGCGGCAAACCGACAGAAGAGGTCTCAGTCGATGACCGGCGCCACCCAGATGATCAGATCGGAAGAGAAGGAAGAATACCTAGGGATGCCAGGACTAAAGGCGCCGCTGGCAGTGATCACGTCCCCGGCAAGGTTCCAATCCTTCGTCACGACCAGTCCTTCGAGCATCCGAGTCGTCGATGAGCCCCACGTGACGGGCGCCAATTGATGAGTACAGGCCTCAGCAAGGCCTGCGAGTGCGAAAGGGTTCGCCCTTCTGTACGCAGAGTCCTCAGACTACATAAGAAATTGGCACGGAAACTGGAAATACAAAATCATAGTTTAATAAACCTTTAAAGGTGGTACTACAGCCCACACAACATTCTACAGTATTGTACAAGGTAGCACAAAGAACTCGAACATGCGGTCACCTTTTATACACAAAGAAGTGGCTCATAAGTGGGCAGTTACAGCTCAAAACATGATTTACAACCATACAACCATATATGGACATTTCTTAAACATGATCGATACATGGGTGGAGTTAACGGTTCATGAAGCCTGCCGAATGCACATTCCAATCCCCTCTAAGCAGAAACAGATGTTACACGTACTGGGCATGCGCCAGGCAAGCTGGTACTATTTATAGCCTGTTGCTTGGCAAACTTCAGGGGTGACAATCAGCGAAGTAGGACTTGCCTTGTGGCGAGCACATGGCGATGTGAAGCATACAAGATGGACGCCCGAAAACAAAATGGAGTCTGGCCGTATTTCAAGTACGAGCGAAAAAACTAGGACAAAGACATGATAGCATGTCTTCAGCGAATGCTTAACATTATCGCTGTTTTATTTACAACAATGGGCTTATACTTTTGTGGCTGGTTGTTTGCAGTAGCCTGTCCCTCCTGACTTTCACAGAAACTCCTCCCTTTGTGTAGTAAGTAATCACCATTTTTCAGTCCCTTGTCTGCCCACATTTACTACTAAAACATAGACTAACCAGTACGGAGATCTCTGCCCTGAAAAGATAAGAGAGGCAGAGGCAAAAGTCTTTGTCCGTAGGTTGGTGAACAGCATTTTGTATTTGAGAATTACTACTGTAGTACTGCTTCACGTACCACAAAATTGAGTTTGTGAATAGGCCCCATCATTTCTTTACTTATAACTTCCATTGCTTTACTACGTATGCTGTAGCAGTTTTCTCCTTTAATGTGGGATCAGCCAACACCAATGGTATGT
This sequence comes from Lissotriton vulgaris, assembly GCF_964263255.1. Taxonomy (NCBI): domain Eukaryota; kingdom Metazoa; phylum Chordata; class Amphibia; order Caudata; family Salamandridae; genus Lissotriton; species Lissotriton vulgaris. The sequence continues at coordinate 437,099,351 of NC_141687.1, read as the reverse complement.
CTTTATCTTTGTTACACTAGTATGCCTAATTATCTGATCTCACAAAAACCTATATTGTGATCGGTCCAAATTTGCCAGTTGTACCAAAGACTTATACTGCAATTACATAGTGATCTATTGTTGTGTCCTGCTAATGGCATATTGATTAAAATGCATACCCCTCAAGTCCAGTTTTGAATTTATTCACAAAGGTGGCCTCCAATTTATATATTTTGCTTCTGGATACCTATCTGGCTCAAAATCATCACCCGCACTTTCTCAATCCAATATGTGTTTATATGTCACTAGCGTTTAAGCTGACAAACTAAGCTTTTACTCGTGTCTTACCCAAGAATGATTATATGTAATGCATTTAGGTATGTTTTAAGCATCACCCTTCATAGCATGCATCTTATTGTGCGTTCATGAAGAGTAGCACCAAAGACAAGCATTAGTAATGCATCAGTTTCGCCTATGTCATCGTCGGGGAGAAGGAAATAGCTCCCTGACAGATTACACGGGAGTGGAGAGGGTGTGGCACAACAGTCAGAGCTGCTGATTCGAGAGCTGGGGATCCCGACTCTAGTCACACCTGTGCCACGCAACATTCTGTGATTCTTTGCAAATCACTTACAGCCTTATTCATGAAGGGGCCGTTTTGCGAGCCCCTAATAGCGAATCATAGCGATTCGCTATTAAGGACTCGCAAAACGGTAATCATGTAGGAATCGCATAATAAAATGCGATTCCTACTGATTCCTTATTTGCGATTAGCAAATTGCTAATCGCAAATAAGGAATAACTCGCCATTCATTCCTATGGGCCAAAAGGCCCATAGGAATGAATGGGGAGTATTCCTTATTTGCGATTAGCAATTAGCTAATCGCAAATAAGATTGCGATTTGAAGGGTGCCAGGGGTGTCCACAGGACACCCTGTAGCACCCCTCAAATGACATTTCACACAGGTGTTGCACACACACATGTCCAAAGGACATGTGTGTGTGTAACATGCAACTCAGAAAAATGCATTTAAATGCATTTTTCGGAGTTTTCGCAATTTACCGCGAGGTCTGACCTCGCGGTAAATTGCGGCAAGAAATTGCGAATTCGCAAATTTAAATTGGATGTTGAATTGCATTTAAGGAATCTCTAATAGAGATTCCTTAAATGTAATTCCTCGCACATTTGCGACATCGCAATTAGCGATTTTTGCATTTGGGATGCTGAATCCCAAATGCAAAAATCGCACTCGCAAAGGGCCGGATTCTCAGAATCCGGCCCTTTGCGAGCCGATTTAGCCTTCATGAATAAGGCTGTTAATCTCTCAAGGAGATAAATTGTTATATAAGTATGCTGAAAGAGTAGAAGGTAAAACTTTATGAAAATATAGCTCCACCAAAGTGGATGTTAACAGTATTTCAGCGGCCAGTAACTCATAAGAGAAGCAGACGAGTAACAAGCAATGGTAAATGCTGGAAAATATGCTACGGCAAATAGAATTGGAGGAAAGGTAAGTGGCACGTACAGGAATTATTAAGAAGCCATTAAAGAGTCAAGGCGGGATGTAAGTCCCTTTTAAGTTTATATTAAAAACAATACATTTCTCAAGCACATTACAAGCACAGTGCAGGCGAAACCTAAAAAGATAACATACATTGCGTGGTATAATACTACAATACTGAGGAATGTCTAAAATATTCATAATATTTCTTCTCAAAATCATTATGTGTTCAACCACATAGGCAGTCAGACTGCCTCTTCGTTTTCTACAAGCAACTAAATACTCTTTTGCTCAATTTTCTATTGCATGACTCTTGTCACAAAGCAGTTACTCCAGCACAGTATTTGAACTCTGAATTATCAAGCCCATGCGTCACACAAGGCGATACAAGACAACTCAGGGACAGCAATCCGATTTATCAAGCGACATAGAAGCCTTCCCATACCATTTTTAGGAATGTGTGTGTTGCAAGTGCTGCACTGCGTCGGCCTGCGTGATGCATGACTTAATGTATTCAAGATAGGAGTTCCCATGCAAAATCCAATGCAACATTTACGCAGTAGGATTTACTAACTTATCATTGCGTGACGCATCTGTTGGATCTGCATCATTATGCACCATTTAGTAAATATGGTGCATCATGACGCAGGAAAGTGACATTTCGCAGCACAACATATTCTCATGCAATGCTGCACAACGGAGTGCTGTATGAGTTCTGATAAATCTGGCCCTCAGTGTCGAAATCCATGGTATGGCATCAAAGGGCATATCCTTTTACAATTTGTGTTACACCTTTTTCAAGATTCTACTGCATCAAATATGGAGGGCCTGTCAGGAAGCAAGATGGCTGCATAGTCCTGAGCTCAGTGGCGTAACGAAACTTCAGGGGGCCCCCCTGCAAGGTATGTGGAGGGGCCCCCTCCAGACTGTATCAGGAGCTGTCCGGCCAAAATGCTGTGCTGAGGGGGCCCTACTGCACCCTGGGGGCTCTGTTACGCCCCTGCTATTCAGGTTCAGGTGACAGCTCCTCCCACCACTCTAGCTCAGGAAGGCCCATCAGCTAGGCTATCAGGATATGCAGGGTTCACCTCAACTCCGTTTGTGTGGCTGTCTAGAGTGAATGCACATACAGGCCCCTGTATGCCTAAACAAGACGTTGATTCCACAGGCAGGCAGAGGCTTAAACAAGATGGTTAAACAAGAAATATGCCCACTTTCTAAAAGTGAAAATGATACCTAAGATTTGCGTCCTAGACACGGAATGCACTACTATGGTCCACTGCAATAGTGGAAACAATTTGAACTCTACAAAGTGAATGATTTCAACAGTTGAAACAACAAGTTAAAGTGTGTATATGATCGATATTTAAACAAAGTGTCCGTTGATGAAAAAGACGCTTCTAGGCTATATCTTCCACAGGTCTATTTAATATTCAAATGAAGTGAGTCTTGAAAAAAAACATTCTTCATGGAGATGAATTCCAATTCAACATATAAACAGCTGACAATTTAGCTAATCCCAATACATTTTTTGGCATTCACCGTCGATATTTGTCAGGCGAATCTACAAATGAAAAAATCTTCAATCAATATCACAACATCAATGGGTATTATTGTTTCTTCAAAAACCAGTCTCTATCTGAGCAGGACATACATGAGGCTGAACACATGAAATGGTAAGTAACGTCACTGTGTGCAATGAAAGCGAAAGTCGATACCTGGAGCCGTGCCCACCAAAGTTTTAAAATAATCCAAACAAAGGTGGAATATGAAACGCGCTTGAACCTGTGAGAATAGAGATGCACGAGCACCTGAGGTGAACAATCAGAAACCAAAGTGTTGAGATAGTGATACACGTGCATCATAAGTATACGAAAGGAAGCCATAGTGTCACGAAGACCAGCTGCTGGTTCAATGGAGTGGTGGACATCATTTCTATGCTAGAAAACATGCTGTGCTGCATTTGTATATTAATCGGGAGATGACCCAAGTGACCAACAAACCCCTACTTCAAATCAAATACCTCCGAACAACATGGCCAGCTAAAAACCATTGTAAAGTGAAAGAAAAGGTCCTCAGAATCACTACAATGTATCGATCTGTTATAGAAAACAAACAGCGCCGGTCAGTAAATGAGTGAACAAACAAACAGAGTTACGCGATCCGCCAAAGAGAAACCAGGACGATCAACTCACCGTGGTGAAATCCAGAAACCAGCATAATTCCGGAACAATAAGTAACAACTGTGATGTCCCAGAAACACTTTCTAAAAGTGGCATTTTCAAACACACAATTTAAAACCCACCTCCGCCAAAAGATGAGTTATTAACTTTTGAGCTCAGAGAGCCCAAATTCCAAATCTCCGGCTGTACTCAATTGAAAGTTACACTTGTAAAATGATACAAAGCAGCTCCAATAATATCCTATTGGGGAGCTAGTCCTTGCAATAGTGAAAAACGAAATTGGCAGTATTTCACTATCATGACATGTAAAGCATACCAGCACATCTCCTCCCTTTAACATACACTGCACCCTGCCCATGGTAGTGTCTTGGGACCACGTTAAGGGTGTCTTACATGTAGTAAAAGGGAAGTTTAGTGCCTGGCAAGTGGCTGCACTTGCCAGGTCAACTTGGCAGTTTAAAACTGCACTCAAAGGCACTGGAATGGTAGGCTTGGGACATGTTTACAGGGGTGCTTATGTAGGCGGCACAATCACTGCTGCAGGCACACTAGATGCATTTGATTTACAGGCCTTGCGCACACACAGTGCACTTTACTAGGGACTTACCAGTAAATCAAATAAGCAAATTATGGAGAACCAATCAGAATTAAAAATTACGGAGTTAGCATTTGCACTTGAGCACTGATTAGCAGTAGTAAAGTGCACAGAGTACACAAAACAGCAAAAATGAAGTCCAGCAGTAATTCAAAGATATAGGCGGTAGAGCAAAAAGACAGAGGAAACCACGTCAAGGATGCCTGGTCTTACAACTGCTTAGAGATCTTTGAGTGATGACAGGTGACATTACCTCTCTCCCATCGTCTCAAAACCCCAAAGACAGAGGTCAGTCGCAGGTGTCTAGGGATAATTGGTGCACCTGAGCTCAATACAAGAGAGCACCTCGATCCACGAGAATCCACTGCAACAATCAATCTAAATTACACCGAGCTGTTTTTGTTTATACGTCCTCTCTCGGGTGGGCTCTTTTTAGATGTGATCCCATTTGTAGCTCAGCAGACAGCAGCTTACCCTGACAGAGCAAGAGATGGATGGTCCGCACTCTGCTGCTTCTGGTCCTTCTCACTCATTTACGTGTATTTTGTTGCCTGCGAGTGTTGTTTTTGTGATCACAGGGGAGGGGCTTGCCCTGATTCTACTCCCATCTAAGAGCAAGGCGCCACGTGAATATCACCTGTGTAAGTCCATTACTACGTGACACTAGAACACGTTTTATTATAAAAATTAATTAGGCCCCAGAAGGCGTTCTAACAATCTGGAGGCATGGTGCTCATCTCATCACCATGAGAAGGATGAAATGCTGAGCCGAACTTGCTCTGATTCCAATCTAGTGCCCATTAAGTTGCACGCCGCCGCGTCGGATTGTTAACGCGAGCATTCGGGCAATGCCTGAGGGGCCGGTGTCCGAGTTCTGCTTGTGGGCTGCTTTTTTGAGCAGTCAGGGTGCTATTTGGGCGCTGTCTCTATTGTTCGAATACAGCCAGCGCCCCAGTGGGTGTCTGAGTGGCCTTTCTAGAGGCAGATGGGCGATCATTACCTCAGTTTAGCAACAGGCAGAGGTATCACTCCCTTTGTCTCGCTGGCCGGCCCATTAATGTGTGCATATACTGAGCGGGGGCAGGGGCCTGAGTAGAAGCGGCCTCACTTGTTTCACCAGTGTAAACTAACGGGTCCATTTTTACACCCGCCACCCTCTCCCCCCACCACCTTTAAAGTTTTTTCTCATAATATTTTGCCAAAGCAGTGATATGAGGAGATTATGCAAATGTAGTCCGATTTTTTTTTGTGCGTGCCCTGGGCCAATTTTCAATCCCAATCCAACCCTGGTTGCACGTGTATCATTGCAACAGGTGCATCAACCAACTGAGCTACCTTGATAAATTCCGGAGTTCAAACATACTAGATTAATGATGTAAGGTTCCATTTGTAGTGCCTGTTTAAGACAGCTGCCAATCACCAAACATTTGAGGCCGAGCCACGCTTGTTTCTTTTCCTTAAATAAGCAACCTGCTTGTTGATTGGCCTCTAAAGGCCCAGACTCGGGATTTAGGGGACAAGCACATCAGCTACTAACCTATAACGAGGATGCATAAGTCATTCGTGAATAGAAAGCTCAGGAAAGTAGTAAGTATGTGATGCTATACATTTAAAAACATGATGGAATAACAATCTAGAATGTATGCCAGCGTTTCATTCTAACAAGACCAATACATTGAACACGTTGATTGATAAAAGGCGCTTTTTTATTTATTTACAGTGGACTAAACTAGCAAAACTGCAGGAAACTGTTGTCTGTACAAAAAAAATGAGCACTGCAGAACTAAAGAACGCTATTATAAATCTGCCATTAACTAATTAAGAAAAATCTTTGGTAACCAGATTACCGGATATTGTGGGCACTCCGCAACAACTACTACCACCTTTCATGATTAGCAGCAGAGACACCGACGGATATCCCAGGAGAGTGCTTCTCTACAAGTAATCCTGAAAGATTACTCTGATGTTAGTAGAGAAGTGTGGATTAATGGTTAGAGCGGCAGACCCTGATGCAGTCGTCTGGCCGGGACCAGGGTTCAATTTGCGCCTCGGCGGGTCTCGGACTCAATTTCCTCGGACTTGATAATTCTCACCTCGGTGCCTATTCTGATCATGTGCACCTCTGGGCAATAGTTTGCTTAATCTCTACAGCGGCCCCAACAACGCTGAGGATGCCTGACTTCACCTTGGGGGTGCCCAGGAGTGGGCTCCTCACAGGGAAAGGCCAGGAAGGGTTCCTCACTAGTATTCGTAAAAGCACCGAGATGCCTCCGGGTAGTCGTGCGGTATAAGTGCGTAATTATCATTATCATTATGTTTACTGCGGGAGAAAGCTCACCGAATTACCAGCCGCAACAACGGTTCTGCAGTTTATTCCCAAATTACCCGTCCAGAAAAGAAAATCTGCAGTTTATAGCTCACTACACGGACTCGCAACCATGTTTCTCGGTATGACCTTTGGCAAGGTCATGTCTGAGTTCAGTATACCTGGGGCCTTATTTATGAAGGCCTTGCGCCACCGGTGCGTCACTTTTAACATGGGAAAAAGTGACGCACCGGTGGCGCAAGGCCTTCATAAATAAGGCCCCAGGGGCCTTATTTATGAAGGCCTTGCGCCACCGGTGCGTCACTTTTAACATGGGAAAAAGTGACGCACCGGTGGCGCAAGGCCTTCATAAATAAGGCCCCTGAGGTGGACTGAGGATGGGGAAGTAAACCAAACAACGAAATGAAGAGGAAAAAGCAAGCCCACGAGACAACCCGAAAGGTTAATTTGGGGCAGATATGCTGGCAGACATATAAACAGTCATAGACAACTGGTCAGACACACAGAGAGCAAGGAACGTAAATGCCTTAAAGATTACTTACTACACGAAAGGACATATTTACAAGTGCACCAACATTGTTCAGGCCGGTTTTGCTGAACGAAGAACACTCCACCTACACCCACTATGTGATCCCCCGACTAACCACTGCCCCCAGCATCTGGCCCCACGTCCACCAGGTTGTTGGTGGCTGTGGTGCCCTTTTCTTCAATTTACAACGATTTTTCAAGAAATTTTATAGCTCACCGGGAATAAGAAACATGTAGATAAATTAATGCTGGCAGAACAACAGATTTATGATTATAATAAACTACGTCATACAGCGTGGATTCACTGGAGTGTGTGCTGGGTTCATAATTAGGTAGCTTCGAATTCTTTAAAAGATCATGAAAACGAAGCTAGAGTTTGCTCCACAGTTTATCGGATCAGGTCAACTACACAGAGTTAAGCGCAAGCCCTATGCCACAATATAGTATGTAAATGCTTAGGATCACAACCTATCTTAATAACACAAATTAAGTATAAACATACATTTAGAACCACCTTCAACCAGATTCTTTACACATTAGAGCAGAATGTTTTGCGCATTGATAACTTATATTTAGTAGTAATCGGCTCCCAACTCGGGAGCCGATTCACAGTCATCATGAGTGGCTCTGAGAATATAGTGTATGTGCTGTGCAGACCAGCCCTATATGCATTGATTGGCAGTTCATAAAAGTTGATGTACAGGGTGCACCAATCAAACAGGATGCGTTATTCTCCCCTTTGCCCATTGCACTGTTCTCTGAACAAGACACGGGGACTGGTGCAGGGGACAGATTTGTAGGGGTTTCCCATTGGCATTTCCCAGTGGAATACTTGACAGGAGCTGCATTCGGCGCTGGATAAGCTGTCATGATTCAGCCCTGAAAGTGCTTATCTAACATATTTGATAAACTACTCTTTAACCTACACCATTTGCACCCACTTTTCTAAAAGTTACTTTGAGTGACATCACTTCCTTCACTAGAGGTCTCCAAACTGGAGGCCGTGCCCCCTTGGGGGTTGCATAGATACCCGAGGCAGCACGAGGCTGTGAGCCCCCGCACAAACCTTATGCTGTAGGAGAGGGCACCAGGGGCGTAACACAGGCCCCCGCCGCCCCTGCAGTGCGGGGGCCCCCATCCTCCAGGGGGCCCTCTCAGCACAGTACTCCCGCTGGAGAGCTCCTGATTGAGCAAGGAAGGGGCCCCTCTGCGTCCCTGGCAGGGGAGCCCTCTCAAGTTTCCTCACCAAATCTCTGAATTCTGCACGAGTCTTCCGGATATCCTGCAGGTTTCTCCAATGCCACCGGGCTTTCCCTGTGTTTGGGGGTAGAAAGGGCGCACTTCCGAGTAATACTGAGCTCCCCTCGCCCAGCCTGAACTCCATTCGCCCACTGTTAACCCCTGGTATCCCGGAACAGAAGACACGTCTCCCTTTCACTGAGGGGGCCGCCGACATCCTGGGTACGAGGGCTTTAGTCCTAGAGCAGAGGTCTTCAAACTTTTGGATGCCGAGACCCCCCTGTCAACATTTTCAAACGTAAGGACCCCCTCCTGACAAAAATTTCGAAACCTCTAGGTTATGAGGAAGGCGAGGACCAAATTATGCGACAGGCTTGACTAAAGTGTGTGAGTAGAAAATGTAAATAATGTTCTGTGATGCTGCGTATTTTGGGGTAGTATTGCTTTATTATTTAGAATTTTTTTAAACACAGTAATACTGAGGAAAGATTTCACCTCATCAGTACCAGTTTATAACCAAAATACAGCAATTAACATCAGAAAGATGTCTAGTCAACCTCTGTGAAGGGCCTCCCAATCCGCAGGAATACGCGCTGCCACATTAGAAGCTCACCTGGCCATGGCCGGGAGCAGCAAGGGTGCATTCAAACCGTGGCGGTCTTGTGCAGAGTTAAACAGTTTACCCATGCCCCTTTCCTCTCACCCCCTTCCTTCCATCCCTCTCTTCTCTCCTCTCTCAACCCAGGATCCCTCTCTCACATTGCAGGCAGAAGGTTATTAGCCCCAGGACACCTTTTGGTAACAGTAGCGCACTACAAATGTAAATAATAGGCAGAAGCAGGGGATCCAGTAGACCCGAACCTCGGGGGGGGGGGGGGGGGGGGGGGTTAACACTCCCAGCCAGGGCTTGTCGAAGCACTGGTCGCACACGGTGCAAAAGTCTTTCCACCTTCTCCATGAATTCCCTCACTACCACTCACCAACAATACACCTCATCTCTCTATAGCACCTGTCTGACAAACATTTCATTTTTTTATAGCGTTTCTCATAGTTTACTCACACTCAGTTCTGTGATGTGCATGGTACATCTTCCTTGTACCAGGCACTTTAACCTTCTGCACTGCGTGGGTGACAAGAGTGCCCATGTGACTGCATGGTGAGCAATGCAACAGTGTGAGAGTAGGGTAAAAGGAGTGACTGCAGGGTGAGTGAGGTGACCATATGAATTTGGGTTCGGGACGAATTAGTGCATGGTTAGTGATGGCCTTGTTTGAGTGAGCTACAGATTGAGCAGTAAGGGGGGGACAGGTGAGTGGAGTGTCACATGAGTGCAGGGTGAGAAGTGTGCTCGTGTGACTGCAGGGTGAGGTACAGAGTGAACAATGCAAGCTAATTTTTAGTGCAAAGTGATCACTGTGAGAGCAGGGTGAGCGGGTGAATGGTGTGAGTGCATGGTGATCACTGTGAGTACATTATGATCACTGAGAGTTCTGGGTGAGCGGGTGAATGGTGTGAGTACATGGTGATTGGTGTGAGTGCATGGTGATCAGTGTGAGTGCATGGTGATCAGTGTGTGTGCAGGGTGAGTGGGTGAATGTTGTGAGTGCATGGTGTGAGTGCATGGTGATCAGTGTGAGTGCACTGTGATCAGTGTGAGTGCACTGTGATCACTATGAGTGCAGGGTGAACGGGTGAATGGTGTGAGTGCATGGTGATTGGTGTGAGTTCATGGTGATTGGTGTGAGTGCATGGTGATCAGTGTGAGTGCAGGGTGAACGTGAAGGCGAGAATGAGAAGTGAGTAGTCTGAAAGCAGGGTGCATTCCCAGAAACTTGAAGCATAGGGTTTCAGATATAAGTTAAACTATTGCTATAATGGCATTAATCAGGGTTCGAGGGTGGAGGAAATAAATAATGTGCTGATCCTGCAACAAACTTCCAGTCTAATGATTAGGGTTACCAGCTCATTATTTTGATGGCCCAGAAATAAGCAGTCACCTACAGCTGTATTTTTTGCACTTATCTGTGAATACGTAGAACAGCACATATGATTAGAAAGAACTTTTAATTGCGTTCTAGGGATGCCTCAATGATCAATGACTAATAATTAAAGAGAATAAAAACAGAAAAGTCACATAACTAATTAATACATACTTTTTTATTTATAACTCAATTTAGTGTCAAGAGCAGGTCTCTGCAGGATCTTTAAACAACACATAGCAAGCATGTTTCTTTTGGCAACACAACTTTATATTTCTTTTCATTAAATGCATTATCACACTACAGCAGTAAGTGTAAAAATACAAATGTAAGGAATAGGCAGAGTGGGGGCCCAGGGGGTACTGACACCATAAAAAAACGAAGCGTTGGTAATCAGTTAACAAATGCATGTAAATATGCTAATGGTCTTAAATGACCTGTGAAAAACTCGGGCCGGAGATAAGACTCCAGACACTGCCCAGCCGAGGCCCCAGGAGCGCGAGCTGCACTGCAGCAGCCCGGGCTGAGCCACACAATGGGGGAAGAGGGGGGCTGAAGCCCTGGAGGCCAGGGCAGAAGTGACACTGTGAAGGCGCGACCCCCTTTGCATCGCTCCACGGCCCCCCCTGGGGGTCGCGCCCCACAGTTTGAAGACCCCTGTCCTAGAGGAATCTCAATCTGTGATTCTCCTTGATGAAGTGAGGGGGGGGGCCTGGAGCGCGTCGGGCCCCCCGCAACGCGGAGACTGCGGGGGGGGCCTGCGTTACACCCCTGCCTGAGCTCTTTTGCCAAATGGCCATAAATCCTCTGTGAATAATCTGTTGTAGATCGCAGTCAAATGCAAATACAGCTACACTTCCCTACACAAAAATACTGATGTCGCCTGTGAGATTTCAGGGTCTGGTTATCTTCCGTTGAATGGCATTGGAAGTGTAGGTGGCAGGGAGTAAACTGGAACTTGGCAGGCAGGACTGACCTGGAACTGGGCCTGCATCATCCTTGCGCATGAACTTGGATCCGAGCTATTGGACCAAGTGAGGATGCTTGAGTTAGATGGATGTTAGGAAGAAGAAGAAGAGAAGTGTTAGCTCAAATGATAGGGACGAGGCTGACAATAGTACAACATGGGAGAGTAAAGCAAACAAGGTCAGTTGGTCTGTGACTTTGGAGGGCCTGTGATTAACACAGACTGTACAGATTTAATCACATAGCCCTGGGAAGCTTACAAGCCAGGGGATGCGAGGGGCATGGCATAGTACATCTTATGTGATGCCTTTAGGTGTCTTGGCAGGTGAAATTAAGCTCAGGATTAGCCCTGCTCAGGGACTGGTACATCTTGGCTCTACTGGCATCAGACAGATGTGGAATAATTCTGACCCCTACCTTTGACTGACAACCCGTGTTGCAAGGTAGCTGTGGCTGGTCTTAACCTCTGTTGATTCCAGAGACATACTGCGGTGATGGTCGTTTCAGATCCTGGTCTTCACATCTCAAAGCACTACAGATATAGCTACCAACGGGAGGTCTTCCACTTTCCCGTATGCCCAATACTCAAACATACCCACAGTAGGTGAAGTGTTGGACTGCATCTTTGTTGTGGGAAAGGTAGAAAGGCTTTAATACATTCAGATTAATTTGAGGTGGTGCAGATTCCTGGTTCGCAATGCTGGTGGGTAGGGTGTGGTTCGATAGATATGTGGAGTCATGGAAGGAGGAAAGGGGACCCACACACATGTAACACCAGTCTACAAGGCTTCTTTTGTGTTGCTACTCTGCAAAGCAGTGCTAACACGTGATAATTCAATGGGCTGTTCTTGTTGCCTTATCAAATTAACTCCAGTCTTTCTTTTCTCTTTCTTGTAGAGCTCAATTGGAAATGAACATGATCAGAAGACTGTAGTGGAGGACCCTGAAACTGGCGAAGAGGCAGTAGAACAACTCACTAAAACAGAAGATGCCTAGATCACCTGTTAAATGTGCAGTGACTTTGGGTCTACCCTTTTCAAACTACAGCAATACATTAATTTATTGACAGGGATCAAATGTTGTGTTCAAATGCTTTAATGATAAACTATCTAACTGCTTCTCCCTTCACCAGTCCCTCTTCCTAATCGCATTTAGTTCTTCGAGAAGATACACAGTCTGCTCTTATATTATATTCTCCTTGTTGTTCTCCTGTTTTACCGGACTTCCCAACCACAACTGAATGATAGAAACTGCTAATCCTGACTGCAGAAAGCTGATCTTGATTGTAACTTTAGTTCATAGTGATGGCTCTCCCAAGTCATGCTGTCTTGCAGCCCTACAATGTTTTCCTGCTCCTTGCCTCTCCAGAGTGAGTGACTGTTCATAACAAAGGATTATGCAAATCAATGTAATCTACAGAGAGAAATAAAGGGAGCAATGTTTGCAATCCAACTGGGTGGTCAGAACCGTAATAGTAAACAAAGTATGCGAAGTGTGGCCATTGGATTAGCAGGTCACAGGGAGGTAAGAGAACACACCATGGAGAACCACAAGTCAGCAACTACCTCATATGTCTTAAAAGGGGCTGCTTGGTGTGCACCCTAAATAGCGAATCAAGAATATCGAGGACAATACATTTATTCTAAAATATAAAACATTTGTATGTATATATTTTCGATATCTAACTCTACATATAAGATCCCTTGTCATGTTTATATCTTGAAGGTACATGGATGTGGAGTTAGAAATAGTAAATCTATACTTTTCATTATTTTGTCCAGTAATAGTCTGTCCACAATAATATTGTATGTTAATATATTTAGGCTCAATATTTACTTGTATAACCCACTTTGCAGTTGACACGCAGTTCATCTTTATGCTGTCATCTACACAGAGCCATGTACCTTCTGGTCTTACCCTGGGCTTGATTCGGATTTCCTTATGGATGAACAAAACCCACTCAAGCTTAATGGGGATAAGACGGAGGTCCTAATTCTGGGCAAACATCCCTCTCTTAGGGGCCCTCACATTGGCCGGTTTCTCTCGGTTCTTTACCAACTCCTTCCGTGAAAATCAAAAATATGGGATTTTTGCTGGATGAATCGATGTCAATTAAGTCTCAGGTGTCTAAAGTGACTGCCATGTGTGTCACTGTGCTTAAATGGCTCAGAAACATTATTTAGAACATGCACATTTCAGCCCAAAGGCTGTGATCTCGGCCCTAGTTTTGTCTAGGCTGGATTGTGGTAATGTGCTTCACTTGGGCTTAGACAAGGCATCCATCCGCCAGCTGTAGTTGGTACAGAATGCAGCCACTAGGCTTCTGTATCGTCTTCCGAAATTTGACTCAGTCTCCCATGTACTTCATGAATTGCACTGGCTTACAATTCACAAACACATTACTTGCTTTTTGCAAGGGCTTGAAGACCTTGCTTTTTGAGATCGATGTACCCAAAACTCCCTTTCCTTTGCCGCCTGCACCGAGAATCCAATAGGTGTAGCTGTGCGCTTTACAAACCCTTAAAATAAATAAATACAATTAATTTCCTTAGCGTCCACAAATAACAGGATCAGTGACATCACAGCTGTATGACTGGTTGCCACTAGTTTTCAAACACACACCAGGTGTATAGACACTGCTCAGTACTAACGGCTAATAGTTATTTCTGGATGTCAGTTGCAATAATACCCCTGTTCTTGGTTTATAACAGTGTGTCTTTCTCAAATATCGAATTGCTCGCTTCCCATGCTTGTTTTAATATCTATAACACTAGTAGTCACCTGAGTTCTATTTGAGGCAAACTTGAGAGCTAGAGTTGACCATTGTATGAAGTGAGATACTCTGGTATTTGATTTGCAGGGGACAATTGCAAGTTACAAAATTAAAAAGTGATGTATGGGTAAATTTCTGAACTTGGGTGCTCGCCTCACAAACCTTCATATCTGAATGGTTTGTTTTCATGTGTTTAATTGTAGGTGTTGATGAAGACAATGCTTTAATACAAACATACATCTCTAAGTGAATTCTGGTTGCTGGAAAAAGCATCAATCCCTGCCATAATGCTGCTTTGCTTCGTTTTGATTTTCTGGAACCTATGTGCACTTTCTTTTAATCCCAGTAACATCTTGATCGGAGGAATAGCTGACCCCCATCAATCATACCTTTAATTAACTTGTTTCCCCATGCACTGGAATTAAATATAGCACGTACCACTAGAATAGTTTGTTGGGAGTGCTGAAAGCTGTATTGCAGTTTGACAAACACTGACATCACAAGACACCACTTTTGAAGAGCAGCAACCCAGTGTGAAGAAAACCTGGAGTCGGATATTAAAAGCATTAATAATACATGTTTCTTCAAATGTTGTGTAATATATGGTTACTTCTTCTGTTGAATGGCCATCTAATAGGCGATGGGTGGGACTATTAGAGAATTTCACGTGTTCTGGCATCACATTCTAGTCTATATTGTCTTTCTGCAAACCATTGGAATACTGTAGCTCAGCCCAATTGGTTGACGTGATTTCAAACAGGACTTTAATTTACAAGTAAGATGTTAAACCACTGCCCTGGGAAAATGAATGTGACACGCCCAGTGACTTAATCCTAACCATGGCGGTATGTCAACATCCTATTTTGTGGGGCATTTGTTCTGTAAGTCTGTCTTTTATGTACCCATGATGATTTAAGTGTTCTTTATAAAATACATTTGATCTTTACCAAGTCTTCAATCTATTTTCTTTTACTATCGATAATCTCTAGTACGTTTTTGTATTTCTGAATCTCTGGAGCTGTCTGTGCACTCTGAGAAATGCATGAGGTGACCTATCTGCGAATCTGTATATACTCTGTCTGTTTTTATCTAGATTGCACATGGGACATTGTACAGTGAATATAAGCTCGCCCTTAGACATTAACTGGTTCAAATAGTCATAGCAGAATAATGTTTTGATGTTGAACATAAGTTTTAGTTAACAGTACGTGCACATATGTGAATGAGCCATTTGCAGTCAGCACAATACACTGGGACAGATTTACAAGCCCCTTGCATCATTTTTGTGTCGCCGTTGCATCACTTTTTGTGACGCAGCTGCAGCATAAAAATGCAGCTCATTTACAACGTGACGCATTAAGGGAGATGCGTCATGTTGTAAAGCCCTGCGTCACATTATACCTGCATCAGGTATAATGTATGCAGGGTGGGCATTCCAACGCAAAACAACCTCCTAGAAGTCACACAGTGAAATCTACAAGATTTCACTGCGCCGCTTCTAGGACGCCACTGTGTCAAATTCTTATGCCTGCTTGAAGCAGGCGTATGGAAAGGGGCGACCACTCGGTCCCCCCGAACGTATGGCAGAGTACCTCGATCCCCCCGGGAAGCCATTTTGGGCGGGAGGCGCGTCTCGGCTGGTATGCCCGAAGCGGCGTAGCCGGGGCGCGCCCTTTCCCGCCCTAAAGTGGGCTGGCCTAGACACTGACGCGGCTGGCCACGCCCTCGGGGCAGGCAGGGGCGGGTTTACGCCCGCCCTGAAGACGGATAAAAAGGGACGCAAGACCAGAAGACATCCTCTTGTTCCTGTGCTCTGAAGCTGCACCTCCTCGCTGCACGTGAGCTCGAGACGGAACGAAGAGCCAATTTTGAGCGTTGTAATCTTTCTTTTGTCTTACAGATACTCTGTCGGAGAAATGCCCAAGAAAGGCGGGAAGAGAATGACGACCGAACAGATGGTTCGGGTCCTCATGAAGGAGATGACCGAGCTGAAGAAGCGGGTAGCGGAGAGAGACGGGGAAGGGGGGCCGGAGCGTCCGTCGGCTGGAGCAGCTCCGGGAGGAAGAGCCAAGAGGCCAAGGAGGGGACCAGCTGGGGGAGACGCCCCGGTTCCCTGTACCCCGCTCGAAGCGCCAACCCCAGTACCAGTAGAGGGGAATCCGATTCCTGTGGTGGTCACCCCGGTGTCCAAAGAGGATATGCCGCCCGAGCTGGCAGCACAACTTGCAGCGTGGTTGGGCGACAGTAGTGAGGGCGCCACGGCTGCCGAGGCCCAGGCGCTGATGAAGCAATTGCGCGAGAAACGGGATGCAGCCAAGGCGTCCGCGCCGGCTGCAGTAGTTGACAAGCCACAAGGGACGATTGCGACCGCAGATGCAGCGTCAGGTGCAGGTAAGCGGCCATTGCCGATTGCGAGGGATGAGTCAGCACCCTCTCGTAGAGAAAGGTTGGGTCAACATGTGCCTTTGGCAATTAAGGAGAAGATTTGGGCGGGGGAATACGTGAACATCTTCTCGTTGCTTGTTGATCATTATGAGGTGGAGCATGTTAAGGGTCAGAAAGATCTTATGCATCCGAGTGTTTGGCGCGCAAAAATGGCCGCCTTTAAAGTAAATGAGACTATCGGCAATTGGGGCAATGCATGGGGAATTTTTACGTCAATCTTGGGGGAACGTAGGCCCGAGTTGCTTTCCGAGTTGCCGACCTATCAGTCAAGAATCATGGGGTACTCGACATCATACCAGGGTAACCATTGGTTCTGCTACGATAATCTTTTTAGAAAGGCAAAAGAGCATAATAAAAGCTTAACCTGGGATTGTTATGATTCTTTGACATGGGATAAAATGAAGGAGACAGGTATGTTGAAAATGCCATTGGTAGGAAGTAATGTTGGCGAATCCTCCCGCCATTATGGGGGGACGCCCTTTCGGTCAGGTACGAGTACCGACGATTACTCGAGACCTGCCGGCAATACAGGAAAAAGGGGGTTCTGCTTCAATTTCAACAAAGGTAAATGTACCAGGCCCCAGGGGTCGTGTAAATTTAAACATGAATGTAGTGGGTGCGGGTCGTCCCATCCTGAGTCCACGTGCAGAGCCAAAACGGGTGATAACGGGGGGAGAGGAGGCGCCAAACAGGTCTAACGTAGTCCGAGGGGCGCCTTTACCTACCCCGATTGATACCTTGGCGATGATTCCCTGGCTCAGTGAATACCCGGATCGTACTTCTGCTGGGGTGCTGCGGAACGGATTTTCGTATGGTTTCCGCATCCCGGTAGGGAACTTTCAGGGCGTGGAGAAGTGTAAAAATCAACTTTCCGTCCTGCAGCATACGACCGTGGTTCAGGAAAAGATCCGGAAAGAGGTTACTCGAGGTCGGGTCGCCGGCCCATTTAGTGTACCCCCGGTACAGAATTTTGTGTGTTCTCCTTAAGGGGTGGTCCCCAAGAAGGACCCGGGTGTGTTTCGACTGATTCATAATTTGTCAGCTCCACGTGGTCTTTCTGTAAACGATGCAATAGACCCAGAAGTGTGTTCGGTGCGGTACGCATCCTTCGATGAGGCCGTAGCCATTTTGAATCGCCTGGGGCCCGGGGCGCTGATGGCGAAGTCAGATATCGAGTCAGCGTTCCGGTTGCTCCCGGTATACCCGGACGATCAGCGTCTCCTAGGTTTTATGTTTCAGGGTTATTATTACATGGATAAGTGTATGCCGATGGGGTGCTCTATATCTTGTGCCTATTTCGAGAAATTCAGTAGTTTTCTACAATGGGTCTTCACTAAGAAGACGGGTTTCCAACATGTAATGCATTACCTTGATGATTTTCTGTTCCTTGGGGCAGCCGGGGATCTCGAATGTGGCCGGGCCTTGGCCGAATTTTGTGTATTAATGAAGCAGTTTGGTGTGCCATTGGCACCAGGTAAGATGGTGGGTCCTGCGACTTGCCTCGAGTTTCTGGGGATCGAGTTAGACTCCAGAGAAGGTTGTTTTCGTTTGCCAACTGACAAAGTGTGGAAGTTCAGGGCAGCCCTGCAAGTGTGTCTAAATGGATCTAAAGTTACGCTGCATCAATTACAGCAGTTGGTGGGACAGTTGAATTTTGCCCTGAGAGTTATACCGATGGCCCGCCCCTTTTCTCGTTCAATTGCCCAAGCTATGGTCGGCCTAAAGGAGGGCCATCATCGCACGAGACTATCGGCTGAGGTCCGCCAGGACGTGCGTATTTGGTTAGCATTTCTGGCGGACTTTAATGGTCGAGTCATCTGGAACAAACCAGCCGTATCCTCTGAAGAGCTGGGGCTATGGACAGATTCAGCAGGTAGCATAGGTTTTGGTGCCATCTTCGGCACAAAATGGTCGGCACAAAGGTGGCCGACATGGTGGCATGACAATGGTCTGACAAGTAATATTGCTTTCCTGGAACTTTTTCCCATTTTGGTGGCCCTGAGAACCTGGCCAGAAGGGTTCAAAGATCACTCTGTGATATTTTGGTCTGACAATATGACCGTGGTCGAGTGCATCAATAGTCAGGCAGCACGATGTAAACTGATTTTAAGACTGCTCAAAGAAATTGTTTTACTGTGTATGCAACTGAATGTGCTGTTCAGAGCAAAACATGTCCCAGGGGTAATGAATCAGGCGGCTGATGCACTGTCTCGTTTTCATATGCAGGCTTTCTCGGGTTTCCTTCCCTCAGCGGACCCAGAGCCGGCACCCTTCCCCGAAGCTCTCTGGTCTCTCGGTGCCCCGAACTTCGTCACCTCGTGGGAGAGAGTCTAGCACCACGGACGAGGAAAGCATATGAAGGGGCGTTTAGGTCCTATGTAGCCTTTTTGGGTACTGATAGAGAGAGGCTTTGGGGCCACGAGGAATGGGTAGTGAATTTTCTGATGTCCTTACGTAGGGCTGGGAAATCTGTGGCTACGGCCCAGAGGCATCGTGCTGCTATTTCCTTTGTTGCCAGGGCTCATAGTATCCAGGACCCGACAGCGTCTTTCGTTGTACAGAAAGCGCTGCGTGGGTGGCAACGCCTTGAGGGTCGCAGAGTAGATGAGAGGCGCCCGATAGGTTTGGATAGGTTGGCCCAGTTGTTGGCTACACTCCCTGCCACATGCTCATCTCAGTTTGAGGCGGTGTTGTTCCGAGCCGCTTTTACGCTAGCATTTCACGGGGCGATGCGAGTAAGCGAACTGGTGGCAAGGAACAAACAGGATGTGGCAGGGGGTTTGTGCCAAGAACACGTTCAGATCAGAGGAGAGGCAATGACGGTCTCCTTTGTCAGGTCCAAGACCGATCAAGACGGGATGGGTGACTGCATAATCATACGCAGGATTCCCGGGTCCTCCATGTGTCCGGTAAAGTGTTTAGAAGATTACCTAGCACGAAGGGTGGCACTATGGGGGGGGACCTTGTTGAGACACGCGGACACCACCCCACTGACGAAATTTCAGTTTCAGCGGGTGCTTGCGATGTCAATTGCCGCTGCGGGCTTGAACCCGGGCGAGTTTGGGACCCATTCCTTTCGGATAGGGGCTGCTACGGAAGCTACAGCCAGGGGTCTTAATGTTGAACAAGTGAAACGAGTGGGGCGTTGGTCCTCCAATTGTTATAAGAGGTATGTGCGGTTGCACATGTTGTAAAGCTGTAATGACGTACTCACGCCTCTTGTTTTTGTTTGGTTTTCAGTTGCGCAAGCCTACGAGGCGGGGCGGACTATGCAGTCGACCCAACACCGGGCCAGCGGTCAGACATCACCGGCTGTGAAAAAGGAGGTGTGGGTCGTGGGCCACTCATACGTGAGGTGTGCCGCGGACGTATTCAAAGCAGGTGACATGATTCACGTAGCTGGGGAATACGGGTACAGGGTGTCCTTCTACGGAAGAGGCGGTCTCTGTATTGACCAGTTTCAAGCATATTTTGAGGATTTGTTAGGGCGGACGAGGTCACCGCCGTCTATAGTCATAGTGCATTTAGGGGGCAATGATTTGGTCACCACCGGTAGACGACTTCTCCTGGAGGCAATGCTTTCCACTGTAAGTTGGTTGGCGAGGAGAGTTCCGGGGTGCACAATTGCGTGGTCCCATATGATCCCACGAAAGGTGTGGCGGGGGGCTATTTCTATTCCTGCTTTGAATCAGTCTGTTAGAAAGCTTAATAACAAAGTGGGTAGGTTGTTCCGTTCCGGGACATTGCATTCTATTTCGCATGGCTGTATTAATGATGACAGTATGTATTCGGGGGATGGTGTGCATTTGTCTCGGGTGGGGAATGAGTTACTAATAGGAGACTTCTTTGCATGGTTAAAAACGTTAAAGCATGACCTTTAGGTAGGAGCTTTGTGGGGGGTCCGGATAGCCGGTCAACTATCCGGACCTGTGGCGGTAAGGTCATGATCGGTGAGCAGTAATTGGAAGATCCCTATGAGTGGGCGTCACCCAACACGGATGGGAGCGCTCGGGAGAGGTGGCCTTTGGCCCCTCAACGGGGAGGCGGTCCTGTCTAAGGAGAGGCCGCCGGAAGGAAAGGAAAGGCGGTCAAGGCCCCTTCCTGTGTAGGAGGGGTTACAGCCCCCTCCTGGGGAATTTCCCGGGGCCAGTGACGTCTGCGACGGCAGATGTGGTAAGTTGTGTGGGGTTTGGGGGGAGGTCTACGCTACCTTCTAGATACTCACACGAGTCCTCGAACGACCTTTAAGTGGCGTCGAGTTTATTGGGGCCCCCGTCAAGTCAAGGGAAATTGGTAGTTGCACTTGAGGTACGCCTCAGTGCTGTCGCCCCTCCCAAGTGGGGGGGGGTATTTCTGGTTAGGGATCTTGACACCGGTTACGACCTTGCCGTTGGCCCTTAAACGTTAGGATGTACAATTTCAATATTTCAAGAAAATGTTTTGTAGGTTGTTAGTTCGGCTAGGAGAACCTCTGTATTAGAGAATCTGTTAAGGTTAGCCAAACATCGCAATGTGGTAATGAAATTGTACATTAATATGAAACTGTTTTTTGTTTTAATAAATACGGCCGGGGAGGGTCACTCCCTCCCTCTTCCAAAAACTTCAAGAACTGTTTCCGGTTTCCCTCCTTTGGGGATTGTGTTGAGAGGGGGTGGCGGGTATCTCAGCCATAAGGATTGATGCAGCACAATGAGGATAGGCCTCCCCCTGCATTGCTGGAGTTGCATCGTGCTTGCGACACGTCTCCAGCAATGCGTGACTTTTGCGTCAACAAATGAGTCCGAATTTCTGACGCATCTGTCAATCCTTGCGCCAAGGTGCGCCCTATTGTACGGCGCATCAATAGTGGCGCAATGGTTTCTCAGGGTGGTGCAGGGAAATTTACGCATCTTTACATATGAGTCACTTTCTTGTAAATCTGCCTCACGGACTTTAAGAACTCTTATTTGTTCATACCAATGCACATTAGCTGTATTTGTCTTTAATGACACATTCATAATATAGTTAAAGCATGTATTTGCAAATACAATTGATGTACATGAATTAATAGTAAAACAAATACTGAGTAATCACATTGGAGGAGACAAAATCATGGAAAACCAATTTTAGGCAAAGACATATTTAAGGAAATACAAGTAAATCAAAAATTAAAGGGACATTTTAAATGAAAGATCATTTAAAAAAAAGAATCCAAAATTACATTAAACTTGAGTGGAGTTTAGGAGTAGTGAAAAGTCAGGGGTTATGAGAGTTTTTTTAGGGGTCAGGAGGGGTAGAGTTCGGGTGTAGAAAGGGCTTTTCAGGGTTCAAGGAGGCCTGAATTTAGGGGTGTAAGGGGTCTTTAGGGTTCACGAATGAGTGGAGTTTAGGGATGGTGAGACTTTATTAGGGTTCAGTGTTCGGTGGAGTATAGGGGTGTTAAGGGGATTTTAGGGTTCATTGATAGAGTATTTTGAAGGGCCATTGATGGGTAGAGGTTAGAGGTGGTGAGAGGTTTTAGAGTGTTACGGATCAGTGGAGTTCAAGGACAGAAAGAGTTTTAGTGTTCAGGATTGGGTGAAGTTTAGGGCGGTGAGTGACTTTAAGGGTTCAGAGATGGCTGGATTTTAGATGTACAAAGAGTTTTTGGGGACTCCTCACTGGGAGGAGATTAGGGATGTTAAGAGGTTTCTAGGGGGTCAGGGATGTTTTTTGTTTAAAGGTGATGAGGGTTTGTTTAGGGGTCAGGGGTCTTGGATGGATGGGTGGGATGATTTTTAGGTGTAGAATGGAGTATTCAGGGTTCAGGAATGGGGGATGTTTAAGGGTAGAAGGGCTTTTAGGGTTCAGGGATGGGTAGAGTTTGAGGCAAGGATGGGTGTAGTTTACGTAAAGTCAGGGTTTTGGGGGTTTAAGGATGGGTGTAGTTTAGGGGTAGAAAGAGCATTAATGACTCATGGATGAGTGGAGTTTAAGGGTCAGGTATGCGTGTAATTTAGGTATGGTGGGGAATTTTAAGGGGGAAGGGATGGATGGCGTTTAGTGGTGGTGATGGGTCAGGAATTGAAAGCATCCAAAGTAATTGTTTGACAAGGTAAAAGTAGAAAATCCAAAAGTTAGTTCCCTGAAGTAAAGCACTGAAATAAATACATTTGATAAAAATGTTTCGGAATTTAAGATCCGTAGCCATTGCATTTGCATCCTAAAAAATAAGCATGAAAACACCAATTTCGAAAAAAGAGACATTCTATTAATTGTTTTCTATGAAATCGTAAATGCCATTCAATCAGCAAATTTCAATTAAACAGTTTAGGTGAAATGGTTTTTCAGTAATGATATTCCATAAAATCTTTTCCAATGAAATCATAAACAACTAGTGCAATATTAGAGTATAACACATGGGATTCTGCAATCCCTGTATGAAAATGTGTCTCTTATTTCCTTATAATTGGCGACTTGTGACACACACAGTCGCCGATTATAATGATCACATCAGAACTCAACTGTAATCGCTTATTGCACTCGAGTTCTGACGTCACAATGCCGGCTTCCAGCCTAGGGAAAGGCAGGCCAGATCACTGTTTAAAGAAACGAAAATGAAACATAACTTTTATTTCATCATTGTTTTTTTAACTCTACAGTGCCAAGCAGTAAGTAGATATTGTGGCATTTTTTGCACTACTTGGAAAATTATAGAAAAATTCTGAATGTTTCTGCTGCGCCTTTTTAAATAAAATGGACTTCGATTCAAGTCCATCTAATATCGTTTTTCAACAATTAGCTAACAACTATTTTGACGTGTTTAATTTTGCGCTAGTGATTCTATTTTTATTCTTCATGTTTGCAAACATGCTCTCTTTTAATATGAAAGAGCTAGGCGCCAAGGATTTAAGTTGGTTGTGCAAAAGATGATGGTGTGGCCATGTAATGTAAGGGATAAAGTACCCCCTGCTGTACATGATAAGGATGTTGCAAGCCAGAATTTCATAATCCTATAAACTAAGCCTTTGGCCGTATTCCTTTATATGGCCCTGGAACTCCTTGGTGGTTTGCAATATCCTTATAATGTACAGCCGGGGGTACTTTATCCCATACGTAATGTTTAAGTATATGCTGGTCATTAAGGTTTGGCATGAATGCAGTCAGTGTCATTCCACATCAGCTCCTACCCCAGGGGTGGTGCCTACCTGATATAGTTGGATCTGCGATGGTGCTAGGTAGTGTCTGTTGCAGTTGGAAAGTGGATGACTACGGGTACATTGGGATGCAGTGACTACCCTGGAGGTGGTGGTGCTTGTGGGAGATTTTGTGGTACTAAAGGGGAATCATAGACAAGGAAGATATATCAGGCCTTGATCTGGCAACACAACAGCAATGTGGTGATCGTGTTAAACAAAAGCAGGCCCCATCCCCTTTCAGCACATAGTGCAATTGTTCTCTTTCTTTTTGAACCATTAACTTGGGATGAGAGGCAGTGGACTTAGGGGAATAGTCACATGACAGGGAAAGGTCTATTAGAGCAGGCCTTATAGAGAGTAATACATCTTTGCAACTTCTTATCTGGGATCTTGTTGTGAGACTGGTCAAAACCAGAGAAGCAATCAGAACAACCATTGACTCAAGGGCGTTGAGGCTAGGCCCCAAGGGAATGGCGGTTCAGGCATGGGACTGTCCCATCCAACATCTTACCAAAATGTTCTCAGAAGCTGTTATATGCTAAACACAACGAGAAGAAGCAAAGACACATGATCAGACTGGACAGCCCAAGAAGCACTTTGGAGATGTATGACATCTGTTTACCTCACTTAGAAGCACAGACACATAGATCCTACAATTTTCAAGATGAAGCCTGACTAAAGTCATTGTGGATAAACTTACTGCACAAACTTTGGGGCATATTACCAAGGCAAGGGATATGAAATTATCACCGCTTTTGCAGCCGTTTTTTCAGCCGCAAAGCGGAGATAATTTCATCACCCTATTAGCAAGCTGTCGCTAACATCAGTTAGCAACATCTTTTAGGTGATAGCGAGCGGTTTGGGGCCCGCTTTGCATGTCAGCAATTTTTATCACTAATTACATGCAAAATGGGCGTATCCAACCTGTTAGCGACTGAAAGCAGTCGCTAAAATCACTATAGCCTATTATCAACGCAGGTGTAGCGACAAAAAAATTCGCGCTAAGCGTGAATATCGCTGAAAACTAACGCCTGCTCAGACCAGCCAGTTCTTAGCCTGTGTATCCAATGGGAGGTGGATAATCAGGCTAAGTCCCTATTAGCGATAATGCCTGAATATCACTGGATTTCCCGTGATATTCACGCATTTCGGCGCTATCGCCGGATATTTTATCGTTTTGGAGATAAACGTTGCTAATAGCCCGTTATCTCTGTGATAAAATCCGGCGATGCGCAGCGATAAAAAAAATGTCGCTAAGCTTATTTAGCGATAAATTTCGCTAGTTGTTGATAATATGCCCCTTTGTTTTTCTAGGCGAATGCAGGCTTCAGTAGTCCAGGAAGCTGCAGCCATTAGGGAGATCAAGGAAGATGGAGGCACAATGGTAGAACATAGAACGATTGTGGTGAGGAAACAATGCCTCCCTTCTCTTCCTTTAAAGTGTGCACTTAATACATGGGGAACCTCGAAACTTACCCGTTAAATTACATCCCTGTGGGTAAAAATAAAGAAGTGCTATAGTGAAATTACTTTTCTGGATTGCTGAAGATTACACATTTTTGTTCAATGTAACTGCGAATAGCAATATTAGATACACTAACTGCTTTCAAATGAGAAGTTCTATTGTTTAGGTACAAGTAATGCCAATACATTCAGTAGTTGCTTAATTTGAGCACGAACTGACAAGGTATACGTGTTAAAGGAACACAGTCTGGTCTAATCGGAAGTATTCATAAGATATTAAAAGAGTGAATGGAATATGTGTATGGTTCTGGCAGCATAATATAACAGAAAATGGGGATCTAAATTCAGTGCAGTCATCCTACTCTGCACCATCTAGATGATCTAGTAGTGGAAGCAACTTTCCCAAGTGGACCCATCGACATGAACAGATGCCTTATCCTTTTGAGGCTCCCATTCCACATTTCACCTGGAGGCTGCCCAATAGGGATGATATCATGTCTGACCAGCCAGAAGCTGTCTTATGTGCTGGATCCCATCTGTCTACTGGAAGCCATTTAGAGGCAGGAAGAGATGCGACTTTCAGCATTTGCTCCCCAAACCTCAAGTACAATGGTGGCTGAATTGTGTTTATTTTATTTTATTTAGAAACTTATATAGTGCGCAGCTACCCCAACAGGGGTGTCCCGGCAGTGTGAACAGTAAGCAGTTGTGAGTGTCTTTGTGTGCCTAAGGGTTGGTAAACAGCTAGGTTTTTAAATTGCGTTGAAATAAGCATTCCGATTCTGTCATACGGAGGGACAGTGGCAGGCTGCTCCAGGAGCGAGCAGTGATGACTGAGAACGCTCTGCCACCCATTCTAGAATGGTGAAATCGGGGAGTCAGTAAGAGGCAAGGATGATTTGATCTGAGAGACCTGTTAGACTGAGCATGCTTCAGTCTGGCTCTGAGATAGGCCGGCCCCTTACCCTGCATTGCTCTATATGCCAGGACCAGAGATTTAAACTAAATGCTTCTAGTCACAGGCAGCCAGTGTAGCTTTTTAAGTGAAGAAAGATTGAGTGGCGATATGGGATGTTACAAATCATTCTTGCCGCTGCATTCTGCACAATTTGCAGAGGTTTGACCAGATAGGCTGGGGATCCGGCATACAGGCTGTTAGCGTAATCGCGGTGTGATTTTATAGGGGCGTGAATGATGTTTCGGCGAGAATCCAATAGAAGGAAAGGGAGATTTTTCCGGATCATGCAGAGTTTATCAAAACATGCAGATGTGGCTTTATTTATTTGAGCCTTGCAAGATAATTCATTAGGAATCCCAGATTCTTGGTAGAAATCATCGGCACTGGCGGGGGTGGGGGGGGAGTTCAGTTCAGGTTGCCACTAAAGTAGTGGCAGTTTTATCTGAGTTAAGCCTGAGAGTGTTGAGTGACATCCAGGTAGAAATATAGCTGAGGTACCATCTGAAGTTCGAAAAACTGGCGTCAGAGTGATCTTTAAATGAAAACACTAATTGTGTGTCATCAGCTTAGGAGATCACTCTGACCCCACACGATTCTACCACCATGGCTAGCGGCAATACGTAAACATTAAAAAACAGTGGGCTCAGGGCAGAGCCTTGGAGAACACCACAACTAAGTGCTTTTTTAATCCGAGACAAAAGGTTGAAGGTAGACCGGTTAGGTACGATCGCTGAGAAAATATGTAATCCAAGCTAATGGGGTTCCCTGAATCCCAAGACTATACAGTCTTTCAATCAGTATGGCATGAGAGACCATCATGAAGGCCACAGACAGGCCGAGGAGTACTCAGACCTGAGTCCTCCTCAGACCTGAGTCCCTTGCTCACTGGGGTGGCAGAGTGGGCTAAAGAACGGTGATGGATTAAACCCAGATCTGTTGACTGGGTATGAGTGTTTGATTGGTTCAGATTCTCCGTCCATCACCACCACCTTTTGTACCGCTTTGTTCGCCATAAGTTGGCAAGGTATGCTCAGACGTGAGTCCCTTCCTCACTTTGCCACTGGATTCAAGCAAGCCTGGCTGAAGACGGCTGTAATGCTAGAAACCGGTCCTAGGAAGCTTGAATCCGGCCCAGGGAAGGCATTGCTTGGCAGTTCGGGCTGGACTGTTCCCATGAGACACAGGGTCAGACTGATTTGCATATGGCCATGTCTGAACTGGGGTGGCAGAGTGGGCTAAAGAACGGTGATGGATTAAACCCAGATCTGTTGGCTGGGTGTGAGTGTTTGATTGGTTCAGCTGCTCCATCCATCACCACCCCCTTTTGTACCGATAATGCTAGATAGCCAGTATCTCTTGTGCCTCATAGCACAAAGCCACCTCCTCATCTTCACAATGGGGGACAACCCTGACACGCTCAACCGAAAAGAGCACCACCATCAAAGTGGAACGAGCTGATACAGTCCTACCCAGCCCAAGGGAAGACATACACCAACTGTGGCATACTAAACCACTTTGCGGCAGTATGCAGAAGGGGAGCCCTGAAGAAAGACAGGCGGTGGGCATCACCAGCCCGGAAGATGGTGTGCCAACTTTCAAACCTCTCCCTCACATCCTCACACGGGGAAAGGAAAGGTGAGCAAACCACTTACCGGCTAGAAAACACCACAGCGGAGGAGTATGAAGGTGAGACATACCTCGTCTCCTTCGAGCAAGCACTCAAAAGGAGGAGAAGACCTCAGCCCACTTGCACGGTGTGAGTCACAGGGTCTGAAGTCAGGGCAGAATCGACACCAGCCCATCAGTAAACGTCATGGGGGTTCAGCAATATAACCGATTGAGACCCAACCAGAACTCTGAACCTCCAAACAAAGATCTTTGCATATGGGAGTGACACGCCCCTGCCCCTCAATGGCAAGATGACTGTATCCATACTGTCTGAAGATAACGAAATCCTCATGGACGTTCACTTAATAAATCAAGAGGTAGATAACCTGCTAAGCAGCCATACAGCGGAGGACCTCGGACTGGTGACGTTCACGAGGAGTGTAAAAGTGGACCAAACAAAGGACCTGCCCGATCAATTTGCAAGCCTATTTGAGGGCCTAGAACAGATCAAGAAAAACCTAACAAAGCTGCACATAGATCCTGCTGTTGCTCCAACAGCCCTGAGACACCGGTGGATCCCTTTCCACCTCAGGCCACTAGTGGAACTAGAACTACAAAAGCTTAAAGATCAAGGGGTCATAGAGAAGGTGTGTGGACCAACGTCATGGGTATCCCCAATGGTGATCGCGGAAAATCCCCCCAGCCCGGAAAGATCAGGTTGTGCACACCACATATCGCCAATGATGGATAACATTGTGGCTGACCTCAACGGCTCCCAGTGCTTTTTTAAGATGGATCTGAATGCCGGCTACCACCAGCTGGTGCTGGCGTAGGAGAGCAGATACATCACTATATTCAGTACCCACCTAGGATTTCGGAGGTACAAGCTCCTCAATTTCGGCATCTCCTCAGCGGCCGAGATTTTCCAAGACAACATAAATTAGATCTTGACAGGATTGCCAGGGATGCTGAATGTAAGTGATGACATCCTCATCCATTCAAGGACCACAGAGGAGCACTACAAGCAACTGAGAGCCACCCTGAAGTGACTCCAGGAACATGGGGTAACCCTCCACAAGGAGAAATGCCTACTATTCCAAAAGCAAATAGAATTCTTCGTATACACCTTCAATCAGGAAGGGATCCAAGTAGACCCGCGGAAGTCTCAGGCCATCAAGGACGACCTGGGCCCCCTGACTGTGTCAGAAGTGTGGAGCTTCTTGGAGATGGCCACATACTGTGGCAGGTTTATTCCCGATCTCGCCACCATCGTGGAGCCCCTCTGGAACCTCATACGCACTGACGCCATGTGGCAGTGGGGAACTCCAGAAGAGACTGTGTTTCAGAAAATCAAGAGCGCCTCCTCGACCACACCACATTGGTGTATTTCGACCCGGCAAAGCCAATGTAGATACTTGTGGACGCCAGTGCCATAGGCCTCTTGCCATTCTCACGCAGGAGCAGTATCCAGGAGCCAGGAAGATGGGCCACTCTAACCCATGCCAGCAAGGCACTGTCCCCCACGGAAAGGTGCTATGCACAAAGTGAGAGAGAGGCCCTAGCAATCTGGTAGGTATGCTGCCATTTCCACATGTATGTATGTGGTCAACCATTCTGGATCATCATAGATCGTCAGCCGTTAGTGCCCCTGTTCAAAGGGTCAGCACCGCACCCGACCCCACAAATTGGGCGGTGAGCCATCGCACTCCAGCACTATGAGATGGACATGGTGTACCGGCCCGCCGACTTCCTCTCGTTGCACCCTAGCCAGCAGAAGGCAAGGAGGAAGAAAAGGACGCCCAAGCATTAGAAGCACAACTGAACATGATCTCCACCATCACCTGTCCGAAGGCCCTAACACTGGAAGAGGTAGCCGCAGCTGCAGAAGAGGATCCTGTTATCACCAAGGTCTGCGCAACCGTCCAAGTGGGGCACTGGCACGACTACCTGCAGTCTGCCAACACCTGGACAGGCCCGGAAAAAGAGAGACTCATGCAGACGTGGAGGATCAGAGACGAGCTGAGCATAACCCAAGGTGGGATCCTGCTGAGAAGGGCCCGGATAGTCATCCTGGCAGTGCTACAACACCAAAAGATGAAAGCCGGCGTGAGAGAGAAAGTCTGGTTTCGAGGACTGGAGACCCAAGTTGAACAGACCATAAGAAGGTGTCCTGCCTGCCAGGTGACAAGTGCCCATGAAAAGACCTGCGCCAATTCACACAGAAGAACATGGGAAAGTCCCGTGAAACAAAGTGAGCATTGACTTCACCCTCATTGACAGCTACTCCAAGTATCCTATTGTGGAAATTATCAGCTCCACCGCCTTTTCCCACGTCGCCCCGGGACTTGAGAAGGTGTTCGCAATGTTTGGATGCCCTGGGGAAATTAAAAGTGACAATGGGCCCCCGTTCCAGGGCCACAAGTTCATGCAACAGCATGGGATATGACACAGGCATTTCACCCCACAATGTCCCCAAGCTAACGGGAAGATCGAAAGATTTATGAGGACTCTCATTAAAGCCCTCCGTATCGCTGTGGCCGAGAATGTTGACCCCGAAAGACAACTCCAGATGTTCCTCCAAGAGTACCGGAGCACCCCTCACAGCACCACCCACCAGGCCCTGTGGGCGCTCATGTTCAACGGCGCTCGCCGAAACACCCTCCCCACCTGCCCTGGGTGGCCCCCACTCTCCATTTGACGAAGACAGCACTGAAAGGCGGAGACAGAAACAAAACATAGCAGCCAGCCAAACATGAAGAGCCGCAACCCGCGCTATGCAGGGAGGTGACACTGTCATACTGAAAGACTGAACCCCCACCCGAGCACCCACCTGAGAGACTTTGCCTGCCAAGTTCGTGATCGGCGGGACTCTGGAGAAGGACAAAAGAACGGGATGGGATGTAATGAGTCCAGTCTAGCTGACTGCTCCGGCCTCTGCGCCGGATATGTCGCACCAACGCGCTGCACGCCGAGAGGGTGGAGTGTGATAAAAGTAAGGGGCGTGATCGCTCAAGGTCACTCAGAGCCTGTCCATAGAACTGTGTGGTCTCTTTTACTGTGCTCTGCTGTGACGCGCACACAGCATGGCTAGGCCCGAGTAGGGCATGGTAAGCATCACACTTCCCATCCTCTGCGTATAGCACAGCTGAGTTGAAAAATCAAATTACGTCCAGTGTGCTCCATTATGTTCCAGAGCACAAGCCTTATTAATCAACAATAAAACATGTCAACAGGACTGACATGAGACACCGATTAATATGGAATCAGATATGCACAAAATGATTTATGTGCCTGCAGTATTTTTCGACGATTCCAATTCTGCCCTTTTCGGAATTTGCAAGTTGTGTCAGATTTACCTCTGCTATACAGAGAAAAGCTTTTTAAAATGTCTTCCTAATCAAAACTATGGATATAATGTATTTCCATTATATATGTGCATGAGAAAATGCTCGCAGTTGCATGCTTATTTTGATGTATTTATTTTTTGAAATTATGCGCATCAGCAAAGTTAAATTCCCTTGTTGTCCAACATTTTTAGTAAGGGAAGCAAAAATAAAGACTACTGAGGCAAGAGCTGTTCTTTTGAGGAACAGAAAAGTCTTGAGACTCTTCAAGAAGCAAAGCAGGGTACTCTTCTGTTTGATTTTCAAACGCAAAAGCATTACAGCATTGAGGGCAGTGGCATCTCCTTATCAGGGGTTTCAGGGTGCAGCTTTGCATCCTGTGAGGTGCTACTTACTACCCTTTGCCTCAGATGCTAATGATTTAACTCTGTGTTTTTATGTATACTCTCAGTACACAGGTCCATCCTCACAGCCTAATTTCCAGAATCCTGATGACCAGAGGGAGGCTGAGGGGCTGTGGCACAATCCATCTACAGGGTTGTTGTTTAAAATCCCTAGTAGACTAGTCAATTTGTTGCGGAACCTAGAACTAATTGCAATACAATTTCTGTGAGTGGATTCTTATTGAACTTTTTCCGTAGAAAACGATGGTGAAAAGTCTACCACTCTATCATGACGCGTTAATCCAATAAGGCGGATTTTTCAAAATGGCTGGCCATTATTTGAAATATAGAGTATAACTGTTTATATGCGCATGTGTGGTATCATTTTATATGTTGTTAGAGATGGGAAAGTCAAAAATAACACCAAAAATTGTTTCTGATGACCATAATATCAAATAATCGCTGAATATGTCAGATAGGCAAAGTTTGTATAATTTTTTCATTGACTTGTATGACAAAGTGTGAAGGAACGTAAATATTACAATTAACTTAAGAAATAAAAAGTTTGCTATTGTTTGCGTTTTGTTTTGTAACTTTGTTGTTATTGTTTGGGTTTTTTTGTTAATCAAAAATGTTTCATTTATGTGTTACAGGTTCTTGCGAGTTGCTGTGAGATACAGTGAAAATAGATGTAGAAAGTGTTTTATTTGTGATGTATGTAAAATTTGTATGAAATTTGAATTGCCATTTTAAATTGTTTGTAGTATGCTTTTATGATTTTTAACTAAATCGAATAAAGTGGTTATTTGACTTTTTTTGACTTTTGACTTTTTTTTTGTTTCAAGAAGATGACGATGTATTTGTGCTCACTGAAAGAGGAGTGACTGGAATTCAAAAAACATGCAAGGAGAGAAAAATATCTACGTTTCATGTTTGTGTTGGGCAGAAAGTTCACAAGAAATGTAGAGCGCATTTTGTTAACTTGAAAACTCTGTTTCAGGAGAAAGTATCAGATCCCACAACTTCTCGTGGATGGGGTGGGGAAAGCAAACCATGATAAAATGCTGGATCTAAGGTGCTCATTATGATGGTGGGTTGACATTAGTTCGCCCGCCATAATAGCAGTGCTAGGACCGCCCGCCAGACGTGCGGCAGTCCCACCAGCCCAATTAGGATGCGCCTGCTAATATGGCGGGCGCATCCTGGCCTTTTAACATTGCAGACGGTGCTGCCGGTGCTGCTGACTGCAGCACCGTTCACAATGTTAAAATGCCACAATATGCATTTCCATGCACAACGTGGCAGGCACTGGCTCCCCACCACAGAAGGGGGCTGTAACAGCCCTCCCAAAGTCAGCCTCCACCAGCCTTTCCATAGCGGTTCCACTGCCATGGAAAGGTTGGCTGACGCCAGCATTGTGATCATGCGGGCACCGCCACCATATCCCCAGTCTGAAGGGCTCTGCCAGTTAATCACAATGATTGCCTGTGGCGGTAGCGTGGCGGGCGCTCTTTGCACCCGCCATGCTTGCGGAACGATTCCCTCCGTCATCCTAATGTGGCGGCAGAAATGGGAACCAGATGGCGGAGAAACTGCCACTCCACCGCCATCATAATGAGCCCCTAAAATACTAGAAGTCATTTTTGACAAAAAAGCCACCCATGAAATATGGGTGATACCAATGGTACAATTTGGTTACTGGAATATTTCATGTAATTCTTGATATATCTGGAACACATAAAAACATGCGGGCACCAGCACAATAAAGGTAATTCTTAGCACATGGGGCACTCTCTAGGCAAATGTTGAAAGAAAAAGGTAAACTCCAAAGAAGCATTATGTAGCCCTACCACTTTCAAAGATCACCTGCTGCCCCGGTCGAGATGGATAACCTTTCTATCTTGTGCCTGTGCGTGGTTCTTATTGTTAGATAGCAGCATCCAAGTAAAATTAAAACGATTAAGCTGGAGCCATTCCTATAAGACAGTTGTAAACTATGCATACGATTTAGAAAACAATTTGTGCCTGCCAGCAGCCAGTGTAATGTTTTCACCGCAAGAGATATACTGTTAGACATTTTAGAGTTCAGTGTCAGCAGTGCTGCAGTGTTTGCATTTTGGGTTCTCTATGTACTTGGTAAGGTGCAGCACTACAGAAAAGCACTGCTGACCTTGTTTCACCCGGACCACCATAGACATGATAATGAGTCTCTGTTCATTCATTACAGGACATGTTTTTCTGCTAATTTGCCTGAATCCTTGGATGTTGTGGGCCTATACTGAATTTACCAAGTGATCTGGAACTGAAAGAATCTCTGAGAAATGAAGCACTAATGGATTAAATATATACCCGGGATGTTGCATTTGTTAGGGTATACATGCTCAATGAATGATTACTACCTGGTAGGCCATAATATGGAATGGAAGA
Source organism: Lissotriton vulgaris (assembly GCF_964263255.1). Lineage (NCBI taxonomy): Eukaryota > Metazoa > Chordata > Amphibia > Caudata > Salamandridae > Lissotriton > Lissotriton vulgaris. The sequence continues at coordinate 437,065,495 of NC_141687.1, read as the reverse complement.
CTGGTGTGCAGCACATCACGAAACCAGGCCATTCACTGCTTAGAAGACATTCTGCACCAGGAACTGTACTTACTAGAACAGAAGGCAAATGAGGGGTAGGTGGAAATCTCAAGCGATACGAAGGTCCCTGCCGAAGGCAAAGCTATGTGTGTTAAATTATATTAATGACAGTGAATGTTAGACCTTGCATCATTGGCGTGGGATTCCCCTGTATATTTGCCCTTGGCTTGAATGTTTTTGCTGTGTGTTGAACTTTGTTTTACTGGTCTAGATGCTTTGGGCACTTTGCCACTGCTGTTCATTGTCAAGTGCAAGTGCTTGTTTTTTAAATTGTTGTTATGGATTGGTGTTTACATAATTGGCTTATTTGATTTACTAGTCAATCCCTAGTATAGTGCACTGTGTGTGCCCAGGGCCTGTAAATCCAATGTTGCTAGTGGACCTGCAGCACTGGTTGTACCACCCACATAAGCAGCCTGTAAATGTAACTCAGGCCTACCATTGTAGAGCCTGTGTGCCGTCTAGTACTGCCATGTCGATATGGCAAGTGCACCCACTTGCCAGGTCCTAACTTTCCATTTTCCTACATGTTAGTCACCCCTAAGATAGGTTCAAGGTACCCCTGTGGGCAGGGTGCAGTGTATGTGATAGGTAGGACATGCCCTGATGCGTGTGGCATTTCCTGATTGTGAAATACTGCCAATTTAATTTTGCTGTATAAAAAGGGGGGCCAGACCCTAGACTTTTTGATGACTTATGGGAAATCAAGAAGAACCTTTGCCTAGGAGAAGAGCTGGAGAAACTGAGGAGGAGTCCTGCCCCTGTGCTGTTTTCCGTCTGGGTTTGACTTGCAGTGGCTACTTTCTGCCAAGGAATGAGAAAATGACCTTGTTATTTGCTGTGTCCCCTGCTTGAGGAAGATCTCCAAAGGGTTGAAGAAGAGCTTACCACTGTTCTGTAGTCTCAGGGACACAAAGACTTCCTTGCTTCCCTGAACTTCCTTGCTGGGAGTTCTGACCTGCCAAGAGGTGACTTAAGCTGTTCTGGGCCTCTGGATGTTGTTCTGGCTGTTGGGAGCTGGAAATGCAAAGCAACAACAAGAAGGGTGACGCATCCATGTCTGTATACAATGCATCGTAAGAGAAACTGACACAGCACCTGCCCGCTGCTCCAGAAATCGCCCACGTCTCATCAGATGCATCGGTCTCCGAAGTCCGAGATCACTGCACTGATTCTGACGCAAGCTCTGTTGTTCTGCTGTAAGAAACCATGCACCGTCCCAGATCGTTGCATCGCAGAGAGGCGCCAGGTCTGTCACATCACTGGGGGACGCAGTAAGAAATCAATGCATTACCTCCCAGCGCAGTAAGAAATCGGTGCATCATCTCCTCTCCGGTAAACTACTGATGCATCACCTCCCCTATGTAGCATAAGTAATCAGCGCATCACCTACCCCGGAGCAAGGAACCGATGCATCGTCTTTCCTAAGTGTAAGGAACTGATGCATCACCTTCCACTCGGCCCTCTTTGTTTGTGTACGCGATGCATCTAAGGTACTTTGTGTGAAAAGTGTTTCATCTACAATTTGCTTGGAACTGAACTATTTCTACCGTTTGAAAGTCATATTTTTATTACTGTATTGTGGATTTTTGTCGTTTTTGTCTTGTTTGGTTTAGATAAAGATTACTTCTTTTTCTAAACTGGTGTGGGGTCCATGTGTAGTTTTGTAGTGTTTCCCAGCATTACTGTATGTGCTCACAAATGCTTTACACACTGTCTCTTAGATAAACCTGTTTGCTTGTGCCAAGCTGCCAAGGGGGTGAGCTGGGGTTATTTTAGAAGTGTATCCCCATTACCCTGACTAGAAGCAAGGGTCCCTATTTGGACAAAGGTACCTACCTCTGATAACTAGAGACCCCCATTTCTAACAGTGAGTGATTAGGGGAGGTGGATGAAAAATATGGTCTGTAAGGATGGCTTTGCTTTGGTCAGGTCTCAGGGTAGGTCACAAACTGATGCCCACTGTTACTGGCAGACACAGACAAGGGCATCACACTGACAGACGCAGGGGTGGCTAGAACTGCAGGAATGGGGCTCATGAGGTCACATAACCTGGCTTCTGAGTTGGTTTCTCGAGTGCCTTAGCAACAGTGAGTCACGGAATGGATCTTACATTCCTTACACCATGTCTCATACCTCACTCAGAACCAGACCATAAAATACCCATAAAACACGCACATAACTTCATCCACCTACACAACATACCATTCTCATTGTGCTCATCAGTGAGCAATGCACAGTTCACTGTACCCCTGACATTCCAGATGCATAACCACAGAAACATGGATTATCCCCATAGTCACATATACCATTCATTTCCCTTTTACTGTAAAGCTACAGCAACGTATGCACTGACAGCATTTATCAGGAGGACTTGACATCATTCACAAGTCAATCTGGCCCTGCACCTAAAACAAAAACAGGAACTCTCAATCCATACCAGTGTCTTATCTGCTTCTTCCTCCTCTCCACAACCTAGACTGCTATAGCCTCACTGATTTACAAACCTTAAGCTTAAAAGGACTTCACTAAAGAACTCTTGTAATTCACTACTGTTGGGATGGAAAAGTCCCCTGCATGGGAATGGATTTGCACCTCTGCCCTGAGTGCCCAATTGTACTGATGTCTGGATCCCTAATGCTAATTTTTGTTTTGAAGGCAAACACAGATCATGCCTGTGTGCCATGACATATACCTGTTTCACTGATTGCAGTCTTATTGGACTGAGAGCAGTGCCCAAAGTGCTACTATTATAGTGGTGTGAAGATAATGTCTTCATCTAGAGTTAACCAGCTTGAGTGCGGTGGTGGCAGCATTCTGTGTAGTGATCAGTAGTCAAAGTCAAAGTCAAAGTCAAAAGATTTATATAGCGCACTACATACCCGGAGGGTCTCAAGGCGCTTGAAGAAGGGTGGGGAGTTACTTGTCGAATATCCAAGTTTTAAGTTGCTTTCTGAATGCCAGGTGGTTCTGAGTGAGACGAAGGTGAGTGGGGAGTCAAGTCAAGTCAAGTCAAAAGATTTATATAGCGCGCTACATACCCATAGGGTCTCAAGGCATTTGAAGAAGGGTGGGGAGTTACTTGTCGAATATCCATGTTTTGAGTTGTTTTCTGAATGCTAGGTGGTTCTGAGTAAGGCGAAGGTGAGTGGGAATTGAATTCCAAGTTTTAGCTGCTAGGTAGGAGAAGGATCTACCTCCCATGGTGGTTTTGTTGATGCGGGGTACAGTGGCGAGGGCTTGGTTGGAGGATCGTAGCTGGCGGGAGGGGGTGTAGAAGGATAGTCGTGTGTTGAGACATTCGGGTCCGATTTCGGTAAGTGCTTTGTGTGCGTGGGTTAAGAGCCGGAAAGTGATCCTCTTATTTACGGGGAGCCAGTGGAGGTTTTTCAGGTGATCAGAGATGTGTTCTTTACGCGGGATCTCTAATAGGAGCCTGGCTGAGGCGTTCTGGATGCGTTGTAGTTTTTTCTGGAGTTTTGCGGTGGTGCCGGCGTAGAGGGTGTTTCCGTAGTCCAGTCGGCTCGTGACCAGAGCGTGGGTGACTGTTTTTCTAGTTTCGGTAGGGATCCAGCGAAATGTTTTTTTGAGCATGCGAAGAATGTTGAAGCAAGATGAAGAAACGGCATTGACTTGTCTGTTCATCGAGAGTGAGGAATCCAGGATGACGCCCAGGTTCCGTGCGTGGTCCGTCAGGATGGGTGCTTTTCCAAGGGCCTCTGGCCACCAAGAGTCGTCCCAGGCGGAGGGGGAGGTACCTAAGATGAGGACTTCTGTTTTGTCTGAGTTCAGTTTCAGGCGGCTGTGCTTCATCCATTCGGCTACTTCTTTCATTCCTTCGTGTAGGTTGGTTTTGGCCGTGTTAGGGTCTCTGGTGAGTGATAGGATCAGTTGAGTGTCGTCGGCGTAGGAGATGATGTTGAGGTTATGTTGGCGTACGATGGCCGCGAGGGGGCTCATGTAAACGTTGAAGAGGGTGGGACTGAGTGAGGACCCTTGAGGTACGCCGCAGATGACTTCAGTGGCTTCTGACTTGAATGGTGGAAGGCGGACTCTCTGGGTTCTTCCGGAGAGGAACGAGGTGATCCATTCCAGTGCTTTTCCTTGGATTCCGATGTTTTTGAGGCGCTGTACAAGGGTGCTATGGCAGACTGTGTCGAAGGCTGCGGAGAGGTCGAGGAGGATGAGGCCGACTGTGTCTCCATTGTCCAGTAGAGTTCGAATGTCGTCTGTTGCAGCGATGAGGGCGGTTTCGGTGCTGTGCTTGGCTCGGAAGCCGGACTGTGAGGAGTCGAGGGATTTGTTGGTTTCGAGGAATGCGGCGAGCTGGTTGTTGACAGCTTTCTCAATGACTTTGGCCGGGAATGGAAGGAGTGAGATAGGGCGGTAGTTTTTGAGTTCAGTGGGATCAGCTGTGGGTTTCTTCAGGAGGGCGCTGAGTTCGGCATGTTTCCAGCTTTCCGGGAAGGTTGCGGAGTTGAGGGAGCAGTTGATGACGTCTCGGAGGTGCGGTGCAATAATGGAGTCTGCATTGTTAAAGATGTGGTGAGGGCAAGGGTCTGTGGGGGATCCTGAGTGGATAGAGTTCATCAGACGGATGGTGTCCTCAGTGGAGATTGGCTTCCAGTCATTGAGGATGTTCAGGGGGGTGGGGGTCCTGCAGGGGATTGGGTGGGTTGGTCCCCGTGTTGGTTGTCGAAGCTGTTGTGGATGTCTGCAATTTTGTTGTGGAAGAATGAGGCTAGGGAGTCGCAGAGTGCTTGAGAGGGGGTGATGTCGTTGGAGTTGGCTGAGGGGTTGGTAAATTCCTTGACGATGTTGAATAATTCCTTGCTGTTGTGGGCGTTGTTATCTAGACGGTCCTTGAAGGCTGCTTTCTTGGCATTTCGGATTAGTTGGTGGTGTATGCGGGTGGCGTTTTTGAAGGCGTCCTTGGTGCTGGTGGTTGGGTCTTTTTTCCAGGCCTTCTCAAGGGAGCGACAGAGTTTCTTGGATTTCTTAAGGTCATCGTTGAACCAGGAGGCCTTCTTGCTGCCTAGTTTGATTTGTCGTTTTTTCAGTGGTGTTAGGATGTCGGCGCTGTTGGATAACCATTGGGTGAGGTTGGTGGCTGCTAGGCCTGGGTTTGAGGAGTGGGCGGGGGGCTTTTGAAGAAGCGATGAGGAGATCTGGTCGATGGTGATTTTGTTCCAGTTTCTTTGCAGAGTGGGTTGGGGGTGGTTGTTGGATGTGGGCTTGTTGTAGGTGAAGTGAACGCAGCTGTAGTCAGTCCAAAGGAGAGCTGTGGTGTGGCTGAAGGAAACATGTTTGCTGGAGGTGAAGATAGGGTCGAGTGTGTGACCTGCGATGTGGGTGGAGGTAGTGACAAGTTGTTTAAGTCCGAGGTTTGCGAGGTTGTCCAAAAGGGTGGTGGTGTTGCGGTTGTTGTTCTTTTCAAGGTGAAAGTTGAGGTCTCCCAGAAGGATGTAGTCCTCGGAGGGGAGCGCGTGTGGAGTGATGAAGTCCGTGATGTCTTCACTAAATTGTGCGCGGGGTCCTGGTGGCCTGTAAAGGAGGGTGCCTCTGAGTGTGGTCTTGGGGTTGATGTGGATCTGGAAGTGAAGGTGTTCAGAGTTGGCGAGGTTGACGTCTGAGCTGGTTGAGATGCGGATGGATTTCTTATGGACGATAGCGATGCCTCCTCCTGTGTGGCCGGTACGATCCTTGCGAATGATCGTGTAGCCTTTCGGGATGGCAATGGTGATGTCTGGGGCTGAAGTGGCGTTCATCCATGTATCTGTTAGGAAGGCGACGTCCGGAGAGATGGTGTCTAGAAGATTCCAGAGGTCGATGGCGTGCCTGTGGACCGAGCGGGTGTTGAGCAGGATGCATTGTAGGTGGTTGGGGTCGGATATCTGTTGTGTGTTCGTAGATGAGGAGTTGTTCTTGGTGCGGTCGAACTTGCAGGAGTTGCAAGAGAAGGGTCCATGGGTGTGTCCAGGGGCGGCTTGGACGCAGTTGGGGGAACGGCCGGGGTTAAGGGCTAGGAGGGTGGTGGCATCATAAGTAATGCGGGTGGGGTGGGAGGACCGGGGGCCAGGGGGTCTGGCGCTGGGCGCGGACTTGGCGCGGACGGGCGTAGACGGGCTTACCTTTGGCGCACCTTCGGCGCGGGTTGGGCGCGATCGCTGCGAGTGACCGCTGCGCGGGAAAGCATCTGTCATATATGGATAGTGGGAAGGGGAGGGGCGAGGCAGGGTCAGCTGGGAGGCGGGCGCGGGGTGGAGCTACGGCCAAGTAGGTACAACAAACAACAAAATGGCTGCAGGGAGGGGAGAGATGGAACTGGGTGAGCCTGGGGGTAAACAGAGGCGCAATCGACATACAGTGCTACAATGCTCTTAGCCACCAATGCGCAGCGTTACCAGCGCACTACCGATAAGATGACAGTCAAGGAAATAATGCAGCAAATACACACGATAGGATGGGAGCGAGCAGTGCAGGCTATGGCAGTAATGCGGGGGCAGGTCGCGCTGGGATTGAGCCTCTAGGCGCTACGATACCGCAGGTCAGCAAGCAGAAATCAGGCGCTATATATCTTCAAAGCCAGCAAGCCTTGGGAGCGTGGTGGGAGCGACCTCTTCTGCAGCAGGTCAGGAGAGTCACGGCGAGGGGGAGGAGAGGCAGGTCTGTTGCTATCTGTGGGAGGCAGGGTCAGCTGGGAGGCGGGCGCGGGGTGGAGCTACGGCCAAGTAGGTACAACAAACAACAACAAAATGGCTGCAGGGAGGGGAGAGATGGAACTGGGTGAGCCTGGGGGTAAACAGAGGCGCAATCGACATACAGTGCTACAATGCTCTTAGCCACCAATGCGCAGCGTTACCAGCGCACTACCGATAAGATGACAGTCAAGGAAATAATGCAGCAAATACACACGATAGGATGGGAGCGAGCAGTGCAGGCAGTAATGCGGGGGCAGGTCGCGCTGGGATTGAGCCTCTAGGCGCTACGATACCGCAGGTCAGCAAGCAGCAATCAGGCGCTATATATCTTCAAAGCCAGCAAGCCTTGGGAGCGTGGTGGGAGCGACCTCTTCTGCAGCAGGAGTGAGTTCCAGGTTTTAGCTGCGAGGTAGGAGAAGGATCTACCTCCCATGGTGGTTTTATTGATGCAAGGTATGGTAGCAAGCGCTTGGTTGGAGGATCGTAGTTGGCGGGAGGGGGTGTAGAAGGAAAGTCGTGTGTTGAGGCATTCGGGTCCAAGTTCGTAAAGTGCTTTGTGTGCGTGGGTTAGGAGACGGAATGTTATCCTCTTATTGACGGGGAGCCAGTGGAGGTCTTTCAGGTGACCAGAAATGTGGTCTTTACGCGGGATGTCTAGTATGAGTCTGGCTGATGCGTTCTGGATGCGTTGGAGTTTTTTCTGGAGTTTTGCAGTGATACCGGCGTATAGGGTGTTTCCGTAGTCCAGGCGGCTGGTGACCAGTGCATGGGTGACCGTTTTTCTGGTTTCGGTGGGGATCCAGCGAAATGTTTTTTTGAGCATGCGAAGAATGTTGAAGCAAGATGATGAAACGGCGTTGACTTGTCTGTTCATAGAGAGTGAGGAGTCCAGGATGACGCCCAGGTTCCGTGCGTGGTCCGTCGGGATGGGTGCTTTTCTAAGGGCTTCTGGCCACCAAGAGTCATCCCAGGCGGAGGGGGAGGTACCTAAGATAAGGACTTCTGTTTTGTCTGAGTTCAGTTTCAGACGGCTGTGCTTCATCCACTCGGCTACATCTTTCATTCCTTCATGTAGGTTGGTTTTGGCGGTGTTAGGGTCTTTGGTGAGTGAAAGGATCAGTTGAGTGTCATCCGCGTAGGAGATGATGTTGAGGTTGTGTTGGCGTGCGATGGTCGCGAGGGGGCTCATGTATACGTTGAAGAGGGTTGGACTGAGTGAGGACCCTTGTGGTACGCCGCAGATGACTTCAGTGGCCTCTGAGTGGAATGGTGGGAGGCGGACTCTCTGGGTTCTTCCGGTGAGGAACGAGGTGATCCATTCCAGTGCTTTTCCTTGGATTCCGATGTTTCTGAGGCGCTGTAGAAGGGTGCTATGGCAGACTGTGTCGAAGGCTGCGGAGAGGTCGAGGAGGATGAGGGCGACTGTGTCTCCATTGTCCAGTAGAGTTCGAATGTCGTCTGTTGCTGCGATGATGGCGGCCTCTGTGCTGTGTTTGGCTCGGAAGTTGGACTGTGAGGAGTCGAGGGATTTGTTGGTTTCGAGGAAGGCGGCAAGCTGGTTGTTGACAGCTTTCTCGATGACTTTGGCCGGGAATGGGAGGAGCGAGATGGGGCGATAGTTTTTGAGTTCGGTGGGGTCAGCTGTGGGTTTTTTCAGAAGGGCGCTGAGTTCGGCGTGTTTTCAGCTTTCTGGGAAGGTGCCGGATTTGAGGGAGCAGTTGATGACGTCTCGGAGGTGTGGTGCTATGATGGAGTCTGCTTTGTTGAAGATGTGGTGAGGGCAAGGGTCTGAGGGGGATCCTGAATGGATGGAGTTCATCAGGCGAATGGTGTCCTCAGTGGAGATTGGGTTCCAGTCATTAAGGATGTTCAAGGGGGGTGAAGGTCCTGCAGAAGGTTGGGTGGGTTGGTCTCCGGGTCGGTTGTCGAAGCTCCTTTTCAACCTGTGTCACTGAAGTGAGGCCTACAGGCTCACTCATTTTCATGTCCGCTGCTGTGTGCTTAATTCACCCTTGGTCTACATCGGTTTGTTAAGTGCTGCGCAACACAGGATTGGTGTATTTGCACTTGGTGTATGTAAGCCTGGATAGGGTATAATACAGGGAATATGTAGTTTTGAGCAGTGTACACATGATAAATGCTTGTGCTGATGTATGTGTGCTTATAAGTGGTACAGTACATGAAGGTATACAGTGCTGTGCAATGTGTGTATGTGGTATATAGGCAATGGGTGTATGTGTGCCTATGGATGGTAAAATACATGGAGGGCTCTGGGTTACATTTTGGGAGACTGAAGTGTGCATGATAAAAGGTAGAGAAGGTAGGGCCAACCCCAGACAGATTTGTGTTTTTTTTATTGGTATTTCATAAAGTTGGAAAACAACAATCTGAGTCACAGTCGTGACACAGCAACTTACAGTGCACTGCATTACAACACTCCTCCTCCATCTGTGCATGTACAATAACATAACAAAATACAGCTCTTGTTACAAGTCTGATAAGTTTACAATTGGTCACTAGTCTCATTGAGATATTGTGTTAGAAAAGTCCAGTAATTTGTAGGGCGTGATCTCAGAGGGAGTTCTTCTTCGTACGTCACTAGTGTATCTCTGCAATAAACCAAGTCCTTTATCCATACTTTTACTTTCGGGCCCTCTTTACTCCCCCACCTCATTGATACTCTGCGTTTAGCCATGAGCAATGCTATTGCACAACATTTTCTTTTTAATGCTCTTATCTCTGGCATTAACCCCAACAAGCACGTCCGGACAGTACATTGTACAGGAGCCTCTTTCATTTTTCCCAACATGTGTGTCACCTACAACCAAAATTCCGCTATAGTAGTACAATACCACGCAAGATGTATAAAGTCCGCTCTCTCACATCTTTGGCATCGTGTGTCAGCGCGAAGTCCAAACCTGTGTAATCGCACTGGCGTGTGGTAAGTTTGGTGCAAGTATTTTACATGTATCATCCGTAGATTGCCATTAGGGGGCAGCATACCTGTTATAGTGCCTGCTCTGGACCATTCGTCTTCCGTTAGTGGTACCTCCAGGCAACTATTCCATTTACATAGAGCTCTCTGTGGAGTTGCCCCAATTTCATTTTGCAGAGCAGTATACAGTCTGGAAACTAAGTGTGTGGGTGTCAGGAATGTGAGGAGTAGTTGTAGCGTTAACAGTGTCTGCGGTTCCGCTGGGTACGAGGGGAATAGCGATTTAATCACTTTCTGCAATCTAAAATAAGTAAATTGAAATAATGTCGTTTGATTATGGATATAATAATAAAAGGTTCAACTGAGGTTCATGCAACCCAGGTCTTGGGACAAACCGGATAGTACTAAAACCATGGCTGCCATGAAAAGTAACGGTGGCCCAGGTCCCAATGGAGACCTGATGTCAGCATTTAAACACAACATCAAAACATGGGGTGATGCTCTATTGAAACTTTACAATGGCGTTTTAAGCTCTAACATGGTCCCAGAGAACTGGAGAGGCTTGAATTTACACCCCATACATAAAAAGGGTGTGACTGATAAACCGGAAAAATACTGAACAATAGCCTTGTTAGATACCGCAGCCAAAGTATTCACCAAATTTGCTGGTTGATCTAAAAAATGTGCTTAATTCACTTAAAGAGTTACCCTTACGTCAAACAGGGTTTAGAAAAGGCAATGAAACCTTGGATAATATTGGTACTATTATCCTGCTGGCAAAAAAAGCAATTGCCCAGAAGTCTATTGTGTGGCATTCAATAAAGCTAATAAGAGCACTATTCCAGAAACTCTATTTACGGATATCTGGGTCAGAATAAAATTTGGGAATGGATCCATGCTGTCCAAAAAAAAAAACACTAATAAGGTCTTTAAACAGGGCTGCAGCCTGATGCCGGTACTTTTTTCATCTGTGCACGACCGACCATCAACAAGGGCTTTAAAGTCACAGAGTTTTTCTCCCGAAATTGGGAAGCCAACCCATTGCTTCAGTATGCTGATGGCATGACACTCCTCCATGAAACTAAAATTTTGCTTCAAAGAACACTTAACAGCCGTCTAGAGTATGATGCAGCAAATGATTTGAAATTTATAACGACATCCTCAATGATAATAAGATTTGGATCTGTAAAATCCAACTTAGTCTGGTGTCTAGAAGACCAAAAGATTTGGACAATACAAACTTATCATTATCTTGGAATTTGGATTGACTCAAAACCTACATTCAATGATCAACTGTAAGTCATGAGAACTTGAAAATGTCACTTTGACTTGATACAAATACAATCAGATATAATTCAGAAGGTTTGTGGACTACCCTAGAGTACGCCTATTAGTCAACTTCAGTAGAGTTTAAACTGGTCACCTTTTCTACTTCTGCTGATGGCTGTTGTGTCCTTTCATGAGTCCGAGTGCCTTCAGGAAGTTAGTCAGCTGCTTCAGAGACCCACCAGCACACCCGTGTGTCACATGCGTTTCCCTCGGTAGTCCCAAGCCTCTCTGCTGCCTGACATGTATAGCTCGCCCAGTCCCTTCCTGGTTGCATCAGCGAAAATTGTACATTTGAAGCAGCAAAAATAGAATTAATGTTTTGATTAAGGCTCCAGTGAACTGCAATATTTATAATTCAGATGTTATGGTGCTCTGGGGAATACCAGAGCTCTTGTGATGTTGCGTGTTCAGAGAAAGGGACAGAGAACGGACACAGTTTTGCATATTGGTTACTTTTACACATAATATGTTATTCTGTTGACAAAAGTTGCTAATTAAGGAGGATTGGGAGTAGAAACTCCAAAAATATACTTTACTAAAAACAAATATTTTTAGTAGAGATATTCCAACTCTTTGTAATTAATTTGTGAATTTAAGCCGGAAGCCAAAGGACATAGAAACAAAAAAATCTACAAGTGAAAGACTTACATACACAAATTGGGCCTCTACTACAAGCCTAATACGTTGCAGGTAGGCATCCCTCGACAGTAGTAATTGGGAAGAGTCCAGTTATAGGAGACATGTTTTTCAAACGGGGGTAAGGAAAGGATTTTGGAAGACCTCAAAGTAAAAAAGGCTTTACCCGACGTTTTCGGCTCTGTCAATGCTTGTTTTTTATGGCTTATGGAAAGAAGGGTGAGGCAAAACAGAGAGCAGGTAAGGGGAAAAACGTGAAATAGCGTGGCCAGCTGTATCCACGTCATAGCGCTCTTTTTTGTTATGGCAGGTGGTAGAGCAACAACACGGACAATGGAGAGAGGGCTTATGAGTGGGAGGAATGTCTGACAAAATATCGAAATCCACAATATCGATGTACAAAAATATCGGAACAAATATATCAACATCAAAAATATCGGGTTCCTATACTTAACTAGATATCTACACAAATATCGATTTTTTAATATCGATATACAAAAACATCGTTTACTGTGATATCGACTACATTAATATCGGAATACAAAAATATCGCATTCTGCAAAAAATGACATTAACAAAAATATCGACATCAAATATATCGTGCACAAAAATATCGGATTATAAACTATATTGACTTTTTATAAGCATTTCTTTACATAATTAATTAACGCTTTATATGTTTTCACATCAAAATAAACATACAATACTTTCATTTATACTATAGACACACTATAAATTCATCTAATATTTACTATTGGTATAATTATATCACCTACACATATAAAAATATTCTATGCTACTTGTATACTTTTATAATTATTGTTGGTTTTTCAATTCGAATACTAAGTAATCACAACTGAAATTCAAATATACTAACTAACCAATCACAACCCTAATTTTTTTAATGAACCAATAGCAAAGTAATTACTACTGACACTCCCCTATATAAGCAATGAAAAAGTAAGCACAAACTACTTGCCAAAAGTCACTGAAGGAGATTCATCTCTATCCGAATTGCTGCACAACAACTAGAAGAACCAGACTATCAACCTACTATTACATCTTCTAAGTAAGTAAATAAAATAGATACTGCATTATTTGCTAATAGTATTTACTTACCTGCTAAATACCCAGTGCCCCTTTGGTATTCATACTACTTAACATGCTAAATAATGATATAAAAATATTTTTTTTAGATACTACCACTACTGATTATTCTACTCAAAATAATTGTGAACACAACATAGGAATACAGATTCTAAAAACTATGTAAGTAATTTCACATTGTTTCATTATGTGCACATTAATCTAAACACACAGAAATAATGACTTTTGCACACCATCTTTTTATTTTTCTGTAGATTCTACTACTGAAAAATGCACTACTATTGAACTAAGGACATCAGTACTATATCTACAATACTTTTTACTAAGTAAGTAAAAAAAATAGAAACTGCTTTATTTGCTGGTACTACTTAATTACCTGCTAAATACCCAGTACCCCTTTGCTATTCATTGTAGTTAACATGCTAAATAATTATCTACAACTATTTTTTTAAGATACTACGAGTACTGAATATTCTACTCAAAATAACTGTGAACAAAGCATAGGAATACAGAATCAAAAAACTATGTAAGTAATTTCACATTGTTTCATTATGTGCACATAAATCTAAACACACAGAAATAATCATTTGTGCCCCACATATTTCTTTTTTTCTATAGATTCTACTACTAAAATCTGCACTACTACTGAACTAAGAACATCAGTACTATTTCTACACTACTTTTTGCTAAGTAAGTACATAAAATAGAAACTGCTTAATGTGCTACTACTAATTATTTACCTGCTAAATACCCAGTGCCCCTTTGCTATTCATACAACTTAACATGCTAAATAATTAAATAATATTATTTTTTTAGATACTACGAATACTGAATATTCTACTCAACCTAACTTTGAACAAAGTATAGGAATACAGAATCGAATAACTATGTAAGTTATGTCACATTGTTTCATTATGTGCTCAAAAATCGAAACACACTGAAATAATCAGTTGTGCTCAACATATTTTTATTTTTCTGTAGATTTGACTACTGAAAACTGCACTACTAATTAACTAAGGACCTCAGTACTATTTCTAAAATACATTTTAGTAAGTAAGTATTATGCAACTGAAATAAATGTGGAAAAACCATACAAACATTTATAACTGTTCTAATTAATTTCAATTATATATTGTTTATTTACAGAGCAAACACGGCAAATAGATATACAGACAACATACAGAACTTCACATTCTAAATAATACTAATACAAATCACAAAGTAAGTATATTAAAGAACATATTTACCACATAATGTTTTAAAAAACCTACCAACATGGTGATTAAACTAACTCATATGTTCCTTATTCTTTTAAGATAACACTACAAACTACTCTCCAGAAGCTGAAGAAACAATTATACTGCCAAATACCAACCAAAAAAAATATGTAAGTATCTTCACAATGTGAATCATGAAGATACACTTTTGTAGTAGAAATGAGCTCTAACATTGCAAATGTACCTAAACATTAACTAATATTATACTACTCTCATGTTTCTCATAACAGCTACAACAACATCACAACCATTTATCCTCAACTAAAGAAGCAAGAAACTCCTAAGTTTTGCTGTACATTCTAAAACACGTAAGTATAAACATTCCTACTTATCACTAACATAGATTATTTATCACATTTAATTTGACATTAACTATTATATATATATTTTATAGATATACAAAGTACAAAATGACCGAAGGAGCCGAATTTGTGACCAGCCAAAAAGGAAAATTATTACTATGCTACATGGGTTACACGTACACACAGGAAAAGCAATATGGCATGAAAGTTAATTGGAAATGTTGTAAATATTATTCGAACAAGTGCTATGGAAGAGCAACAACTAGAGAAGCTACAGTACTATATACTAGGGAACACAATCATCCACCCAATATTACAGAAATAGAAGTTAGAACAGCTATGGAAAGTATAAAAGAAGCTAGTACCGGTTCCCAAAAGCAAACAAATGTCATTTTAAAAGAAGCCATTCCTAAAATCCCCAAAACAGCCACAACCCAAATGCCAAATATCCTATCATTAAAAAGAACTATAGCACGAACCAAAAAAGCTACAACTGCTTCAACACCATCTCCCAGAACATATCAGGATATAAATTTAACTGCAAACGAAATAATAACTTTAAATAAACAACCATTTATAGTTTATGACAACGAAAGCAATGACAAAAGGCTTATAATTTTTGGTACCAATATGAATTTAGTGAAACTGCAGCAAAGCCAATATTGGATGATGGATGGAACATTTAACATCTGTCCCAAACCATTCTTCCAATTATACACAATACATGGCCTCTACCACAACTGCAACATCCCTTTGCTATATGCACTATTGCCTAACAAAAACAATTCTACATATATGGAATTATTAAATGTCATAAAACAAAAAACGAATGATTTCTCTCCAGAAAAAATCATTCTTGATTTTGAGCATGCAATGCTCTCAACTATTCTAAAAATCCACCCCCATACCTGCATTCAAGGCTGCTATTATCATTTCAAACAGTGTTTATGGAGACACCTTCAAAAAACTACCCTAAGTGTCGAATATGCTACAAATTCATCATTTGCTTTCCAAATCAAAAAACTAATTGCACTTGCCTATGTCCCTTCAACAGATGTAGCTGAACATTACAACATTATTATAGACAGTCCATTCTACAAACAAAACGAAGCTAGATTAAGTCCTTTTCTCGATTACTTTGAAGACACCTGGGTAGGCAGACTCCACAGATCTGGCCACAGACGAAATCCAAAATTCCTCATACCCTGGTGGAACGTGTACAATAGTACCCTTAACGGGGAATCAAAAACTAACAATGCCATGGAAGGTTGGCACAATGCATTTGTACAATCAACTGGCAAAACCAAACCTACTCTTGAAAAATTCATTAAATGCCTACAGAAAGAACAGAGCTATCAAGAATTTAGAATGGACCAATCTGTAACAGAACTTGTCCCAAAAACATCCAAGCAAAATAAACAAATGCACAAGTACCTTGAAGAACAAGTTAAACTTTACCCTAATACAAAAGGCATAGAATACCTAAACATCATAGCCAAAACACTACTGTAAATAATTCTCAAACTGTTATAAAACACCAAAAGTAGCACCTAAGTATGCAAAAATATGTAACGTGAGCTTCTAAAGTATTTAATGTATGCAATATATAAAGATATTATTTTAATATATGCACACATTAAAACAAAATAACAAGTTAAAAACAATTCGATAATAAATATGACATTACCCACCCACACAAAAATAGAAAGCAATGACTTACCAATTATGTTGTCAATCCAATAACGTCCTTCTCCACCAAAGTAATCCAGGTAGTGCAAAATTAACCCAAAAAAAATGTAAAAATACAACTGTTCCAAAATTAAGAAATCCACGCGGTCCTTAGCCATTGAACTACCATAAAAAACCCGAAAAAGTAGAAAAAAAGAAAGAATCGCTCCTGGAAACCCAAAAAATGTAAAGAAGTGTTTGTAAATCAGTGTTGAATGAAAAAAACAAACACTTCCTTTAAAAAAAAACGGAACTTCCGATGTAGCGTACACCTATGACAAAAACATAGAAAACAGACATTCCCACCCACATTAATTAGCTAATAATTACATACCAACATATTAACATTGATGATTTAATGTTAGATATACCCTAAAAGACTGAAATTCACTCTATAAATAATTAGTTAACTAACTAACACGACGTGTATATACCATACGTAAATATCTGTTTTCAAAATCTAAAACATAACTCCCTCACATTCAACAACACTAAATAGAAGGTCACTAGTCTAAAAACATCATAATAATACACATAGAACATATAAAATCAACCTTACCTGCAGCGACGTGAAGTGTCTCCCAACCGCGATCAGCCCTTCTTCCAAATAACCCAAAACGACCTAACCCGGTTACAAAAGAAAGCACCAAAATGCAATAAAATAGTCCCAAGTGTTAAATATAATATCTATACTGAACCAAAAATGTAAAAAAAATGTATTAATTTATGTTATTGTGAAAAAATATTTTATTTAATCCTACAAAGATTTCATAAACAAAAATGTACATGAATGTGATAATTAAAGATTATGAAAACAATAATGTTTATGTTAACAATGTTTAAAAATATAAGTAAATTGTCACAAAATGAAATAATGTAAAAAAGAGTAAAAAATGTGTTTTTATAATATAAAAATTTGATCTTCACAAATGAAGCAGAAAAATGCTTAATAGAAAAATATTTGTGATATTTATATTTATTTTCTGACATAACAATATGTAAAAGAGATAATAAAGAATGTTAATTTCTGTTAAAAAAGATTAAAAAATAATAATGCTTCTGTATAGTTGTTTTTGAGTGTGTTTATAAAAAATGTTTTCAAAGGAAATGTAAAAAAAATATGTTATTATGATTTTTTTTTGTTAAAACATTAATAAAATAAAAGTTTCTACAATCATGTTGAACAATTTGTATCATTATCTTACAAGAAAGTATCAATCTTATTAATAATTTTTAACTTTATATTAAATGTGAGTATATGTTGGACTCTAATAATGTAATGATTAATATACCAAATCCAGTGTACATTAAATTAGAGTAGGTGTTGCACACTAATAACATAAGAATTAATATTCCTACTGCATTCTACATTACATTTTAATATGTGGTGGACACTAATTAATTATAAAATAATATTCCAACTGTAGTCTACAGTAAATTTGAGTTGGTGTAATGTTATATATGTATAATTTTCTTTAATTGATTGAATGTAAAATAATTATATTTTTACCCTGTAGAACTGGACACCAAAAACAGAAAACTGACCCTGAACCCTACAAATACCCCTTGACCCAAAAACAGAAAACTGACCCTGAACCCAAGAAATACTCCTTTACCCAAAATCTGAAAACTGACCCAGAACCCAAAAAAAACCCTTTACCTAAAAACTGAAAACTGACCCTGAACCCAACAATTACCCCTTTACCCAAAAACTGAAAACTGACCCTGAACCCAACAAATACCCCTTTACCCAAAAACTAAAAACTGACCCTGAACCCAACAAATACCCCTTTACCCAAAAACTAAAAACTGACCCTTAACTCAACAAATACCCCTTTACCCAAAAACTGAAAACTGACCCAGAACCCAACAAATACCCCTTTACCCAAAAACTGAAAACTGACCCTGAACCCTAAAAAATGCCCCTTTACCCAAAAACTGAAAACTGACCCAGAACCCTAAAAATACCCCTTTACCCAAAAACTAAAAACTGACCCTGAACCCTAAAAATACCCCTTTACCCAAAAACTGAAAACTGACCCTGAACCCAACAAATACCCCTTTATCCAAAAACTGAAAACTGACCCAGAACCCAACAAATACCCCTCAACCCAAAAACTAAAAACTGACCCTGAAGCCAAAAAATACCCCTTTATCCAAAAACTGAAAACTGACCCAGAACCCAACAAATACCCCTTAACCCAAAAACTAAAAACTGACCCTGAACCCAACAAATACCCATGTACCCAAAAACTAAAAACTGACCCTGAAGCCAACAAATACCCCTTTACCCAAAAACTAAAAACTGACCCTGAACCCAACAAATACCCCTTTACCCAAAAACTAAAAACTGACCCTGAACCTAACAAATAGCCCTTTACCAAAAAACTAAAAACTGACCCTGAACCCAACAAATACCCCTTTACCCAAAAACTGAAAACTGACCCTGAACCCAACAAATACCCCTTCACCCAAAAACTGAAAACTGACCCTGAACCCAACAAATACCCCTTTACCCAAAAACTGAAAACTGACCCTGAACCCAACAAATACCCATTTACCCAAAAAACAATTAATGAGTAAATAATTATATATAGTATATGATCTTAATTCATTAATTAATTAATTAACATTATTTACCAATTAGCTAAAAATTATAAATATAGATTAACATTTAATAATTAATTAATTATTATTATATTACTTCCCACCCTTAAACCCAATAAACCACTCCTAAATGTAGATATGTTTTTTTAATTTTTTTTTTAAATAAAATGTAAAATAACCCAAAAAACAATATATGTAGAAATAATTAACCTCATTAATATAATTAACTAATTATTATTATTTAATTGCCAATTAATTAGTAATAAATAATATGGACTATATGATCTTAATTAATTAACTAATTAAGTTAAAATAATTACCAATTAGGTATAATTCAGGAATTTTTAATAACATATATTAATAAATTAATTATTATTAAATTACTTCCCACCCTTATCCCCTATAAACCCAATAACCCGCTCCTAAACCTAGAAATGTTTTTATAAAAAATTATTGTTATAATTTTTTTTAATAAAAATAAAAATGTATATATGTTAAATTATTTAAAGACATTAATATAATTTCTTAATTAATATTAATTAATTACCAATTAATTAGTAATTATTAATATGGACAATATGATCTTAATTAATTAACTAATTAATTATAAATAATTACCAATTAGGTATAATTGAGGAATATTTAATAACATATATTAATTAATTAATTATTATTAAATTACTTCCCACCCTTATCCCCTATAAACCCAATAACCCGCTCCTAAACCTAGATTTTTGAAAATTAATTTATTTATAATTTTTTTTTTTAAGGATACACCTTTTTTACTACATTTTATATACAATTATTTTACTTTTTCCTATACTATTGATTATTTCCATTACTACACGATATTTTTTTTTGTCGATATTTTGTCACACGATATTATTGTTTTCGATATTTTTTAAAACTTACCTATTCCGATATTTTTGTATCCGATATTTTTGCTTCCCTATATTTGTGACCTTCGATATATTAACTTCGATATTTTGTCTTTCCAATATTTTTTTTTCGATATTTTGTCTGATTACCGAGTGGGAGAACCAACATGACAATGGAACGAGGTAGAGGGAAATTGGCTATGATGCAGCCAGCTGTTTCTACGTTTTAGGGCTATAATTTGTTATAGCAGGTAGGAACAGGGCAACACAGGCAAGAGGAGGGAGAGTGGGAAAAGGGCAACACAGACAATAGGAGGGATGGTGGGAGCAGGGCAACATGGACAACGGAAGGGAGGGGGTGGGCAAGACAGCACCGACAAATGGAGGGCGTAGGGGCAAGCCAACAAGGACAAAGGAAGGGATGATGGGGCAAGCCAACACGGACAATGGGAGGGAGGGAGTTAGCAAGGGGACACGAACAAAGGAAGGGAGAAGGACAAGCCACCATAGACAACAGAAGGGAGGAAGGGGGCAAGGCAACACGGACAACAGAAGGAAGGGTGATGGCAAATCAAGGCAGACAACTGAAGGATAGCAGATAGATGGGGGCGAGCCAACACAGACAGGGGGGAACATGGATATGAGAAGTACATGAGGAAGCAAGCTGAAAAACACGCATTCTGGTAGAGTGTTTAAAGACAAAGAAAATGAGCAGTAGAAGGACACAAGAAATGCATTTAGGCTCCAGGGGTGGGACAAACAAACAAAGAGGAAGGGAGCCTACAGCAGCTGCAAAGCATTGTTGGCAATGCGGCCGCGCCCAACTTCCTCCACTCATATTTCACCGCTTTGCGACATGCACCATGCTTCAGCACAGAGCAAACTCACTTTCCTGAATGCGCCTTCCTGTACACTGGAAACCCTGTTTTTCATACAGGTACATGTATGTGCATGTTGAGCTGTATGGGTCTCGGAGCGATTTCTGCCTTTATGTTGCAATTCCAAAATCCCCGACGAGGAAATAAAGAGCCTTATTGCGAAAAGGTGTTTTAATACCAACCTGGTTTCCCATCACCTTGGCCGCAGGTGTCCACCTTCCCCACATCACCGGGTGCCCTTTACACCGCACCTCTCCAGGCGCCCTTTCTGCGGTGACCTTACATGTCTAGACAGTTCTTCTTCTAAGCAAGTTCGTTGCTTGGCAGCTTACTCACTGCATACAGCCAGGAAGCTTCACTGAAACATCAAATTCCCAGTTCAGCCAGCAGAAAAAGATAGAAAAACAAAGTTTGTGCAGAAAATGCCCCCGGAATCCCGCTGCGGCCGCACCGGAAGTCAGGCAAGGTCGCCTTTGACAGGGGCGGGGCCTGGTCCGGACCGGAAGAGGAGGCAGGCGAAGTCAATGCGTCTCGCGGCCCGGGGCTCCTGTGAGCGGTGGAGAGTACTGGAGCCGCCAGCAGGAGGTTGCGCGACATTGGCCCGGTAAGTTCCAAAGGGCTGGGGGGGCTTGGTGCACTTGTGTGTGTGTGTGTGTGTGTATGCTGGTGTGTGTATGTATGTGTGCGACGCTGATGGTGGGGGTGGGCTCGGTGCACTTGTGTGTGTGTGTGCGCGTGTGTGTGTATGTGTGTGGGGGTGTCTCTGTATTTATGTGCATGCGTGTGCCCTTGTGTGGGTGTTTCTGTTTATGCGCATGCGTGCGTTGTATTGGAGCTACGTACATTGAAAGGAACTGGCAACAGCGCTTGTACTTGTGCGCGTGTCAGTTTGGAATAGCCTCCAAGCGATGCATGCGGCCAGGAGTGTCTGTCTCCTGGGAAGCACACCCGCCGACAATAGGTTCTCGGCGAGAACGCGCTTCCGCGCGTGCTTAGCCGAGACCTAAAAAGGGGTGGCCGGCAGGCGAAACTGTTTATGACACTGGGACCTCTGTCCTTTGAAAGGCAGAGGGAGAAAGCAATCACAATGAGAATGCAATTACAAGAACGCAGGTTTGTTGTTCAGTGCAGGCTACCATCCCAGCCTTTACTAATTTACACAGTGGGGTTCAAGCCAAGTCCCACCCCTTCAATATTATGGAGGTGGGCAGTTTGCGACGTTTTGAAAAAGATTATACTGATCACAGCATAATGAAAACATGGCATTGAGACCAGCCTGTTTGCACGAGGCCGACTCTTAGAACAACTCAAGTGTCATCGCTTACGCCATTAACACAAACAGTAACTATAGTACAATGAAACAAGTTCTGTTTTGTAGGTGCACACAGGACGGATTTTCCAAGTAAGTGTTGAGTCAAACGAAAGATATTACAGGTGCAATATTGCCAAGAATAATCAATTTCTACATGTTCTACGCTGCCAGGGATTGCCACTCCTTTCTGCTTTTGCTGCACCTCTCTAATAGCAGCTTGTTCTTTTTAAAGAGGAAAATACCTGTAAAGTATCCTTCTTGAATACATATGCTATAAACCGTTCTTAACAAACATAATTCAATGTTTTTCCTGTTTTGCCCCCCAAAAAATAACAATGTAAGCAGCCAGTGTGAATCAAGATGTGAGATCAGATCAAACACATACAATCTAAGGTGCAAGTTCGTAGTGGTGTGTATATCGAAACTTAAAAAAGGTATAGAGGCAGAAAAATATGACTTTTCCCCTTTTATCAGCACACTATTTTAAAAAAAAATGGGATATCTCCTTATGGTGGGAGCAGATTGCGCAACCATGGAGTTATAGACAAAGGACTTCATCGTACAGCTGCCAGCCCGCTGAGACAATGAGACAAGGCACAGTGCCTACCAGCAGGTTCACGTGTTTACCTCTGTTGCTGCGTTTCTGCTGACGGCCTGTAAACAACAACAGATTGTGCTGAATGAAATAGTGCCATCAGGGCTATAAAAGTCCGAGCTTCGAGAGGCCTGTTAGGGAAATCTGGCCGGGACTGGACACAATGGGGAAGGTAATTGCAACAGCAGCTGTCCTTTTATTTTTGGTGACGCGACCCTCAAGTCTTTTTTCAGAGCCCATTTCATTTTCATCCTGATCCAGGAAGGGAACTCTTTGTTAAGTTTGCTTGGACGCTTACACGACACTGTACAATTTCGTACTGAGACTGTAGACGTTTATAATGTAGGTAGGTACATTGACGCAATACTGCACCTCACTTTTGGTCCCATGAGCGCCTCATTAAATAACCCTCTGAATTTAGTGTCACTCCAGGCCTGTGAATCCATTTCAAAAAGAACATTAAAATTAACACAATTTATTGGAAAGCCCTATACAAATTCTATGTCATTTATATTGCTTTTATTAATAGATCACTTTCTATGAGGGCGGGAACTTTCAGGGCCGCTCCTACGAGTGCAGCAGCGACCAGCACGACCTGCATTCATTCATCAGCCGCTGCAACTCCATCCGGGTGGAGAGTGGGTGCTGGATGATCTACCAGCGCCCCACCTTCGCGGGCCACCAGTACTTCCTGAGGAGAGGCGACTACCCGGACCTCCAAGACTGGATGGGTTTCAGTGACTCCATTCGGTCCTGCCGCATTGTCCCACCAGTAAGTGTGGTGCCATCCTAACATATGTCTTATTTTTAGCTGCTTTTTGATTATGATTTAAATGAGTATACCATTGCTATAAATGGAAAGCAAATGCTAATTTCCAAATTGTAAACAAATGAACATATCTTGAGCACTTTTTCCTCCTTTTCTGATGCCGTGAGCCTTACAGGAGGAGAGAGCTGCTCCCAAATCCAAAGCAGTCTGAATCTGCATAAGAAGATGAAGTTCATCTTGGATTACTAGGCTTGGTTTTCCCTTTGTGAGATCAACAAACTGCTTTCTGTAGCATTGGGTTTCAGTACTTCCTCAGTCCTAACTCATCTCAGGCCTTACTGTAGAGTTGATAGACTGTGCCAACTATGTAATATGGAACTTGGAATGTAGTGGGAGAATGTAATGGTATGAAATTCGTGAGGAACTGCAGAACCAGTGTAAAGAAGCTGGAGGTAACTTGTTGGAGAAATAAAAGATTAGATTCAAACTGCTTCAAGATGGGTGCATATTTACATAACTGGTGACAAGATTTTGTCTGTGAGGGGAACATACTCCGAAGTACCCCCACCCCTGGATAAGAAGAATAAAGAAGAAGTGATGAACCAGGAACACGCGGGACCCTAATCTGAGATCTCCGATGTCTTTCGACGTGCTGCCAATGCAATGAACGTGCTGAACGTGTCTCAAAGGAGTGAAGGACCATTTCTCCGTGTATGCCACACAACTTCAAGGATTAGTAAAGAAAAGTATCTTAGGTACCATCCAGGGTCAGCTCCTCCACTAGGGAGGCGGAGCATTGCCCCACTGCTTCTCGAAGTCCGAGAAGCAGAATCATGAAATAATAATAATAATACGGAATTTTGTAAAGCGCGAACAGCTACCTCGTGAGGAGGTGTCCCGGCGCTAGATGAACAAGGTAGGTTTTGACCATGTGGACTAGAAGTGGCAACTTCTAGTGCGGTTGGGCAAATCGCCAGGTTTTCAGCAAACGCCTAAAACATAATTCGGAGGGAGCCTGTTGGAGAGCTGGGGACAGGGAGTTCCAAAGTGTCGCCACATTGGCCGAAAAAGTTCATCCTCCCAGCCGAACTCTTTTTGCTCTAGGAACTACAATCTGGACACGATTGTTGGATCTGAGGGAGCGAGCTTGAGTGTAACTTGGCAGTCGTGCTTTCAAATAATTAGGACAGTTGCCGAACAGAGATCTAAAGGCCAGTGTAAGTGCCTTGAATTTTATTCTGCTTGCTACTGGCAGCCAATGAAGGGAGAGACTGAATGCTTAAAAGGGATCCGCATTAATAGTCTCGCAGCCGCGTTTTGTACCAGTTGCAATTGCCGTATAAGGTACTTTGGTAAGCCCAGATATAAGCCATTGGCGTAATCCAGCCTAGATGTCACTGTGGCATGGATTACGGTTTTTCGGCAGCTTGCTGGTAGAAGTCGTAGGATCTTACGAAGATTTCTCAACTTACTCAAACAGCAGCCCGTTACTTGCTGGATGTGAGATGCAAAGGACAGATTGTCATCCCATCGTACCCCTAAATTTTTAGCCGAGTGGCTAGGCGAGGGGGCTTGACCCATCTCTGTCGGCCACCAATATTCAGATGGAGGGGGGGGGGGGCCTTTGCCAAAAAAGATCACTTCCGTCTTATTGGCGTTAAGTTTTAGTTTATTTGTGTTCATCCAGCTGGCCACGTCTTGGAGACAGCCCTTGAAGCTCAAAAAAGATGCCTCTGACACTTCTGAATATGGGAACACCAATTGGGTGTCGTCGGCATATGATAATGTTATGTTATGTTATGTTAACACGTTCTTCTATAGCGTAACAGCTACTCCAAAAGGAGTGTCCCGGCGCTTTGGCGAAGAAAACCTTCGGGGGTGGCAACATAACTGAAACCGTAAGGAAAGGCGGGGGCTCTATCTGGTGAAGAGCCAGGTTTTTAAAGCCTTTCTGAAAGACATAAGGCTGGAGGTCTGTCTAAGAGAAAGGGGAAGCTTGTTCCAGGCACGAGGAGCCAAGTGGTGGAAGGATCGGCCACCTTGTCTGGCGCGTTTGATGGTCGGAACTACCATTTTGGACAAAGAGGCGGACCGTAGGGCTCTGTTAGGCTTATAAAAAACAAGACGTTTCCTGATGTAACTAGGGCCAATGTCATGAAGGGCTTTGAAAGTCAGCGTCAGACTTTTAAAAAGGACTCTCTTGGCTATAGGAAGCCAGTGCAGTTCTTTTAGCAGGTCCGAGGCACTAGCGCGTCTGGGGAGCTCGTAGATAGCCCGGGCAGCTGAATTTTGGACTACTTGAAGTCTCCTCACAAGGTATTTGGGGAGACCTAGGTAAAGGGCATTTGCGTAGTCTAGTCTAGACCCAACAAGTGCTTGAACAATGACCCTTCTATGGTTTATTTGAAATCAAGGGGAGACATTTTCTGAGCATCCGAAGGATGCCGAAACATTTCCCCGAGAGGCAAGATACTTGGGGCCCAAAAGCTAAGTCATTATCGACGATGATTCCTAAATTTTTAGCTTTGACACTAGCATTTGCAGGTGGAAACAAGTCTTGCGGCCACCAGCTTTTCCAATTTGGTTCAGTGGCGCAGCCAAAGAAAAGCAGCTCCGACTTGTCGGAGTTGCATTTTAAGCCGTGCCCTCTGAACCAACCAAATACTGCCTCTAAGCAGCTTCTGATGCGAGTCCCGTCAAACACCTCATTCTTGTCATATGTGAACAGGAGCTGGGTGTCGTCAGCGTAGGACACGATCTGAGCGCCGAAGGACTCCGCCACCTCTGCAAGGGGGGCCAGAAAGATGTCAAAGAGCAGGGGGCTAAGAATAGACCCCTGCGGGACCCCTACTTCCAGTGGTGCCATAAAGGCGGAGTGTGGGGGCGCCCAGATCGTTTGCCGACGGCAGGCTAGGAAGGATTTAAGCCAGTTCCACACCGTCCCCCGAAGACCACATTCCCAGAGTCGTGTTAGGAGGGTATCATGGGGAACGGTGTCGAACGCCGCCGACAAGTCCAACATGACCAACATGGCCTTTCCTCCAGCATCCAACACCTCTCTGATAGCGACAGTGACTTCAATAATGCCTTAATCCCCCAGTTGGCGATCAGCGTGAAGAGCGGGGCCAGGCAAATGTTGAATAAAAGTGGGCTAAGAGCCGAACCCTGTGGAACGCAGCAGGTGAGGGCTTTAGGTGTTGAAGAAACAGCTCCCAGCGCCACCTTCTGTGATCTCTGGGTCAGATATGATTGTAACCACTCCAGGGCCTGGTCCTGGATGCCTATCTCTGCCAGTCGCAACAGCAGTATCGTGTGGTCAACCGTATGAAAAGCGGCCGATAGATCCAGGACCACCAGCATTGCAGAGTCTCCTGAATCCATCGACCACCTCACTGACTCTGCCACCTCAATTAGTGCTGTTTCAGTGCTAAAGCCGGGTCTAAAGCCTGATTGCGTCTCGTGTAGTATTTTGTTATCTTCAATAAACTGATTTAATTGACGCTGGATTGCTTTCTCCAGCATTTTACCCGGTGCTGCCAGCAAAGAAATTGGGCGGAGATTACTAAGATCCTTGGGGTCCCCGTTAGGTTTTTTCTTTAATGGGAGGAGAGTAGCATGTTTCCAAATATTCGGGAACACCCCGGATGAGATGGACGTGTTCCATATTCGCTGAATGGCAGGGGCCACAAAGTCAGCCATGAGATTCCAAAGTTTGGGGGGGCAGGGATCGTCAGGTGATCCTGACTTACAGCGATGTAATTCTTGCATAACTGTCTTTAAGGCTATCGGATCAAATTGTGTCAAAGTAGAGCCGCTCGATATTTTGTCGGCTAGATACTTTTTTACCTTTGACCTCGTTGGCCCGAAGGACTCATAGACTTTTAAAATTTTTAAGTCAAAGAAGTCAGAGATACTGTTGCACAGCGAGATTGATGGGGGACTTTCTGTTATTACCTTTATATATTAAGTTGTGGGTGGGCGGGGCTGCTCTGAGAGCAGGGCAGGGGAGGAGTGGTGTGCCCTCCACTTCCGAGTGCACTAAGAATGTTTGGTCGGCCCCCTGGGGTTGCCCAAGCCAGTCATGCACACTCCGCCCTTCTCCATACAGGCGGCTACGCAGCCTACTTGGAGAAAATGATCTCCCAATATGCGGCTGGCTGGGCGGCGTCCCGACCAATCACAACGCTCATTGGGAGGGGGGAGCCTGGCTGCCTGCTTCTGCTTTCTGTTCCTGTAGAGCAGGAGAGCAGAGTAGACGCTGGACACGGCAGGAAGGTAAGTTTAATTATATATATATATTTTTTTAAATTAAATTAACCCCCCTGCATGACCCACCCCCGCGTGACCCCCCGCCCCGTCACCCGTGAGTCATGCCGGCTGCGACTGGTACCACCCTCAGGAACATCAAGAAGGTCCCACATATAAAGTTAATACCACTGAAAAAGGAATACACTCAAAACTAAAATCTAGATGGAGTATGCTTCGTTTGTATGTTAGCTTGTTCTAGTAATTTGTTTTTTTGGTCAGTTGTATTGACTTTTTATTTTACTTGGTTATTTTCACATTTCTTTCCAGGTACTTAAATATGGCTGACCTAAACATGGACCCTGTGAGAGGGTCCATGTCTAGGTCAGCCATGCTGCTCACTTATGTAAGTGTAGCGTCCAGCACTAATCCAGACAACCCTTATGGTGATTTTAGTGGTCTTTGACAACTTTAGAAAGCTCTCTATGTGGTAGCTGGGAGAGCAGTCTTCAGGCTTAGTCCAGAAGGAGTGTAAATCAACTTGTTTTTACAGTACTTAATCTTATGGTATAGGTTTAGTGAAAAAGAATCACACAGTGTGGGTATAACAATAGGTATTTTATAACAAGCACTCACTAACACAATTGTACTGTCTCCTACCCAGAGATAGAAACACAATACACACACTACATAGGAAATAGAGCACGTAAGTAGCACAAATACACAGTGGTCTCCAGGGGGAGACCACACCATTTACTAAAATAGTGGAATGGGAACCACAACATGTCAAGAATGATCCCAGAAGATGTAGAAGTGTTGGGGACCCAAGAAACAACCCGAGGTAAGTGCCCAGGAACCCCAGGGAGGCCTTGTGCAGAGCATCAACACGACCACGTAATCAACACAAGTCAATGAGTAAGTCTTGTTTGCAGTTCATAGGAAAATGGACCCTTTCCAGCGGACCCTGAAGAAACCCCATGGAAGATGGAAGGTTGGAGAGTCACCCTGCCCGTGGATACTCCAGAACCAGGATACCTATACCAGGGAAGCCGGGTGCATAGGTGTCAAGTGACGTCAGAAACCGCAGTAGACCACAATGGAGGACTTCAGGAAAGATGCGACTGGACATGAAGATGAAGGAGTCTAGTGGAACCCGAAGGTGGATTCAAGATGAGAGGTACCTGCAAGCAGAGGAGACAGAGTCTATGCCACTCAGAAGTGACCCAGAGGCATAGAAGACACATGCCCACCGATGTCAGAGATGCATGTGAGGTTGACAGTGCCCTTGAAGTTGCAGCTGTGCAGGCCAGGTGACGCTTTGGAAAACAAGAAGCTATTCATGAGCTGTGCCAAGTCAGATGTCGAGGGCCAAGGGGTCAGTGTCCGGCATGGGCACCAACAAGCTGTAGCAGCAAAAACCAACGTAGTCAACGAAAAAGGTGGAGTGTCGGGACCAGCAAGGTCCAAGTGACTCACCATGACCAGGTAAGTCCGAGCAGGCCCAAGAAAGCAGGGGAGGCAACTGAAGCCAAAGAAGACCCTCAGGAGGATCCATAGACCGAAGGCACAGGAGTCACAAGAGCACCACGAGCAGCTCACCAAAGAAGAAGGCCCCCGGTACACAGGAAGCTGTGAGGGTAAAGATCTTGGCTGCAGGAATTGCTTGAGATTGGAGCTTCTAGAAACCCAAAGATCTCAGGAGGAGAAAGTCAACAAACATTGGCAAAGGCAAGTCAAAGCAGTGCACTGGGATTCTGTTTCAGCAGTTCTGACAAGGGAAACTGACCTCAAACTCGGTGTGAAGACATTGTAGGCCTCAAGGGATTTGCAGAAACACCACCTGTGTTGCAGAGCCTTTCAGAGTCCGTGGGAGCCCAGGATAAACCGACCATTCAGCTGCATTGTGGTGCTTGCAGATGCAGGAGAGTGACTCATTCACTCCAAGGGAGATTCCTTCAGATATCTTGGATGTCCACAGGCCTGGTGAAGAACCTGTATGGAGCACAGACTCACACATTGCAGAAGACCAGCAGGACAATGACACCTACAAGAATCTTCCCCGGTGCAGTCTGGGATCCCAAAGTGAAGTCCAGCAAAGTCCAGAGTGTACAGACAGTCAAAATTGAAGTGGTATTTGATTTGAATCTTGTCTCACGACAAATCTAGGGACCCACCCATGTGTAAGCCCTTAAGTACCCCTAGGTAAGGTTTGGGATGATTCAGGCATCCCTCCCAGAGGAGGGGATGGACAGTGGGTGGATACTACCACGTCCTTTTTCCAGTTTCACGCCAGAGCGGGAGCTAACGGCTCCCTGAACTGGTTTAAACTGGAGTATGCAAGGAGGGCACCAAATGTGGCTTTCAAGCAGTCTCAGTGGCGTTGGCAAGTGCCCCCACCCTGTCCCAATACACTAAATCCTGTCTGGGAGTTGGTCATACCTCCCTGTGACAGGATACCTATTGTTCTACCTTCTCCTGTTCAGGCTTGGCTCAGCAGCAGGAGGGCCGAAATGTGTATCTGCTGGCAGCAGCCCTAGCTTTCTTTCCGCTTCTGAAAGACTGGTACCGGGAGCACTGAGGGCCTCCCGGAGTAGCTTTACAGTGCATGAAATCATACCTTCCACACCGGTCACGGTGTGGGGTTATGAATCCAACATGAAACCAAACATGACAGGGTTTTTTACAGCCAGTTTAGAGATGGTCATTGCGTAATGATGCATGGCCACTCTATTGTCATAATGGGTGTTGGATTAAAAACCCGGGAGAATAGACTCCGAAGGTTTTTGGGGTGTCCTGCTCATGCAGGGGCACCCTCACACTTAGGACCCATCACCGGCCTCCAGGATTGAAAGGCCTGCCTTAGGGGTGACTTATATGATTTAAGTGTAGTGACCTCAGATATAGGGGAACCTAGCTAGCACCAGCTCACACTGGCTGCAATGGCAGGTGTATAGTCACAATTTGAGTGGTCTCTCATGGGTGGCATAATACATGTTGCAGCCCATGGGAGACCCCTGGTGTACCTATGCCCTGGGTACCTTAGTACAATATACTAGGGACTTACAAGGGTACACCAGTAGCCAATCTGGAGTGTACCTAAGTACTCACCATTTCCAATTTAGGGAAGAAGCACAGAGACTGGGGTCCTGATTAGCAGGATCCAAGTCAGACTAGTCAGGAAACATAATGACACCAGCAAAAAGTGAGGGTGACCATGAAAGCAGATCCTATTTTCCTACAGACCCCACTCCCATATTCTTATCAACTCCTTATTGGTCCTATCAATACCTTGGAAACAATGGAAAAAAATGGTCCTCGCTTATATTTTGGTGATTGGTGGGGACAAATATGGTCCGGTGCGAAAACAAACTATCTTGCTTCATCATTTAGGCATGGAAGGGCGAAGGTTATATGAAGACCTGCCTGAAATTTCCCTAGGGATGGGAGATGAGCAACCCAATGAAGTTAGATGCATGTTTTACCAATTCAATTCTTTTATTCGGTGTTCATAGAAGTACAAAAACCATAAAAGTACAGTTTTGAAAACATTGATTAAAAGTAATTACATTTCATTCTCTACTTGTAATAAATAGTTAAAAACCTTTACAGATTCAATCAGTGAAGTACATTACAACAATAAAAAATAAATGCCAGAATTAAGAGTCAATGTTGTGAAGACAGCTAATACATAGTTAAAAACACAAATGGAGAACATCTTATTCTTACACATAGTGTACAGCACCCATCTTACTCTAAGCTTTTCCTGTCGCTAACACAGAGTTTCAGAAAGTGAACACTCCCCCACATGCATCAATCTAGGATTTTGCATTTCTTAAATAGCGAAAATTAAGGAATCGCTATTTAGGAAATGCAAAATGCTATGCATCAAGAAATCCTAAAAGTTTTTAGGATTTCTTAATTTTCGGAAATTGCGATTCCTTAATTGCGAAGTGCAATTAAGGAATGGCATTACATTGATTCCTATGGGCCTAGAGGCCCATAGGAATCAATGTAGTCAATTGGAAGGCAGTAGCAAATTGCGAGTGGCACTTAGAAAATTTCATGGGTGCAGGGGGGGGTCCAAAGGACCCCCCCCTGCACCCCTGAAATGCATTTGAAAGTGCATGTTTCACACACACATGTCCTAAGGACATGTGTGTCTGTAACTGGACAGTTTAAAAAATGCATTTTTAAGCATTTTTAAACAATTTCGCAAATTACCACGAGGTTGAACCTTGTGGTAATTTGCACTTCCAATTTGAATACTCGCAATTTTTTTTTAAATGATGCATAGCTTTTAAGGAATCGCAAATTTGCAATTCCTTAAAAGCAATCGCATTTTTGGAATTCGGTAAAAATACCGAATTACTCAAAAATGCTTGATGCATCCCAAACACATATTTAGGAAGTGCAAACGGCCGAATTTACCGATTCGCACCGTTTGCACTTCCTAAATAGGTTGATGCATGTGCCCCTATATTTTTTGTGTTTTACCATGAAAGTGAATGTTGTTTTAGTGCAACATAAGTTGTTTTTCCAGGTACAGAGGTTAGATGGAAGATATTGCATGATCTGTGGTTGTATTAAAGGGTCTATCTCTGTCTTGCCAATTCAGGGAATAATATGATACCAGGAAAGGTACAAAGAAGGTGGATGTGAAAGTTGGTGACTGGGATGTGATAAGGATGGAAGGTGTGGTCAGGAAGGGAGATAGCAAATATTTGCAACGGTTAAAAATGAGGCGTGTGAAACTGAGTGTGGTGGTCCTGGAATAAGGATCTGAATGGAGTTTTGGAAACCTGTGCAAACTCATGGGACGTCCACGTAATGATGTGGATGACACATAAAAAAAAGGTTACGAGACATCAGAGATGTATATTATAAGAAATCCATGCATACCACTGTCAATTATGTTATACAATTTTTTCTTTTTATAGAAGGCTTAGAAATTATTGTTTTCCATTTATGAAATATGTAGGTTTAATTACATAAAGGGGAGGATGTGTAGAGTCGATAGAATGTCAGCAATATAATATGAAATTTGGAATGTAGATGGAAAATATAATGTTATGAAATGTGTGGGGAACAGCAGAACAAGTTGAAAGAAGCTGGAGGTAACTTGTTGGAGAGATAAAGAATTGAATTGAAACTGCTTCAAGATTGGGGCATCTTTACACTTACCTTCCGAGGGCACTATGTGACCCAGCTAAAAACAAAGAACTCACTAGCCCCCCCACCTTGCCCACATTTTATATAAGAGCCAAAAGAGTAGGAAACCTATAATGTGTTTTATTTTTCAGCTTTTCTCAGAGGGTACCATGAGAGCCTTTCTGGGCTAAACTCTTCCTTTAATCTACCATGAAGGAAAAGAAAATATAATCCGACTTGAGGACTAAGGCTCTGGTCAGGGCCCTTTCTGGCTACCAAAGGACACAGTTTGTTTTTCTTTTTTTCTTTTTACTTTGTACCTGACCCAGAGAAGATTTTACATAAGAGCGGCTCATTGTTGGAATTGCTGTGTACCATGTAGGATGGCATTCATTCTGAGGCGGAGCAGTCCTACAAACAGTCCCACATAGTAAGATGCAGCAAGAGTTGAATGTACGCGTCCTTCCCGCTCTTCTGCCTGGCTTCTTTTCTTGTGTCCCTTTTTGGCAAAGACAGGTCTGCAGGCAGAGTCTGTAATAGAAAGGCTGTTGGGCGCCTTCTGAAAAGAATTCCGGAGTTAAAGGAATAGAAGTTTTAAAAAAAATCTTTTTATTAACAAAGCTCAATAGACCATCCAGTACAAAACTGGGTCAACAGTCCATACATGGAGAGACCACAGTAATCAGAAACGATGTAGATATGAGGGAAAAGAAAGACAGTATCACATTACTCATACAAACAGCATCTATGTGCCCACTCCTAGTTCTCTGTATTTTCGCCATGGTGCCCACACTCGTTCCAATTTCTTGGCACATCCCCAGCTTTTGTAGACAGTTTCTTCGGCACTCTGTCACGAGTCCAGGTCACGCTATAAAATCCTCCAGCAGCGGAGGCGCTGATGCCCCCCACCCCCTAGCAATGTTATGCTTTGCAATCCCAGCAGCCAGGGCCAACCATATCCTCATGTATCTGGACCAGTCAGTTTCACCCTTTATCATCAGCTGAAGCCACTACGGCTCCAGCGGAACTGTCTTCCCCACCATCCCAGACATAACATCAGTAACGTTAGTCCAAAAGTGAACTATCTCGGGGCATTCCCATAGGATATGCAGGAAAGTACCCTCTTTCTGACATCCCCTAACACAGTGTGCCGATGGGATCTTTCCCTATGTATATAGGTGTGTGCGAGGGTGGAACGTGTGGTGGAGAATCTTCAGCTGTACTAATCTAAACCTGGAGCATATTGTGGTCTCCCTAGGGCTCTGCAATGCTTCCTGCCAGTCCTAATCGTCCATGCTGCTGAAGTCCCTGGCCCAGGCATCTCAGAGGGTAATCAAGGGGTCTGGTACGTTGTTGATTAATTTACGATAGATTGTGGATGTCGGTTTCTCAGTGATGGGGTCGAGTAGCAACCTATCTTCTAACGGGGAGTAATTCGGGATAGATACATCACTGTGTACTTGTGACAGCAGAGCGTGCAAGAGTCTGATATGGTGGTAACCCTGTGACTGATGAAGGTTGCACTCTCTCTGAAGATCTGCGAATGTGACGGGGGAGTCCCCTTTCCATACATCCCCTAAATACTCGATTCCTATCAATTTCCACCCCCTGAATCCCACCAGAGCGGCCACTTTGCGCAGCTGGTCGCCCAACCACAGCGGGGTTTTACTCGTCAGCTTCCTCGCTCATTCTAGGAGTTTATTCTCCTCTCTCCAGCACTGTAGCACCACCTTGGTGTGATCGGGCCACTCCGGACATGACCTTCAAGCGTATAGAAGGGATTCACATTTGCCTCCAGGCATAACCATTCTGTCCACTCTATATGCTGGTTCATCAACACTTACGTACACCCAGTCGTTTATCAACTGAAGCTGCGAGGCCAAGTAGTATAGCCTGATGTCTGGAACCGCCAGGCCACCATCCTACACTCCCTTGTGCAGCTTGTGCAAAAGGAATAGAAGCTTAAGGTGAGTATGTTGGTCACAACAACCTTTTTGTTGGAGCTAATCGGCTGCCCTTTTAAAGTCACAAATTGGATTATACTATATCTGATCTTTACAATAAGCCCCTTTTGTCTCCAGCCTGGAAGGTGCGACTAAATGCTGACTGGTGGTGGCAGAGTAGCTTTGAAAGGGCAGTGCTCACCCATGACTATATTGTTTTCTGTAACACATTGAGTCTAACTGATTTCAGTATTCTTGCTCTTACTGGCAGGCTGTATAAGCAGTTACGGTTTCTAATTATCTCTTCTGTGATTTGAATATTTGAGTCCTACGGGGAACATAAGGTCTTTGCATATAATGCTAGGCAGTATGGCGAGGTGCACATATGAGAACATGCCCCTTTTTGTTTGGTCACCACCGTTTTTTTTGCCAAATTCTATTGCTGGATTTTATATTCTGCACACTAGGGCACTACTGTCCAGTGTCCAGTGTTTGTGCTTTGACCCCTAAAACATGCAGAAATTGGCTAAACATAGATTAGCATATTTAACTCTCCTATAGGGCTATCGTATATGGTGTACATACAAAGTTAAATGTTGCCCGTGGACTACAGCAATTGTTGTTCCATTAATTAGTGTAACATGAGAAACATGGGTTCAGGCCTACCACTGTAGCCTGACTGCTGTAGTTCAAACCTGCCAAAATAACTTTTTGACAGGGGAAAACGTCCCTTTTAAATATGACACTTAAGTCACTATCCTCAGAACAATGTATGGACTGGTGGAAAAACAGAACAAGGACTGCACCTGCAGTGTGAGACCCCTGACCTTCTCCCACTTTTACCAAGCACCAAAGAAGTGTAATCCTAGAGTCAGTTAGGAAACATCCTGTGTCACCACAGGGACACAACAAGCTGCAAGAGACATTTTTTCTGATGTGCCCACCATGACAGTTACAAATGGACATAGCCTAGACCCTGCTGTTAGCTTCTGCCTGACAACCTGATAGTCTTTAAGGGCCTCCCCTGCGGTCCTTTGGGCCTTAAAACCACACCCCTTTGGTTGTTTAGACACCTAAAGAAAGCCTGAAAATGTGTGAAACCATTTCCTCTAGATCTTTAGAGGAACCTGCTGGAAAAAGTATCCGACCTGCAGTTGCACAGTGTTGGCTTGGAGTTCAGTTTCGTCTCATTCAAAGATACCCCTAGATCGCAAAAAATTAAGGTGCTTTGGGACTTAGAATTTTTTCTGAGAGAAAACTCCAAAGCACCAGAGTGCAGGAGGACCAAGTTGCTTCATGTATTCAGCCTTGAGGTCCATGGCGGAGGCTACAGTTTCAGCAGCAACCTGTACGGGCAGACGTTTTCTTCTAAGAAAGTTACAAAGTATCATTCTGCATTGGGACTAAGAAGAAATGTCATTTTTTTTTATCTGAAGTGGACTTTTTTGGAACTTTTTGACTTCTAACTTTTTAACGGAACCAAATCACTTTATGTATCCAACCAAGGCTCCATCGTGGTCAGCCTGAAATTGTATCTTGGGCCCAGTCTATTCCGGCCATTAACTATTATTAGTGCTTTACTTTTTCTTGACACTTTTTCACTTAAACTTTGAAATGTATACATCCCTTATTGGACTTTTGCTGGCAAGGTTTTTAGACCATAGCAACTGGGGTGAAGTCTGGAGAGGATTGTGCTGACTTATTGACATGATGGAACTTCAAGCAAAGTTCCTATTTGATGTTACTTGTGGTATTCTCAAGGATTACACCATTTCCACTATGACCAATGTAGTGGCCTGGCGACAGATCTTCCTTTGAGGCTGGAAGGCTGAGAGAACCAGAAAGCTGGTCTTCTTTGGATGCTATGCTGGAGACTAAGCTGTTTGGAGAACATTTGGAGGATTTTCTTAGTCATACTTTCAAAAACCAGAAGCCTGATCAAGTTTTCTGAAACCAGACTAAGCCATAGGAGAGTGCCCGTTGGCAGTCTTGCTGCCAGCATATCAGATATGTCCATGCCTCAGCTGGTCAGGTAAGGTTCCAGCCTTCTTCCTTTCCACTCCAGGTGTGTCAACAATATGCCTCCTCTTCTGCCAAAACCAAACAGTAGCCATGCCTATGACGATCTTTTGCCCAAGGTTCCAGAAAAGGACATCACTTACTCTTCAACACTTTTTGGCAAAGTCTATCACAGATATGTGGGTTCCAAATATTTTTCAATTCACAAGAATTTCCATCCATACCAAGTAATCATTTTTGTCATCAGGCTTTGCTTCAATTAATGGGCTTGATTTAGAAGAAAGCTGTGGTGAATGTCAATGCAGTTGAATAGTTGACAGCAAGAGACTTCCAGGATGCTTTTCTACATGTCCTTGTGCAACGAGACATAAGCGATTTTTGAGATCCTGCAAACTGCAATATTATGTATTTTTAAAAAATATTCACTAACAGCCTGATTCATGTACATGCCGTTTTGCGTGTCCCTAATAGCGAATCATAGCGAATCGCTATTGAGGACACGCAAAACGGCATTCATGTAGGAATTGCTACTTAAATAGCGATTCCTACATGTTCTTTATTTGCGAGTAGCAATTTGCTACTCGCAAATACTCCCCAATCATTCCTATGGGCCAAGAGGCCCATTGGAATGAATGGGGATTTGCGAGTAGCAATTTGCTACTCGCAACTGAGATAGCGATTTTAAGGGTGCCAGGGGTGTCCAAAGGACGCCCTGTAGCACCCCTAAAATGCACTTTTGGACAGGTGTTGCGCACACACATGTCCAAAGGACATGTGTGTGTGCTACATGCAACTTTGAATGATGCTTTTAAAAGCATTTTTCTGAGTTTTTGCTATTTACCGACAGGTCTGACCTGTCGGTAAATAGCGGCCCCAAAAGTCCAAAATCGCAATTTTGTTGTGTGTCATGAATAGCATTTGAGGAATCTCTATTAGAGATTCCTTAAATGCCATTCCACGCAAATATGCGAATTCTTACATAGCGATTTTTGCATTTGGTATCATGAATACCAAATGCAAAAATCGCACTCACTAAGGGCCAGATTCTGAGAATCTGGCCCTTTGCGAGTGCAATTTACCTACATGAATCAGGCTGATAAATGTTAGCTCTGCTTGGGTGCTCTTCTCCACAGTGTAGGAACCTCTGTACTCCTTTATCTGGATGATTGACTGGTTCATTCCCATTTCCCTGCAGGGGTCCAGTAGGACACAACCAAGTTGCCATCACTAGCTACAGCATAAAATCCTCATCAAGGCCAAAACGTCTTAATTGACAGTGACCTAGGAGCTGGAGTTAATCAAATCTCAATTCCAAATCTTGAAGAGCCTCTAGTCTAGGCACCACCACCATATATCCATGTTGCTGACTCAGGAAGCACCCCAGCGAGGAATCGGCTATAGGTGCAGCAGTTGACGAGGAATAATAGCATTAGGGCCATGGGTAGGCACCATGGGGATCAAGGGGATGTGGCCATCTTTTTGTATCTGTGTTCTTTCTACAAGATCCTTGCTTCTTTGTGGTTCCTTGAACTCACTTGGGTCTACTGGCTTGATATCTCCTCCAGTATTGGTCCACTTCTTCCCAGGACTTCAGGATCCTGGTTCTACTGCTCTATTGTCTCTACCTCCACAAGG
Source organism: Lissotriton vulgaris (assembly GCF_964263255.1). Taxonomy (NCBI): domain Eukaryota; kingdom Metazoa; phylum Chordata; class Amphibia; order Caudata; family Salamandridae; genus Lissotriton; species Lissotriton vulgaris. Next base: position 437,027,391 of record NC_141687.1, on the reverse strand, counting down.
GGGTATAGTGCTGTTATAGTGCTATCACACCTCCAATACGAGATATCTGGCAGCGGTGCTTTGGGTGTTCTTCTGGTTTACTTCTCATACAGGGCCAGGTGATCCAGTGCCAAATTGACAACAGAGTGGCATTTGTGAGCAAGCAATTAGAGACAGACTGTTTGGCTTTGGCTTCACTAGCTGTCCAGATCTGCATTTGGGCACAAAGCTATTTGTTAGCCCTATCAGAATCACTAATTTGGGGAACAGACAATCAGCCACATGCATCATTGTTGGAATTTGCGATTCCTAAATTGCGAAAATTAAGGAATCACAATTTAGGAATCGCAAATTCCTATGCATCAAGAAATCGCAAAAGTTGTTGCGATTTCTTAATTTTCCTTAGTTGCGATTCCTTAATTGCAAATCGCAAATATGGAGTCGCATTACATTGATTCCTATGGGCCTTTAGGCCCATAGGAATCAATGGGAAGGCATTCTCATTTTGCGAATTCGCAATCAAGGAATCCCAAAATGAGAATGCAATTTCAAGGGTGCATCCCTGAAATGTCACGTAAGTACATTTTACTCACACAAATGTCCCAAGGGCATGTGTGTGTGTAAAATGTAAGTTTCAAAAATGCATTTATTTGCATTTTTGAAACTTCGCAAATTACCATGAAGGTGTACTTCATGGTAATTTTCCCCTTCAAAATAGCGAATTCGCAAAAAAAAAATCATGCATAGCATTTAAGAAATCGCAAAATTTGTGATTTCTTAAATGCTATCGCAATTTGAGAAATCGCAAAAAATTGCGATTTCTTAAATTGCGATCATTGAAAAATGAATGATGCATCCCAAAAAGTGATTTTGGAATCGCAAACGGCCGCAAATGTGCCCGAATGTGAGGGTAGTCTGCTTGAGCAGGGTATTCCCGCCTTCCCAAGACTTCACTCTGGCTTGTCCCATCTTTGGAAAAGTATACATGAGGTTTGGGAATCCGGAGGAAAACGTATTTGCCAGTGATGCAATGCTGTTCTTCTATGCTTCCTTTCCATGTCCCAGAGGTGTAAATATGAGGGCTAGTTGTTCTGTCCTTTTTGTGGCCTCCCTTTCTTTTATATGCCTTCAGTCCTTATAGTGGGGGTTCCGCTGCCAGCTGTGGGGTAGTCACGAGGGCCCTGAGCATAGGAGGAAATAATGATGGACAACACGCTAGACTACTGGTATGGACCGGAAGTCGCGAGCGACCCCGGTCCCTTTATTTAAGCTCTTTGGCCACGCCTGGCCAGAGAGTGCTACATAGTAAGGTGGTGCTTCCGGGGTTCTGCCCTGAGGACAGAAACACTAGACCGTTACATCCCATACCAAATCAGTCCTTTAACAAGGTTGAAGAAAACAGTTTTAACATACAAAATCTGTGAGTCTCTGGTTGGGCCGCGGATTCGGCCTAAGATTATACAGACGTTGACGACCTTCTTGGTCTTGTCCGAGGTTCACCCTCCGTCTACTACTCGTCACACAGTCAGGGCTGGTGGTCGTAGATGGCGATGACCTTGCAGGACTTGCTGCTGGTGATTCCCTAGGTTTATCTCCAGAGATATCTAAGCGAGGTTCCACGTTGGGTGACGGTTCTGTGTTTTGAGGTGTTCTGGTCAAAGGCGGTACTTGCTTGAACCAGGATACGTTTCGTGTTATCTCTTGTCCATCTCGTTCCACGGTGACAGCCGTTCCTTCCGTTGATTTCACAATCCACGGCCCAGCCTCATAAGGAGTACGGAATTTTCCGCCAAGAGTCCCCTGGGATCATTAGCCGGGTGCGCGCCCTCCGTCGCCAACTGGCCTTGTCGTTGGTGTTTCGTCTTCGTTCTTGTGTTTCTGCCGGACTGTAATGTTCAGGAACCCAGTTGTCTGCCGTGGGCAGCATGTCACGCCGAGGGCCAGTCAGCATGAGTGACCAGGGGGATTATTGCGTTGTGCAGTGTGGTGTGCTTCTGTACTTCCCCAAGAAGTGTTGGAGAGCAGTTTCCGGATCTCTCTCCTCAGTTGTTGCTATGCGCAGAATTTTATTGATGGTCCGCATGGACCGCTCGACCTCGCCGTTAGCTTGTGGCCACTGTGAAGTAATTTGGTGATGCTTTATTCCGAGTTCTTTCAGAAAGTCTTTGAACTCGCTGCCTTGGAATGGAGGCCCGTTGTCTGTCTTGATGACGTGAGGCAGGCCGAAAAGAGCAAATTATTTGCTCAGAATTGGTTGTATGTTGGCAAAGCTTGTAGACAGTGCTACTTCCACTATGGGATATTTGGTGTAACTGTCAACTAGGACTACAGTGATCCTCCCATCAGGGAAACTTCTGAAATCAAGGCTGACCTATGACCAAGGTGACGGGGCTGGATCTTCCATGATTATTGGAGCTGGGGCTTCAGAACTGCTGGTGAGTTGACAGGCTCTGCAGTTGCGAACTACTGTTTCTACACTTTCCTCTAAGTTTGGAAACAACACCTTTTCCCTCATCCTTGATTTCATCCTTCTGGTGCCTTGGTGGCCTTCGTGTGCCAGGATTGTAGCTTGTTCTTATAAGTCTTTTGGGATTATGACCCGTGACCCTGATAGGATGACGCCATTGTCTGCAGCACTGAGCTCATCATGAACCCTCCAGAATTGTCCCAGGTGAGTTCTGTCGGCTTCACTCTAACCTTGGACATTTTATAGGAAACCATCCCACGATCCGCTTGTCAGTGCTTCAATTACTCGTTGAAGTATAGCATCAGTGCTGATGTGTGTCTTTATCACGTCAACCGACATCGCGCGAGGGCACGACCATTGGGAGACCATGTTAACAAATTCTTTGGTCTTTAATTCTTGGTCTATATTGGGTTCGGTTGTTAGTGCTGGGTGGCGAGACAGAAAGTCAGCTGGATTCTTTGCCCCAGATCGGTATATCAGTTCCATCTAGTATTGTTGTACCTGTATTGCCCATCTCTCAATTCTGGGAGGTGGATGAGGGGCTGTTCCTTTGAATAGTGGGAGAAGTGGTTGATGGTCTGTTACTACTCAGAAAGGGTGTTCGCTCACATATAAATGAAAATGGTTGCATGCCCATTTCACGGCTAGCGCCTCTTGCTCAATTTGTGAATATCGCGCTTCCGTTGCAGTGAGTGCCTTGCTCGCAAATGCCAGCGGGATCCAGATCCCTAGGTCGGTCTCTTGGGTGAGTAGTGCCCCTAATCCAACTGGGCTAGCATCGACCAGCACCTCGGTGGACCGAGTAGTGTTAAAGTAAGCCATTGTGGTACTGCCCAACAGTGCTGATTTTACTTGATTGAATGCGTTGTCTTCAGCGGATGTCCACTGCCACGGGGTTTCCTTCTTTGTGAGGTTTCGCAAAGGTTCTACAATTATTGCTAAGTTCGGGATAAACCTTGCACAATATGTTGCCATCCCCAAGAAACTTCTCACTTCGGACGCGCTGGTCGGGGCCGGAGCAAATTGAATAGCATGAGACTTCCTGGGGTCGACTTTGACCCCTAGTCGATTGTTTTTTGAAAGAACTGGCACTTTTCTTTTTGGAGGGTCACGCCGTGCTCTGCTAACCACTGAAAAGTGACTCTAAGTCGTTGGTGGTGTTCTTTGATCGTTTTGGAGTGAATCAGGATGTTGTCGCTTACATTAAGGACGCCTCGAAGGCCTGACAGGATCTCCCTCACCGCATTTTTAAATATCTCGGCTGCTGACGATATTCCAAAATGTAGTCGGTTCGAGAACGTCGTAATGTATCGACTTCCTCGGCTAGCCTCAACTGGTGATAGCCAGCATTCAGGTCCAGCTTCGAAAACCATTGCGAGCCGTTGAGGTCAGCTAGTATGTCGTCAACTGTTGGTTTAAGATGTCTTTCCCTATTTATGGCTCGATTGGGCATTCTCATGTCTATGCTAATTCGAATTTTTCCTGGTTGCTTCGGTTTTTCGGCTATGACCATGGGCGACACCCACAGAGTGGGGCCTGTTACTTTTTCAATCACCCCCTGTTGTTCCAGTTTTAGGAGCTCTTGCTCGACCAACGGTCTAAGATGAAATAGGATTCGCCGGTGTTTTAGCGCTATTGGTTGTACCGCTTTGTTGATGTGCAGCATTACTGGTTGCCTTTTGATGGTTCCCAGCCCTTTAAATAGTTGTGGGAACAACTCTAAGATGTCATCTGTTTGGAGCACTTTCACTGAGTTGGCAAATGCAATCAAATTGAGGTCTACCGTGGTATGGCTCCAGACAAGTGAATCCGCTTCTCTGTCGACAACGTGAAATGTTGTCGTGACTTCTCGGTCTTCTGACTTTACCTGGACCACCATTTTTCCTATGAGGGGAAGTGGTTTTTGACTTCCATGTTAGGATTCGGATTTTGGACGGGGTGAGTTGCGGTCTTGGATTTAAACTTTTGTAGTGTTGCAGACCCATCACATTAACGGTTGCTCCTGTGTCGATCAGGCCGGTCACTGAGGAACCATCAATTTCGATGTTACACTTCGGCTGTGGTCTCCGTCTTTTCTTTAGGTCACTTGCAAATGACACAAAATAACACTCGTCATCCTCTTCAGTTGAGGAGTCATCTAAACGCGGATAACGGCGGGATGGTGTCTTCATTGGATGCAACGTCGTCGGCTCTTCCAGTGATAGGTGTCTCACTGCGCCTGTTAGTGTTTTCTTTCCAGTGTGGCTCCTGCCTCGGGAACCTCCTCGACACACACTCGTGAAGTGGTTCGGAATTCCACACTTTGAGCACGTCTTCCCTCTTGCCGGGCAGCCGTCCGGGTTGTGCTCTTCTCTCCCGCAATATCCACACGGTGTGCGTCGTGTCGTTCTGGTGGGCCATCTTCCTCGCCCGCTCCGAGTTGGTGTGCGGATGGCGTCAACCTGCTCTGTTTTTACGCTGACGCCTGGATCTGTTTGTTGGTTGAACGCCGCTCGTAGCCGCTTTGAAATGCAGAGCACTTCCTTCCTAACTATTGACATTGCTGTGACTGTATTACCTTGGATGTTCTTCCTATTAAATTGCTGACCTGGGCTGATAAAGGGAAAGACTCCGGGACCAGGGCTGAGGAAACAACTCCATTGGCAGGCACCGGGACTGCGAGGACCAGAAGGCAGTGCGCGATATCGGGCGCAGTTGGTCCTCTTCCCGCCTACCGCCTCCACTCTACCTCCCACTATTTATCCAGGCTAATACCCGCGACTCGCGGGACACGCGCGGGCGAAGCCCGGGCCAAGGGCGGGCCCGTCTAAGACCGTCCAAGGCTGGACAAGGCTGGGCTAGGCCACCACCTTTGGACCTCATATTTATATTTGTAATAATAGGACAGTAAGCGCTTGCTTTTGTTTGTTTGTGATATTGTCTTCTAATTAAGGTATTGGGGTGACAGGGTTACATTCGCAACAGTAACAATACTATTATCATTTCCTGACCTGCTTGTTATTTAACATTTAGTGGCATATCCAACTACCACTTTGTTGAAAATGACCTCTAAAGCTAGTAAGACCAGTAAACCCAAGGCTGGGGTTGTGGAAGCGAGTCTGAAATACAAGGGATAATTAATGATAGGAAAGACAGACACAACCACAGAATTTGCCAGCTCAGAATATGGTATATTTATTGGCCACAACAAATACAATTTAACGTGCAACACGGTGACAGTCAGCATAGAAGCTAGAATGTCCAAAGATTTATTGTGTTTGGTATACTTTATAGACTCAAACCACAGGACCACCCATATGACACATGACAATAGAAGTATTATACGTAGCACAGTCCACCATGATTCCCACAGCCAATGGGCACAGAACTGTAACAAGAAATCTCCTTGTAAGGTCTGATACATCTGATGCATACATACTGTAGCTAACCATGTGATCTGAATGGGCAGTATTGGGGTCAGTCAATCAAAATGCGAGCTGTCATGGCCTGGTATATTTCCATTCAAAACTGCGACATAAGCAAGGCGATGAGTAATATTGCGAAATCTGTTATTTGCTAAAAATTATATTGTGCAACCGGTGTGTCACTTCAAGCGGTGTGTCACTTATCTCGTCTGGGCATAGAGAAATGCAAGGACAGCATTTCTCTGATTGTGAAAGGGTCCGAACTATCCAAGATGGAGATTACAGACAAAGGCTAAGTTAAGAGGGCCTGAAGCTACAATCATTTGGTATCAAAATCCAAGATGGCTTCAGCATTCCCAAATCTGATACCAAATCAATATACCCTGCGTGCCAACATAATCATATCCATGGCAGGTACCTCAGCCACTGCCTGTTGCTCTGGCTCATGGCTGTGCTCATAGCCACGGTGCATAGAGCGTAAGCAGTAGGAGACAAGGGATGTGCAGCAGACTGAGCAGACCTGTATCATAAAGCAGAGTGTCAATAACACAGCTGCTATTATGATAACAGCCTTTATGATCCATGAGCCCTCTTCCTCATCCCTAACATCCTTTATGTTATGGATTGCCCTATCTATGTTCCTGCTGTTGTCAGGTATATAAGAACAGCATTTTTGACCTGTGCCATGTCTGAGAAGTGGACCATACGTGGTATTATTGATGCAAGGTAACAACAGCCGTACCAACCTGGAGGCAGGTAAAAGTATGCCCATGGTCCATAGACAAAGAATAGTCCCTTGTAACCCACCAGTCCAGGTGAGGACCCAGTATTGCTGTCCTTGATGGGCGACAGCCTTGTGACGTGTGCACAGTTACTTTTGCCCATAAATATTTTGTCCACTTTCCTAGGTCCCATTATTCTCCTCATCTTGCTTATCCTGTCCTTACATGCCAACAGTCCTTGTTTTCCGTGCAGTAATTCCTGCAACACACAGGGGTAGGGTATGCATGACTACTGTGTTGAGCAGTTATGTGCTGTAGCTATGTCTGAAGGTAATTTATGTATTCTGTCCCGCTGTATCCCTTCATCATATAGGATGCAGGATGGGGCTTGGGAGAGTTCTTCTTCTCTAAACCTTGGTATATTACCTTCCTTGTTACTACTCTGCTGATTGTCATTTTCCTCAGCCCTGTTTCTGCATCTCCTGTCAAATGTGCTAATCATCTCCGTTTCTGACCTTGTAGGGTGCATATTCCCGCATGGTGCCCATTTCATCTTAGGCCCCCTGGCACCCTGTCTGACACCCGCCATATTGGAAACATTCAATGTTGGAGCTGCCATGAGACCAGTGTTTGGTGGTGCAACTAACACTGACATATTGTGTTCAGTGGAGAGTAACTCATGCATCAGAATACAACCCATGTATTTGGAAACTGGTAGTACAATGTAGCTCATGCTGTGTTGTGCATCTGTTGGTAGGTGGGTACAAACATAGCATCCTGAAATGTTCATGATCTGTACATACAATTTCAGCATTTCAACATATTTATTGTTATCATATCCTTCCCACAATTCTCTGTCATCCCCTTCTGTGACCTCCTTCTTCCCCAACAGAATTTGATCTGGCACAACTATGTTTGGCTCCTCATGTTGTACAACTGTATTATTCTCATCCCCCACTTTGCCATGAAGAAATGGGATGTCAAACTCCTCTGCAAACATTATAAACATTGTTGTCAGAACTATCCCAGGTACTGGTGATAATACAGCTGCCAGAATATATGGCCATCTACGCTCATTTGTCCTTGGCCTAGGCATTTTAAAAGCCTTTATGGGATTAATAATAAGTCGTTATTTTCACCCCAATTGACGTCTGTAACAACATGTAACCCACTCTTTTCTATGGCAATTATAATACTTTGTAAAACTTCAGTTCGTGCTGTTGCTAGCTCCTGGGCTGATGGTAGGAAGCCAACTATTGGGAAGGAAAGGTCATTCAGTATAAGTGTCTGCAGCCCGCTCAATATTGGGGGATTTGGCACTGCTACTCTCTGAACAGTTGTTACCTCTACTCCTGGTGACAACGTTGCCACTGCTGACCTTATTGTTATATATAACACCCTTTCTTCCACCACCCGTATCGTAATCCACCTGTGTACTGCAGGTGATGCAACCTGCATATCTCAATTTTATTAGCAATCAATAAAATGTTGTTACAACATCCATTATTGCCCCCAAGCCAATGTGATGTATGCCAGACATGATACTGTCCAAGATGTCAAGGCATGTGTTTGCCAGTTCCTGGGCTGGTGCTAGGCTGCCAAATGTGGGAAATGTAAGCTGTTGCAATATCAAGTCCGTCAACTTGCTCCTCAGTGGTGGTTTTGGTACAATCAACTGGATTTGTCCCTTCTTCTCCACTCCTGGCCACAATAATCGTATGACTATCACCAAGGTTGACTCTTGCACCTCTATTGTCATTTGCATCAATCTGCCACTCCTTGTTGTGATCAAAGGTGGTCCAGATGCAATGGTAGTCATGTAGCTGAATATAGTCTATTTTCACAGTTCAATGTTCCTCTGGTGCTTCACTAGTCCGTGTTGTGCTCACAGTTCTTAATTTAGAATATATTTGATACAGACACCAGCACCATTTGAAATCAAACACGTTGGTGCCTTTGCTGGGTCTGACAGAGGTTACCAGTACATAACAGACAATAGGCACTTGAAGGAGACAGGTGTCTCTATGATGTCATCTGGAGGATGTGTCTGCCAGGCACAGCAGACCGTTGCATTGGTCGGTCTGTTGGAGGGTTGGCCCGCAGCCAGCAGGAGATCTCTTCTTCCTTATCCCCTGTCGTGCTGGTCGGGCTGGTCCTTCCTGGTGGATCGGAGGTTGTACCTATGGTCCGCCTCAGGTGCTGCTGGTGATGCTGCCGGAGCTCGCCGTCCGTCGTCCTGGTCCGCTGCCCGCTTGGTGTGAGAACTGTGGATCCACGAAGTCAACCCCTCGCACTTCACTGCGGTCGCGGTGGTCAAGATGACGGTGAAAGGACCCTTCCACCTGGGCTGAAGACAGTTCCGCCGGGTATGGGCCTTTATCCAAATCCGGTCCCCAGGCTGCAGGTCATGTGGTGGTGGAGTTGCTGCTTCTGGAAGAGCCTGCAGGACCTGGGAAATTAACGCAGGCCCATTGTCTGAGTCCAGAAGTGTTGGGATCCCAAATCTTAGGATAAGTTCCTTCAGGAGACATTTAGCGACTGTTGATGCATCACAGTTCTTTGTGGGGTATGCCTCCATCCACTTACTAAACATACAGAAAATGACCAAGACATGCCTGAACTTATGGGAGGGTGGCATGTCAATGAAATCCATTTGTAGGCTTTCAAACGGTCCCTGGGGTGGAGGGAAGTGACCAGGTGCAGTGCGGGTACCCTTTCCAGTGTTATACTGTGCACAGATAGTGCACTGCCTGCAAAGTCTCTCAGCTGTGTGACAAAACTTGCCATGAAACCAGCAGTGTGAAAACAGTCTAATCATTCCGTCTCTCCCCACATGTGAGGGGCCATGGTAGAGACGTGCCATTGAAGGAAGCATTGATGAAGGCAGGCAGATTTTCCCATTGGGCCCAGTCCATAATCCCTCCTCTGTTTTCACACACCCTCCTTTTGCTCACTCGGCTATCTCCTCAATGTCAACTTTTTTCTGGATGTGAATGGGGTCAAAATGTAATGAGTCTTGTCTAACATCCACCTCTCTGTTGCTGCCCACTATTTGTACCATTGCTAGCTGGCAGCCTGTCAGTGCTATCCTCTTTGCTTCTCTATCAATGAATGCATTGCCCTTTGACACATATTCTCTAGATGATGTGTGTGCAGCACATTCTATGATGGCCTCTTTGGATGGTCTTAGTAATGCTTGGAGGAGGTCACTTAACAACATTGCATGTTGTATTCATTTGCCTAAGGATGTAAGGAATCCCCTCAAGGAGAGAGACAATATTTTAATAAACACAGAATGTTATTGTAATGCCAGACCTAATTAGATGCCCAGTTATGAAATAAAATCCACCCACGTTCTTTCATTAAGTGCAGATATACAACTGTTGTTAATTCACCAGGTCTTGCAGAAGTAGGCCAAGAATCAGTACTCCTAGAAAATATCTGTGAACTGCATTTAAGCATGAGCAAATGTGCAGGTGTAGTTCTGCTCATGCAAAAATCTACACCTCCACTTGTATCCAACCTCAGAAGAAGTATTATGTCTGTCTTTTTCAGGAGTAAAATCCAACATGTCTCAGTATGGGAAAAAAAATTTCAGAGAAGAGCTGGTGAAAACCCTTAAAACGTGCAAGCATTTTTGCACATACTCCAAACGGCATTTCCGTCCTGTAACTTTTTCCTTACCATTACCTTCAGCCCCTGTATGTAGATCTGTGGAACGTTGCAGCATAAGGTAATAGTTAGCATTCAAACCCTACTATGGAAGGAGCCCTGGGATAATCAGAAATGCTATTTTAGACATCTTATATAATGATATTGCTGCCATAATTTTTGCATACCGCATTACATGGCACAAAAGGGACAAGTGGTTATGTTATAGGACACCTATTCACACACACCCCTAGACTGCACCTGTATATTAAAAGGCATATTAAATGTGTGCACACAGTATCCTTGAAATACCATAATATGAAGCACAGTTATTCAATGCACACTGTCCTTCTGTATTTGCATATATTCATTACTAAAGATCAATTAATAAACATAATATTACAACTCTGTGTCCGAATCCTTGGTGGGCCCTTGCGAATACACTGCTTTTAAAAAAAGCATTTCAGCATATTCACATTACAATATAATTTGTTATATTTCGTTGAAGAACCTAGAAATGAAAACAATAATATTCACCCTTTTAGATGCATAAATTAAACAGTGCTTCTCCTTGCGCCATTCAATTAGGTACAACCCTTATAATCTTGCTTGCCCTCTTCCAGTACTTTTCTAGCCGTGCCCACCATTTTAGAATGTTCAGTGAGCCTGTGTTGTTGCTGAAGCATGAACCAGAATTAGAGCCATTTCTCCATCGTGGAAAGGTGTGCCTCTTAAATCACGCTAAACATTTGCATAATTATCTGCAGCTAGCACATATGCAGTACTTTTTTTTTTTTAAACACTCCCTGTCCATGACCCATTGCTAGGTGAGAATAATCCTGTGAGAAATCAGTAGTGGTGCAATGTGTGGGCCAGATTGTCAGAATAATAGAACATATTTGCACCAGTGGAGCTTTCTAACCAGATATGAGAGGATGAAAACCTCTAATGCATACATGCATGCATCAAATGCATACATTAAAGACTAGTACTTGAAATACTGACAATACTTATCAATGCACTGCAAGAACATGATCTACCAAAATGAAACAGCTCTACATGTCTTTAACATTTCTGCTATAGACTGTTCTCCTGAAAGTGATGCTATGCAGGGCTACCTCCCATCAATTGAGTAACCTGACCTTTGAGCAAATGTTGCCTCCTGTAAATTAACTCTAAACAACTATAAATTGTAAGTCATTCCATTAATATACATTTAAGAATTTGCATTCCCTTCCATTCTCCGCTGCGAATAATACATTTCTTTTTTTAAACCAGTTCTGTTCATACTCACAGAAAACTGTTGTAGTGTGTGGTTTAGTCTTGGCGCAATGCCCAGAATCTGTGGCCAGGCCACGATCATTATTTCAAAGCCAGTCCAAAAGAGTTTTCTTTAACCCTTCAATGCATTGTATCATCGATGGCCATGCTGGCCATTTCTCAGTACCCTTTGTTCTACACATAATTTCAGAAAGCCTTGGTAAAGGACATGAGATCTACTCTGTACCATGACACATGTACAAATGCCACTTTATTTTCCTTCCCCACATGTGAAGAAAGCAAATGTCAATGCGGTGTGTTGTGGGCACTTTGAAAGAAATCAGAGAATGAAAATATTTGCGATATCCAAACTATAACATGGAGAAAGGGGGCTGCGGGCCTCAGGACCTTAGCCGATTAAGAAGCAGTATTGAATGTTATTTTTCTGTGCGTCATTGTAACAGCTAATTTTTTTCTTTCCGCAGAACTTGGAAGGATGACAGGCTGCTTCCTGTCCCATTGTTACAAAAGAAGCAGTATTTGAAAGATCCTGTCTAAAGTTCTATTTCGTTAACTTCCTCATTCAAGAGTTTGTGCACAAGGTCTGTTCTCCATGAGATAGCTCGGTGGGTTGTGCCCCTGTGGTAGAGAATGCGAGTGCAAACATATATGTTTGGCACGGGCAGATGTATCCTTTCCAAAGAAGCGTGCTCACTCACATATATTTAATCTAACTGAAGGGATGTGTCTATTTTGAAATAACGGGGCTGTTGACACTGCCTGGGAGCACCAAAAATAGACGTGTCACCCTGTCTAACATGACAACCAGGTGCTAAGCAGCCATAAATGTCCTCGGATTTGATAAATATTGGAAAGGGTCTATTTGAGCAGTCTAGAAATATTATTGTATGAAAATAGCAACAGAAATCGGTGTCCTTTTGTCAAAGTCAGATCAGTCAAAAATGTAGCTGTACAGTCAAATTTGACCATTGATGAACACTGGTATTGACAACAAAAATCACAAAACTCAAGAAACTTAATCCAAATAAAGGAAAACAGTAAATTACATATTCCTTCCCTGTGTGAAACCAGGCATTCACCCCCTCCTTTTCACACCATCTTACACCTTCCACCCCTGGAGCCAGCGAGTGTCGCAGGCAAGACAGGGAACTGCAGAATTTCACCCTCCCTGAAACATCAGTAGTCTTGTGCTGCCATTTTCAGGGAGTCACTGCGTGGTCAAGGAACAAATGCAAAGTTTTGCCTTCGTCGGAACTCAGTCGAGGAGGTGACAGTGCAGCAAGTATAATCTAATCCAAATATAAATCACATCATCAGAGAGAGAAACCAGGGGAGTATCTGCAGTTACAACCCCTTGCGACGCTGGGTGTGCTCAAACTGCGCCTGCACCCATGGGCCCACTTTCAAGAATTCCCACCGAATCCTCCTGACCCTGCTCCCACTGAGCAGGGTCCCCGGACCTATCAGTCTGGTTGGAGCGCCACTGGCTGCCTATGAACAGAAATCTGGAGGGGATGCAAATCACCAACCCTCCACCAGCCCCTCCAACAAGGTCCCAAAGGGGCTCGTCAGCCCACTCATGACTGAGTTCCCTCAGAACTCTGGCTAGCCAATACGGGTGCTCCATTGGCAATGGCACCCAATTTTTCCTTTTCCGTCCCCTGACATGGTAACTGTAAGTCCTTTTTTTTTTTTTTTTCATTCTGTCAAGTAATGCCATTTTCTAATAAACAAAAATGGAACTCAGTCCTAAGTGTAAAGCCACCATGTAAGCAGATGATTTGTTTCGGTGGGGCTGGCTGGCAACTGTCCAAACTATAGTTAGTCAAAGGATTTCCCATGACAAATAATAAACAGGAAGTGTGTATGGTGTGCGTGATATGTACCGTGGGAGCAGCGCAGGGTCTTCACTCAGTAATCTACAACCACGATGAACAAAATGCAATCGTACCAGACAGATGATGGGAAAGGGTGCGCGTTACATAGGTGACATTGACACACACAGGATGGTCACAAACAGTTGCACGTGCTTTTCAGCCAGCTTGTCAGCTATGCCAATTCACAGAGGAAGCCAAAGGAAGCCATTCGCCATGTATTCATACAAGGCAGCCGATACCAGTTCACCACAGCACTGAGTCATGAAAAAAGTATATGAAGTCTTCGGGTGCTATGATTCTGGCGTCCCATAGACTGAACAGAAGGAGACAGGAAAGGGTGGTGAAAAAGATAAGTAACTCCACGTCCCCTTGCAATTCTCCTTGGCCCCAATAAACTGGGAGGAGAGGGCGGCTGGACAGAGAGAGTTTGAAAAACACACAGAACACATGCAGATTTTCATGCATATGTTGACCATACAAGGAAATAGAGAAGGTGAACTCTCTTTCGCCGCCAGATATTCACAATGAACAAATGAACAGATAAAACAGATAAACAAGTAACAGTTAGGGTCACCGCAGCAGCGCCGCAAAATGTGCATGTGTGGTGAGTGTGGTCAGTGTGTGTGGGTACCGGACAAGTAATGTCTACACCACTGGATGATAACAGAGCAGACAACTGATTAACACAGTGTCAAGCTATTCGTACTATGGCAGCCAGCCAGCATATTTGGGTAAATCGGAGTGTCAGGAACAGTCACAGTTGAGTCAGTTGAGTCAATTAAGTCAGTCACTAAGCGTATTTACACCAGAATGCTAAGCAAGGCACATATCACTTCATACATATGTAAATGAGGCATAGAGCAAAGATAAATCAGGACAATAAATCAGGACACCCCCGTATGTGCCGAGGTCAACCCCAAGGCACAGACACCAAACGCCAGTGGCTGGGGGAAAGAGACCCAGACCACCAGAGCACCAGAAACACGATCAGAACAACAACAGAACCACGCTTGCGTACCTGGCCCCAGATCCAGCAGGGCAGAGGAACCACGCCAGGCGCCACCAGAAACACGGGGAGCAAACTGCTACAACCCACAATGGGAGCCCACAGGAAGCCCACGAATGGAGAAGGCCCCCCTGCTCAACCAAAATCAGAGGACAAAAACCTCAAATAAACACTCACCTCCAGTACACGAAGTCCGTCAAACCCACTGACCTCTGCTCCAGGCAATCAGTGGCAGCTGTCCAACCCCAGACTGGACTCTCACTGGTAAGACAGGAATCTGCAGTAGTACGCCTTCCCTCGGACCACAAGCCCACACGAGTAGGCGTCTGGGAGTCACTGCGTGCATGGAACTCTGTGAGGCACACCGTCACACTGGGGTCGGACAGCGACCGGAGCCAAATACTAGGATGCAAGGAGAAAAACAGCAAATCACAAAGGAGCCCAGAGCCACGAAGGGACCACTAGGTCCAGAACCGGCCGAGAAGGGAATCAGAGGAAGAACCACAACTCAAACCAGAGCATCAGGGACGCAGTCATCAACAGAGTGGTGGCAAAACAAAAAATAAATAATAACAGCCACCAGAAAGAGGCAGATAAAAACACACACCAACATCTTCCCAATCCACGACATATCACAGGGACCAGCCAGACAAACAGGGCAGAGCCAAGAGAAAATACCACAAAAACTGAGCTGAGAAAAAGATCAGAGGAACAGAGCAGGAACCAGAAATCAAGAGGAACAAGGCCGCACACGAGCAGGCCGGCCACTGGCATCCAACGGAGCGGAGCAGAGAGATGCACAGAGAAAAATCAAAGTCATCGAACCTCAAAACTTCAGGCTCCAGAGGAAACCCGCGGCCGAGCCGCCCGAGGCCAGCGATGACACCACGAAGTCCGGGGCTGCATTCTCCACCAAGATGTGGAAGCGAGTCTGAAATACAAGGGATAATTAATGATAGGAAAGACAGACACAACCACAGAATTTGTCAGCTCAGAATATGGTATATTTATTGGCCACAACAAATACAATTTAACGTGCAACACGGTGACAGTCAACATAGAAGCTAGAATGTCCAAAGATTTATTGTGTTTGGTATACTTTATAGACTCAAACCACAGGACCACCCATATGACACATGACAATAGAAGTATTATACGTAGCACAGTCCACCATGATTCCCACAGCCAATGGGCACAGAACTGTAACAAGAAATCTCCTTGTAAGGTCTGATACATCTGATGCATACATACTGTAGCTAACCATGTGATCTGAATGGGCAGTATTGGGGTCAGTCAATCAAAATGCGAGCTGTCATGGCCTGGTATATTTCCATTCAAAACTGCGACATAAGCAAGGCGATGAGTAATATTGCGAAATCTGTTATTTGCTAAAAATTATATTGTGCAACCGGTGTGTCACTTCAAGCGGTGTGTCACTTATCTCGTCTGGGCATAGAGAAATGCAAGGACAGCATTTCTCTGATTGTGAAAGGGTCTGAACTATCCAAGATGGAGATTACAGACAAAGGCTAAGTTAAGAGGGCCTGAAGCTACAATCATTTGGTATCAAAATCCAAGATGGCTTCAGCAGGGTGAGTGTCAGAGGGAGATTGGACGCATACTTAACTAAGGCAGTCTCGACACTGGATAGCGAAATCTCGGTTGCCGAGAGCCGCCTGTCCCTAGAATTACAACATAACAAACGATCTTCTCTGGGTTCAATAAAACTAATACTGACTCCTCCCAAACATAGTACACAAAGTAATGAGCACACTTCTGTTATGGATATCAGTATCCCACTACTACTTCAAGATCAATCCCCACTACAAGAATCAAACAGGAGTGTACATCATGACGCCATTAACCTAGACCCCTCCTTGGACTTCTCCTTAGAAGAGCCCTCACTGCTACAGTTGCCTAACCCTACCCCTGTGAACAATAAGAGTAAAGCCCCCCCGAAAACATTAGTGCAAGGAATATAACTTAAGAGGAAGAGAGGGGGAAATTTCCATCGAGGCAGGCGAACAAAAGCATCTAGAACAACTTTAAGTCCACCTACTGAACAGAACACAATAGGAAAAAAACCTGACTCTAGGGGAGAAAAATCTACAGGGAAGTGAGAATCTGTCTAAACCATACTTCCCTGAAACACCCTATAAACAGTGTACTTATCGAACACCTAGTTAGATCCCTACTCCTTCTGCTGACAGAGAGGGTGAAAAGACTAGGTCACCAATTAAGTAATATAGTGGAAATAACCACTTTAAACTCTAAACTTTTAAAAGGCCTAGCAGCTCATAAATGGAACAATACGAGCAACGGGCAGAAGCCCAATAGCAATAGCAATGTTAACATTGGGGACACTTTATCTTGCACCAAACTGTCCAGTAAGGTGGCGGAGAAGGTAGTGATAGGGACCAGGAAAGTGATACCACCTGCGGGGAAATCAGTAACTGGGGAAACAGGGCCCAAGGAGACTAAGGGTAAAGGCATAGCGGGTTATGCCTGTAAATCGCATCCATCCCCCAAAGATACAATCATCGGAAAGGTTCATTCATTGGGAAAGGTCACAATGAGTAAACAACGACATATAGATCTGCCACCAGAGGTGACTCCATACGTCATTGTACTCACAGGGGTCCCAGAAGTCACAGAAGGAAAGAGGGAAGGTTATGCTGAACTTAAGAACAGAACAGTCCACTGGCTTAGAAACAACAGGCCACTGCCCCCTAACTTAGACGGAGAAATAGCGCATGTGAGAAGATTAGCCTGGGTAGGACAGAGACCTAAAGATATAAACGGGGACGTAATTATTGTTAACTTTAGAGACCAGAGGGTGGTATCACTTATCACTGACTGGTTCGTGGAGCATGGAGGCAGAGTAATATCTACCCGAAATCTGAGTTATTTCTACCCTCAATCGTTGTTGACTCCTGGTGGCCCCCGCGACTTTTCGAATAATTTTAAACACATTGCCCACGCCCCTCTCCCTATGAATATAACTCAAAAGAGATCCATCCTCTGACTGCACACCTAGGTTCATAGACAGGCCTTTTCCCTATTGGGGAGGAAGAATACAGGATATTCCCTTGCCCGACACTGGCAAATTCCTTTAACAAATCGCTATAATGTCTTTTCCGGGCTGGACGATCAAGATTGACAGCGGAGGAATCTCTTGGTAGAATATCCATTGATTCAAATTAGCTTGCCAATCACAGCATCAAATAAGACACTGAAGGAAGCATCTCCAGGCCGGGAAGGGGATTCAAATGACTTAAATGATGAAATTCAGGGGATGAAGGAAGTAGTAGTTAGAAAACAACAGAAAGTGACCCCAGGGGTTGATATAACCCCGGAATCCCAACTCTCACTGGACTCCCTGGTGTCCAAAGACCCTGTCTTATCTAAGGGAGATAAAGGAAGTACCATCGCAGTGAACAAACGCGCCAAGAGGATAGTGCCTACCCCCAGCCTCCTCTCTTGGAATGTAGCTGGCCTGACATAGCCTGCTTACAGGAAACGTGTACTATTGAGGCACTCCATATAGTTGGGTTCCAAACTTTTCATACACCAGCATTGGCTAGCGTACAGGGACGCAATAAAGGAGGTATGTGTACCTATGTCTCCACGCATTAAGGTTCTCAGGTTTCTGACTATGGAGTTCTATCAGATATTGTTGTTTAGATGGGGCCACTTAAATGATGTGATTTTAGTAAATTTTTATAATAATGTCACACCTAATATGATAGAGACCATAATTAATAAACTCTTGCAATGTTTAATAACCTTAAAGGACCAGTCAGTAGGAGAAAATGTCCTGATTTGAGTTGGAGACTTCAACTGTACTGTCTGCCCTTACTCCTCTACGGGCATTTGCGGCCTGGCTGAGGAAAACAGTCCCACCCACTTCGTTCATACAAAACCTGGGAGTATCCTTAATAACATCTTGTTACATCTTAATTTGTCCTTTGTCAACGAGTTATGTAGCCCGAATATCCCGTTCCAGCCAACCTTTAATGGGAGAGGGAGAAACTCCATAATTGATTTTACATTAATTTCTACAGCTCACGCTGGGCTAATAGATACCTGGGAAACAGGACATACCCTGTTCAGCGACCACTACCCCATAACCTTTACCTTAAAAATTAGATTGAACACACAAATGGTAGAGGAAAACTACTCTTACATTCCAAAGATTAACCTGGCCAAAAAAATGGCTATATAATTAAATGGGACAAGGTCGAGCCTCTTGGCTTCCTGGAAAAACTAGTCACGTCATCTTTCGGTGATATGTCTGCCTGTCTGAAACAAGATGAGGACCCACTAAAAGTAATGGCTTCTTTCTCTAAAATACAAACAGCCATTAAAACTTTATTGTTTAGAGACTATCGGCTGAGATAAATAGAGCTTACAGGTGATTTGATAGTAAATGCACCAAAGCATAAACCTCCCTCAAAAAGGCCTTGCGACAACGCCTAGAAACTCCGAGCTTATTCGGCAAGCAAGAAAGATATATAAAAGGACAATTAAGTCCAGGAAAGCCGCATTGAAGAAAGAAACCTAGGCGGCCTTACGTGAGGCCTCACAAAGAAGAGATAATACAGCATTCTGGAAAGTGGTTAACGCCCCATACTTACAAAATAAAGAGGTTGATTTTATAGATATGGCGATAACTGGGGACACTTGGGTGACTCATTTCAAACAACTTTATGACAGAGCCACCCCTGATGATAATATGAATGTCCACAGCGATAGGGCGCTCAGTCTTCAGGATTCTAACTACCACAGTCCATTCCCATTAGATATAACCTTTAGCTATCAGGAGGTCATTAAAGCAATTAAAGACAGCGCAGCTGGCAAGGCACCCGGCCCAGACGCCGTAAGGATTGATGTCTATAAAGCAGATTTAGACTTCTGGGCACCCATGCTAACGAATGTTTTAAATACGGCAAACAAACACGGGTTCATATCCACCTGGCCTGATGCCATAGTCATCCCTATTTTTAAAAAAGGGGATAGAAACGACACCATCTGCTACCAGCCAATCTCGCTTCTGGACGCGCTTATGAAGGTGGCTGGCCGGATAATTTTAAATAGGATTCAAACTTGGGCAGAGGAAAACCAGGTCATTTCAAACTTGCAGGATGGCTTCAGATCAAGCAAAGGGACTGCAGAACAGTGTCTAAATTTGGCCCTATTTATTTCTAAATACACACAGGCGAAGAGCGGAAAACTTTTTATTACTTTCGTCGATCTAAGCTCCGCTTTTGATTGTGTAGAACATGAGTTACTATGGGCAACACTCTGTGATATGGGCATTGACGGTCGAATTCTTTCCTTTATCAAAGAACTTTATAGGGGTGCAGGAGCTAGGGTGAGGTTTGGACGGATGGGGGAGTGTTCAGAAAGATTTCCAAATCAGAGGGGGGTTAGACAGGGGTGCATTCTAGCACCCATACTATTTACCCTTTATGTCAATTCCATCGGACAACACCTTAGCGACTTGCAATATGACTATCCCACCATAAGTGGGACCCCTATACCAATATTATTATATGCCGATGATGCGGCTATAATGTCACAGACTAAGGCCCTCATTAGGATTGCGGTTTTTCCGCATCCTCCGGGCCGGCGGAAGTGCTGCGGACACTTCAAAGACCCCCCGCCAGATTAGGATGGCTGGGCAGTCAGGAAGACCGTCTGCCACTTTTTCGCCGCGGTCGCCTTACGACCGCAGTGGTAAAGTTCTAATATGGAGGCGGTGTCTAACAGACACGCCAGCCATATTAGGATGGGGGAAAACTGATGCCTTTCCGCGGCGGCTTCTCCGCCGTGGAAAGGCATACGGAGATTTCATTGGGGGCCCGTTGTGGGCCCCCAGGGTGACAGGGGCGTGGGGGGTGCCCATGGGGGGTACCCACGGTACCCCCCCTGCATTTACGTGCACGAAGCAGCAGACACCGCGCAGTGCCTGACGCTTTGTGCACGCAAATGCGAAGCATGCATATTTAACCTTGCAGCTGGTGCTGCTTCAAGCAGCACCTGCCGCAATGTTAAATATTGAGGATGTGACCGCCAGGGTGGTGGTCACATCCTAATCTGAACGGAGGGACTGCCGCTGCCCCTGCGTACGGTCCCTCCTACTCTGGGGTGGCGGACGGACGCCATCCTAATGAACACCCTAGTTAGGTTTACAGAGGGCCATGGTCAAATTTACCAGCTTTATGAGGGATAGGGGTTTAAAAGTTAATACATCAAAAACCTATACAATGTCTTGAGGGCAAGGGTTGAAGAGGGTACCCTGTTCAATTTATCTCGATGGCAGGAAAATTGAAACAACTGATAGGTTTTCCTACCTAGGGGTAGTTTTTTATAGGAGGGGAAGTTGGCATGCAGCTGTGAATACTAGGCAATTAGCCTTCACACGGACCATAGACGCATTGAGTAATTTCTCCGCCAAGTTAGGGTGGAAACCAGCAAAAGAATTGATACACATTTATAAGGCGAAATGTGCATCTACAGCCACTTATGGTGCTGGCCTACGGGGGATCGAAAATGCCGAGATCATTCAACGCTGTGAAAACCAGTTTATATGCCATCTATTGGGTGTTCCTAAATCTACATCCACCTATATGTCACACATAGAAACAGTACTCCCATATATCACAGATATCATAAGGATCTCCCCCATACTGTTGTGGCACAAGGTTTGGGTTACTAGGGAGACCTCGCTAAACAGAGACCTAATTACTGACTGCATCTCACTACATGGAGTGGCCAATATTAAATGGCTATCCTACGTAAAAAACATGCTTAACAAGATAGGGCACCCTGAATTCTTTGACAGGCCAACCAGTATGTAGGGTGTACCAAGAGGCCTATTGAAAAAGATGGCCCTTAACCACTTAGTAAATATTAGGTGGATTTGTGAAAAGAGGAAAAATACAGTGTTTAGATATCAGCAAATCACCTATCACGAGGGGCTACAACACTATCTTATCACTGTTTCCAGCCCTTATCTGCGTATGTTGTTGACTCGCTTTAGGCTGGGCACCTTTTTTCGCCTAATTACTTTTCCCCTTTGCAATAATTTGTCCATGGAAAACCTAATATGTCCCTGTGATGACACCTCGTATCAATCAAATATACACTGTGTGTTGTTTTGTAAATTTTACTGTGCACCTTGAAGGGCTTTTTTGTTACCCGTACTCAGGGCCTGGGGGATCCGGACCTGTAGTGCAGCCTTTGTTAAATTGCAACAGCTAGAAGATGACCATGTCATCAACGCAGTATCTAACTTTTTAAAGCTTGTGATCAAATTCCGGAACACTATGTGATGTCCTAGTCATATACTGATGTTTGTGAATGTATTAATGATTTTTAACCGATGGATTGGAAAAACGGGTTTCTTATAAATCACATGAATTTATGTATTTTACTCGGATAGCCGGATAGTTTTAATGTAAGCACTCTTGACTAGGCTTTCTTTATCTGACTTTTACTATGAAATTGTGTATATCGTGTAATTGTGTACATTACAAATTAAGTGGATATGCATTGGAAGTTATATGATATGCTTTTGTGATTTTGAAAACCGATTTTATTGAAGATTGCTTACATAGTGTAGGCCTCTGTGCCCCAGAGGTAACTACAGGACAATAAGATCACAACAAACACAACGCAATCTCATTTTCTTTTACAAGGATATGTCAGTCTCATCCAATTACAAAGTAGAACTTGAACCCCCCTTTCCCCCCACCCCCCCGAACTCCTCCCCCCCGGCCATGCTTTTATGATTTTGATTTGAAAATCGAATAAAGCTTGTTTTGAATTTGAATTTGAGTGCGGCTTCCATCGCGGTTGCCCGAATGTCAGATAGCTCATGTGATCGCGCGAGGATCAGAATTTCATCTAGGGTGATTCGTGGCTGACAAAGTATAAGCGTCCGCAATGTTTTGTTGCGGCAGCCTTGGATGAGTTGCACCGTCACTTCCTTGGTCCGATCATCCTAAGTGCACGTGCTCACTAACTCTCTGAGTCGTGGGTGGAAAGCGTCCATTGTCTCTCCTTCTCTTTGTCGGGATTGTCTGAACTTAAAACGCTCGTAGTGAGGGTTGAGCTGGGTATCAAAATGAGAATTTAATGCTCTGACTGCGGCGTCATAGTCTTTGGGCGCGCCAGTGTTCGGGAGATGCGCAAACAGTTTGTTTATTTCATCTCCCGCAAAATGTTGGAGCAGTGATCTTTTGACAGCCTCGTCCGTCTCTCCGGTTGCTACAAAATAATTGTTAAGGCGCCCAATCCACACTGTCCATCTTGGTGATGCAGTTGATGGATCAATCAGCTCGATGAACGGGGGTAATGCTTGAATTTGTGAGTGTTCTGACGGTGGTGTTGGTTGCGCAGGTGGTGTGGCTTGCTGTTGAGCTACTGCTGGGGCCGGTTGATTTGACATAGTGTATTAGTTAGTAGAGATGTCACTTGTTCTGGTGTTTTGACTATTTATTTTTGCTTCCACCAGTGTTTGCTGATCGTGTGGGTGCTGAATCAGCTGCTCTTGCCAAGGTTTGTTGGGGTGGTGTCCTTGTCCCTGCACCTCCTGGTTGTGCCTTGTTGGTTTTGCCAGTGCTGGCTGTTATCTTGGTGCAAAGTTGTTGCTTTAGCTTGTGCTTGTTGTTTTGGAGACTTCTCTGTCCTATGCCTGGGATCCTCATATAGCGTGTGGTGTCCCAAACATGTTGTGTGCCATTTTCTGTCCCTGTGGCTGCTTGCCGGCTGAATTATCTGCACACGGCGTCTCCTTCGCGCTGGGCCTGGAACACGCCACTGCGCATGCGTGCACTTTCTCCGGCGCTGCAGATTGCCTGGAGACGTGTCGCAGGCCTCCCTGTCATATGCGCAGGTATTTCGGAGCAGTTCTCAGGTAGATTTATGCCAGTTTTTTATATCGCGCTGTTCACCAGTTCTTCATGGGTTCTTTGTTGCGGCTGCCGCCGCCAGACTGTGCGGGCGCGACCTTCTCTTTTAAAGCTTTCTTCTCTCAAGCGCACCGCCTCTCACGATGCGACCTGCTGTATCCCACCCTGAGCATATGAGGAAATAATGATGGATAACACGCTAGACTACTGGTATGGACCGGAAGTTGCGAACAACCCCGGTCCCTTTATTTAAGCTCTCTGGCCACCCCTGGCCAGAGAGTGCTACATAGTAAGGTGGTGCTGTTGGGGTTCTGCCCTGAGGACAGAAACACTAGACCATTACACTTATCTCCTTTCTAGGTTGTTGGTTCGTCAGTGAGGAGAATAGGAAGATCTATTACTTATTGTCCCATTATGGTTTTGCATGATATGGTTTTCTCTGGTGAGAAAAATGGCACTGTCTCCAGAAAGGATATTTCCTCATCTAGGTAAAAAGCTTGCAGATTTTCCAGCCGATGCTTTTGTGACTCTCACTGGACTTCCTTTTCCTTCTTATGCTCACAACGCTCCTTAGATCATTGCAGCTGTAAGTCAAAATGGGTATTGCAGTTCTTGCATGGAGGCGTTGACCATATATTAACAGTTTTCCCTCTTTTGGTCCAATGGGCAGCTCTCAGGAATAGACGTTTGTGTAATTGGCTCCTGCAGGGGGTTTCTCTCTTTATCCCTCCACTTAGTATATCCTTTGTGGAACTTGCCTGTGGGTGACTCTAAAGGTTTTTTTTATCTAGTAGACTTACATCCAGCAGCTCACCAAGACAACTTGGATGTTCAACATTATGGGCAATGTACTTGCAAATCTTTCCTGATAGGTTAGGCTTAGGACTAGGGCAAGGCATGGTTTCGCCCTAAGGTGGTATCTTCCTATCATCTTGATCAGGAAATTACTTTTCACTCTCTTCCTGTCATTTTCCTAGCTAAAGAGTAGGTTTTGAGGCTTGGCATCTTCTGGGTGTTTCCAGAACTTTACTGATATATATTTCATGTTCCTAATGACTACCACGTCTGTTCATTTGTTTTGTTTTGGTCCATTCAGCAATGGCGGCAAAGCCTCTTCTTCGGCTCTAAATGGTTGTTTTGTGTTGGTGGTCTCTCTTGCCTATTCACCTGAAGTATCCTCTTTACCAGTTTCAGTGCATGGGCTTTCAACCCATGGGATAGCTCCCTCATAGACTAATGGTGCAGGAGATAAATGCTGGCTCACATCTGGAGCAGGGCCTTCTGCATTTATCTCTACATACCGTTTGCATTTGGGGGAACAGCAGTCGATGGACTTTGGGACCAGAGTAACTGCATTAACCTGAAAATTGCATCTTTTAACTTAGGAATTAGGGAACACGTTACTTTGATTTAGGATATGCTAACCCTTAAGGAAGGGTTTGAGGAATGGTTCAGGAGGTAATATTTTTATTACTTACCAGTTGTCCGATTATCAATCATCATTCCACAACTTACATCTATTCCACTCTCCCTTGTTCATGCCTTCAATTGTTCGGGGTAGATTCACAAGCCCCCTGCGCCACCAGTACTAGTGGCGTAGGGGGCTCCTCCATATTTACAAGGACAGGAAAAGCCACCCTGCGTGACTTTTCCTCTCCTTGTATATATGGCCCCTTTACATGCAGCACTTTGCTTTGAAGGGGCGTTCCATGGGTGTTGCTGTGGGTGTTCCCACGCAACACCCATGGAACAAGACACATCTCCAGATTGACAAGAAATCGTAAATCTGGAGATGCGTCTGAATGTTACGCCACCCTAGAGGTGGCTTAGCGAGGTGCATTGAGGAGAAATGTTTTCATTTCTCCTCGTTTTTTTGTCTTTCAATGCGTGTTGCATTATACAGCACCCATTGAAAGAGGAAAATGCCTGTAGTGGTTGTTTTTGTGCAGGAATGTGCCCCTTCCTGCACAAAAACAATCTCCCCCGACGCAAGCATCCTTGCCCCATGGTGCCAGGGCATGGTGCAGTTTGTGCGCCAGCGCAGGGGGAGCACAGAGATGCGACATATTCTAGTAAATATGTTGCATCCCTGTGCTTCAGATTTGCCACAGCGTGGTGCAACCAAAGGACTTGTGGTGCCATGCTTTGGCACTTTCTTGTAGATCTTCCCCTAAGTTCTTTGGGATAATAGGACACATTAGGGATTGTCTACCATTTTTGTTCGTAGATAAATGATCGATCCTTAGTGGAAAGGAGGACAGAGAAGATGGTGTAGGGAGTTATTTGTTGGTCACGTGGTACCTGGAGGGAGGTGGGAATCTCTTGATCATGTAAGTACTGTGATGAGGAAGCATATTCAGAGTAATGAAGATTAATTGGAACATTAGAGCGGTACATCTTGAGTTTATAGCAGGCAGTGGTTTTGTGTCACAAGAACCCCTGGTCAAAGGGACAGATTTCAGTGCTTGTTTATACCAGTGGTTGCAGGTTGTAGACTCTGATGCTCATTTATACGTACTGGGGTATTTTTTTGTCATCAGACTTTGTCCCTGAGAAAGAGAGAAAAAGTCACAAAGGGAGTCAAAAAACGTAAAGATAGAAACACCGAGCCAATGGGGATATCAATGATCGAAAGAAAAACCTGCAAGAGTGAGATTAGAAAACAGGACTCGGCAGACTTGCCACTCGGCAAAGCCACACTTCTGCAGTGCCAAAGCCAGTTCCAAAAACACTATGGGTCCATGCATTTGTTATCATTTTTTATGTGTTATTGCTTCACATTTGGCCTTAACTATGCCTTATGGTTGAAGCAGTTCTCTCTAACTAAAATGAAAATGGATCTGAATTTATTAAGAATTTTATAACAGTCTACATCTTTTTGATTTGACAGCACCGTGGAACATTTCGTGTGAGAGTCTACGACCAAGAAGGGTTTAGAGGTCAGATGATGGAGTTCACAATGGATTGTCCCAATGTACAAGAAGAATTTCGCCACCACAACATCCGATCCTGCAATCTTCTGGATGGCTACTGGATATTTTATGAGGAGCCCAACTATAGAGGACACCAGTACCTCTTGAAACCTGGGGAGTACAGTAGATTCTCTGACTGGCGTGCCAGTAACAGTAAAATTGGTTCACTAAGGCGTGCCATTGAAGTTCCTTAAAAACTCAGGGAACCCAAAAAACATAAAGTACTTTGAGCATATCTCGTCCAATGCTGTGTATTTATTTGACCAAAGCTGAAAAAGGTACCTGTTATGTGGTTTCTATTGAGTTTCATGAGGATTGACTCTGGTGATCATTTCAGGGTGTGAACTGAAATTTGGAATAATGAGGAAAAGGTTTCCCTCACTATTTCTGAACTGAACTTATATAAGCGATAAGTAATGGCAAAACAATCTTTAAACGGCATTTTGTAACTTGTATGTGTGCTGCCTAATGCAGCACACATAGAATTTGCAAAACATCATTTTTTTAAATGATTCCTGCACATAAACAATCAATGGCCTTTTGCTGTGTTTATGTGTGCTGCACAACGCAGCACACATGGAAACAGCAAAAAAGAGGAGAAATTAAACATTCCCCCTCGGTGCGCCCTGTTCTTAATTTTGGTGTTGATTTTGGCTCCGCCCCATATTTACGCTACCCATATAAATAATTATTGGGTGTTGCGGTAGACTGCCCACAGCAGCACCCATTGCCTTCCCCCTTCACGCTAAGTATATTGTAAAAGGGTGCCTTATTTACAAGGTAGAATTAAGCCACATTAAGAGGCTTAATACACTTCTTGATTGCTTTTAAAAATTGAAAATTGTATTTTTGCACTTCCTGATTGCTTTTAAAACGGAAAAATTGTATTTGTAATCGCACTTACCCCTGTTACCTGTCACACGACTACTGTGTGCAGGCACCTGTCCCCCCGGCCAAACGAGCGCTGGGAAGGCCAAAATCGGCCAGTTGCATCGCCATTCTCCACGCACGGAGCAGGACACGCCCACTCCGAGGCCACGCCCCCTTTGCAGACAGTATTTAAAGCGCGCTGACACGATAGCTCGCTGATAACCCTTCCTCCTGAGGCACAGCTGGGAGTCTTTGTGTTTGCACTTCTTGATTGCTTTTAAAAATTGAAAATTGTATTTTTGCACTTCCTGATTGCTTTTAAAACGGAAAAATTGTATTTCTAATCGCACTTACCCCTGTTACCTGTCACACGACTACTGTGTGCAGGCACCTGTCCCCCCGGCCAAACGAACGCTGGGAAGGCCAAAATCGACAAGTTGCATCGCCATTCTCCACGCACGGAGCAGGACACGCCCACTCCGAGGCCACGCCCCTCTAGGATTCCCAGCCTATAAAGATGTGCATGCACAGGAAGCGCAGTGGACGAGCGCAGCGGGAGCGACGATTGCGCGCCTAAGGCGCGCATAAGGCAAGCTCGTCTGCACTCGTCCGCGCCGAGTCCGGGCCTTGGGCCACCCCCCCTGCATCCAGCCATCTTTGCGCAGATGCTACACCCCGACAACCCTCCACAAATTAAGGCCCCCCGCCAACACTTGCACTCGGCATATCCTTCATGCTATGGACCTACCGTCTACCTGCCCTACGTGCTCTGCACCCCTCAAACCTAACCCTTGCTCAACGTCCACACATGAATTCAATATGTTTCTATTAAACTGACGCTCCCTGCCCAAGCACAGCGCCGAAATGGCCTTATTGATAGAGGAATATACCCCGGATATATTGTTCCTTACGGAAACCTGGCTCACTAGTGATACTAACCCAGCGATAGTAGAGGCCCTCCCTACTGGCTTCCAAATCACACGGCAAGACCGGCCTAAAGGGAGAGGAGGAGGCCTTGCTATTATCCATAAGGAACAATATCACTGCCGAGTCTCCTCCGAGACTATCTCGGACTGCGAGAGCATCAGTTTTAACATCAACCTCTCACCCAACGTTTGTTTTTCGGGCACCCTTATCTACCGCCCGCCCGGCCTCCCGAAGCAGTTCCTTGAAACACTGCCATCTAGTGTGGCCTATAGAGCCAGTACTTCCGCTAACTTCACCGTGCTAGGTGATTTGAACTTCCATTTTGACTCCCCCTCGGACCACACAGCCGCCATCCTACTAGAGGATCTAGCAGCTCTACAACTCACCCAACGTGTCCCCTCCCCTACTCATGCAAAAGGCCACTTACTGGACCCAATTTTTACTAACTGTCCTGACATCACAGTGGACCCAGGCATTCCCCTGCCCCGGACAGACCACTTTCTGATCCCCTTCAAGTGGACCACGCTAAAAATCTCACCACCTGCCCCCACCACTAGGCTCAGGCGAGCCTGGTCGCGCCTCGAGGTCGACAACTGGTGCATTAAACTTGCCAGTTCACAACCAGAGATACAGGAGGATCCTGCCCTAGCTAATCAGGCCTATATCAACTGAATCACTCACACTCTTGACACCACTCTTCCAATGAGCAAGACTGTATTGAAGTGGCCCCATAAAACTTCCCCTTGGTATACGCAGTCTCTTAGGGACCAAAAGCGTCTTTGTAGAAGGGCGGAAAGACGCTGGCGTCTAGATAACTCAGCAGACAACAAAACCCGGTACTGTGAAACCATTAACGAGTATAAAACCCAAATAAAAGCAGCTCAGTCCACGTACTTCGCCGACAAAATTTTGAAGGCCAAATCTAAACGCAGAGAGATCTTCCAGATCATTAAAAAGTTAACGAACCTAGCCCCCATGGTACATGTTGAGAAATCTGTCACCCAGTGCAATAAAATTGCCGAATTCTTTTATCAGAAAATCAAAGAGATCTACTCAGCGTTTACTTCCCCAAACATCAACTCTTCTAATCAACCTAATATCCCCTCTAGCCCTCCATACCCCCCGCTCTACACAGCTTAACCCATTTTCCCCCACTGAATCTCTCCACCCTGGAATCACTAGCTCTCAGTGTCAAATCAGGCTCTCCGGACGACCCTGCCCCTCCTGACATCCTAATGGCAGCATCCCAGACCACCTTGCCCGTCATCAGGGAGGTACTAAACACCTCCATCTCCTCTAGCACTGTTCAAACTGCCTGGAAACAAGCCATGGTTAGGTCATTGATCAAGAAACCCAATCTGGACCCGTCTGACCTGGCTAACTATCGCCCTATTTCTCTGCTCCCTTGGCTGAGCAAGGTTCTAGAGAAATATGTGAACCAACAGTTAGTGAACTTTCTGGAAGATCACCACATACTAGATCCTACTCAGACGGGTTTCAGACCAAAGCACAGGACTGAGACCGCTCTCCTCATGGTCACGGAGGAAACAAGAAAAATCCTGGATCAAGGAGGATCAGTGGCAGTGATCCTCCTTGATCTAAGTGCGGCATTTGACACGGTCAGTCATGACACCTTACTGAGTCGCCTGTCCTGTGCAGGGATTAAGGATAAAGCCTGGGCATGGTTTAAGTCCTTCTTGGAGAACAGATCCTTCAGGGTTTTTGATGGCGAATCTGTTTCCTCCAGCAGACCTCTAAATTGTGGTGTTCCCCAGGGCTCCTCTCTAAGCCCTGCACTATTCAATCTATATATGAGACCGCTGGCCAGTGTCGTCCGACCGTTTGGAGTCAAGATCATCTCATACGCGGACGACACACAGCTGGTGGTCTCACTGGCGCAGGAGGCAAGGTACTGGATGTCGTCATCATCCCTGAAGTTGAACGTGGACAAAACAAAGCTGATGCTCCTAGGACCTTCAGAGCCGGCCCTTTCTCCCTCTCTATGGCCCCCATGCCTAGGTCCCCCCCATCCCCAATAAATACCGTCAAAAGCCTCGGAGTGTGGCTGGACAGTTCTCTATCTTTCAATGTCCAAGCCACAAAACTCTCAGCTACCTGTTTTGGCATTATGAGAGTGCTAAATACAATTTTTCCCCTCCTCCCCATGGAAGCCAAACAGGCAGCCATTCAAGGTCTCATTCACTCTCGCCTTGATTTTAATAACGCACTCTATCTTGGCGCACCAGAATACACCCTTTGCAGGCTGCAGATTGTACAGAACTGCGCAGCACGCCTTCTACTCAAAATCCCCCGTAGACACTCAGTGAGGGCAGGACTGACTAGCCTTCACTGGCTACCGGTTCGGCAGAGAGTTTTGTTTAAGGCGCTATGCATAGCCCATCAAGCCTTCTGGGACATGGGACCCATCATCACCCGTGACCTGGTCACCCACTACATCCCAAACCGAAGTCTTCGTTCCAGCCAAACTTTCTTGGCAGTGGTTCCAAGAATAAAAAGATCTAGAGCTGGCGGAAGGACGTTTACTTACAACGCGTCCAAGGCTTGGAACACTTTGCCACTCCATCTCAGGGCCATTCCGATCCTCAATGTGTTCCGTAAGCAACTAAAGACCAACTTATTCAAATCCGCCTACTAACCGCTGTTCCCCCCTCTGTTTTTCAGTAGGTCATGGGTATCTCAGCGCTTGGACGCCTTCGGGCAACAATTCGCGCTTGATAAATACTCAAGTTTACAAGTTTGCAAGTTTAACACTGACTTGTAAATAAGGCAAAGCCCCTATCGCCATCACAACGTTGTGGAAAGTGACGTTGTGGTGGTGATAGGGGCTTGTAACTATGTCCTTCTGTGCGAGGAGTGACTGTTCTGCACAAGGAAATCAAACAACGACACCTGTGCACAGTGAGAAAACTCCCTGGGCAGCATGGCTATTGTTTTTCGTTTTTAAAAAAAAAACTCCTGATTTGGAAGGTTGTTATTTGAAAATAAAACCGTTAACTATGCCCATCGGAAACAACCTGGCACCCGTTCTGCAAACATTTCTGTCATTGGAACAAGCGCCACACTCTCATGAGATCCACAGCTTCTGCTGACGTGGGGAGCCAGTGGCTGCCTCATAGACTATGGGCCTTCTAGTTATTAATATTGGCGACTATGTAAAACGTTCAGATATTTGTGTTCAAGATTGGCCAATTCTTCTATGAAAATCTAGGAAGAGTATCATACCAACTACAGATAACTCGTTTTTCAAAATCTCTGTATTATGTCTCATATTTTTTGCAACATAATTTCAAATAATATTTTGAAAAATACAGGGCCAACAGGCAATCCTGCTTTATAGTTCTAATCATTCTAACATTTATTTACAATTGTTTATGGATATGTTGGTACTCGAATCTGAGGAATCTGCTTGATTAGCATGCTATCCTGACATTTTTTCATTTGTTTGGACCTAGAATAGTGGCATTTTGGGCTTTTGGGCAATGACGACTGCTAAAAACTTTCAATTCAGGTACTGTTCTTCCTAAAACGTGGCAATCGTTTTGAAGCACTGATTAGCACATCAGCCTTTTATCTTTGTCCACTCTGAATGTGTGCATACAGTGTACGTGTGGCGTAAATGCCAAATAACCAATGCCAGAGGTAGCAACACTTTTTACCAAGATGGCAGGCGGTTGAGACATGTTTCCAGGTCTCTCGTACCCCGCTGCAGGGCCCTCTCGCCTAGAGTCTCACATCTTGAGTCTACTAGCCCCATCTGGAAAGCTCCAGCCTGGGTACCTTATGGAGCACCGATAGGGTTAGTTTCCCTGGTCTGCCGTGCTAGGGCTGTGCTGTGCCAGCCAAGAATGACTGGAGCCGTGACATCACAAGATATTTACTTAGCTACATCTGAGCTCGCAGCGATTCACATGGAAGGGCTCCGGAGCAACTACTCAATAGCTGCTCTGGTCCCTCTGGTTACCAGACACCCCTCCAGACTGACACAAGGGAGTGTGCAGCCTGCTCCAGTGGTGCAGTGGCAGCCCAAGACCCCAACTAGCAGTGGGGGCAGCTGCGCATAAGATGAGCTCCTATTCTCACGGCAGCCCCACAGCTGATGGAATCAAGAGGGAAGATGGCCACACGACCACCACACCTTATTCTGCCTGTGGAGCCTTCAATTCTCTTGAACCTCAAATAAGTGCCTTTCTGCCTCATTATCACTCTGCATCACCATCGGCCTCTCATGGTTCTGAGCAATTATATTGAGTGGGCCCCCCTCCGCATTGATTGGCTGTTCTGGACACCACATGCTGGGCAGAAGGCTCGGAGGACAACGTTTTAGCTTTTATTTAGAATTTCTAAAGAGATTAAACCCCGATATCTGGCCCTGTGTACTGAAGCACTATTGGGTGACGCTGAACAGCCCAGAAAATTAGAGACTCTTAGTACTCATTGCATGAACTTATATTAAGAGAGCCACAAGCAAGCACTTGAATATTGCCCTCTGTTGTACACAACAACTCTCCTTCGCCCATCACTTTCAGAGTCTGGAAGGCCCTACCCCAATCCCCAGGCCTCACACCTAAATAGCCACATACTCCTCGAGAGTCTCTTCTAAAGCTCCAGTTTGTCTTCTGGAGTATGCCAGGAGGGAAAACTGAGTACTCTACTTCGTTGTAGCTTTGAGATACCATGGCCATGGGACGGGGAAGAGAGACCGCAAGCTGAATGACAAGCGCATTAAACCCCCAGACCTCAGCTGGAGCATGCCTCTTTAACCTTGTGTAAAGATGGGACACCATATTCTGGGG
The DNA here is from genome assembly GCF_964263255.1 of Lissotriton vulgaris. Classification (NCBI taxonomy): domain Eukaryota; kingdom Metazoa; phylum Chordata; class Amphibia; order Caudata; family Salamandridae; genus Lissotriton; species Lissotriton vulgaris. The sequence goes on along the minus strand of NC_141687.1, from coordinate 436,994,503 downwards.
GACCTGAAGCTCCAATCATTTGCTCCTTTATTGAGGGACTGTTTGCTTCCCTGCAAGATGATCTCCAAACCATAAAAGAGGATCTCTCTACTGATCTCATGGAGGTTTGTCGAGACATAGATAGCATTTTTTGATGCTTGAAGATCATGAATGGAGCAGGGACGAGGAAATGTACAATTCCAACAGAAAGTCCTTCATCTCCGTGACCAACACTTAGACTTACAAACCCAAGCAGAAGATTTGGATAACAGGTCACGGCGCAATAACATCCGCATTAGTGGCATCCCATCAGGTGCTGAGTGGTCGGACATTACATAATTTGGGACTGAACTATTTTGTTCAATTCGAGATGCGTCCCCAAGATCTGAAATCAAATTGGATCTCAACCATCGAGTGGCCCTAAAAGATCTATTTCGGAACCCCCATCTGATGTCTTGACATGTATCCATGAATTCCTGATGAGAGAACGCATTCCCCAAATGTCTTGAGACAAACATCCAATACAGTTCCAAGGACACAATCTGATTCTCTATCAAGACCTTGCAGGATCTATTGTTTAAAAATGCAGGGCCTTCCGCCCTGACACTACCCACCTTCGGTCAGCTGGCATATCGCATTCATGGGGCCGTCCCTTCAGACTAGTCTTTTGACTTGATGGAAAACCCCACCAGCTTTGCTCACTTCAAGAGGCATGTCAACTATTGGACATTAAGGGTATCCTCCCACCCCCTGGAGCAATATCTTGAACAGACCTGCATGATCGAGGAAACTGGATAGCCCACAGAAGAAGATACACAAGGCTGTCTCCCACAAAGCTTCTTCCAGACCCTGAGACTATGACTAAAGAGAGACAGGCAGACCTTATGTTATGTTATGTTAAATTAAATTTATTAAGCGCACGTACGCCCATAGGCTTCATGGCGCTGTAGGAAGATTTGCAAAGACATAACATACAGCAGAGAGAGACGGAGTTAACTATGGGTAAGCTTGCCTAAAGAGCCAAGTTTTAAAAGCCTGTCTGAAAGCTAGCAGGTCTTCATGAAGTCTTAACCTTGTCTCGCTCTCTTGAGATTCAGCTGTCTTGGTGGTGACATGAAGCAGGCTACATCATTTCTTTTCTTCTCTTGTCCTCTTCTTCTTTTCTACGCACACTTGGCGGGGGGCCCGGGTGGGGGGTCAGGGGGATGGAGTACTGGCCACTGTGCACCACCCTTTCTCTTTTCCCATTGAGTTATGAGCCTGGAACATTAACACTATTTGCAATGTTTCTAAAGTTGTTTGCTTGTTTCCCTATTAGGTTGTTTATTACTTTTTTAAGGACCCTGCAATTTGCTATATCACTTTTAAACTTCATCACTTTGGATATGGACTTACTCATGATACTCCATGCGCTTTAAATATATGGCCTAAAGCTCTCCACAGAGACACCTCTGTAGCATTCTTCTCCCCTAGTGCTGATGACAAAGGATTTGATGATTCTCACACTCAATGTCAAGGGTATGAACAATCCCACCAAAAGACACACTCTCCTCTCATACTTGGAACATTCTGGGCCAATGTTTATCTCTTCAAGAAACACACCCTCTTACTGGTGATACCTACAGGCTCACTCTAAAGCTTTTCCTCAACAATATTTATCATCCCATACCATTAAAACTGCGGGAGTGGCAATTCTGGTCTCTAACTCCTTTCACACGAATATGGGCCACAAACAGTCGGAAATTAGAGATAGACTACTAGCATATACGCTGACAGTAGGTTCTCATGTTTTAACCTTTTGGACCGTTTATGCCCCTAATGAAGGGCAAGAGCCCTTCCTTCTCTGCGCATTGACTGGTGATGAACAATCCAGATTGGTTGATTTTATTGGGAGGGGAATTTGAAGCTGGTTTTTAATAAAGAGTTAGACAGATCGGCCCTATGCCATGGTCAAGAGGGGAACCTTTCCCACAAGGGGGTGCTATGGTAGGGAGACATAGGTTTAACTAATGTCTTGCAGGCCATAATCCCACAAACACAGGATTATACATTCTATTCCCATGCACAAAAATCATATGCAAGATTAGATTATTTTCCGGTTCACCCAAGAATAGTTCGATAGCTACGGCCTCTGAGATCGAACCCCTCTCTCTACTGTGATGACAATTACACTGACTATGCCTGTGTTCCGATTGCCCCCCGAAACCTGGCAACTTCAAGAAACCCTACTGCAACACCCCGAAGTTGTTAAACAAATCAATGAGGTGATAGAGAACTTTTTAACAACTAATGACACCCCAGGTATTACTATTTTCACATTATTGGAAACTCTAAAGGCTGTCTCCTCGGCGGACTATAAGATATGCAAGGATAAATGGGAATACCTTTCCCATCAGGTCCAAGAACTGTAACGCATCCATAAGTGCACAGGCACCCCCAGGATATGGCAATAGCTTGAAACTACCCATTCTCAGCTTGTGGGTATTGATTTGGAGAGAGCGGAATACGCAGTACTCCATCTCTGCCACATGTACTATATCGGGGCGACAGATGTGGACGCCTTTTAGCTAATTGTCTATGGGTGCACCCCCAGACAATGGGAGTCCAGACAGTGTTAGATTCTGGTGGTCAGGAATGGAAAGATGGCCCACACATTGTGGAGACTTTCCAAAAGCTTTATAAAGAACTTTATGCATATCAAAACTTTCCCACAGATGGGCTGGCCACATACTGTCAGGATTCCTACCACAGCTCACCTCTCTTGACTATCTCAATATACTGGTGTGACTCAAATTAATCCTCCCAACACTTATGGATGAACAAACCTCTTGCACCCTGGCATTTGATGATATTACGTAACAAATCTTTCCTACTAATCCTCTTGGACCTCTCTGCTGCCTTTGACTTGGTAAAGCACAAATACCTTCTTGACCTTTTAGAGCATAGGATGGGATTATCTGGGTCTGTTTTAAATTGGTTCACCTCGTTTCTGCAAAACAGAACGCAAAAAGTTAAGGTAAATCAATCCCTTTCCAACACCACACCAGTCCCACTCGTGGTCCCACAAGGCTCCTCTCTTTCCCCTACTATCTTCAACTATTCATGGAAACACTAATAGAAATGCTAAGGGCCCCCAACATTCACCCTCATCCGTATGTAGATGACTTCCAATTGAACTTGAAAATTTCATCTCCTGAAGACATCCGATCTCTTAATCCCATCCTTCAAAACCCTCAAAATTGGCTAGCATGCAACCATCTCAAACTCAACACGCAAAAAATAGAATTCCTCTTTATCGCCCCACCTAACCAGATACACTCAAGAAAGGATTGGATGGAGCATTTAACAGCTTTCAATTGTACACCACAAATAATTGAATCAGCCAAGTCACTAGGTATAACCATGGACCAAACTCTTAATAAGTGGGAACACATCAGTGCCACCACCAAAGGAGTAAACTTACAAATGAGTATACTATGTAAACTAAAACCTTATCTCCCAGAAACAGACTTCAAACTAGCAGTGCAAGGACTCGCAATCCCCAGATTATGCTACTCTCATTGGCCTATCTAGGGCCACAACAGCCCCCTTTAGGGCGTCACTCAACTCACGGCAAGGCTCATCATGGGGTCAAAATGGTTCAATCATATCTCCCCTGACCAACTGACTCCCCTACAAAGCAAGAATCCAACAAAAAATTGCCTGCATGACACACAAAGCTCTATATTTCAACACCTCAACCTATCTCGCCAGCAAACTTGAGCTATCTGGAGTCGCTAGATCCACCAGAAGTGCTTCCACCCTACTGCTAAAGCCACAAAATTTCAACAAGAAAAAAAAAACTACAACAGATCTTTCTAAGGCCTTGCTCCCAGAATTTGGAACACTCTACCCCCTGAGATAAGACTGTCTCCCTCCAGTATCTCCTTCAAGACAAAAATTAAACTCTTATTAATGAACAGATTCCTGGTTTAGATCCTCAACCTCTCTCCTCCGTATTGTTAGTTTTTTTTTCTGCTACACAGTATGTACCTTTACCATGTTTAAAATGTTTTATTGTTCATTGTTCTCATAGTGTAAAGCGCTCTGATACCTGCATGGGTCTTGTTCGTGCTATATGAAACTTTTCAAATCAATAAAATAAAACAAATACAAATATATGCTGTTGCTAATAGCTAGCTGCAGCTGGAATTCCCAGGTTTGTTTGAAAAGGTTTAATAGCTTTTACACATGTTTTACCATGGATCTGCAAGGCCAGCTTTCAGACTCCACGGAAACATCCAGATGATCCACCACAATAGTCATCAAGAAACCAGCATAGATGACCTCAAAGTGAACCTTCCAGAAGACAGCCTCATCAAATTAATCATCTGCACCTGTTCCTTGCTATAAGCAATTAGAACACGACATTTGTGAACATTTTAAAGCACCTTCTAGTAGGAAGCCTCATCAAGTTAATTAACTGCACCTGTTCCTTGTTTTAAACAATTATAATGTGACCTTTATGAACATTCTCTAGCAGTCCTATTTAAAGATCGCACACACTCCTTATTGCTTAGCATCTTTGCCTGCCACTTACCTGGTTCCTGGCTTCCAGGACTCTGTCTTGCCAGCTCCCTTGTTCCTTCTATTTCAACCTCACCCCAAAGGACGTCCCGCATCAGTCTCGCGCCTGGATGGAAAACCAAGAAGAAAAGGAGAGGTGAATAAACAGACTGGATTTTGCTACTGCTGAGCTTTGTCGAGACATCTTGCTTGCAGTCAAGGTAACCAGTGTTTTTGTTCACCTTGTACAATCTATTTGGCAGGGCTCTGCCAAAAAGGACTTGGGTGAAGCTAACCCCATTCAAATTAGCCTATGGGTTTGATGCTGGAGACATACTACAGTTTCAAAACTCTGATGAAGGAACCGCTATGGGCTTTCTAAAAACAACTAACAACAAAACTAAAGGTTGGTTGAGATATAAAAAGATTTTGTGAGGTGATACCTTAAAAGATTGGCTCATACTAGAGTAAAGCCTTATTATTTGTTTCTTTATATATAACATATCTTCCGATACCTTTCAACAGACTAGTGTAAATGCCTGCTGCTGTGTAGAGGAACTACAGCATCTGTTTGACTCTACAAGCTCTCTCAGTCCTAACCCCATTCCCTCTGGGATTTGCCACAGGAGCAGTGTCTCCTTCTGTAAACCGAGGGCAAGTCTCAAGAGGATTCAGGAACTAGCGTCTCCACCCCATTGGAATCCTCTGGGATCCAGGTAGGTGGCTTATGACACATGCCTTCAAGAAGCCCACACTCCAAAATTAACAACAGAAAAGGCAGCCAATCTTGACCGCCCTATTCGAACGGAGGAATTAATTTCAATTATAGTCGGACTAAATACACTTAAAGTCTAAGATCCAGATGGCTTCTCCATCATTTTTATAAGAAATTTTGCTTGACTTTAGCTCCACTCCTTACTAGATTGTTTAATGCAATTGGAGATTCCTCCTCAATTCACTCTTCTATGAACACGGCATATCCCAAAGCCAGGTGAGGACAGCCGCTATTATGCATCATATAAACCAATAACCCTTTTAAATGTAGATCTCAAACTCTTTAATGGCATCATGACAGCCTGTTTGGGCCCCTTGTTGCCTATCCTCATAGCTCCTGACCAGACAGGGTTCATACTCAACTGCCAATGCAGTGATAATACAAAGAGAGCACTGCACCTTATTGACAAAGCCCATAACTCAAATCAGTAATGAATGCTGTTGGCAATAAGTTCTGAAAAAGCGTTTGACAGAGTTCATTGCCAGTATATGGTGGCCACTCTTAAGCATTTTGTCCTTGGTGCCTGTTTTTGCAAATGGGTCCTCAGCAACTATAGTCAGCCAACCGCAGTGGTTAGGGTGAACGGGCACTCCTCCTCTCTGTTCCTGATCTGTAGAGGCATTTGACAAGGGTGTCCGCTTTCACCCCTGTTGTTTGCATTATACGTGGAGTCAGATTAACCAGAGAATCCAGGTTAATCCTATGATAAAGGGAATGTCCTTTTAGGGGAGAGGTGCATGTCATCAGTCTATATTCGGACTATGTTATCGCAACATTAGAGGATACCTCCATTTCATTACCTACCTTCCTCAATGAATTGGAGACGTTTTGCCAGGCTACAGGCTTTAAAGTTAATGTACACAAATCTCAAGCTCTTAACTTATCACTTCTGTCCCCATGCAGGAAATCCTGCAGCACAAATATCCTATACAGTGGGTGACAACATCTATCCCCTATTTAGGGACCTAACTCACTGCTAAGGCCCAGACAACAGTTGCTCCTAATTATAAAAACTTGATCCACCAAGTTAATTCAGATCTACGTAGATGGAGACCTTATTGTCTCTCCTGGCTTGGTCGCATCGCGGCCCTGAAGATGACTTTACCTAAGATATTATTTATTTTCCAGGTGCTCCCAGTGGAACCTCCTCCTGGAATGATCCGGACCCTTCAGTAGGAGCTTAATTACTTTGTATGGGCAGATGACACCGCATGTGCAAACAATTCAGTTATAGATCTCCAGAGGAGGGAGGCCTGGGCATCCTGAATCTCTCCCGTTATTACTAGGCAGCCCAGCTTAGGGATTTTCTGGAATGGACCTGCGACAAATCTGAAAAGCATTTGCTTTTAATTGACAGAGCAGTGGTGGGACAGCCTCTGTGGAAAATTCCCTTCCCTAATAAATCTGCCCATCCCAAGAGCCTTTATATTTCCCTCATCAATAGAACTTCCCTAGATGCCTGGGATTAGGTAGCTGAGCGAGATGGATTTACATCATTCCCCACTCCTCTAACACCAGTTGTGGGCAACCCAGCTTTTACTCCAGGTCTGGACTCTCCAGCCTTTAAGCACTGGAACCAGACCGGTTGCATATCTATTGGTCATTTATTTGACAAAGAAGGACCTATACCCTTCGAGAGCTTCCACTCTGACCATACCTTACCCAAAACAGAATGATTATACTACATGCAAATCAGACATTGGGTAATGCATTCCTTGGTTCGTCCTAAAGCACAACTCTTTCTCACTCCCTTTGAGAAATGGTTGCTTCCCGAAACCACGTCTCATTACTGAACTGTAGAGCCTCCTTTATCCTGCTGCCTCTCCACCAAAATCCACAGGTTAGGAACCTGGGGGTGTGGCTGTTGTTTGAATAATGGTCACACCCTCTTCAACCAACAACCAAATTCCTCACACAGCTCTTTAACTTTGCTCCCAACTGGGAGAGGTCAGCATTTCTTCACTGCTCCTGCCTATTTGGGAGCAAAGTTGTGATTCCTACCTGGGAGAGTGCGAGCTGGGTATGCACTCTCCCTGGCAGGAGATAGAGCTAGGCCATTCACTGACACAGTGGCAATGGGGGGATATATACTAGCGCGCTATGCGCACAGCTCGTAATGTGGCCAGTATTGAAACAGCTACCAAGATTACTACATATTGGTGTCTCACACCTACCCATTTGCATAAAGTGAACCCAAATCATAAGCCAGATTGTTGACGTAATTGTGGCTCCTTAGGCACACTATTACATTTATTTTGGCTCTGCCCCACACTCACATCCTACTGGCACCAGTGCTTGATGACATCGATACCAATTTCAGCACATAGTTTCCTCATGTTCCTGCTTATATTAATCTGGGTCTACCCAACACACTTACCTTCCCACTCAAATCTCGCTGGAACAGACAGATTAGTCTTGCACTGGGTGCAGTCCTGCAGAATATACTGTCACCTTGGGACACAGGACAGATCCAAGGATGATTATTCCAATTGTGGTACATTCTTGGGATGGAACACCTGCCCCTTTACTTATTGAACCAAGGAACCTCTTTCCCCGAATAATGGCACACTTTTCTGACGTTATTAACTTTGGAGTTACGTCAATTCACTTGTTCCAAATATCTACGCCTTCTACGATTAACTGAGACACCTGGTAGCCCCACATGAGAGAGCCATAGTCACTTTCTATGCTAGCCTATGAGATCCCACTGTTAAAGATGGCAGGAATCTGTTAGCATGAGCTGAAAGCCATTTTGTACTTGGCAGCCATCTTAGTTAGCCATGTGCTTGCCATGTGCTTTCTCCCTCTTCCAGAGCCTTGCACAGGCTCAAAAAGGCCTAGCTGATAGAATACACCTGCTCCTAGTATAGAACTGTCAGGCTATTCTTGCTGATGTAAGGAGAAATGTCTCTCCTCCAACTTTGTTGAGCAAGCAAATTTTGTATAGCCATATTAGTCATTTTGCATGCTGGTATGGGGCCAGGACCTCCCCTTGGTTTTATGCTGACTAATGTAACCTATGCATATATGAGGCCCCTGTTCTCTGTACTCCTTAGAATGCCTCCTACAATGGCCTGGGGTACTGTGTGACGCAGTCTCCCTCACGTGAGGTTAATAAAAAGGTTATTTTTATATTACAGCTTCTGTGCCAATTTCTTCTTTGTTGGGTAAAACAACCAGGTGCATATGTGAACCCCTTGGGAGGTTTATATTTCTTCACCACTTTTCCTTGATTTCAAATGCAGTTTGGTCTGGGAGGTCCGGGGGAAGCAACAACACAGCCACCATTTCACCATGGTGCAAGGGTACCTGTGTTGCATGCAGGATTGTTTTTGTACAGGAAGGAGCACCTTCAGCAGGCCTAACCGGGTGAATGTAGCCGACCTGTGTCCATCACGGTTGGCCTGAAAGTGCTACTTTCACTAAAACCTTTAAAAATTCATAACTTTGGTCTTACTGATTTCAATTTTTTTTCATTTTGATCTTGTTTTATTTTCTTACATTTTGCTTGTTTTGCAAATTTGGTGTGGGGCCGTATTTGTGTGATATTTTTCACTTTATTACTGTTTGATGCTACCAGAGGGTTGAGCACGGATTAATTTAGGGTTGGCCTGTGCCTCAACTTGTTAAGGATTGTGGTTGTGGCATGGCCAGGGCTCACGCCCCAATCAAACAACAACCCAATTTCTCACAAATTCATGAATGCAATTTGGGCGATCCGTATGCTAAGATGGTAATGGCCTTATACATGGAGCCTTCAGTGAGGACCAGGATTAATGAGACAACCCCTGAGCCTTCCTCATTAAACAATGCACTTGTCAAGGATGTTGCTCCTAGTAACTGACCCCCTTCTTTTGGTGATTAATATCTCTTCTTATATCAAAGGTGTCTGCTTTCGCTCCCATGGATTTAAAATGGCTGCCTACGCAGATGACATCCTCATTTCTTTAGAAGATCTAGATTTCGCCCTATCGACCATCATTCAAATTATTATCCAACTTCTTTGGCTTCTCTCTAAATAGAGACAAAACAGAAGTGCTACCCCTGAATATTCACTGCCATCCCTCCTGTATTTGTACCTTGGGTCTCCAATGGCAATCCAAATCTATCAATTATCTGGATATTTAGTTCTCCAATTATCTGGCTCATTCGATAAATCATGATGATCAAAAAGCAATTGAAAGATTCAGGGTCAAACTTACAGCTTAGTCACCCAAGCACATTTCTTGGTGGGGTGGAGTAGACACTAGCCCTGGGCGTCAATACAATTATGTCAGAGTTATCTTGACATTTTTATTGTTGCCTGAAAATTTCTGGAGGCAAAGAACACAGCAGCAGGTGCTTTTAAAACCATAAGGCGTGCCCCCCGAAGTCAGCTCTCAGTGCAATGGCACCGGTCGCCCCGCCTTGGAGGCGGCCCTGCTTAGGGGCAAAACCATGGTACATGCACTATACCAACCCTTGAGTCATATTTATGAAGCCACACTTCAAAAATATGGAGTAATTCAGTGCAGTTCAAATCACTGCATTGCATTACTTTGAGCAAGGGAGGTGTACCATGGGTGTTGCGGTGGATGTTCCCACGCAAATCCCATTTTTTAATGCATTTCCGCAAGAGAAAGTGGATAACGCTTCTCAGGATTGTTTTTGTGCAAGAAGTTGCTGCTTCATGCACAAAAATAATCTTGCCTGCAACACAGACAGCCTTGTATCATGGTGAAAGGGTGGCTGCGTTGGTGCTAGGCTGCTAAAACGCCACCAAGGCAGGGGGGAACATCAGGAATGTGCTGTATAGGATAAATACAGCACATTCCTGACCTTTTCCTGTGACGCAGGGCAGCACAGCAATATAACTTGCTGCATTTTCCTGCACCACAAAGGTAGTAAATATGCCCCTTTCAATTTTGAACTTCCTTCTTGGGGGCTGTTCATTAACACTTGGCTCGACCCATTGTTTAACAAAGCCCTTGGACAAGGACATCAGCTCTCACCTTCTGGTTATTTTTGGCAGTACTGATATATGATTCAGAAAAGGGGGTGGTGATGAACAGAGTGTCTGAATTAAGCAGACCACTCTTACCCAGTCCAAAGATCAGGGCTTGATCCATCACCGTTATTTATCTCACTGCACCATATCAGCTCAGAACCTGGCTATATGCAAATCAGTCTGTCCCTGGCCCAGTGCATCATGGGAACAGGGCAGACTAAACTACCAAGCCAATTCTTCACCAGAAAGGAGACAAGCTACCGGGGACCAGTTTCTGGCATTTCAGCCGTCTTCGGCCCGGCTTGCTTGAATCCTGATGGTGCAGTGAGAAAGGGACTCATGTCTGAGTATACCCTGCCACACCTATAGTGGCCAAAAACGATTCAGAAAAGGGGGTGGTGATGAACAGAGTGTCTGAATTAAGCAGACCACTCTTACCCAGTCCAAAGATCAGGGCTTGATCCATCACCGTTATTTATCTCACTGCACCATCCCAGCTCAGAACCTGGCTATATGCAAATCAGTCTGTCCCTGGCCCAGCGCATCATGGGAACAGGGCAGACTAAACTACCAAGCCAATTATTCAACAGAAAGGAGACAAGCTACCGGGGACCGGTTTCTGGCATTTCAGCCGTCTTCGGCCCGGCTTGCTTGAATCCTAATGGTGCAGTGAGAAAGGGACTCATGTCTGAGTATACCCTGCCACACCTATAGTGGCCAAAAACGATTCAGAAAAGGGGGTGGTGATGAACAGAGTGTCTGAATTAAGCAGAACACTCTTACCCAGTCCAAAGATCAGGGCTTGATCCATCACCGTTATTTAACTCACTGCACCATCCCAGCTCAGAACCTGGCTATATGCAAATCAGTCTGTCCCTGGCCCAGTGCATCATGGGAACAGGGCAGACTAAACTACCAAGCCAATTCTTCACCAGAAAGGAGACAAGCTACCGGGGACCGGTTTCTGGCATTTCAGCCGTCTTCGGCCCGGCTTGCTTGAATCCTGATGGTGCAGTGAGAAAGGGACTCATGTCTGAGTATACCCTGCCACACCTATAGTGGCCAAAAACGATTCAGAAAAGGGGGTGGTGATGAACAGAGTGTCTGAATTAAGCAGACCACTCTTACCCAGTCCAAAGATCAGGGCTTGATCCATCACCATTATTTATCTAACTGCATCATCCCAGCTCAGAACCTGGCTATATGCAAATCAGTCTGTCACTGGGACAGGAACAGAATAATTTGCATATAGCCAGGTTCTGAGCTGGGATGGTGCAGTGAGCTAAAAAACAGTGTTGGATCTAGCCCTGATCTCTTGACTGGGTGAGAGTATTCTGCTTAATTCAGAAACTCTGTCCATCACCACCCCTTGTTGTTAAGTATTTTGTCCACCCTAAGCGTGGAAGGGTATACTCAGATGTGAGTCCCTTGCTCATTGCACCATCAGGATTCAAGCAAGCTGGGCCGACAACGGCTGAAATGCCAGAAACCGGTCCCCGGTAGCTTGTTTCCTTCCCAGTGTAAGAATTGGCTTGGTAGTTTGGTTTGCCCTGTTCCCACCATGCACTGGGACAGGAACAGACTAATTTGCATATAGCCAGCTTCTGAGCTGGGATGGTGCAGTGAGCTAAAAAACGGTGTTGGATCTAGCCCTGATCTCTTGACTGGGTGAGAGTATTCTGCTTAATTCAGAAACTCTGTCCATCACCACCCCTTGTTGTTAAGTACTGATATATGGGCATTGAAGTTTGTACCATTTTGCAGTAAAGATTGTGCCTTACTGGAATTCCTCATGCAAAGTCAGTAACCAAGTCGGCGTTCCTACTTCTTGTCTCTTCCAGGTAAATTCCTTTCTCACAATGCATTGAGATTCACTATAAAGTTCAGGGACGATTTCTCAACACTTTATGCCAGTGCAAATTCATTGACAGAGTTTATACATTATTTACTTTCCAGTGCATAACTTTATTTGCACTGGAAAGTAGTCTGTAAAGTAACACTTATAGGGCCAGTTATACAAAGCTTTTTTATGTGCTCAAACCGTCCATGATTCCCTTTTGTATGGCAAATTCAAAAAGGCATTTTTAAATTTACAAAGACCTGGTTGCAATTTGGTACACTGTTACAGAATCGCAATTTGGGTTTGCGATTCGGTATAGGAAGGGGCATGTTTAGGGCGTCCCTTCCTAATAACGAATCCCAGTGGCATGTATGAATGTTTTGCAGTCGAAATGCGGTCACAAAACATTAACAATTCACCACCAACTTCAAATTAGTAGTAACCTATTTGCAAATGGGAAGGGGCTCCCAAGGCACCTCTTTCCCTTTGTGAATGTTTGTGAAAACATTTTTGAGAGCAGGAAGTGGTCCCGTGGACCACTGCCTCCTCTTAAAAAATGAAAAGAAAACTTTTCATTTTTCTTTTTGAAACGTATCCTTTAAGGAAAAAGGGCTGCATATTAAGAAAAGCAATAACAGACATTGTGGTTTGCTAACCCCTGCAGGCCTCCATCCCTGTGATTTTTGCGATTCCCAAAGGGTCATTAATATTCATGAGGTAGGTCTATTTGCGACCAACTGGGAATCGCAAAATGTGTAACACACATTTGTACATGGGTATTTGTGATTACCAAATAGCGAATTGCAAACATTTGCTATTTGGTAATTGCAAACGATTACCTATGTACAGCTGGCCCATATTGCTTTGTGCTATTTTGCGTTGAGTGGGTGTTGAAGGGTGGCATAAAAGCATTCCCACATCACCAGCCAAGATTTTTGATCTAAAGCCATTTCCACTGACATGGTATTGTGCCAAAAAATTAGGCCTCCTAAAGTCAGGCTTTAAGTTAGAGGGAACTTTTAATTTTTCCTAGCTATTCAAACTTTGCATATGTGATCGACTATACAGCATTCCTCAAATGTATGAAAAGTTTTAAATCTTGTCTAGGCAGCCTAATTGTGCCCTTGAGCTGGGGAGAGCAGCAGCACCATACCGTAGAAGATAAGGCTCATTGATGTTCTCACGCTCTAGCACATCGCAGGCCAGCAACTGTTGCTGGAAATCAGTTAATGTGCCCCTTTGTCCTTACAAAATGCTTCAACTGGGACCAGAAATTGTTCTTATCATCAGTTTGGTACCAAACCAACAACCTGACGTTGGCTACCCTCCTAATGTTTAGAAATCTTTCTACTAGTCTGCTAAATTAATAATGAAGGTGATTTACACAGCGTTTTTACTCTGTGTTGCCGAAAGAGCTTCTAAGGCTCTTGTTGTTTGACTCAAAAATGGCCAGGGGCGCCTCAATTCTCACAAATTTTTAACTTGTACAGCTGATACCTTGACTTCTATGTCATCAATCTGTTAAACGATTCTGATGATGACATCATTGCCTTTTGTGAAATGAAACACATTATCGGGCACTGCTAGGCGGGCCGGTTTGAACTGGGCAGTATGTAGCTGTTTTTATGGTCCACTCATGACCCACTGAACCATAAAAAATGGCCTACACACTGACCCTTCATCATCCTCCAGGCTGGAAATTCTGCCTTCCTGTTAAGAACCCCAATGTACCCCTATATATGCCTAGGTAGTTACACCACCTTTCACCTACATCTGTCCTATCATTGTTCTACATCTCGGGTCTGGTGCTGACCTTTTACCTAGTTAGGTGCTACACAACTGTAGTGTGGTTTTCTCTGAAGAACTAACCTCATGTATTATGCATGAGGATTCTCAGTATCACAGCAGGACTACCATCTTCTGCATACATAATAACTCTGTATAAGGGTATTGTCATCCTTGTCCAACATGCCCATAGTACACTTCTAGGTAGAACCCCTGAGGATATTTTTCAGGTATATAAGCACAACATCTTTGCTGGCCAAACCAGAGGAGAAAAAGACTTCCATGCTGATACATTGATGCAAGACGCTGAGGTTCCTGCACGCAGACACTCCAGCACGCAGTGATCTGACATTCCTCGCGGGGTATCCATCTCGAGACTAAGAGGGAGTCCTTTGCTCTCCCACATCAGGTAATGGGGTTGGCTCTTTCCTAAGGGTATTATTGGCTCTACACCGACATACATGCTAGGTACACTTAGGAACATCGAGTTAGGGTTGCATTGTACGAGTACGCATTATTACTGTCATGTATTCATATGCCTGAACATATTAATTGTTTTAGCACTATGGTAGAATTCTACCTTTTTTTTCTCTGCTGGTGCTTATTACCGTATATGTCTGTTTCAGTCACATGGTTGTTACAGCACACGTATTTTATAGTAGAATGACGCTGGTTCAATAAACACTTATTAAAAACGTCCCAATCGTTTATGCCATGTATCTCTTTGAAACAAAGTGAGCATGAGTGACTGAGCAAAAAGTACTGTACTGTTTCCACGATCCCTTAGGGGTCAGGGTTGTCATGTTCAGTAGTTGCCAGAAGCTATTTGCTCCTTGGTAAGAGGGGCTAGTAGTGGCATTGTAGTTGAAGTTGAAGTTAAAAGTATTTGTTGAGCGCACTAACACCAGGCGGTTTCTTGGCGCTATGCCCAGAATTCCGACAGAAAAGAAAAGGGAAAAAGAGAGCTAAGGAAAATTATTGTAAAGGAAAAGCTAAGGAAAAAAAGATACGTTTTAAGAGCTTTCTGGAAATCCATATAGTTAGTTATGGACCGGATGGAAAAGGGGATGGCATTCCAAAAGGTGGGGGCAAGAGTGGAAAACTGAAGACCACCGTGTTTTTTCTTCTTGAAGCGAGGAACTACCAGAAGGACTTGGGTAGATGAACAAAGGTCTCTCTTGGGGAGATAGAGCTGGATTTTGGATTTCACAAAACTGGGGGCAGTGCCTGCAAGAGCCATGAAGGTAAGGCAGCCCAACTTGAAATGGGAGCGTTGGGAGATGGGGAGCCAGTGAAGGGATTTGAGAAGGTGGGTGACGCAATGGTACTTAGGAAGCTGATATATCAGGCGTGCTGCCTGGTTCTGAATGAGCTGGAGGCGCCGGAGCTCATACGCCGGGATTCCTACAAAAAGTCCATTGCCGTAGTCTAGGCGAGAGATAATCATGGCCATGACAATAAGCTTAAGTGCTTCAATAGAAAAGAAACAAGAGATTTTTTGGATGATGCGTAGGGATAGAAAACAAGATGATACAACGGCGCTGATCTGAGGGCGCATGGTCAGATATTGGCTAACTAAGATACCAAGCGTTTTTGCTTTGGCGGAAGGGGAAGGAGGGGGACCAAGAGCTGGGGGCCAAAATGTAGGGGACCAATGACTAGGGAGGCTGCCAGTAAGTAGCAGCTCTGTTTTGTCCGGGTTAAGTTTGAGCTGGTTGGAGTTCATCCAGTCAAATATAAAGGTAAGGACAGAACAGAGGTTGGAGCTGGAATCAGGGGAGGGGGAAAGATTGAAGATGAACTGGAGGTCGTCTGCGTAGTTGTAGACTGTCACCTCCATGTTTTGTAAAGCCAGGATAAGGGGGTGAATATATAGGTTAAAAAGAAGGGGGGAAAGAGCAGAACCTTGGGGAACCCCACAGATTACCGGGCAGGGAGAGGCCGAGAAGCCGTCCAGATGGACGGCCTGAGTCCGACTCCCTAGGAAAGAGGTGAGCCAGGCCAAGGCGGACCCCCGAATGCCTGCGCCCTCGACACTGTCGAGAAAGATGGAATGGTCGACCGTGTTGAAGGCAGCGGACAGGTCTAGGAGGACCAAGGCCTGGGAGGAGTTGGAGTCCGCACATTGCCAGAGCTCGTCCGGAACTGATAGAACCATGGATTCCGTCGAGTGAACTGGACGGAAGTCGGCCTGGTGGGAGGCTAAAAGATGGTTATCCTCAACAAAAGTTGAGAGGCAAGAGGTGATGTGGTTCTCAAGAGTCTTTCCTAGGAAAGGGAGTAGGGAGATGGGGCAGAAGTTGGGGAGGGAGGAACGGTCACTCCCGGGCTTTTTCAGGATGGGGTGATAATGGCCGATTTGAAAGCAGCTGGGACAATGCCCTGTTGAATAGATGTATTTAGAAGGGTGAGAGGGGGACCAGGACAGTTGGAAAAGACCTCCTTAAGTATACGGGCAGGGCAACAGTCCAAGGGGGACCCAGATTTAACTTTAAGAGACCAAGGAAAGTCTCTTCTGAGAGTAAAGGAAACGAGTCAAGAAAGACGGAGGGAGGGGCAGGAGTGTGGGGAAAAAAGGAAGGGGGAGGATGGGCTATGTTAAGTTTAATGGTGGCTATCTTCTCAGTAAAGTAGGAGTTAATGGAGTTACAGAGGGATTGGGAGGGAACCGGTTTGGGTTGTACTCTGTCTGCAGCTGCTAGATTGTGGACAATGGAAAAAATCTCCTTGGGCTTGTTACTAGCTAGGAGAATTTTGGCAGAGAAGTACTCCGTTTTGGTCGTCAGAATAGCCTTTTTATAGCTGCGAAGAAGGACAGAATACTGGGACTTGAGAAGACTTGAGACTGTAAGCTAGCTGGACTAATATACTAACATATCCTTTGGGGGTGTCTGGAATCAGCCTGGACACCAATCCCTTAGTTTATGTTGTCTAAATGCACAGATCCTATATAGATTTGTAGGAACTTATTTAATGGTCAAATCTGAGTAGTTCAGTTGTGCTTTGCTCAGAGACCTCTACTCACATTTACCCAGAGACGTCTGGAGTGGGAATGGAAAAATCTGCCGCAGCCGAGTAGGCATATGCTATGTATTGGCTGTAGGTTTATTCAAGCTTGAAGGATTGTAGTTCCCTACATTGTGCATAAAACCTTATCTCATTTTCCTTGAAACTCTTTCAACAATGTCTGTCAAGGAGAACACCGCTTCCATATGTTGACACATTGCCAATAGCAGACTGACGTCCACGTCACAAAGAAATAATATAACTATATAGAAATCTGACACAGTTTGTTATGAGAACACTCACAGTTTAACCAACTAAAATTACCCCAGCAGATCACATTTACAAGGAACTGCGACTAAAATCACCCCACAAATGCCTAACGTAGTTATGGGAAGAATGCCCACTAGAAGTGAGCAAATGCCATTTTGGATAGTACAGAAAATAGCACATTAGAAGGCAGTGTTTCCAAATACAGGCCCACAGGAAAAACACCTAATACTGACAATTTGCTTGCCAATAGGTATGGCTCCCCCGATAGAGGATTGTACCACTTAGGGTACAGTTTTCCAAGCCATATATGCCAGAACTCATGGTATCCCTTCAATAGCAGTGATATCAGAAGTATTAAGACAAATACAGAATGAGTACGGAGAAGAAACTGCTCTGAACTTGGGGATGAAATTATTAGGCAATTTTACCAAGGTACCTACAATTATGTTAGCAAACATAAAAGGGGAGGCAGCAGCAGTGGCTATATGCCAATGCCTGAGGGAATGCACCCCTGCACAACAGGAGCAGGAATTACCATATATTATCAAAGATACATACGCCAAATTAGGTAGAGATAATTTGGGAGCCAGAGCTATAAAACCACAAGTAAGGGGTAGACCTGAAAAGGATAACACCAAGCAAGCACCTGATTCTTCATACAAGAAATGGGATAATAAACATCAAAAACACTGAAAGAATATATAACAATCAAGGGGTGGGTCTCCTCAACAGGAGCACTGCAAAAAGAGGTATAACCTTAGAAATAGTGATAACATTAAAAAATGTGACAGGTATCACAATACTGATACACATTCCTCTTGTTCCTTTCAGGGTTCATCAAAAAACTCAGAGAGGGAAGGGTGGTCAGAACACAGAACAGAAGAGCAAATAAAGTCCAGAGATACACATCGTACTTCAGTCTATAATATCAAAAAAGAAGACAAACCCAAATCAAAACCTCAATTTAAAAGAAAAAAGTAGCTGGCCTTAAGATGAGAAATACCCAGGCTGCTGAGGACTCAACTTCTGAACAAAGAATTGACTCTGATGATACTGGACAGTGCAGCAGAAATAACAATTGCTTGCCAGAACCTGATAGAATTTCTGTTGTTGGCAGCGTTCAATGAACATATCACGGTGGAGACACCTGATACTAGGGTAAGTATTCCACACCCGTAATACAAATAACACTCCAAATGGAGGGGGAAAAACCCAGGAAAGTTAAAGATATCTTTTGGGAGAACCTGCTTTTTGGATTTGACATCCTTTTGGCTGTAAAAGATTGGCCACCTGAGTTCGTTATGGATTGCCCAAAAGGAGAAAAAGTAATTTTACCAGCTTTCTCTGACCTTGTTCCAGAACCAATAAAATATTCATACGCGCAGGAGTGGGCAATAGCACTTGCTCCTGCATTATACCGCACTCATGTAAGGTGGGATGCTGAGTCACTTCACCAAAAAATCCCAGTAAAAACTACTCCAACTCCACAGAGACAGTACCCAATAAAACATGACGTGAAGAAACAAATCAGGGAGTTCTTAGATCAACTTGAATACCAAGGCGCAATAGAAAATTTCACCACTTCCATAAAATAATCCTTTGTTTCCTGTATTGAAACCGGATAACTCATATCATCTAGTTTTACACTACAGAGATTTGAACACATGCACAAAAACATTTGCAGTACAAAATGCACACAGTGCTGCACTAATGAATAACATTGTGCGGAAGAAATATATAATAACACTAGATATCTCAAATTGATTTTTTTGCCAAAATATAGCTCCTGAGAGCAGATATTTGACAGCATTCTCAGCCCTAGGATCTCAGCATCAATTTTGTAGACTGCCCTAAGGGTATAAGAATAGCCCAGGTTGTTCTCAGCAAGAGTACCAGAGTTACTAAAAAATTCTCATGAGGAAGCATTGTCCTATGTAGATGATATTTGTCTGACTGACGATGAACTTTTGGATCACTTGGGTGAACAACATCATTTTAGGGTTTGCCTTAGAGATCTACAAATTTGACTTTAAAAAATCAAATATTGCCCATCTCAATGTCCATTTTTTGGGATATGAGCTTACAAGTGAAGGGAAAAGCCTGGCCGCAAACTTTTTAGAAAAACATGCACTGCTCCAACCGCCGCAAAAAAAATCTACAATCTATTTTAGGATTCCTAAATTTTGGCAGAACATACATTTTAGATTACGCAGAAAACGTGAAACCATTGTATAACTTAATTAGACCTTATTTTTCAGTTTAACATTGGACACAGGAACATACAGAAATACTTGGTTCCCTACAAGCTTACATGATAGCTTCCAAACACTTACACACATATGTAAAGACAACAAATTTGGTGATCGGTATAGTTGTGGGTCAATACGGATACACATACCTAGACTTCAATGAAGGTGAAACTGTACTGATTAAATACAAATCTCACATTTACACGAACCTGAGACGTGATTTGCAGCCACTGAAAAGATTCTGACAGCAGTACAGACTGCTGTAGTGAGAGAAAGAGCACTATTCGAATACTTGTCGTAACTCCAGCACGGGCCTTAGAGGCTGTTACAAAAACTAGCATTCTGAATTCAAAAGCACTGCATCCACGATGGATACAATGGTCAAATTCTCCCACTGCAACAGATGCAGACTATAAGATTCTACACTGAAAACACAAGCATTTTTGCAGTTTAGTAAGACTATCCGCTCCTAAATGAAATAATGCCTCTAGATCGGTATGAAAACATAATTTACACTGATGGATCAGCTCAGCCAGCCATAGGAAGTAAACAGCAATACAGCGCAGCATGCATGATTGTAAAGGGTCATATGTGGAACGGTAAGCAGCCATCACAACGCAGGCATTATCCCATGCTGCCATTACGACGCTGTTTTTACAACGCAAGCCGTTACAACGACTTACGCTGGAGGGCGCTGTTGGAAAAGGAATAGTTTAATTTTCTATTCCAACACCTTCCCTATGGTAACGTGGGCTGGAGTTGGAATAGAAAATTAAACGATTCCACTATCCAGCGCCTACAGCGCAAGTCGTTGTAACGACTTGCGTTGTAAAAGCAGCGTTTTAATGGCAGCGAGGGGTAAAAGCCTGCGTTGTCATGTCATACATCCATGTGGAATGGAAAGAATACGCAGGCGCAGTCTCTGGGAGATTGCACGGCTCAGCTGGCAGAACTAAAGGCCCTAGTATTAGCACTAAAGAATACGGATAGAGAATTCCCCACACTTATTGTATTCAATTTTTTGTGTCTAGTTATACAATGAATATCTTCACTAATGGGGTCAGATTGGATTTAATGATTCAATAGGTCACACAATAAAACATAAACTGCTTTGGGAACAAGTAGCGGAGCTGAAAAAAGGCTTGCCACAGGCCCACGTGATTCATGCGCTGAGTCATCAACGTGTTGACGTGCACATGAAGGGAATTCATTGGCTGATGCAGCAGTCAAGGTGATACTGTAGCTACAATCACTCATTCTGGCACGAGAGAAGATGGACAGATAATGGTAACTGTCATTGCTTCATGCAAAAACAGCCCAGCCTTGCCAAAAGGCTTTCCATTCAAGTATTCCTACGAGTTAGATGCACAAAATTAGAATGGAATAGGCTGGGGGTTCGGTCCTGCAGGCAAGCCATCATGGCAGCTCTGAACCCGGAAAACACAGTGCTAAACATAAAATTTATAAAATTTATCCAGCGAGCCTATCACATCTTCAACCTAAGGAGACCATGCTAAAGTGCTCAATCTTTCTTTTCTCACCGAAAACAGTATTAACTGGCATTATTCTCAGCAACGTTAGACATAATTTGGTTATATCCAATGCAATCTGGCGCCTTGTTTCAATTTTTGTGATTTTAATATACACTATGAGATAAAATCCCTGTTTTTATAATGTTTGTTAATGGATCGTGCCTTTATATCTACACTTGTGTTGTTACTCCTAGACGTTTTTATTCTAATATTCGGTCAGGCTGTGAATTTGTAAATTCTTTTAAAGATATGTTTTATATCTAAATAAAGATTATTATTATTATTATTATGAAAAGATGCACAAAATATTCTGTATGCTCAAATTCCAGTAGTGAGGGATAGAATAATACCAAATTTGGATTGTAGATTAGATTTAATAATAGCTGTACAGAAGGGCCTGGGTTCACATGCAGGTATTACTGCGACTGTTTCATTACTAAAACAATGTTATTGGTGGCCAGGTCTTACCAAAGCGACCTCTCTTGATATTATGAAAGCTTTGAAGTTGGGGGCTCCTTTGAACCCTTGCCCAGCTTCCATCCTGGCGTCAATAGCTGCAACCATCAATCCAGCAGTCAATCTGATTTTAAATGACTCCATGCAGCAAAGACAGGTCCCTATCAGGTGGAAGAAAGCTCTAATACTCCCCCTCCTGAAAAATCCAACTTTGGACCCGGAGTTGGCCTCTAACTATAGGCCATATCCCTTCTACCATTTTTCTCCAAAACATCAGAAAAATATGTTAACATGGTCACCTCTACGTTTGTAGAACCAACAACATACTGCACCAGGGTCAATCTGGTTTCAGACCAAATTCTAGCACTAAAATAGCACTCTCTGAGTCCATAAAGGACGTCTCCTGGACAAGGGCAGCAAAGCCGTGCTGATAATATTGGATCATTTGGCGGCCTTTGATGCTGTCCCTCATGACCGACTCCTGCTGAGACTCCACGAGTCTGGTTTTGGAGAGACGGTACTCAAGTGGTTCACCTCTTTTCTATTGGACAGCCAACAAGTTGTTTGGGCTCCACCATTCTCGGCTCCCATTCACCCTTTAGAAGTGGGAGTCCCGCAGGGTTCTGTTCTTAGTCCCACATTTCTTAACATTTACATGTCCCCCCTAGCGAATCTGGCTGAATCTCTTGGAGCTAAAATAGTGTTGTACGCCAACAACACGCAGCTGCTCTTCACATGCAACAAGGACATTGATTTTAATGGCAAATAAATCAACTACTTTTAATCGGAGGTGGTTGCTTGGCTCCAACTAAAGCAACTGAAATGCAATTCCGATAAATTGGAAATCATTTTCTTCAGCCTACCCCCAAATGAGATGTGGCGCAGCTGGTGGCCACAGGACATGCATCCATCCACACCTCGGTCCGGTCAGTTAAAAATTTGTGGGTGAAACTGGAGGACACCATAAGTATGAAAACCCAAATTCAAGTGGTTGCCGGATAATGTTTTGTCTTCATGAAAATGATAAAACAGTTTTTGCCCCTCCCGGTCCCCAATAGTAAAACTGTAGTCCAGGCTAGACTATGTAAATATTCTGTACCTTGGCCTACCAGAGTACCTTCTCACTTGCCTCCAGGTGGTACAAAACGCAACAGCCAGAGCAATACTTTTACTTGGCCCTAGGACGCGGATGTCTCCCCACTTAAAATATCTCCATTGGCTCCTGATCCATAAGAGGAACTTCTTTAAAGCTCTTGCCCTGGCCTTTAAGGTGCTACATAATATTGGGGCCGCCTACCTTAGGAAAAGAGTCCAGTTTTATCACCCACGGCGCTCTTTGGGCATCTCGTCCCTATCGCTAGTGAGCACCCCCGGGTTCCTCCGCTCTCGCTCAGGTGGTTGTACTTTCCAGGTACAAGTTGCCAATCTTTGGAACTGTATGCCACTTACTTTAAGACAGATGCACAATTTCCTCCTCTTCAGGAAGGCCCTTAAGACTTGGTAGTTCCAACAATAGATCCACGTTCCTCTACTGAGTCAGCCTGTCACACTCACTCAGCTCCGGGACACTCAGCCAAGTAGCTGCGCACTCTACAAATACCCTGGTAACAAGTAAACAAAGGGTTTTGTCCTTAACTGCAAAAATATGTCAGCAGATGAAGGGTTCCACCGCAGGTCGTCTGCCACAGACACCACTGCTGATATCAGACAGACCTCTTGCATGTGTCTATTTGGACCACTGTGTCCCCCTGAAATCTGACGGGGCTTACCAGACAATCTTGGTGGCAATGGGTTCATGCTCTAGATTCCTTCGGGTTTGGCCGCAGCGCTAGGCTGTCACCCAAACTGTTATAAAGGATTTGCGATTCTTCATAGGGACAGACGCAATTCACACGTTATATTCTGACTGTGGCACACTGTTCAACTCTCGGGTTTACAAGGAAACCATAGGAGGTTTTGGTGTGGCATTGCAGTACTTAAAGCAATCCTTAAAGGAAAGGGTATTAGGCTCGGGTGGCAGTTGGTGCAATCACCTATATGGGGTCCAGAGGGTATTTAATAGAATGCCAAGAAGTTCCCTGGGAGGCTGTACTCCTTAAGAGGTCCTGCTTGGGACTAGGATATGGGTACCTGGCCTCAATGGTGGCAGCACAGTGGCAAATGAAAAAACATTTGACATCAAGGATTGTTTGGCTGTTTTATAGGAACTCAATAAATTCCAGGCACTACAAAGCAACATCCAAGTAAAACACACCACCACTGGGGAAATTAAAACAGCTTCGGCAAGACCTGCCTGAGTCCCAAAAGTCAGGGATCTGCTCAGAGAAAATATTGTGGACAAAAAGAAATTTGGGACATCATTTCCTCTAGCTGGTTTCTGTGCTGGCTGGCTGTAGTAGGAACAAGAACAGTACTTCTTCCGCCTCTTGCCAGTAAAAAGAAAAGAGATTTGTCTCCATTGATCTGTTCAAACAACACTATGTGGCCGATACTGAATAGCAGGCCGCATGGGCTCCTGGGTAGCTTCCAGTCTCCTCTCGCTAACATACAGGACGTTCATACTAAAAGACTAGTATCATTTGGAGATTCCACTATACAAAGTAACGGAGTTGCCAACAATGGAATGGAAGTCTTACCAGCTGAAATTGAACAACAAAAAAATACAAGTGAAACACAAATCTCAATTCGGCCCAATACCGACATATATGTGAATATGTGTCACAACGACTCATTTGCCATTTGAACAAAATCTGCTGAGCTACCAGAGATAGATCGAAAGCATCTGGCTACTTCACCGATTTTGATACCTTCTCTCAGGATCTGAATTAATCTGATTCTCATCCAGCTTCGGTTTCCTGTAAAGAAAAAGTATATAACATCTACCTTTGGCTGAAAAAGTCTTACTTTCTTTCTCCCTGGCTACAGCTATGGATTGCAATTGGTCTACTGTTCGTAGTCCGCTGGATAGGTGTAGTGACTGTCTTTTTCCAGCTTCTGAATGGACATTATCTCTCAGAAAGCTCAGCAGTACAACATGTGCGCTTGGACCTGAAACTACATACATCATCTCATCACGAAAGTAGGGACCAGTCCTTCTTGAAAATTACAGCAGTTCTGATTCCTGAAGGCATAGTTTGGGATAGGGTTTCATATGAATTATTTGGTCCTACCGAACGTTTGACAATACCACATGTATTTAAAATTTCTTTGAATGATAGCATCACCTCCAGTACATTCTCTGGTGATTGAGACTTTAAAACTGTAAATAGCATGCTGTCTGTTTTAGAATAATGTGCTGCTTTTGAAAAATATGAAGTGTATGATGATACATCAGATTTTGATACCATGTATTGTTACCAACAATATGGTCATCATTTCTTGCACAACACAAGTATTCCGTGTAATGTTTTTACTTTCCATCAATGGGAACATTGTCCAATACCACCAAAAGGTAGTTCACAAACATTTGTACAAAAGTTTGCATATTTTTCTAGGTTTAATACTTTAGACCCGACCTCCTGTTATTATAAGGTTGCACCTACATCTGCGAAGAAAAATATGCTCACCAACAGATATACTCAGCTTCCTTTATTTTCCAGCTTTCTTTAAGGGGTTTCAGCTTTTGGAGGGACAATAAAGACACAAAATCTGTCTGGGGAACTAAAGATTGGGAAATTCAAAGAACTGAGGTGTTATTTAGAGCATGAGACTAGAAAAAACAATAGAAGGCCCCTGGGTCTATTTAGTTATCGGAGAGCTGGACTTTCCCTTTTTTAGGACGATTGCCCTCATCCACCTGTAGGTGGCATGCTTTATCATTGAGGATCTCCTCCAACAATGAACATAGTTCTAGTATGGGCTACAAACCCCATCACTGAGAGGAAGGAGCTCAGGAATGTTATGTTAGTGATGAGGAGGTATACTAAATGTTTTGATGAGCAGGGTGTGGTGAGAGGTAAGTGAAATAAAAGTCTATGTGGGCTAAAACTAACTCTATGATATGCTGAATAGTTTTAATATGGCATTCATAGGTCAGGGTTAAAGGTATAACTAAGACAGAGGAACATTCAATCTGTCAAAGAATTGTAAGGATCAACATATTTCAGCCTAACGATCCCCGTTGAGATGGAGCGGCTTCCATCAGGAGTGAAGATTGTGAAAAAGTGACCTGAAAGATCCACTTGTACCCCCTCGAATACCTGGAAAAAATATTCCTATACAACCAGTAGGTGGAGTGGGAGATCACTCAAGCGTTGATTGTACTGGTCAGATTACTACCCTAGAAAGAGACAAAAATGTGCATTATCAAAATCATAAGCACACACTCACAAAATATGTACAGCTTAGATTGAGGTTCATATATGAGTTGGACCAACACAATAGTAGTGTAAGTGACCTACCCAATTTGTCGGGTGAGCAAAAAGACACCTGAAACCTCAGCATGTTTTATTCAAGGCAGCAACCAATACCTATGTAAAAATATATGGGTGGTGTTATAATAGCACTGATAGATGTAGTCATAAAAACACACAGAGTATACAGTTGACCGGGCAAGTGAAATGAGTACAAACTACTTGTAAACAATGTAAAAAAAATCTATTACAATGCACTGCTGGTGGCATATTATCTTGGGTAAGTGAGGTACACCCGATAATTAGAATATCCAGAATGGGGATGATTCATAATAGGTGTGTGTACAAAGACAGCCTTGGTAGCTCAGATGAATTAATGTACAACATCCATAAGCAAACAGCAGTTTGTTAGCAAACAAACTGACCAGAGGTTGCCCTAAATGAGCTTGAAGGGGCATTGAAAGAAGAAATAGAAAATGCTCATGAGACGAATAACACGCTGTAACGACCGGATTTTCGAACCAGATGGGATCAGCTCCTGAGAGCCCCTCCAACCCAGTCGGAACGCAATCACCTCCCTCCTTAGAACGTATTTACAATGGATATATGTATATGTATGTACATCTCGTACCTAAGGATGGGGAAAATAGCAATACACATGCATAGGTTTTCTACAATATCCCATTCATACCAACTAGTCTCACGGCCACTTAGGCCCAGACTAATCTACCCTGGGGCAGTTCTGATTATGTACCATTACACACTGATCACCCTCAGTGCTCACTCGACATGCAATCCGGCGTGCCATACACACTGGGCTGCAGTCCCAATGCTCTCTTTTTATCCGGTCCACAATCCGGTGGACCTACACACTGGTGTCCCTCCCAGTGCTCGCCTACTTACAACCCGATCCGCAATCCGGCGGATCTACACACCAGTCTCCTACCTGGTGTTCTCATTAATGCCGCTTACCAACGACGATCACTCTCCTATGAATACCTTTGGAAGGAATCGCTCATTTGCTACTTGGGATGATACTACAATAACATGAATTAGCACAGCTTTCCAAATTGAATCATGTACCTTCTGCTCTCGGCATCAAATGGTCCCTCTCTCCCTCATTATTCAGTCACCTCTTACCTGACCGGGATTTACATCCGTTCATGAAAACGATGTCTGACTAGAAGACCAGGTTACCCTGATTGAACAAGAATACAAGGCACATGTCGGTTCACTAAGAACTGGGGTATTTTATTACAATGATTATAAACACAGCACTATACTACAACATATATCCTGCAAAGAAAAGTGAAAGGTTAGAATGTGCACGTTCTAAGAACAGATCAGACTTCACCTTGTGAGCACGAAGTCGGGGTTCAACAGTCATCTAGGTTCCCTTCTCGTCTGTGCCTTGGCTCATCTCGGAATCACACCTCAGCAGTCACGAGTACACGTCTGCACCGCTATGCTCTGTCTCCTCTGCTTCCCTCCAAGTCACTGGAACCTTCCTCTTTATTAGCTGCTGTCTCTCTCTATCTCTGATCGCTCTGTGCTACTTCTCCTTCTCCTTCAATCTTTCTCAGAGAGTATCAGCTTCATGACCTTTCTCAGACTTCAAGATGGCGACTGTCTGCCTGGAAATAATTAATAGCATTGATGCTAACGGCTAGCTGCCACCTACAGACTGACTGACTCACTGCCTAACACTTTCGCTAATATGGAAGCTTGTCCTTTCATGGAAAGTTACGGCCAGTAACCTGCCGCCCACCAAATTCTTGTACCTCCCCGTACCAAGGACACGTTCCCAGCCGGCCGGCCTGATGTTGTGTCTTCGGAGTGGAGAAAAATACAGTCTTTCGATAAGGGCCAGCCTGAGCCGGTTCTCTCCAAGCGAACAACACTTCGAAACTAAAACATTACACTTGACCTAGAAGCCTCTCAAGCTGCCGGGGCAGAAAGCAAGATGGAGTCTCTCCCGTTTGAGGCCTACAAGGCCCGAAATAAGCATAACTCCATAGAAGGTATACTAACACTCTTGCAAAAGGACGGATTATCACTAATACTAATGAATCTATCCCCTAACTTAAGTTTATAAGCCCTGGTCTAAGGAAAAGGGTACGAAAATGCACTACTGTGCCTTATGAATAGGCCCTGTTTATAGTTCTAATCCCTGCACTAGGAGGGTAATAGGCTGGAGTCACCTTCAATCATTCTCCCTCCAAGGAGGGCCGAAAAAGTCGGTCAGAACATTTCACCCTTGACTCCAGTCTATTAACCATTTTCTATATGGAACTAACATCCGTGGAAGAATAATAGGAAACAAAACGAACAGATCTATTCCTCTTATTAAATCTACAATATTGGAGTAGAGAAGGAATGCATTGAATAAAGCAGCAAATGGCTACTAAAATACAAATAGAAATCATAATACCCCCTAATATCTGTCGTAGGGAATGTAAGTCAGGTAACCAATTGAAGAGCCAGTCAAACCAGCCCTGATCAATATGTTTTCTAACCTCTGCAGTCAAGTCGTGAAGTTTGTCAATATGGGCTTGGATTGATTTGGTGTGGTCCGATAAGTTGAAGCAGCAAAGACCCTCAAAGTCAGAACAATCATGTCCATGCTTTAACAGAAGGTAATCAATGGCTGCGCGGTTCTGCAGAATTGCTCTGCGTTCACCCTGGGCATCTAATAACATGTCAGATAAAATGGTAGAAGTTTGGTTAATCGATTTTACCATCCAGCAGGCCATTTTCCCAATGGATTTTGCGTTGTAAACTGCCAACGCTGGGACACCAATAATTGAGATAGCTAAACTAAGGTATTCAGATTTAGAATAGAGATGTAAGGAAGAATCACAGTCCTCATGTAACATCATAGAATCACGGACTACACGGTAATAGGTATTGGGATGTGAGGAAAACATTAATAAACTCAGTCTAGTGATGGCACACGGGCATCCGGAAATATTTGCAGGAATATAGGGCCAAGAGGTGTTGCCGCATGAGAAAAGCCAACCAGAAGGTAACAGCATTGTACGGTAATGGCTAGGAGCAACTATTATACTTTTACAGGTCATATTATTTTTAACAGAAACACATGATTTCGGGGGTCTTCGTAAGCACAACAAGCGTTCATGAGCTGAAAAAGAAGTGGCAGCTTTCAACTTTAACTTCACACATTCAGTAATTGCCTTAGGATCACAAGTCAAGAAAAAGCATAAATCACCCTGCGTAATATTATACGTGGTAATCTGAGAATGAATCGGGGGAATGGACTCTGAAAAAATAGTACATAAGGGACAAAATTCATGGGTCGCGAAATCGCCCAGAATAATATTGGGTCGGGCACTTGATATATTGAAAATGTGTTTCAGAGTCTCCATTGAGGCAGGAACGGCAACCAAACAGGTTGCTAAAATGTCAGTTACAGATCGCATAGGTGTCAAACAAAAATGCGGAGAATTAGTGACCCGTTTAGCCAGGGTGGTCCAAAAGTTTGACGATGAATCCCACGCAGCGAAGGAACGCGGTACTCGTGTTCTCCAATCAACCGAAGTCTGTGGGTTCTCTCCTCTCCCGACGTAGCAGACCAAAAGGAGTCCAATGCCGGCACATCCTGCAGCAGCAGTCCAGAGAATGATCTGAAAGAAAATCAAATACAGGCATTATTCATTCTCGTAAATAACATTTATCAGCTGGGACAGCTTCCCAGCTATCTTTCCCTGGTCTCATCGCCAAAATGGTGTTGTCATGACCGGTTGCAATAATTTCAGCCTGTTCAGGGGGGTGTGTAGGCGATTGCACCCACATTCTCGCTCCAGGATTATCAGAGGAACCAAATCCTTTTTGGCCTCGCACAGTAAGTAAAGTTGGGGCAGTGCCTTTCTGAATCTCACCACTGAAAACAGGCATGATTAGCAATTGAGCAACTCGGTCAGTCTTTTGAATCGATAGATCAACCTCACTGCTGTTCAGCAGGAGAACCTTAATCTCTCCCTGATAATCACTGTCAATCACTCCTCCGAGTATTTGAACACCTTTTCAAGGCAAGGCCTGATCTAGGGGCGATCAGACCAAAACTTCCAGCTGGTTTACAGACACCAACGCCTGTCTCAATAATTATTCGGTCTTTACTCTTAAGCATAGTATCATTCAGGGCATGCAGGTCCAAGCCTGCGGAACCTGGGGTTGCTCTGCATGGAGCCAAAGCTCCGGGGGTAATTTCCCAGTACATTACAGTATTGCCAATGGTGTTGGGTTTTGCATCAACATTTGGAGGAAACAAACGCATCAAAGGAGATTCAGCATGTAACAAGGGACGATTATTCAGGATTAACAATGCTTGAACTAAATAATCCCGCCAGTTTTTATAGCAGTCATCAGTTAACTTTCGCAATTGTTCTTTAAGCAAACCATTCATCCTTTCAATCAGGCCTGATGCCTGTGGATAATAAGGAATATGAAACACCCATTCTATATTGTTTTCCACACATAATTCCTGTACCAATCTTCCACGAAAGTGGGATGCATTATCAGATTGAATTTGAAATGGAATGCCATAATATAATATGATTAATTCCAATGTTTTAATGGTGTTTATTTGAGTAGCTTGTTTGCAAGGAAAGGCCACCAAAAGGCCACTGTAGGTATCGACAATTGTACAAACATATTGACAATTTTTGCTCATAGGGAGCGGACCAATATAATCAATCTGCCAAATTTGAGCGGGCAATTTTCCTCGATGTAAATGACCTTTAACAATTTGTGGTACTTTTCGTTGTCTAGAATGTTGACAGATGGGACAATACAGAATGGTATCTTAAATGTAATTTAAAGGAATATAAATTCCTCGATCGGCAGCCCACCTGCTAGTGGCTCTCTCTCCAAAATGTCCTGCTTTCTGGTGGGCCCATTTCGCCAATCCCGCCAAATCAGAATCTTGCATGTCCACCACTGCCTCAGCAATTTTAGATTTCTCATCTGCAATGTTATGAAAGAATTGGTCAAGGGAGTCTATCGGGGTATGAGCATCCACATGAAAGATTGTCACAGTACTCTGTGGGAGCATTTCCCAAATTTCTTGCCATAATTCTTTTCCCCACAATTCTTTTGAATGCAACTCCCAATTATGAGAATGCCAAGTTGGCAACCATACCGCCAGTCCGTTAGCTGTGGACCAGGAATCAGTGAAAATATGACATGTGCCAGGTAGTTCCTGTTTCAAAACCTGGTAAACTGCATATAATTCAGCATATTGACTACTCTTTCCTTCACCAGTTGTACTCAGCAATTTCTGTGTGATAGGATTATAGGACACTGCCTTCCAATGCCGTTTCTCTCCAATGAACCTCGCTGAACCATCCGTAAACCACACATGTTTTCTGTCCTCCGCGGACAAATCATCAAATGGCTTACCCCACTTGAAAGGAGATTCCTGTACTACAGGTACGGAGCAATCACTCACAGTCTCATTCGATGGCGCCTGCGCAACTTGCTCATGTAATGCTGCCACACCCTTCGGACCCACACGTGCCCTGTCCTGAATGTACCATTTCCATTTAATCACACTCGCTTCTTGAGCATGTCCAATTCGATGAGTTTTCGGCGAACTCAAAACCCACTGCATGATAGGAATTTCAGGTCTCAAAATCACAGCAGGACCTAAAGTCAATTGCTCGGTATCTACCAGAGCCCAATAACACGCAAGTAACTGTTTCTCAAAAGGTGTGTAACGCTCACCAGCCTCAGGTAACTTTTTAGTCCAAAAACCTAATGGCACTTTTTGTCTGCCTTGCTTTTGCCATAGACTCCAATTTGCATACAGACCTTGTACGGACACATTCAAATCCACATCACCCTCGCCCACAGGCCACAGATCCAAGGCGTACTGAATCGCTTCTTTTGCCAAATTGAATGCATTCTGTTGTGGTTCACCCCATTCAAACGCATGCTTTTTGCGAGTGACTCGATATAAAGGAGCCAATATCTGACTCAAATGGGGAATATGTTGACGCCAAAAACCAAACAAGCCAATGAAACTCTGAGCTTCTTTTCTATTCCTCGGAACTGCAAAGTCTAACATTTTTTGTTTAACCTGCGGGATCACTTCTCTGTGACCTTCATGCCAATTGATACCTAAAAACTTGACATTTTGGGATGGACCTTGTAACTTATCAGGATTAATTTCCCAACCTTTTTCACGTAAGCAGTCAAGGATCTGATCTAATTGGGTCTGAACTTGATCTTGTGTCTCACCTTGAATTAAAATGTCATCAATATAATGGCACACTTGAATTTGCGGGTGTACAGTTACTTCGGACAAATGCTCCGCCACCAGCCGGTGACAGATCGTAGGACTATGTACATAACCTTGAGGAAGACTTCTAAACGTCATTTGATGCCCATTCCAGGTAAAACTGAATTGTTCCTGACACTCGGGGGCAATCGGAATTGAAAAGAAAGCATTAGCAATATCAATACACGTATACCATGTACCTGGATGCTTTTGAATTCTTTCAATTAAAGTAACAATGTCTGGTACTGCAACAGTCAAACGGGGTGTGTATTTGTTCAGTTCTCGATAATCAATGGTCAGGCGCCAAGAATTATCACTCTTGCGCACAGGCCAGATGGGATTATTCCAAGCAGAAGTAACCAGAGTTATAACTCCTGCATCAACCTAATCCTGTATTGTGGCACTGATCTCTTCATGACCACCTGGAATACGATATTGTTTCTGAGAAACCACTTTTGTAGCTTGGGGAATTTTTATGGGGGGCATTCGTAAACGGCCAACCCGTACGGGTCTGGACGATATGTAGAGCTTATTTCCAAATTGATAACAACCATCATCCAAATGCAAAGTCATTCCTTTTAAAATATCAATTCCAATTATATACTCTAAAAGTGGTACAACTAACACAGAATAATCTCTTCGGGGAATTCTACCTATTTTCATTTCAAGTGTAGTTTGCACTGTAGGGGTTTCTTTTCCACCTAAACCAGTAATTGTAAAAAATTGTCCTTTGAATTTCTTTGATTTACCATGAATTAAAGTGGCCTCCGCTCCTGTATCTACCAATGCTCGGGCCCTTTGGATATTACGATGTTTCCAAAACATTTCAATATCTACATAGGGTCTATTGTCTCTGTGAGCCCACCTGCGTACTGGAGCTTGACCTATTTCCTAGTCATTTTTACTGCGTTCTGTCAACCAAGACAAATCAGGATAAATACTCTCAGGTTTCTTGGGTATCAAAATATCCTGTTCATATCCATCTCCATTACGAAACGGATTTTTGTCATTTTCATAGTACTATGAATTACGATCAGAAAGCCTGTGACGATCCTCCCTTCTCCTCAACTCAGGGGAATGATCCCTTTCATCTCTATATCTGTTGGGAACACGATCATCTCTCCCCCTTTCTTTTTCCCCCTCTCTCCCCCTTACTCTTTCACAACGAGGGGAATCATCACGCTCACAGCGCCGCCCTTCACGGCGATCAGAATCCACATGACGCCTCTCGTCACCACTGTCATCAGAATAACCAGGATCACAATCATTCTTTCGCACACGACGGGCACCCTCCTTCCGATCCAAACCACGCTTACGAAACATGTCCCATAAGCGATTATTAGGTTCACCGTCAATGTCCTCGCTTTTCACACCATCAGCCAACAGTGCAAGAAACATATCACGTCTAGAGAATTTAAAATCTCCAGGAGTACGACCCTCCGGTCGAGATTGTCTCTCAGGTTTAAACCATTCACCCAACTCACCAAGCTGACGGACAGATTCAAGCACCATAGACAAAGGATTGCCAGTCTGATTAATCAACAAAGTCATCATAACCTGCTTATAAGCAACAGGGGAAGAACGGATAATGCGATTCCGCACAGAAGATGTTAATAAGCCATCCAATAACCTGTCAGAAGTGCTGAGAAAAATCGCAGTTTTCATCACTTCTTCCTTCAAACGCTGAGACGCACCGCGCAAAGTATACTACGGCTTGTCATTGACAGGCCAATCAGATTCAGTAGGGTAATTATGGTTACAGCCATCATTCGCGAGCTGGAGTAGACTAATTTGGCCAGCACCATTATAATTTCGAAAATGGTCTTGTACAGTAGAATCGGAACTCAAAGAGCAAAAACTTAAACAATCACCTGCATCAAGCATGATACCAGCAGCACCCAATTCATAAAGGCGCACCATCCACGTAAGCAAAGCCTCACCAGGCCATTGTCGAAATCGTTGTAAAATGTCACTAACCTCCTGTTGAGTAAAATCTTCAATACTATCCAAATGGACACCATTCGGCATACCAGGAGCCTGTTGCAATTTGCGTCGAAAAACCGGGTGAGCAGAAACCTCCGGACGAGCCTCCGAAGAAGCCCGATCACCAGAACGGGAAGAGCGACCACGGTCACAAGAACCATCGTCTTTGTCACAAGAAGCAGATTTACAATCACGTCCAGAGCGAGAAGACTCGCGCACGTCACTCTCCTCAGCCGAGGAGCCAGAATCATTGGAATCCCAGATATTACCATCCCATTCGTCGGGGTTCCAGTCCAGTCCGGCTTTCGCCACGACCAGACGCACTTTCCGTTTAGAAACACGACCACAACGGTTTCTATATTTGTATTTCGCAATCCGCACTGCAGCCCTTTCGGCTATAGTCTGATAAGTCTCAAGTTTGTCGGCAAGCAATTTATTTTGACATCGCAAAAGAGTATGCGCATTCTGCACTTCAACAAACTTCTCCTCCATATCCACAAATCGTTTTTGTAATTTCACAAATTTCTCATGAAGCATTCTGTATGCAGTCAAAACAATCCAACCTCTGCGCCCTAAAATAGGAAGCTCATCACTCTTCACTACTGGTGCCTTCTGCAAGCAAGAAACCACATCAGCAGGCTCCGCCTGCTCCAAACAAGAAGTCCAATTCTCACTCAAACCAGTAGAATCGGCCCACTCACGGGCCAAGGCCTCGTAAGGCGTTGATTCCCAGCCGGGAATTTCAACAGGCAATTTGAAAGTAGATTTCGATTTACGCGAAAACATTTTGACACACAAAAAATATATACACAATTATTAACAAAGAAAATACGTAGGAGCCGAGCGCAAACCAACAAGATTAAAGCAATACAGCGCACACAGGCTTCGTAAACAGTTCGTGACGCCAGATGTAACGACCGGATTTTCGAACCAGATGGGATCAGCTCCTGAGAGCCTCTCCAACCCAGTCGGAACGTAATCACCTCCCTCCTTAGAACGTATTTACAATGGATATATGTATATGTATGTACATCTCGTACCTAAGGATGGGGAAAATAGCAATACACATGCATAGGTTTTCTACAATATCCCACTCATACCAACTAGTCTCACGGCCACTTAGGCCCAGACTAATCTACCCTGGGGCAGTTCTGATTATGTACCATTACACACTGATCACCCTCAGTGCTCACTCGACACGAAATCCGGCGTGCCATACACACTTGGCTGCAGTCCCAGTGCTCTCTTTTTATCCGGTCCACAATCTGGTGGACCTACACACTGGTGTCCCTCCCAGTGCTTGCTTACTTACAACCCGATCCGCAATCCGGCGGATCTACACACCAGTCTCCTACCTGGTGTTCTCATTAACGCCGCTTACCAACGACGATCACTCTCCTATGAATACCTTTGGAAGGAATCTCTCATTTGCTACTTGGGATGATACTACAATAACATGAATTAGCACAGCTTTCCAAATCGAATCATGTACCTTCTGCTCTCGGCATCAAATGGTCCCTCTCTCCCTCATTATTCAGTCACCTCTTACCTGACTGGGATTTACATCCGTTCATGAAAACGATGTCTGACTAGAAGACCAGGTTACCCCGGTTGAACAAGAATACAAGGCACATGTCGGTTCACTAAGAACTGGGGTATTTTATTACAATGATTATAAACACAGCACTATACTACAACATATATCCTGCAAAGAAAAGTGAAAGGTTAGAATGTGCACGTTCTAAGAACAGATCAGACTTCACCTTGTGAGTACGAAGTCGGGGTTCAACCGTCATCTAGGCTCCCTTCTCGTCTGTGCCTTGGCTGGTCTCGGAATCACACCTCAGCAGTCACGAGTACACGTCTGCACCGCTATGCTCTGTCTCCTCTGCTTCCCTCCAAGTCACTGGAACCTTCCTCTTTATTAGCTGCTGTCTCTCTCTATCTCTGATCGCTCTGCGCTACTTCTCCTTCTCCTTCAATCTTTCTCAGAGAGTATCAGCTTGATGACCTTTCTCGGACTTCAAGATGGTGACTGTCTGCCTGGAAATAATTAATAGCATTGATGCTAACGGCTAGCTGCCGCCTACAGACTGACTGACTCACTGCCTAACACTTTCGCTAATATGGAAGCTTGTCCTTTCATGGAAAGTTACGGCCAGTAACCTGCCGCCCACCAAATTCTTGTACCTCCCCGTACCAAGGACACGTTCCCAGCCGGCCGGCCTGATGTTGTGTCTTCGGAGTGGAGAAAAATACAGTCTTTCGATAAGGGCCAGCCTGAGCCAGTTCTCTCCAAGCAAACAACACTTCGAAACTAAAACATTACACTTGACCTAGAAGCCTCTCAAGCTGCCGGGGCAGAAAGCAAGATGGAGTCTCTCCCGTTTGAGGCCTACAAGGCCCGAAATAAGCATAACTCCATAGAAGGTATACTAACACTCTTGCAAAAGGACGGATTATCACTAATACTAATGAATCTATCCCCTAACTTAAGTTTATAAGCCCTGATCTAAGGAAAAGGGTACGAAAATGCACTACTGTGCCTTATGAATAGGCCCTGTTTATAGTTCTAATCCCTGCACTAGGAGGGTAATAGGCTGGAGTCACCTTCAATCATTCTCCCTCCAAAGAAGGGCCGAAAAAGTCGGTCAGAACACACGCACATCTGAAAAAATGGCAAAGTGGCAGGGACAAGGTTCTCCAGAGAGAAAGGGGAGAATGTACACGGGCTGGCATTGCCATCTAAAAGTGAACCCAGTGCCGTAACAGAGATTATAACCAAAAACATCAGATTTAAAACAAAGATTTGCTGCATTTCGCCCGACTAGTCACAAACACACAGATGTACTTTCAACGAAGAACCTGCGGCCAAAATAGTGCCCCAGAAAAGGTACTTACTAAGAGCAATGTACCACCTATATGTTTCCTGTTTGAGCATAAGCAGTGTCCTCCAGCTGGTGACACGAACCATATTGCGTCACTGAGGGTGGACTCTCTGGACATTGTAGTACAAGCTACGAATGTCAAACTAGTAACTCTGTATGCTTACGGGCTAAATGATGGTGACCTGAACATGCAGTCCGGCATTTGCCATACCTAATGGAAGCAGTCATATTATTTACATGTTATTCCTGTAATTCCACATCCTGTTTACTGACACACCTGTGGATGGGTTTGAATGCATAATCGAAAAACAAGTACAATAGGGCAATATGGAATATCAAAATATACTATATGGCAAAAGATGGTATGCTCAAAAGGAGAGAGAGCTAACCTGATGTCATACTGTTCTATGGGTGAAATAGAGAAAATCAGGGGATTTCATCATTGAGGCCTGCACTCTTAATTCTGTATACCCAACGTTGCTCTTTTTGTAACAGAAATTGTATTATGTTCGCAATTGGTTGAAAGACAACTGGTATGTCTAGTACTGTCCCTGTGAAATCATTAGCTCCATGTCTCATTTGGTGAGAATGTGTTGCCAGTTTGGTAATCGTTTTATTGAAGCAAATTGTGCTCTTATGTTCCGAATACAGATTTTGACTTTCCTAGTGATCGTTCCGACGTACCTTAGGATGCAGGTACATGTAATTGGGTAGATCAAATTTTCAGAATTACAAATTGTATGTTATTGTTGCACCCAAGTTCTTTCTGTACCTATATCAATGTGTGTTGTGTGTCCAGTTTGAGTGCAGACACTGCAGGCACCACAAGGGAAATGGCCTCTGACAGGTTGGAGATCCCAGAGGGTGTTTTGATGTGTCGTGGATTTGATCTGAGGTCTAGTGTGCACCAGTTTGTCTCTTAGATTAGTGCTTCGTTTAAATGTGAACATCGGTTCGGGTAATGAGCGTGATCCT
Source organism: Lissotriton vulgaris (assembly GCF_964263255.1). NCBI lineage: Eukaryota > Metazoa > Chordata > Amphibia > Caudata > Salamandridae > Lissotriton > Lissotriton vulgaris. The sequence continues at coordinate 436,956,583 of NC_141687.1, read as the reverse complement.
TTGTTCAAGATCTTCCAGTTTTTAATGACAGTTTTTTGGATCAAACTAGACCTGTTGTGGTCATGCATATCAGCTGATCTGTTGGTTCTTTTTGGGGCTGTGCTTGTAAGAGAGCTTCCCGATTATTATTCTTAGCTCTTTTGACAGATTTCTTGATCAGGGTCCATGGGTATTGGTGGTCCAGTAGTTGGCATTCTAGAATCTGGGCATGGTTCTTGAATTTCTTGACATCTGTGCAAGTCTGTCTCAGACGTAAAAACTGGCCAAATGGTAAGATGTCTTGAAAATGATTTGTGGTGATAACTTGAACAGGATAGAAGAGAATTTTTGGCCATGGGCTTCTTATAAAGCTCAGTTTGTAGTCCTCCCTGTGTGGTATTGATCATCAGATCTAGAAAAGGTAAATTGTCTTTGCTATATACACAAGTGAATTTCAAATAGTCATTGCAGTTGTTGAGCCAAAGATGGAAACTGGTTATTTCTTCTGTTGTACTACACCAAATAACTAGGCCATTGTCTATATAATGCCCCCAGAGCCGGATGTTAGACCAGAACAGATTGTGGAGAGCCAGGATCAAATCTGTCTCAATGGAGTGGACATAAAGATTTGCCAGACTAGGGGCAAATGTACTGCCCATTGATGTTCCGGATATCTGGAGAAAGAGATCCGATAATTTCTTTCATGGCAAGGGTTGCACAGTACATGATGAATGACAAAGGTGTTATTGTGTCCTGTCCTTTTGTTCTTAAAAGAGCTTCTATTATGGTTAATGTTTGATCTTGGGGAATGCAAGTGCACAAAGATTCCACATCAAAAGATACAAGGTAGTCAGTATCTTTGTCAAATAAATATTCTGGAGGACATTAAGAACAGCTTTGGTGTCCTGTAAATATGTAGCATTTACAGAACTAGAGATCTTAAGAAAAAAATCAATGAATTGAGAAAGGGGCTGCAAAAGAGATCCTATTCAAGAGATAATTGGAGGGGGTCTCTGATCTTTATGAATTTTTGGGAGCACGTACAAATATGGAATGACTGGTTCCCTGTTGATCAGAAACTTAGCTTCCTCATTGGTGATCCATCCCTGTTCTTTCACTTTTGCGACCCCAGTAGTGATGGTTTTTAGAAGTTTTTTAGTAGTTTTTTAGTTGCATCAGATTTCAAGAGATGATATGCACTGCTCACTGAAAGTTGTCTGAGACATTCGTCTCTATAGAAAAGGGTCTCCATGATAACAATGGCACCACCTTTATTTGCTGGCTTTATCATGATGGATGGTACTTAGATTGTTGACATTTTGAAGAACGAAGGTAATGCCTATAACTAAGCTGCGTGACTGATTGCAAGTGACGACGCTTCTATTCCCAGAATACTGATCACATACCGAGCAGCACTGAAAATCGAACGCATGTTCGAGCGCAACCCTTTTTAACTCACCGCGTCGATTTGATTTTAAAAAATTGCACTTGTGTGAAGTTAATTTTGTGAACCTACCTTCTGTAATAACAATTTGTGTTCCCTGTAGCCCCGGTCCTCCGCAAGCGCTAGGCTTGTTTGTGGGGAGGGTGCAGGGCGGTACCTTCTTCCGGCTTTCCAGCTGGGGCAGGCACTGATTGGGCAAATGGATGTGTAGAGGCGGAGCGGAACAATATCCCGTCCTCTACATTAGCCCTTTAACGTTTAGCTTTCCTTCTGTTGACATTTTGAAGAACAAAGGTAATGCCTATAACTAAGCTGCGTGACTGATTGCAAGTGACGCCGCTTCTATTCCCAGAATACTGATCACATACAGAGCAGAGCTGAAAATCGAACGCATGTTCGAGCGCAACACTTTTTAACTCACCGCGTCGATTTGATTTAAAAAAATTGCACTTGTGTGAAGTTAATTTTGTGAACCCACCTTCTGTAATACAATTTGTGTCCCCTGTAGCCCCGGTCCTCCACAAGCGCTAGGCTTGTTTGTGGGGAGGGTGCAGGGCGGTACCTTCTTCCGGCTTCTCGGCTGGGGCAGGCACTGATTGGGCAAATGGATGTGTAGAGGCGGAGCGGAACAATAGCCCGTCCTCTACATAAGCCCTTTAACATTTATCTTTCCTTCTGTTGACATTTTGAAGAACGAAGGTAATGCCTATAACTAAGCTGTGTGACTGATTGCAAGTGACGCCGCTTCTATTCCCAGAATACTGATCACATACAGAGCAGCGCTGAAAAGCGAACGCATGTTCGAGCGCAACACTTTTTAACTCACCGCGTCGATTTCATTTAAAATATTGCACTTGTGTGAAGTAAATTTTGTGAACCCACCTTCTGTAATAACAATTTGTGTCCCCTGTAGCTCCGGTTCTCCGCAAGCGCTAGGCTTGTTTGTGGGGAGGGTGCAGGGCGGTACCTTCTTCCGGCTTCCCGACTGGGGCAGGCACTGATTGGGCAAATGGATGTGTAGAGGCGGAGCGGAACAATAGCCCGTCCTCTACATAAACCAGATACGCCCTATGACACGCAGCGAATACGCGCAGCAACCGCACCAAAGCCGCACCAAAGACAAGCCTAAGACATGCCCGTCTGGGCCCGTCCGGGACAGTATGGGGCATGGGGCATATACACTCTGCCCTCACCCTCTTCGCCGAGGAAAACGACCTCCTCCATCCTTCACAATCAGGCTTCAGAGCAGGATACTCCACGGAGACCGCTCTGCTGGGCGTCACGGAAAACATCAGGAAACTCCTGGATGATGGACAAACTGTCGCACTCATTCTATTAGAACTGAGTGCGGCGTTTGATACCATATCTCACAAAATTCTCCTGGCCACACTAGAGAGAAACGGCATTCGCAGTGATACCCTACAGTGGATTAAGTCCTTTCTTACCGAGAGGACCTTCCAGATCAAATCCAGCCTTGCCTGCTCAGACACTTTCTACGCCCCACATGGAGTACCACAGGACTCCATCCTGAGCCCGCTGTTTTTTAATCTGTATCTCAGACCACTGGCCGACCTAGCGGACTGCGTAGGCCTAACACTAATGACCTACGCAGACGACTCCCAAATCATTTTCTTACTATCAGAGTCAAATCCCGCAGCTCCTTCTCTCCTCAAAATTGGACTCCTGAAAATTTTCAACTGGATGACCACCAACCAGCTGAAATTAAACGGTGATAAAACCGAAATCCTCCTACTAGGAAAAAATAAGGAGCTCTGGAATTCCTCCCATTGGCCCCGGAGTTGGGAAATCTTCTCTCTCCAGCAACCCAGGTAAGAAATCTAGGAGTCATCATTAATAATGCACTGTCAATGAAACAGCAGGCAAACAAAGTTGCAGGCCTATGCTTCACCATAATAAAATGGCTGAAAAAAATCACATGGATGCTGCCCCCTGCCACACAAAAGACCGTAGTCAATGCACTAATAACATCGCGTATCGACTACGGCAACATCCTCTACCTGAGTTCAAACCAAGCAGTCATCAAGCGACTCCAGATGATCCAAACTTCAGCCGCAAGACTCCTGTGCAGGATACCAAAACCCGCAAGAGTATCAAAATACCTGAACGATCTACATTAGCTCAGGATTGAACACCGGATCAGTTTCAAAAACCTGAGCTATATGTTTAAGATCAAATCCAAAACTGCACCATCCTATCTACAAGTGTTAGCTACCCCCTACTTTCCAACAAGAAACCTGCGCTCCCAAACTGCAGCTAATTTCGCTGTTCGCAGATTTAGATTGCAAAGAACTGGCGGAAGATCGTTTTCTGTCAGAGGGCCTATACTGTGGAACACACTTCCCCTACATATCCGGAAAGAGGAAAATTACGCTAGCTTCCGGAAAAATGTAAAAACCTGGCTTTTCCAGAAACAACTGTGCTAAAACCATGCCCAGCATATACCTTTGTTCAACCTTATGCCAAAGGCGCCGGGAAACCCTTTTTGGGTAGCTGCGCGCCATACAAATGTAAAAAATAAATAAATAAATAAATTGAGAAGTGTCTCTTGTTATCTCTTGGACAAATTCCAGTATGGAGATTAACAGCGAGACCAAGGTTAAATCTTGTATGATGGCCTTCTCAAAAGCAATCACCTCCGAAGGTATGGAACGTAGAGGAGGCATGAATATGGATTTCTTACACAGGGTGGTATTAGAAGGTTGATCTGGTGTTGTAGTAATCTCTTTATCAGAAAATAAAAGATTGAGACGAATCTTTCTGAAGAATTGTGCTAATTGTTGAAGATCTCCTTGGTGAGTAGGCAAAAAACCAAGCCCTTCATTAAGCAAGTCCAATTTAGTGGCACTTAGAGTACGTTGGCTCAGATTGACTATAAAGTTGTTTACCTGCTTGTCCTTGCTTGTGGGGCTATCTTGCTCATGCTTCATGTAGTTCGTGGAGACGGGGATAGATTCCAGTGTACATGGGTTTGCTGTCTTATTCTGCCTCTGGACCGTCCTCGTTCTAAAAAAGAGGGGTTAAAAAAGGATTATGGTGGTAGTTAAATGTGTGCCATTAGTTTAAGTGGTTTTTGCAAAAACAACAGATGATGGACCGAATGTGGATCAATGTCACACACTCAACCCAGTCCAAAGATCTGGGCCCAAATCCATTGTTTTTTTGCACTCCACACCACCCCGGGTTAGACAATGGCGATATGCAAATCAGCTCTGACCCTGTGCCCCATGGGAACAGTCCAGTCCAAACTACAAAAGCCATGTCCTTCCCAGAACGGAATCAAGCATCCGAGGACCGGACCGGTTTCGAGGTAACACCTCTCATCAGCCCGGCTAGCTTGACTCCAGTGGTGTGGAGTGCCTGGGACCCACGTCTGGGCATCCCCAGCGCACTTAGGGCGGAATTTGCAAAAACAACAGGTGATGGACCGAATGTGGATCAATGTCACACACTCAACCCAGTCCAAAGATCTGGGCCCACATCCATCGTTTTTTTGCACTCCACACCACCCCGGGTTAGACAATGGCGATATGCAAATCAGCTCTGACCCTGTGCCCCATGGGAACAGTCCAGTCCGAACTACAAAAGCCATGTCCTTCCCAGAACGGAATCAAGCATCCGAGGACCGGACCGGTTTCGAGGTAACACCTCTCATCAGCCCGGCTAGCTTGACTCCAGTGGTGTGGAGTGCCTGGGACCCACGTCTGGGCATCCCCAGCGCACTTAGGGCGGAATTTGCAAAAACAACAGGTGATGGACCGAATGTGGATCAATGTCACACACTCAACCCAGTCCAAAGATCTGGGCCCAAATCCATCGTTTTTTTGCACTCCACACCACCCCGGGTTAGACAATGGCGATATGCAAATCAGCTCTGACCCTGTGCCCCATGGGAACAGTCCAGTCCGAACTACAAAAGCCATGTCCTTCCCAGAACGGAATCAAGCATCCGAGGACCGGACCGGTTTCGAGGTAACACCTCTCATCAGCCCGGCTAGCTTGACTCCAGTGGTGTGGAGTGCCTGGGACCCACGTCTGGGCATCCCCAGCGCACTTAGGGCGGAATTTGCAAAAACAACAGGTGATGGACCGAATGTGGATCAATGTCACACACTTAAGTGGTGGCATAAGGTAGCTCCAGGGTCCAGGAGGCAACAGTAATGTTACGTTTCCCGCACAGGACACATAAACATTTGGCTCTGTGTGCTGTGAACAATTTGGCCCTTTTAAAAAAAAAAAACTAAAACTGGAATTCAGAAAACATAATTTTCGTTTGATATTTCCTTTTCTTCTCTCAGCTAGAGTTATGGCTTTCAGCATTCTCAGTTGATCTCACAGTATAATGACTACTAGAGGACTCATGGCTTTGTTTCGACTACACCTTTAACCCATTTAGCGCGGCGTAGAACCCACCGCTGTGCGGACGTTTCCGTGTGTTGGCGTTGCCGCGTCTGCCAACGGACGTGCGCAGCACTACGGAGGTAGTGCTCGCGACGGCCTTTGGCCGATGCACGCACACAAGGGGTTACCTTTTTAACATTTAGCATCTTTTTAGATGTTTTCATACTCATATTTTAGTAATGTTTTTCTGCTTTTTTACAGGTATTTTTATAGCATTTAATATTACGTCGTCCACCTTGATGAGGAGTGGGTGTTATGAACCCCAGTGTATTCCAATCTAGCTAGGTAGTTACACAACCTTTTACCTTTTACCTACATTGTTCTACATCAGGGGTCTCCAACCTTTACTGTAGTGAGAGCTACTTCTGGTCAGTGAAAATCATCATGAGCTACTAAAGTCCAAGCATCTCGCGCATTTTTCAGAGACACCTCCCACACCCTCATTCATTGCCTTAACGCTAATTTTTTTGTGCCCATACTGTGGTTTGAAGAAGATACATAGACCTATGGAGCTGTTCAAAGCTGTCAGCAGACTGATAACCATTACATAATAAACTGTATATCTGTCTCACACCTCATTCACCACACTGCTACCCACTGTGTCCCATAACATGATAACGATAACTGCATCTTGGTGTTAATCAGGCAAGATAAGGAAATACTTCCCCCATAGGATCACAAACCAAAGAAAACACTTTGAACCACCCACCATACACTTGACATAGCTTTCTAACTATGTAGGCAAGTGATTTAGTGCCACACATTAGTAAGTGCTATAAAAATGCTGCAACAGAAGGCTTCCCCTTTCTTCATTATCAAAAAAAGTAAAACAAAGGGAGAAAAGTTATGTTAGTAATTAAAACATACGATTTTCTTTCATGTCCGGGTCTTTGCAGACTAATGGAACAACAAATGGAAGATATTTGGAAAGGTGACAACCTTACTTTCATTACAAAGCACTTCACTCAGTTCTATAACACATGCTTTAACGCTGCAAAGTCTATTTTCTGAAAATGCATAGTTCTGCAATGTTCAGCAACAGACTGTCTGCTAAGCTTTACACTCGCTGCACAGTACTCTTCTATTTGCAGTAATACTATAATAGCATTAAACATATGGCAATGTCCCTGAACACATACCTCAATAAACAGAAAGTTCCATGATTAACTGCTGCTCTAATATAGAGATCAAATGTATTCAAACTTACACATCATGACATTTTGAAAACGCTCTAAACAAGTGAGCATGAATTTGTTCCTTAAAACAAATGGTAAATCTGATCACTCCTCGTGCATGCACACACACTCCAGATAGCTATTGAACTCAACAGCCTGCTTTCCTCCTACATAGGCCACGAGTTTCTAAATCAGGGCAATCAAGTACTTCATTTAACTTTTTCTAACACCTCAAAAACCAAGCCATATAAAGACAAAACATCAATGGGATCAAAGTGCATGGGTAAAATCAGGCAAGGGCTAATGAGCCTGCTCAGAAAATTCCACGCAAGAAAAAATTGCATCATCTCAGACTGAGCCACTAAAACTGTAAACAGAAGCTGCATTTATTAAACGCACACTAGTATAGAAGTACTCAACAAATCAAATTGTTTTGCATAGCTGTGGTGCACCAAAACACTCTGTCAGGGCTGCCTTAGCACAAAGGAAGTGTGTGGGCGACGAGAGGCTGGGAGTGACAGGACTGGACAGAGAGGTGAAGAGCCTGTTTTGGGAGGATCGGATCAGTGATTTCAACATCGGCTGACACTGAGTTTTAAAATTGAAAGAAGACATAATAAAGCACAGGGGCAGCTGAAGTTTATTGACTACAACACAAAGGCAACATTTAAAGCGTGCTGTTGTCAGTGAAAGTAGTTCACGACAGGCAAGCACTTTTGATTTTAACATTGGCCCCTTCCACCATGGTAGCAGCTCAGTGCCTGCAAGGACCTTCGATTTTAAGGTCGGCTGCCACCACGCTTTGTTACTGAAGGCAGATGTAAAGCGCAGTGGCAGCTGATGTTAAAATCAAAGGCCTTAAGGCAGACTAAACAACGAAGCCACAGAGTAATGAGGGGGTGGGACAGCGTTTCCTTTCGGGCCCTTGAAAGCCCCTTGGTTGTGGGAGATATCATGGACGTTTCAGGCAGAAAGTTGGTGTTAGTGTACCTCCGAGGTGACCAGCCGGTCAGATTCAACTGTCCATCCAATGCAGCCCCCCTGCTCCCCCCACCAGCAGAGACGCAGTGCCAGCCCTTTCCAAGGCAATAGGGACGAGTGCCCGACCTGTCAGCAGAGACCACACCCCAGCCTTCCTGGAACAGTTCTAATGTGCAGCCCTTGGTGCACATGCACCCCCACCCATGTGTGACCCAAACATTCAGTAGCGGAGGAGCTGCGCTGGCCCGATCTACGAGCAGCAGAAATGGTCTCCATCGCTCCTCGCCCTGGAACATACCGGGCAGACATACTTCACCTCCAGCCGAGGGGAGGGCGGGAGGCAACATTCCGGCCCCCAACACTCACAGCAGGGACAACACGCCACAATGGATGCATGGGGGTGCTTGAAATGCATTTTAAACATCAGGTTAGGCCCAGACTGTTTACCACAGAGACCAGTAGGGCTGACTCAGGCTTTCATCTTGTAAGTGGTGAGCATTGTGCCCTGTGCTTTACCACTAGAGAGATGAGGAAAACAGTACCCACTGACATAAGCAGTGCTCCCCCAGTCCGTGACATGGTAGCAGAGGCCAAAGAACCCACCACATCCTTCCAGGCTCCTACAACCAGGCGCGAAACACCCATTGAGCTCACGGGGCTTCAGCCCCCCCCGTCGTGTGTGTCTGCCCGGGCTGACACAGCTTTGTGGGCGCGTGAGCATTAATTGCAGCCGCACCCGAGTACTTAACAGGTCTTTAAAAGACTGTTTGCTTGTAAGTGAGGCTTTTGTTGTGTGTTCCCACCGTCTTACGGCCACTCTGGTGACGGCTGGAAGAATTAGCCCCCCCCCCCAAAAAAAAAATCTTTTTCAGCCCCCCCCTCGCCCCCCCCCACCGAAATTTGTCTCTAGTTGCCTGCCTACAACAGACCGTGCGGAATGCTTGAGCCCATCTGAATGCACGCCAGGGGCCTCTTTCCAAAGTTTACTCTGATGGCAGACATTGTCACGGCTCGGCCTGTAGCATCTCTGGATGCCTCGTGGCACTTTTCAAATGTTCAGGACAGAGCTACACACTAAAAGGGTTCACATTTGCACAAGATATGTAGCTAAGAGCTATAAGCCTGATGCGAGTCTTTGGGTGCTCTTAAAACTTCGATGCAGCTTGCGCCTCAAGGCGTTGATTCTGGTTACTTCTGGCATCAAAGTTCAGTATCCCGTAACGACTAACTAACCCTGTAGGCTTACATGCACTTAGCCCAGGGTTTTTACCAACTATCTTGCTATATAAATCCAGGCCAGGGGCACACTTACCAGTCCTGCGCAGCTTATCCGGAGGATGAGACTGCAATTACGAAGTGCGGTGGCGTGACTTCAGGAAGAACGTCACATTCTTTGGCCCGCCCCACCCCAGCTAAGCTCAATTCAGCCAATCTCAGCAGCTGGTTTGGGTGAGGGCAGGCAAGGGCTGAAAGCCCTAAAAGACAATGAACGGATACAAAATAATGCTAACAACAAAGTCTTTAAATTAGAGAGCAGTCACGAGCGACTCCCAGAGGGTCGGCGAGCTACCGGTAGCTCGCGATCGACCGGTTTGAGACCCCTGTTCTACATAATGGGTCTGGCACTGACCTTTTACTGAGTTAGGCGCTACATGACTGTCTTGTGATTTTCTCTGAAAAACTAGCCTCATGTATTCTTAACAGCCGCGGTCCGTGGAGGAAGTTCCGGTGGGGCAGGCAGGCGGGCCGGGGGAAGGGCAGGGTGGGGGGTGATAAACACCGGAATATGGATGATTGCAGGTAAGTAACCAATTTAATTAATAAAACGAATTTCGTTCCGTGCTCTGCATCGCATTTTGTGACTGTTGGGATTATGAATGCTGTCAAGTTTGCCTTGTTCAAACCGTCCAAGAACAGAATATCCATGTTTGGATATGTACAATTTAGGTACACATTCACAATATAAAAACTTAAAGACAAGCAAACGAAAACCAACATCTTCTCTCCTGAATATCCTTCAGGATTAATGTCACAAGGATCCAACTTGGATCCAAGTTTGTCTACAAATTTGGATTTCCATATATTTTCATTAATTATGGAATAGGGAAAAACAGAATCAGCGTAGATTTGTATCTCCACTCCACCATTCATCATGTCGCAAATTGGTTTCTTTTTAACACCATTATTATCAAAGTTCAAAATTACAGAAGGATTCTCTCTAATATTCAACATGTATGACCTTTCAAAATGCCTGTCTTTAGTGTCCCAATCACTCTCACCTAACTCACCTTCTTCCACACATTTTACTTTCTTTTTTTTTGTGTTTCCGGCACACTTTAGCCAAGTGTCCTATAACGCCACAAAACGAACATTTTTGTTTAATGGCAGGAAAACTTTTCTTAAGTGTAAACTACTATCACACCTATTCCACCTGAGTTTATTTTTGTCAGAGACATTACTACGTTCCTTTCTAGATATTTGTTTTCTAAAATTAACTTTGAATCCCCCTCCTTTCACTTTGGCTTCAATGTTGCTTGTTATGCTATTATCCTCTACTTTAACTTCTTTGGGATTTCTACATGACGTTTCTGGCTTTCTTACTATAGCTAAGATATCCTGAAGTTTGGAATCACCATTAACCCACAACCTATCTTGAATAGAGATATCTTTTACATGCATAACCACTTGGTCTCTAATAAAATCTTCCGTAACCCCCAAATTGGCAATCCAGGGAAAGTGTTCTTAAGGCAGACACATAACTATATCATCTGTATTTTGCTTTCAATGAAAAAATGTGTATCTTAGAATGCCAATGCACAATTAAGGAGAAAAATAACGATCAAAATCATTCATTACAGCAGTAAAAACATTGTGGTCACTACCACCACCAACTTTAGTCATCTGATTGTAAGCTTTGAGGCCTTCAGGACCAACGGAATGTAAAAATATTCCTTTTTTTTTCTTCAGGTGCCATTTTTCCCTTAACATCCAAAGTGTCAATGTAATTAAGAAAATATGCCTTCCATTCTGGCCATTGCATGCAGGGAGTGCCACCAGCAGGCCAGAAACACTGAGAAGGAGCTACACTGTAATTCTGTGTAGACATTGTAAAATGGTAAAATATGCAAAAGTCAAGTAAAAGGGAATTGTTGCTATATAAATAACGTCCAAAACTTCACCCTTTTATGTGGAAAAGGTAGAAGTTAAAAAGGGAATTGTTCGCTATACAAAAAAAAGCAACAAATAGCGTCCATACTTCACCCTTTTAGTTTTTTCCAAATAACGTGGAGAAAGAGTAACAATATTCAAGGAACTGAAAAATATAGCTTACCCGTTGTAAAGATGGATGCTCAATCCAGTTTACCCCCTTGGGCACGGCCGCGATTCTGCGCCTGTGCGGCGTTTTCCGTAGTGGGTGGGTTCATGACGGCCCCCAGCCGTCATCAGCACAAGCCCACCGTGATGCATGACGGCTGGGGGCCGTCATCAGAATTGAAGGGGTTAATAAAACGGAGAGAAAATAACAAAAACAAAAAAAAAAAAAATTTGCAGCGTAGAGAACTCCAATCTCCAACTACAGTGGTTGCTAAGCAATGGCATGAAATTGAAGATGGCGACATGTAAAGTGCACAATGACGTCATGTGCAAAGTAACAAATAGAACGTAGGGACAGGAGTGCCCGTGACCGACGAGACGTGGGATTTCATGTGCAAAGCAACGAGTAGAACGTAGGGGCAGGAGTGCCCGTAACAATCAAGACGTGGGAGTTCAGAGGAGAGACGTCGTTACTCGGACAGAGAATGTGAACTCTGTGAAGTTCTCTGGAAAGATGCCGTCACTTGGAGTTCAGTGTAAAAAAGGAATCCTGTCTCAACGGAATCCTAACAGCAACGGTGAGTCCAAGGAGCAAATTGTTTTGAAAGATACATAAGCTACAGCCAATGTCGGATTGGTAACGCGGGCACTCGGGCAATGCCCGAGGGGCCGGTGTCCAGTCCCAGCAGTGGGTTGATTTTTTTGAGCAGTCTGGGGGGCGATTTGGCGGTTTCTGAGCGTTGTTCCGATGCCTCCAGCAGCCCAGTGGGTGCCTGAGTGGCCTCAATTACCTCCCTTTTATCAAAGAGCAGAGGTGTCACTCCCTTTCTCTCACTGGGGCCGGCCTATTTACATATGCATATTGAGCTGGGGAGGGGGCCGGAGCAAAAGTGGCCTCACTTGTATTCAGGTGTGTTTCACCAGTGCAAGCTAGTCCGAGCATTTTTTTACCCCAGCCCCTTTTTTTTTTTTTTTTATAAAAGTTCGCCGAAGCAGTGTTTTGCAAAGGCAATATGCAAATGTGGGCCACTTTTTTTTGTCTTGCCCGGGCCGATTTTTAATCCCAATCCAACCCTGGCTACAGTGTATGAGAAAATCCACTAGAGAGAAAAATGAAAGCGATGTACCCAAATCCAAGCAGAAATCCTCAGGCTGAACAACAATAAAAAAAATCCTTTCTTTTTTTTCTTCGAGCGTGAGCGCAAGTAAGGGTAAAAAATACAGAAAATATAGAAGATGCACACATAGCTCTGTATGGTTGTGCTGCCGGGTCACAGATTGTCGCCAAAATTGTTGTGTAATGCTCGTAGTCCAAAGTAGTAGAAAATAGTCGTTTATTTGTATAAATGCAGCACCCCAGTAAGCATCCAGCTCCGTCTGTTGCCAACCTCCAACTGCTAACCCAACAACACGGCACAGACCCAAAGTTCTAGAACATCATGAGAATATAAGGTCCGTGCCGAGAGAATAGTTACCAACATAACACACAATTTGCACTGCCTTCATTTTGAAAAGAAAAGAGATGCTTACTTAGAGCGCTTTGCTTCTGCCAGTGAGCATTAAATAGTATCGAACCTTGGCTCATCCAGTAGAGATTCAGACAATTCAACCTTGTAATAAATTGGCTTCTTAGTTGTGCAGAACATTAGGCCTGTCACTGTGCAATGGAAAGATCTACAATTTCTTCTTACTTTGAACCAAGGACCCCGTTGTAGCACTTGACTGACTCTGAGTAGCGAAGCAGAGCAATCCAAGGCCTGCTCATGGCAGGTGGTGTGTGCTACCAATCGAGAATGTGTCCAAAATTTCAACCAATCTTTCAAAATGTGAATCTTTTCTTTTTATTCAAGAGTTCTCCTTGTTTTTATACAAACTTATTGTTCATATTACAGCCACGTTTCATCATCTTGTTTCAACAATGCCTATCTTGGCTTTTTCTCAGCAGCACCAGAGGGTTCATAATTCCTTATGTCACAACCGCTTTAAAGTTTATCCAATGCATTTGGTGATTATTCCCTTGCTCATGGGTAACTAAAATACAAGATTGTTAAAGAAAATCCATCAGCCAGATATTGAACTTAATAAAAAAAATTCTACTGCTTCACCAATTACTGAGTGCCAAATTTAACATGCAAAAATGCTAACACTGTCCGTGGCTCCAAATTCATAGTCCGCATCTACATCATTTCAACAAAGATCGCCTTGTGCCATGTGACCGTACATGCTTTTTAAAATTAACTGTCAATCAACAAAGTACAACCCATTAAAACGAAGTGTAACCTTACCAACATACAAAATAATCGAATACCAAACACCTACTAAAACTGAAAAACGTGGTGAAAAACAGCACCAAATCTCATGGGAGGTGGCGTGGGCTAGCAATCCCCATTCACTGGCATGGCATAATAACACTCAATAAATGATTGCCCAGTCAATGCTTTTTATTTTAAAAGGAAAAGTACATTTATTGCATACACACTACTAAATATTGCACAGTAAATATATACATCAGACAGATTGGAAATCCCTTCGTTGGCATTCAGAAATCTCATTTGACCCCTACTGGGTCATGCACCCAAAATCACAGTAATCACCCCCTTTCCCCCCACCTATTCCAGATGGAACAATATAAAGGGGCATCACTTTAAATAAAATAGGCCTAGTTTTCAAGGGGGATCGTCACATTCAGATATAAGGCTAGACTGTCAAAGGTCATCACATCAACATATAAGGCAAGCCTATTGGTTTTGTCAAGAGTTGTCACAATAAAAGGACAATAATCCATGTATTAAAACCGACCATTATATCACTGAAATCAATACCATGGGCCTTATTTATGAAGGCCTTGCGCCACCGGTGCGTCACTTTTTTCCCATGTTAAAAGTGACGCACCGGCGGCGCAAGGCCTTCATAAATAAGGCCCCATGTTTATTTGCAGCCATGATGATCAATAAAGCTTTGTGATATCTATCAAAAAATCACTTTCAGCAATTAAAAATAATTTTAAATCAATAAAAACGTGTCTGAGTGTTTATTGAAAATATTGAAGCCCATTAAATGGCAGTCATAGAGCCATTACTAGAGGTCTCTGCACTTCTTGGCTGTAGCGCAAAGGTTGCAGCATTATCAGTGTTTGAAAAAAAAGCAAAAGTCTTCCCAGGCCATGTATCTTTTTATCTGTTTAATTTGGTGTGTTAACTAAGGGGGGAACGCTTCTCCTGCAGGCCTCAAACACCTTGCTACAATCATGGGTGGTGCCCTTGCCCCACTCTAGGACACCACAGATATTAAAACAATGTGGAAAACAAGCCTTGCAGGGTTTAATGGGGTGCTCCCTCGCCAGAGCTATGAGTTTTATAGCACCCACTTTGGCTGCGGTACTTCTTCGATGTGCGGCCTTGTGCCACGTGTCTCCTTTTGGTTTTTTTCACAAGGTGCCCAGTTCTACCAGGGACACTACAAAGGCAGATTCCACATTTGGGGCAGTTGGGGGAGCCCCAAGGCTCTGAAACACTGGCCAACTCTAGTGCCTGGTGCAGAAGTCAGCCAAATCATCTTTGTTGCTCCCACTGCATGGGAGACCCGCCTTTATGCTCCTGCGGTGGGGAGCAGCATTTGTTCTTCTGGGACCTGAGGTTGGGGTCCAGGGACTCGATGCTGATCTCTTTTGAAGGGCTTTCAATGAAGTATATGATGGGTCGTGGGGTGGGGTCACTGGGCCAAGAAGAAGTCACACCCCTTCCTTGGGCATAGTATAAAAGCATGTTTCGTCATCCCCCAGGCTCTTTGTCCTCCCAGGGAAATTTGAATGGAATCACAGTAGATACCCACATCCTCCATTGCTCCAAAAGTCACACAACTTAAAAGCACCATTACTTGGGCCCCAATGGGCCATTTTAGATGATTTTGAGTTTGTTCTGCTCCTATTGGTGAGCTTAGCTCCCGGGAGCTTTTTTAGCAAGCCTCCTAGTGTCTGAAGGAGCGCACTCGACATGAAGTTTGTTTCACTGGCTTCCTGCACCAGCTTCCTCCTTTGCCTGGATCCAGGTGCTTCCCTCCTCCCGCTAGGGCACAGAAGTCCAGGTCCTCCCACAACCGGTTCTCAGGGGGTTTATGGGGGCTAGCATCACTGGTCCTGGAGAAATCCACGAGGTCTGTGGTCTGCTGCAGATAGAGTCCTCAGTCCATTAGGGCATCAAGGGGCTTATCCTTAAAGCAGTTCATGGTGTTGCCTCAGTCTAGTTCCAACGGCCTACTCTCCTTCATGTTTTGGGGTACCACTTTTATACCCAGTTCAGTTTGTAGTTTGGGGACACTCCTTTTGTCTGACCCTTAAACGGGCTCTGGTCAATTCTCCATTTTTCCCTGGTTGTGGCTCTGGCATGGCTAATGAAACAAAAGGCTGGTGTAAGGTCTTTTTTGTGTGCTACAGAAAGCCCCTTTGAAGTGTGATCAGGGCAAAGCCCAACTCCTCCCCAGACATCCTGTCAGGAAGACCCAATCCCCTCTACACCCAGGCCCTTTCGTGCACTGTCTGGCTCCAATACGCATTTCCCAAATGGAGAGCTATGCCAATCCCAGGCAGCTGGAAACCCCCAAAAAGATTAGGCACAAAAATGCCAACTTTCTAAAACAAACAGTAGATGATGCGGAGTTGGGATGCACTTAAAGATTCTAGTTTAAACAAATTAATCATTTATGCGAACTTGAATGAGACTTGAACAAATAATGTGTGGCACCAGGTCAGGGGCTCTGCAGGCCACCTAGTTCAAAATGAAAAGAAAATTACCCAGAAATGTATGCAGGAATACCCAGTGCACCACAAACAAATCAATATATAGTGTACATAACGTAATCAAAGCAATTGTTGATGTTGTTCTATTGTTCTGATTGTAAACAACAGTAATCCATCCAGTTTCCAATGAATCAAAGCTGAGAATCAGATCTTCAAACCATGAAGTTGATTGAAACCTGCTTTATTCTTGATAGTCGCAGATGTAGTGTAGTTCAAAAAATGGTAAATAATGCTGCTTGTAATCAGCATAAAACAACAGAACTTCAAATATCCCAAGCTGAGAATCAGATCCTCAAACAATGAAGTTGATTGAAATCTGCTTTATTCTTGATAGTCGCAGATGTAGTTTAGTTCAAAAAAATGCAAATAATGTGGCTTGTAATCAGCATAAAACAACAGAACTTCAAATATCCCAATGCATTTCAGGCTTTTCACATAAGCCCTTCGTCAGTGGAATCTGCAATGTATCAGTACACTGGTTTTAATGAAAATTACATGAAATGAAAAAAGTCTCTAATTACAAAAACATTCTATCAGAGTGTAAGAAAAGTTATTCAACAAAGCAAGTAGTCAAAAGAACGCAAGATACAAAAAACAATCATGAAAATAACCAAAATGAAAGGAATTAATTTTGCTCCAATGTCAAGAGAACCACATAACAATAAAAATGCAATTTAAAAATTAACAATACCAACTCATATATTACAAAAAGAAATGTATTCGATACAAATGTATACATATTTCATAAAAACGTTACATTAAATATTTATCATTGTGGAAAAACAGTTGCCGACGTAGCATTTCGGTATTTGGTTAACACCGTCTTCAGGACAGTTTTTCTAAATAGTAAGAAAAATACAATTAATAACTTTTTTTCAAAAGAAGTAAAAAACCACATTAAAGGGTCGATTAGGATCCCAGAGCAGGAGGGAACCTCCGCATGACATGCGGAGTTCCCTCCTGTGCAATTAGGATGTGACCGCCACCCTGGCTTCAAGCTGCACCCGCGGCAATGTTAAAAATGCACGCACCGCGCGGTGCCTGCCGCTTTCTGCATGCAAATGCAGGGGGGTACCATAGGTACCCCCCATGTGCACCCCCCACCCCCCTTCACCTAGGGGGCCCGCAACGGGCCCCCGCAGTGAAGTTCCGTATGCTTTTCCGCGGCGGAAAACCCGCCGCGGAAAAGCATATTTTAAACCCCATCCTAATATGGTGGACGGTGTCGACACCGTCACCATATTAGAGCTTTTCCGCCGCGGTTGTAATCCGCGGCGGAAAAGCTGCGGACGGAAACCAGGACCCACCAGCCATCCTAATCTGGCGGTGGGTCTTTGGTCAGTCCGCTGCGGATTTTTCGCATCCTCGGGGCCGGCGGTGGCTTCCGCCGGCCCCGAGGATGCGGAAAATCCGCTATCATAATGACCCCCTAAATGTAGATACTGACATTGCACTTATTATTGACAACATTTCTTCATTTTTTGTCCCTTCTCATTGAGTGTCTCTGATACTTAAAATGACCACCAGCATAAACTCCAAATTATTTAAACAATCAGCGTAGGACACAACATAGCACGTACAGTACAGTCTACATACCTAAACACATCAGAGGTGATGATATACATAAATTTATCTACCACTTCTGGATATTTAAAAACGACTAAATTAAAATCATATAATGAGAGACAGATCGTCACTTTCTCAGGAGATTCAATCTTCGCTAAGAGAAGAGAAGAAATGTAGATTTCATCTACTGATTGCACTGAACTAATTTATTGCAATATCACATTATAGAGGCTCTACTAACAATATATGATATACCTTATAATGAAGGATATTCACAGTGTATGTGAGTACACCGGAGCCACCGTGGATAAATCGATTTGGTGCGCTGGAAAACAATAATAGTGCAATCACATTATTACCTATTAGAAGGATGTCAGACCCAATGATCAAATTTCGGAGTCACCCGAACTTATCTAATATGATTATTAAACAAAACCAACCCTGCTGGCGTGATTGGATTGCTGATATCAAGCTGATTTGCTTTGATAGCGGTGCGTCTGCCCAGCCATGGTGTTGTAGACTATCGCCCGATCTGGCTTTAAAATAGCCACCTATAAACAAATAATGTTTTGTGTAATACACGTTTTATTATAAAACCAGAAATTTCGGCATGGCTGCGTACATTTCTAAGCCATCCTAATCAATTAGCTGTGGTATTACTGCTGTATTCTACTTTAAGGGAACAAGTTATGCCTCTCATGAATGCTATGATTTTAGTGATACATGGGTTACCAATTTGATGTTGGCCTTGTCCATTAATCTTCATCACTTGCGCATAAGGCGAGTATAATGAAGATACAACATTAGACCTCATTTTTGTTCCAGGAGTACTATAATCCTATGCGATATCCCTCCTTCTTGCCGTTTCATTAGAACCGTTATGCTATGGTTATGGTGATTTTAATAAACCATGTTTCTCTAGCAGCTTCTGCCCTCATTTTATACCCAGATGAACGGATTCTGTTTTACTAGACGTTATCGTTCTAATACAAGCGGGTTAACTTTTCATCTTAGTTTTACCTGCGTTTTATCCATTTTGGATGCATGTAGTTAAAATAGAGCATTAAAGCTCTTGTTGGCCATAATAGATCTAATATTGTCTGCCGGCTCCCCATTTGTAACGGTTGCATCCGGACGTTTACAATACGGTATTAATGTTACAGCCAGGCGTTGGTTACTTCGGGACTCTTTCCCTCGGCACCCCTCATTCGCACCCTTTATACTATTCAGACTATCGATGTACATATTGTTACTGTGTTAAATGCTTTTAGTAGTTTTTTGCCAAGTTAAACTTACTACAGAACAACTGAGAAGGCCGTAAAACAATGATTCTCAAGGAACTTCAACCCTCAAAATGCCTCCACCTTGCCTACATCGGATGTCATGAGTGTATACTATCACTGCCGATACAATTAACTACAAATTTCAATTTATAAATGTCACATACATACGAGCGACTAGGTATGATACCTTACATAAAGCTGCTGGTACAGGGATATAATGACGACCCACGCCCATGCACCTGATAAATTCCTTGCGGCCTGCCTGCTCACAGTGTACAACTTACGGGTCAGGATCTAGAAAAAAATGTCCTGCCTGGGGTTGTTTAAATACGCCCTCTGTGCGTGTCCCACGGGGCTATGTCAGTGATAGCGTTTGTTTTTTAAGTGATGAAGTGTTGCAGGGGATTTCAAGAAAACTTTATTGACTAGTGGTAAACGTGGTTTAACATATCCAGACACCATGTCACATGCTATATGTTGAGAGCATAACTCCGCATACAACATCTGAAATGAACACAGTTTCCACGAGTTATCTTTAAGGGTAATGCCGTGTTTACTGTGCAATCCAAACAACATCAGTCATCATGACAACATTGTTTGTCATGTGTACTCAAGTAAGATATACTGGTCATAGATCCAAGAACTCCTATTCAACTCATGTGCAAAGACGAGTCACCTAGCTTCTTCTTTCAAGGACACCAGTAATTTACCTTAGTTACGCTGCCAGACATTCCTAAGCCCAACCAAGCGCCTCTGACTCCCTACGTGATAATTTGATCTATATTTTTTAACTATATAGCAAGCCACTCATTTACTCAAAGGGAACAGGTAATGGCGCGAGGATGCACTAACCAGTAAAATATAGGTGGCGATCTTCTCTGTTCAGTATGTACTGGACCAAAAAAAGAAGCTGTACTTCCATGTAATACAACAGGGTGGCATATATGCCTACGGGGGATACTTTTATTCTACTCACCTTTTTTTCCACCCTTAACATACACTGCAGTATTCGTTTGGTCCATTTTTCAGGTGCTGGTTACGCTTTTGAACTTTGACATAGCGCAAGCTTAACTGTTTTCACAGTATTGCCACAGGTAAGCGCTGTAGTTCACCCTCGGAGTATCAGCATGTTCTCCATTTTTTCACCCCTAATATGTATTGCTTTAGTTGTGTGGTCCATTTTTCAGGTGCTGGTCACGCTTTTGATCTTTGACATAGCTCGTGTTTAAGTGTATTGCCACAGGTCAGCGCCTTAGTCTTCCCTCGGCGTATCACCTTGTTTACTTTTTCCACCCTTAACACAAACTGTAGCTGTGTTTGATTCTTTCCGCAGAGATCAGCGGCTTCATGCTGGCTTAAGTTTTCGCTTCGAGTCTATGTACTCAAGCGCTAGAGATACGACGAGCACTAACTTTTTCGTTTGTATATGTTGTTTTGTTTAAGTTTGGGCACTTTGTATTAATGTCACACATGCTTTTATGGTCGTCGTTTATCGCTCACTTTTTTGACACCTATTAGTTTTCCAGGCCCCTTTTTTGTCACGTGATTTTATTTCACGATGGCTTTTTAACACACTTGATGAGGCTGAATTATATCAGTTACCATAATACCTTCTTTCTCCTGCCCTCTTGTGAGCCATAATGTTTAACCATTGCTGTCAAGTTTCATGTCGCTGTATACTTTTCATTAAAACCCATGTATTGATACATTGCAGATTCCACTGACGAGGGGCTTATGTGAAAAGCCCGAAATGCACTGGGATATTGGAATTTTTGTTGTTTTGTGCTGAATACAAGCAGCATTATTTGCCATTTTTTGAACTACACTACATCTGCGACTATCAAGAGTAAAGCAGATTTCAATCCTCTTCATGGTCTGAAGATATGATTCTCAGCTTTAATTCATTGGAAACTGGTTGGCAGTGGCGGCTGGTGACATTTGAAAGTGGTGAGCCTTAAAATGAAAATCGTACTGCACTGTAGTGAGCGAGCGTAGCGAGCGATCCCGAACCCCTTAAGGAGGGTTCGGGGGGGGGATTTCCCTCCGAGAAAATTTTGAAAAAAAGAGTGGAAAAATTGTGCATTTTAATGCAAATTTGTGAAAGCAGGAAGGTTAATAAAGCAATTGTGAAAGTGCAGTTATTACATTAATAAAGTGGTGTAACAAACAAATAAACAGGACGCAAACTAGCAGCATTTAAATAGAGTGTTCACTTTTTGTAATGAAAATCAGCACGTCTGTTTTTCATGGAAGCAAACTTCTCAATGACTTGAACATTGAAGTCTGGTATTCTTTTAACTAACTCACTCTCTATGGAAAGCATTGCTAAGGCATTCAGCCTTTCCTGAATCATGGTATTTCTCAGGAATGTTTTAATTCTATTCAAAGCGGAAAAGGAACAGCCTCTGCTGTTGTCATCGGTGTGGTGATGAGTATTTTTAATAAAGTCACTGTTTCTGTTAGTGTTTTTTGCATGTTAAGGTTCAGAATTAAAGCAAGCAAAGAAATTGCATTAGTGGCCTGCCGGTATACATGCATTCCATAAAGTACAGTTAATTCTGTTCTCCGATCCTCTTTGTTGAGCATAGGGTAAGCATCCACAGCGGTATTCAGTGCTTGCTCAGGGAAGGAAATATCATATTTAGCAAACAGATCACTTCTTAGTAATGTGGCACTCACCAAATGCTTTTTAAAAGAAAAGCGTTCCTTTGCCTGCATAATTATTATTATATGTCACATATCTCTTTGGAAATTCGGACTAGACTGCTGATGTCTTTTCTGCGGTTAGAGAAAGTAGAATCATTTGGCAGTTTGCTGTCTAAATTGTCAACTTCTTCTCTGACTTTCGTTATGCTTGTGACAAAGTCGTCGATAGCTGTTTCCACATGGATAGTATCTATTTCACGTTTTTGTAAAGTTTCTTACAGTGTTTCAACTTTTAGCATTATTTCAAAAAACAAAAACAGCAAGAACTGAAACTCCCTGTCTTGCAGTGTTCTAGCAAAGCCACGGGCCTCATTCCGGCTTTTGTAGTCAAACTCTTGATTGGCTTCTATGGTGTCAAAACATTTCTCAAGATCAACCCTATATTGGTATATTAGGCGGATTGTACAGATGTGAAAATTCCAACGAGTTGGGCCTCCCTTTGGAATCCTTCTGTTAACAATGGTATGAAGTACCTCCGTTCTTTTGGGGGAGCGTGAGAAGAATGCTGCCATTCCTCCTACATCCATGAAGAATATATTTGCCTCAGAGATCTTTCCTACTGATTGTTGCATAATCAGATTTAGTTGGTGGGCATAACAGTGCACGTAATGGGCATTAGGGTACACATCTTTAATTTTTTTTTGTACTCCACCAGAGGTTCCACTCATTACTGCAGCACCATCGTAGCTTTGTGCAATCAGTTTTTGTTTTTGAGGCTTTCTGCACAAGTGTCTTTTAAATGGGTGAATCCATAGAAGCGTTCCACAACTTTGTTGTCACTGTCAAGGTACCAAAAGACTAATACTGACTGTGTATTCGTGGCCACATCAGTGGCGTCATCAGCCTGAATAGCCACAAAGTCGGTGTTTTTCAGCTGTTGTACGATAGTGCTTTTTACAATCTCTAGCATGCACTCAAGTAGTACATTTTGTATGATTTTCGAGATGCCCTTGAAGACTGTAGCACTTGATAGATGTGCTTCGAATACATGGTCTATGCTTGCTATTAAGTCCACAAGCCCTTTGAATATCCCAGGATTTGCAGAGCCTTCCGATTCATCATGCCCTCGTAAAGCCAGTTCAAAATCACCACCGAAACGAATGCAGTCAATGATTTTTTATAGTACGTGTGTATTCCTATCAACTGCTTCATTGTGCTTCCGTATATTTGTTTGGTAGGACTCGCTTATGTGGGCTTCAATCGGTTTATCTCCCAACATTCCCAGTCTTGTCAGATTTTCCATATGTGTTTTCGTGTGTGCATGCTTCTTTACTTTATCTGACAAATGCTTCAAGTCTTTTACTCCTTTTTTGGTCCAAGGAGTTTCACCACCAAACAGCAGGCAGGGAAGCAGAAAAGAGTATTTGTTGAAGGACATCCTGTAAGCCAATCAACTTTTGTGTACCAGGTGTTTGTGAAAGAACGTGTGTAAAGCTTCCCTCTGTCTAGGGAACTTTGTTGTAGGTTTAGGTCTGGCCGGTGAGGTCCTAATTGTTTTACAATTAGTTTGTCTTCACGTTTCAGTCCAAGGAACGGCTTTGCAAGTAGATGCTCTACTGTATTCATGGTGTTACCAATGTTAGTGTTACCTGTCAATAATCAAAGTACAACGTATGAGGTTTGGTGCATGTATTTAGATGCCACCCACCATGTACACAACTTACATCGCCCTTGACTACTAGAATGTAAAATATAGCAGCAGTTTCCTTACCTTAAACACTGGGGTTGTTGGCTGTGTTGTAGCGGAAAAGGAGGTTGGCGTCTCTTCTTCTTTCCTTGATTTGCCCAAAAATTAGTTCGGCAGCCTGAGGCTTTACCAAAGGCTGAAAAGCAAATACAACAAAATGTAGTTGTGTCAACCAAACACACAGACTTTTAACAAAAGCATTCAAACTGTAAAATATGGGCAGGCATGTACAGTGGTGTAACGCATAATGAGCCCCCCCTGTAGCACGTAGTTAGCGGTTGATGTATAAATTATAGAGGTAAAATCTTCTCCAGTGAAAATTAATCTTCCTTTGAAACAATACATGCACTACGGAAAATATGCAACAAATACAAATTCAAAGGAAGACTGAAAACTGGTATTTTGCTGTTTTTGTCATTGCATCCAGATATATGATACAACAAGTAACATCATACTTACAAGAAGTCAGGACTACTGGCTTTGTCGATGGTTGTTAGTTGCAAAAGAAAAATAAGCAGCAACTGTGGCTTGTATATAACAATGAAAAAGCTTCCACATAAAGCCCTGGTGACGGTTATTTTACAATTTCTAGAAGAAGCTAGTCTTACACTCCAAGTGTGTAAAAGGAATGGAGTAAGCAGTGAAAACAGCCAGTCCCACAAGTCACAGAAGGGGTCTGAGAGGTAAGGAGTAAACAAGAGGGCAAAAGAGTCAGGAAGGAAAGAAGAGCAGTGTGAGAAATAAGGGGGTGAAACATTAGGAGGCATTACAGAGGAGGAGGGAAGACGCTTTCCTTGGCATGACGGTGGGGGAAGGTATATATGATATTACTCTTTTTGAATGCGATCATTAAAATTATTATTGTCTATCTAATCATGGGTGTTTTGCACATATGCTTTGCCTTTACTGCTGACAACTGAGACTTCACTGGCCATTATCGGTAGATAATATTTAAAGTGAGCTACAAATCTGGGTCTACCAATTTTACCAAGCTCGAAAATCAGAATTTGTTTCAGTGAGAAGACACGGAGAGTCACTGTCTCATTTACAACGGGTCAAGAAAAAGGTACATAAAGATAATGTCTGATGTAATCAAAAAATAGCTTTCATCTTGAAAAACAAACAATACTTCCAGTTCCAGGGATATTATATCACATCACTTCCTGTGATATTTGGCACCGTAAAGATTCAACTATACATAATGAAATGATTATAAAATAACTTTTGGATGTGTTACTTGCTCGCAAAGGGTTTAAACCGCATCCCTGTCATTTCAACTGACGTGATAACTGAATGTCCCGCCCCCCTTCCCGCCGGTAATGGGCCTTATTTATGAAGGTCTTGCGCCACTTTTACGTGACTTTTAAAATGGGAAAAAGACACGCACCGGTGGCGCAAGGCCTTCATAAATAAGGCCCCTAGTGTGCAACTTTCGTATGTTAGGGCCCAACGCACTTACAGCCAGATGCACACACGTACGGATGTACTGACCTCGCCTCATGGGGGCGGGTTTGTACCCCACCTGCCTTGAGAATAAATACAGGCTGATCTTGGGCTAAAACTATGATGCCGGTGGCTGACATTGCACAGGTGCCACCCAATTCACCGAGATTTCCTATGGAGCAAATAAGGAGCTGCGAGATACATTGAAGATTCACACCAACTGCCTTACACTAACTTTTCAAAGTTTGGCACTGCTGCACATCTGAAGGTGCCCAGAGAATCTTTAGGAGGATGCATTTGGCCAAACGGAGTTTATGCAATGCTTTGCTAAGTGGATCTTAAAAATGGCCGGGAAAGGGATCTTTCTGAATCCCACCCAAAGCGGCTAGTGATAATGTAGCATGCGCTTCTTTCTCTCTTCTTTCTTTTCGCTCCCAGTGGAGGGAGAACGAGCCCGCGAATGGACTGTTTATAGACAAGACCGCCATCATTGTACGCACATCTGTATATATATATTTTTGTACGGCCTTCTTTTGTATGCCAATAAATTTTTTTTCTAAATAAGTAAAAAAAAAAAAAAAAAAAAAGATAATGTAGCATGCCCAATTTGCTTCAGAAGAAATGTTTGTGAAAAAGGACCATTGTTTGCTTGGCGCTTATGCCGCAGAAGACCATTTCTAAGCACTCATGAGGAAGTTTCCTCGAGTGTTTTTAGAAAGTCTTGTTTTGGGATGTCAGTGTTTGTTGTAGTTCCAAGAGGCCAAACCGAGGAGGGCGTTCTAGACATGCTGTATTCGGGTTGCTGTGCTTTGCTGTCAGACTGAGCTCCGGACATTGCTTACATTTACACTTTCTCATACTTAGACACGTGCTTGCTTGAAGTCTACATGTATGTTCAGACGCTGTGTTTTGTGAGCATGCTCTTCCTTAATGGTGCATTTTGTCATTTCGCACCTCTGCATGGGGTTTGGCAGCATGACCACTCTTGCTGTCATATATGGTGAATAATAGCTAGGACGGATTCTTCCTCGTGCGACAGAGAGCAGCAGGCCACCGCCCGACCCCATCGCTGTTATAGAAAGAACCATCGATGCTACTTAACTCCAAGCGCTCTCTCCTCCGGCACTTTTATTCTGCTCCGCCCTGCGCAAAAATCCTTTTTGAAGGCACAGATCAATACCTGATGCTAGTAAAGAAATTCGTTGGGCGAGTGCCCGGCCTAAGTATCGGATAATACACATTCAAAACTGGCTTGGCCGACTTAGCCATTCATCCTTTTGAAGACGATAAAGTGCGTTCCTTAGACGAGTGAAAATAACAGCTGTTAATGAGGAGCCCTGCTAAGAGTAGCTGTTCTCGGGCATTCGCTATGTCTCGTGCCCGACCCCCTCCCTCTTGGGAGGTCTCTCCTAGACGTCTGTGTATAGGACTAGATTCCACAGGCCCATTCGGATAGTGATGGAATGAGCCCCATCACTGTCTGCTGCCAAGGTAACAGGTATTCAGTCGCCCAGTTAGAGAACTTGCAAGGTAATTCATGTCACATTTGGGAGAGCTTTGGCGGATAACAATCTAACGAAAGTTAAAACTAACGTTAAACCAGCATTGGCAAAATGAACAAATCTGGCTTGCATTTTGCGTCCGGACAAAAATATTTTTAAACAGCTTGCTGCAGTAAATTAAAAAAGACGTGATTGCTTTCCGTATACATGCATGTGTGTTGATTCAGGGTACTTTTGAGATTACAAAAAAGTCCCACATGCATTGCAATGCAAACACTTCATAAGAGGCAGCCTCCTCCATGTATATTTTGCACTGATGTAACCATGGCCTCTGAAATTATGCGGTAGGGGAGGAATACATTTTCTGATAACATCACCATCATTTTGTTATTTTAACTAAAAATTAGCACTGTATGTGCAAATGTTTCACCAAATGAATAAGAATTTAGCATCTAAACACACTAATAAGCAACTGAAAGGCGACCAGTCAACTTTTGTGAAGGTCCACTCACAATTTACCACCGGGCCGTCCTCTGTGCTAATAATGAGCTTTCACCACTGGCTGGCATAGCTAAAAGGCCTTTCGGAAATTATCAAATATGCTTTCATCGAGTCGCACTTGATGAAAGCATATTTGGTCATTTCCGAATCGTCTACTACTAACACACATTTCTGTATAGCCTTAAAGGAAAACGCACGCACAGTCTTTATGACAGAACTCAACTGCGTGATAGATGTCAACTTAAATATTATATAAAAGTTTAACTTTTATATAATATTTATCAGGTCCATACCTGCACACAGGTCTGGTAGAATTTGAATTTCACACGCTCCAAAGACAGACTCGACGGCGAGACTAGGTGAAATAAAATTCAAGTGACGAGGCCTCAGACCAGACAGTCTCTGTCCCTCATGTCCTATTACTTACCGGTAATCTTCATTACTCCGGGTCCCGTAGTCCTCAACACCTTCATACTTACAAGTGGAGATGACCATCTCCCGACAGAAAAAAACAAGAGGAATGCTGGGATACTAATACTGCCCCTCCCCCGGGAGTACATAAGCAGTACTTACCCAGCAGACCTCCTGTACTAACAAGCCCAGACAGGAAGGCCGGCCGCCCGGGAGGGAGGGAGGGGCACATGAAGGTGTCGAGGACTACGGGACCCGGAGTAATGAAGATTCCCGGTAGGTAATAGGACATTACCCCCAGGTCCCTCCGTCCTCGACACCTTCATACTTACAAGTGGAGAATACCAAAGCAGAAACCCGGCCTTCCGCACGCACAAGCACACCCAGGAAACCACAACAAAAGCAGCCACCCAAGGGAGCACCGAGAAGGAGGAAAGGAAGACCACAGGAAACAGCCGGCCCGCAACCCAGAACAGGACAGCAGGGACAAGGGCCGGAGAGAAAGAAAAACCAGGGCTCCAAAGAAAAGAGGCCGCCAACCCGAGCAACCGGAAACCGGGACCCGGACCAGGACGCCAAGACCAGCCAAAATAACCCACCTGAGAAGACCGCCCAGGCCAGAACCAGCAGGAAGGCACACAGGGCTAGGCAGACCCACCAGGAAGACGAGACAACCCAGAAGAAAGCCAAAGAAGAAACGGCCAACAGAGCGCAGGCACAAGCACCCAGCCCAAAAAGGAAGGAGAAGCACAGGCCAGAAACACGGCCAAACTCTCAAAAAGAAAGGAGACGAGCCCAAGAGACCCGAGGAGGAAACCCCGCCGAGGAGGCCCAGGAAGCAACAAGCACCCACGAGCCGAACAGGACCGAGAACCCGACCCAAAAGACAGCGACGGGGAAAAACCCCAGAACCCAGCCGAAAGCCCACCAAACAAGGAGAGGCCAACAAGACCGGAAACCAGCAACAAAGAAAACCCAACCAGGTCGGGAACAGAGTAACCGACCACAAGCCCAGAAAACCCCAACCCCAAAGGGATGGAACACAAGGCAGGAAGGGAGGACAGAGCAACCGGGAAAAGCCCAGCAGCCGCCCAACGACGCACAGAGGGCAGCAAAAAGAAGGCGCCCAAAAGACACAGGACCGTCCAGGAACCCCACACCCAGGCCAGGCAAGCAGCAAGGGCAGGAGCAGCAGGAAAGAAAGCCCAGGGAGAACAGCACCCAGACCAAAACCACAAGG
This sequence comes from Lissotriton vulgaris, assembly GCF_964263255.1. Classification (NCBI taxonomy): domain Eukaryota; kingdom Metazoa; phylum Chordata; class Amphibia; order Caudata; family Salamandridae; genus Lissotriton; species Lissotriton vulgaris. The sequence continues at coordinate 436,928,136 of NC_141687.1, read as the reverse complement.
CCCGAACCCAGCAACGCCGGAGAGGAGCCAAGCAAACCACAAAAAAAGAGGCCAACAAACTCCAACAGAACTGGGAAGCCAGGACCAGAGCCAAGCAACCCGACCACGCAGGAGGAACAGCAGGCCCAAGCAAACCCCAATGGAGAGCAGAGGACCAAGCAGCAGGAAACCACAGACAACCCGCAGCCAGGAGCGAGGGACCCGCACAGGCACGAGAACCACAGAACAGCACCCCAACCAGAGAGGGAGGGGCATCCAAACAGACCCACACAGGGAACAAAGCCCGGGAAGCAAGGGAGGAAGGAGCGAGCCAGGACCACAAAACCAGGAAGAACCCAGAAAAGGCCGGCAACAAACCCCCAGAACAGGCCAAAAACGGGACAGCACAGCCCGAAAACCCAGGAGGCACAGCCCGAAGCCACACACAACCAGCAAGAAGCCGGCAGAACCGTAGCCACAGAACCCCACACAGGCCCACAACACCGGGCAAACAAGCCTGGGAAGAGAACCAACAGTAGGAGAAGGCCCAGAAGGAACCACCAGAAGCGGCCTCAACTGCAGAACACCCTGCCAGGATCCAAAGAGAGAATAGCAAGGAAGCAGAGCCCAAAAAGGAGCACCACAAGCAGGAGCGGGAAGCAGCAGCAGAAACCTCAGCCAGGCACCCACCAAGGGAACCAGACGAGACCAGAACAACCCAGGGAGCAAACACCCCCAAACAGGAGATGGACCCGGAAGTCAACAGCCCCCAGCAGCCCCAGAAGGCCAGGCAGGGACCAACCCGGCCCGACCAAGCCCAACACAGAGCAGACAGCGGAGCACGGGGACAGCACACCAACCCGGAGAACAGGAGGCATGACTGGAACCGGCAGCAGCCCAGAGGCCCCAGCCAGGAACAAACCAGGCAGGCACCCCGGCAGAAACAGGAGGGGCAGACAGCCAAAGGCCAGCCCCGGGGGAGCAAGCGCCGAAGCAGCCAGGCCAAGCACACAGAAAAGCCCCCGGACAACACCAGAAGCCCCAAGCGGGAGCAAGGGAAGCCCACACCAACAGGAAGACCTAGGCAGGCACCACAAACAGGCACCAAGCAGGGAACAGACGAGAACAGGAGCAGGCAGGGCTGAATCAGAACAGCCGCACCCAAGGCAGCACAAGCCACCCAAGCGCAGGCAGAGGGGACAGACCACCCCAAAGAGCCCCCGGCAAGACACAGGCAAGCACCCATGAGCGGAACCAGGCACAGCCCAAGGGACGGGAGCAACAGGACCAGGAACCGGGAGCCCCAAAGGCGACCAACCACACAGAAGCCAGGAAGCAAAGAACCAGGACACCCAAGCAGAGCAGAGGCACAACAGCCAGCCTGCTGCGGAGGCAAGGCCACAGAGGGAGAACAGCATGGCAGGCCAACCTGAACCAGGGGAGCCCACAGGACCCCACCCCCGCATCGGCCCGGGGAGCAGGAACACCGACCCACCACCAGGCGGGGCAGTGAGCCCGAAGAAGAGGGGGAACAGAACGCACCTTCCACAGGCCGACACTGAAGAAGAGAGGAACTCCATGCAGAAAAGAGCAAGGCGCAAGCAAGCACGCAGGAAAACCCCAACAACACAGGGAACCCCAGGAGCAAGCAAAGGCAGAGCTAGCGAAAAGGAACCCGCCACCACAGAGGCGACCGGAACCCACGCCAACCCGAGGCAAGCCACAATCTGAAAGGGCGAACGCCCACAAAGCCGCCAAGAGCACGGGCACATCCAGAAGAAGAGAACCAAAGGGAGCAGACCCTCGGAACACCCACTATGCAACAACAGCAAGATCCGGAGCGGGCTAGCGGCAAGGGCGTAGACCAGGAACAAGCCACACAGAAGGCATGCAGCGGGGACTCCAGAGACAGCAGCAGGACACCCCAAAAAGCAAAACGGGACATAGCACAGCGCCAAACGCAAGTCCCCAACAAACCCCAGCACCCCCAGGAGGCACCGACCCAGGGACAAGACACACGCCAGAAGGCACACCAGTCATCACCCCAGGACCAGCACCAGCAGGCGAACAGAGGACCCACCAACACCGGACATCAGGACAGCAGCGGCCGGACTCAAACCCACGGCCACGAGCGCCAGCGAAACCAGAGGCACAAGAAGGAGCATGGAGCCCAGCACCATGCAGCACCTAGAAGAAAAAAAGAGGGGATGAAAACAGCCAGAGCGGGGGCCAACAACACAACAAGGCCCCCACCGCAAATGTGAGAAAAACACAAACACATGCAGCAAAGGAACAAGACACCCCAGCGCTCCATGCCACAGAAGCATGCCACAAAGACATGCAAAAAATTGGAAGACAACCTAGGGTTCGCAAAACCCTGAAAACCCAACCCCCGGCTCGTGCAAAAAGCCCAGGGCACATACAAACGCAGCACAGGCCACCGGAGAAAGCCTCCGTGAAAAGACAGCAACTGTCAGAAAAAAAGGACGAGCCAGGCAAAGGCGGGGACATAGGAGGAGATCAGAAGGCACAGCCACACCGAAGGACAAGCCCACTGGAGTCCGGCGCCCAAGACCACTCGGCCCGCCAAGGACACCAAACCGAGGAACAGGCACAAACCCTCAGTAATCGCCAACCACTCCGACAGAAAGTGAAAAACATGAGCACATCTGCAAGGCGGGGAAAGAGCAGGCAACAGAGGGCAGGGAACAGGAACAAAAGGAACGCCCCGCACACAGCGCCCATGAATCCACAGGGACTGAAGAAACACAGCCCCGGACACCAGGCACAAACCCCCCCATCGAGACATCAGGAATGAAGCAGAGGACAGTCCAGAGGCGGCCCCCTAACCAGACATCAGAGGCCCCCGCATGCCATTAACAGGAAACATTCCAGGGCTGCCAGCGGCGCAGCGTTGGAAGCCCATACTGCAGATGAAATCAGAGGCTGAGCGGGGGACCCTGCAGCCCCCCCACCCTCCAGGGCAGGCAGAGAAATGGCACGAGTAGAGCGCCACAGAAGCGAGGCCAGGCGCCCGCTGACGTTAGCACCGGCCACCTGAAACAGAAAGAGAATGGGCAGCATACACAGGCAGGCAGAAGAAAAAAGGGGATCCCGAAATCGGGACTCACCAGGAGTGGGGGCCAACCCCAGGAACAAGGCTCCCACAGCACCGCCGAGCAAAAGTCCATCAGGAGCCCATCCAGCGAGACACGGCTCCCCGGCCAGGCTCGGGAAGCCGAGCCCGCGACCCGGAAGCAACCGGGAACTCCAGCACCAGCCACAAAGGGCCGGTAAGCGCACGCAGCACACAGCCGGGAACTCTTCAAACCAAACACCGGCACCAGAGCAAGACCGACTCCAAGCAAGCCCGGCAGGCCAGGAGGCAGTCCTGGGAACCCCCCCCCCCCGCCCACACAGCCAGGCAGCAGGGCAGGGGGAGAAGAGAAGCACCGCCACTCAAGCCAGCAGGAGCAGCACCAGCACACCATCAATTCTGTCGACAGACAGAAAAAAAAGAACAGGAGGTCTGCTGGGTAAGTACTGCTTATGTACTCCCGGGGGAGGGGCAGTATTAGTATCCCAGCAGTCCTCTTGTTTTTTTCTGTCGGGAGATGGTCATCTCCACTTGTAAGTATGAAGGTGTCGAGGACGGAGGGACCTGGGGGTAATGCGCACAAGTCGACCACGAGGAGACCACAAGGAGGAAGGGAAGGTATAGGGTGACACTGACTGGCCGTGGGCCGGCCCGATTTTCCTAGCAACTAGAAATGCCCAATCACTGAATGGCTTAACACTAAGCCACTACAGTGATTGGGCATTGCTTGCCCGCCATGTGTTAGATGCTCCCACCCCCGCGGTGAGACACTAGACCGTGAACAGTACTACTGTTACAGGACACTACAGTGTACAGTACAGTAGTAGCCAATCTGACGCTGCTCTCTTTAGAGGAGAACTGCTCTCTAAAGAGAGCAGCATCAGGATTCGACTGAGCACAAAAAAACGCAGCTCATTTTTTAAGCACTGGGGTATGTTGCATGAGCAAACCCCGTGCTCTGCAGTGCTTGCTTTTTCAAATCCATTTAGTTTGCTCGCTGCACAGAGGCAGCCGGGCAAACACCACATGCGCAGTGTGCACTGTGCCGGCATTCCAGCGCCACCCAGTGTCAGACAGTGCATGTAACATGAGTGAAGCTTCAGATTGACACCACGGCCGCAGGCGCAGGGCAATAATTATCGGGTAATTTATTCGAGTGGCGCGTTAATTTATAAAACTTCTATTAACGCGCCGCTCGAATAAATTGCCCGATAATTATTAGTGGGGCAACGCCCCACCGCCCAAATGGTAAAACCGCCGCTGCTGGTTGGATTGCTGTTGTTTGCAATCCGAACAACAGTACATCATCAACGATTGTTTTGAAAACGTTGTGTACACTATGTAGTGATTTGTTCGTAGTGCACTGGGTATTCCTGGATACATTTCTGTGTAACTTGCTAAAACAAGCATTTCTAAAATAATTTAACAGCTGAGCCCTCCATTAAAGAGGACTTTAAATTATAATTCAAATGAGTGTATGACTATCTTTTATAGCTGCTACCAATCCGAATTTAGCATTTAATAATTTGTACCAATGTATCCCAATGATTCCCTGTGGCAGCATCTAGCCTTGCTACAGTAAACATTGTTTTTGCCACTATTTCACTGTTATGACATGCTCAGCATGTCCTACATTTAAATATCTGCACTTCCCTTTACGGGCAATAAGGCCTACATATGGGTGACTACTTAATACTTAAAATGAAGGTTTAGGCCAGTGAAAATGAATATTTTGACTGGTCAAATCTGCAGTTTAAAACAGGGAATATGTGTGCAGATTCCAGTCTGTGCACAAATGTAATCTTTCACATGCAACCTGTACCCTTGAACATGTGTGTGTGAACACTCTTAGCCCAGTCCTCCTTGACTTAGCTGTGTTGCAGCTGCCTAATCTTAACAAGCATTTACAATGCAATGGTCTCTGCATCATTAAAGGTAGAGCTATTGGCATTGCTCATGACATTTCTTTTTTTTTCTTTAAATCATAAATAAATGGCATTGTCATTTACATTGCCAATACACAGCACTCTGCACTCAACAGCACTCACTACTCTGCACCTGCACTCACAACTCTGCGCACTCACAACTCTGCGCACTCACAACTCTGCGCACTCACAACTCTGCGCACTCACAACTCTGCACTCACAACTCTGCGCACTCACAACTCTGCGCACTCACAACTCTGCACTCACAACTCTGCACTCACAACTCTGCACTCACAACTCTGCACTCACAACTTTTCCGCCTGCTTTCAAAGAGGAAGCAGTTTCCATTCTAAGGAGCTCTGACAGTCTTATAGTGTTGAAGATGTCAGCAATGTGAAGCCACTTCTTGCCATATGCTTACAATTTGGTGAGTGTTGGTTTGGATTGGAGTCCTACAGTCCATCCACAACATCAAATACACAGTGGCACAAGTGTCAATGAGGGAATCAGTTCGGATGATGTATAGTTGCCACCTTGGTTTTGTTTGTTTCTCACGCCTGCCACTTTTTGTAAGAGCTGAAACGAGGTGCAGGCTTTAGGCAACTAGGTGGTTCAGAGATTTCAGTGATTTTATATGTTAGTTACAATTACAGGTTGTGTGCGCAAACCTAAGGATCCCTCAATTGACAAATGCCAAGGGGCTGTTTGGATGTAGGAATAAATCACAAATTGCACATGCCTCAAATCCATTTAAAGAAGCAGTCATGATAAAGAGTAGCATGTTGATGAAGAAAACTTTAAGGTGTGCGGAATTGAAATGCGTGGAGGTGGTCATCAGGGATGAGAAGCAAATAGCATGGTTTAAGAATTAATGTAAAGTGGGGCTGGCGTGGCGCCTTCTCCACAAACTGTGTCTGTTACCACCTTTTGCTTTTTTCCCCATGCACAGTATTAAGGGTAGAAGTGGTCAAATACAACTCCACTTTCACTTGTGAAAATTTCCCGAGGCATATGGGACTGACTCACTTAATATCAGAAAGTCTGGGAAACATCTCCAGAATAACGTCAGCTACTTACACCACTCTGCTTCCTTTTCGGATAGGTTTGGGGGGGAGAGACTCGCGCGGGGGGGAGACGGGAGAGACTCGCGTGGGGGGAGAGACGGGAGAGACTCGCGCGGGGGGGAGACTTGCGGGTGGGGGAGACTTGCGGGGGGAGGGGGGAGAGTGACTTGCGGGGGGGAGGGGGGAGAGTGACTCGCGGGGGGGAGAGTGACTCGCGGGGGAGGGGGGAGAGACTCGCGGGGGGAGAGACTCGTGGGGGGAGGGGGAGGGGAGAGAGACTCGGGGGGAGGGGGGAGAGACTCAAGCGGGGGGGAGAGAGAGACTCGAGCGGGGGGGGAGAGAGACTCGAGCGGGGGGGGGAAAGGGGGGGAGAGACTCGATCGGGGGGAGAGAGACCAGGAGTCCTACAGTCCATCCACAACATCAAATACACAGTGGCACAAGTGTCAATGAGGGAATCAGTTCGGATGATGTATAGTTGCCACCTTGGTTTTGTTTGTTTCTCACGCCTGCCACTTTTTGTAAGACCTGAAACGAGGTGCAGGCTTTAGGCAACTAGGTGTTTCAGAGATTTCAGTGATTTTATATGTTAGTTACAATTACAGGTTGTGTGCGCAAACCTAAGGATCCCTCAATTGACAAATGCCAAGGGGCTGTTTGGATGTAGGAATAAATCACAAATTGCACATGCCTCAAATCCATTTAAAAGAGCAGTCATGATAAAGAGTAGGATGTTGATGAAGAAAACTTTAAGGTGTGCGGAATTGAAATGCGTGGACGTGGTCATCAGGGATGAGAAGCAAATAGCATGGCTTAAGAATTAATGTAAAGTGGGGCTGGCGTGGCGCCTTCTCCACAAACTGTGTCTGTTACCACCTTTTGCTTTTTTCCCCATGCACAGTATTAAGGGTAGAAGTGGTCAAATACAACTCCACTTTCACTTGTGAAAATTTCCCGAGGCATATGGGACTGACTCACTTAATATCAGAAAGTCTGGGAAACATCTCCAGAATAACTTCAGCTACTTACACCACTCTGCTTCCTTTTTGGATAGGTTTGGGGGGAGAGACTCGGGGGGGGGGGAGACGGGAGAGACTCGCGCGGGGGGGGGGACGGGAGAGACTCGCGGGGGGAGGGAGACTTGCGGGGGGAGGGGGGAGAGTGACTTGCGGGGGGAGGGGGGGAGAGTGACTCGCGGGGGAGGGGGGAGAGACTCGCGGGGGAGAGACTCGCGGGGGAGGGGGGGGAGAGAGACTCGGTGGGAGGGGGGGAGAGAGATATTCGGGGGGAGGGGGGGAGAGAGACTCGGGGGGAGGGGGAGAGACTCAGGGGGAGGGGGGAGAGACTCGGGGGGAGGGGGGGAGAGACTCGCGCGGGGGGGAGACGGGAGAGACTCGCGTGGGGGGGAGACTTGCGGGGGAGGGAGACTTGCGGGGGGAGAGTGACTTGCGGGGGGAGGGGGGAGAGACTCGCGGGGGAGAGACTCGCGGGGGGAGGGGGGGTGGAGAGAGACTCGGGGGAGGGGGGGAGAGAGACTCGGGGGGAGGGGGGGAGAGAGACTCGGGGAGAAGGGGGGGAGAGAGACTCGGGGGGAGGGGGGGAGAGACTCGAGCGGGGGGAGAGAGACTCGAGCGGGGGGGAGGGGGGGAGAGACTCGAGCGGGGGGAGAGAGACCAGGAGTCCTACAGTCCATCCCCAACATCAAATACACAGTGGCACAAGTGTCAATGAGGGAATCAGTTCGGATGATGTATAGTTGCCACCTTGGTTTTGTTTGTTTCTCACCCCTGCCACATTTTGTAAGAGCTGAAACGAGGTGCAGGCTTTAGGCAACTAGGTGTTTCAGAGATTTCAGTGATTTTATATGTTAGTTACAATTACAGGTTGTGTGCGCAAACCTAAGGATCCCTCAATTGACAAATGCCAAAGGGCTGTTTGAATGTAGGAATAAATCACAAATTTCACATGCCTCAAATCCATTTAAAAGAGCAGTCATGATAAAGAGTAGGATGTTGATGAAGAAAACTTTAAGGTGTGCGGAATTGAAATGCGTGGAGGTGGTCATCAGGGATGACAAGCAAATAGCATGGCTTAAGAATTAATGTAAAGTGGGGCTGACGTGGCGCCTTCTCCACAAACTGTGTCTGTTACCACCTTTTGCTTTTTTCCCCATGCACAGCATTAAGGGTAGAAGTGGTCAAATACAACTCCACTTTTACTTGTGAAAATTTCCCGAGGCATATGGGACTGACTCACTTAATATCAGAAAGTCTGGGAAACATCTCCAGAATAACGTCAATTACTTACGCCACTCTGCTTCCTTTTCGGATAGGTTTGGGGGAAGAGACTCGGGGGGAGCGGGGAGAGACTCGCGCGGGGGGGGGGAGCGGGGAGAGACTCGCGCGGGGGGGGGGAGCGGGGAGAGACTCGCGCGGGGGGGAGCGGGGAGAGACTCGCGCGGGGGGGGAGCGGGGAGAGACTCGCGCGGGGGGGAGACGGGAGAGACTCGCGCGGGGGGGAGGCGGGAGAGACTCGCGCGGGGGGGAGACGGGAGAGACTTGCGCGGGGGGAGACGGGAGAGACTTGCGCGGGGGGGAGACGGGAGACTTGCGGGGGGAGGGGGAGAGTGACTTGCGGGAGTGGGGGGAGAGTGACTCGCGGGGGAGGGTAGAGACTCTCGCGGGGGAGAGACTCGCGGGGGGAGGGTGAGAAGAGAGACTCGGGGGGAGGGGGGAGAGAGGCTCGGGGGGTGGGGGGAGAGAGACTCGGGGGGAGGGGGGGAGAGACTCGAGCGGGGGGAGAGAGACCAGCATAAGCATGCAATAGAGCGAAGACACCTACCACAGCGGGAGACACGAACAGCGGGAGGGGGCGGGAGGGGGGACAACGGGAGCCACGAATGGCGGGAGGGAGCGGGAGCCATGATCAGTGATACGCCGAGACCGGCCGAGCCCACGGGACATGTCATGAGTGCACGCAAAAGCAAAACGGCGGCCACAACGACTTTCGGATTCGGGGCGGGAACGAGGACAGCGGGAGCATGCGACCTACCTCATGTACAACAAACAGCTTAATGGCGGCCGGCGCTCCTGAAATTTTTCGGAATTGGGGGCGTGGTTTTGATGTTCTGAGTGACGGACAACGTCACTGTCTAAAGAACATCAAAAATGACGCCCCCAAATCCGAAAAGGACGGGGCTACATCGGAGTGACTGATCTCTCCTCCAATGGCTGGCCTCCGTTTAGGAAGCCAGCCAATGAAGGAGAGACAGGGCAGGGAGGCGGGACCTTCTGCGCTACTGAGAGTCATTAAATCTCAGACCTAAGTCTGCGCAAGCGCAGCCTTTTAGGCCTTCGACCTAAAAAGGTGGACACTCACAGTTATCATGCGTAGTCCAATTTACCATAAAACTGCTGGGGGTAGGATTCAGGCAGGCAGACTCACCCACAGTAAAGGCCAAAAAACGGGTTATCAAAAATCAAAAACAATCTGGGCCTACTAAATGGGCAGAACCCATTCGCAACAAGCCTTTTTTTCTCTCTTCGCCCGATTGAGGCCTTCACTCTTACAGTTCCTTCCCTTCGTCAGCAAAGATTTGGAGGCCGCTAAAAGATCCAAGTCAGGAGGCCCAATAAGTCTGATCCATCAGAGCAGACCGCCAAGCCAATGCAAGGAGTCTGCCCAAGGCAAAGGAGCACAATACAACACACACAGTGAAAATGACCATGTCATAAAAGCAGACCGTAAATTGAAAGTGCCAGCACCTGGCACGTTATCCAAGGGTTTGCTAGTGGTTAAGGAGCAGGACTATAGTGGAGGCCCGAACAACTGCCCATGCAATCCTCAGGGAAGTGCCGGACATGCTCCAAGCCAAGTAATGCAGCCCACATGAGAGAGGAGAGGTGGCCTAATGGCTGAAACTGCTGACTTTGGAACTGAAGAACCAGGTTCGAATCCTGACCTCGTCTCAACAGCCCTGATTCTGTTCAAATTAATTAACCTTCCTGTGACCAAAAAATATATAATATCTGGCTCTCACATCAGTGTCTGGTTTGCATGTAAAGTTATGTGCTGCCCTTGAACCAGGTTAGTGCTATATAAAAACACTGCACATTGATCAAAATCCTTCTGAAATGTAGCCCAAATCATGAATGCCATAGTTTGTGAAATGAAGGCGAGCTTGAAGGAGAGAGGTACAAAAACCAGGAGACCACTAGACAGAAGACATGCCCTGCACCATCTAGAGCTAAACCACTTGCATCTCAGGTAATGCTGAGGCGTAACACATCTGTGCCTTGAAGGAGGGCAAAACAAGAAGCAAGAACCACTTTGAACAGAAACACCTCCTTTTCCACAGCCTGTTTTCTGTCACCATAAGAAAACGTGTCACTGCTCCCTCATCTTCCTCACCTTGCACATCAGTAGCAGTGTGCCCTTGTGTAACTTTGGGGGCGGAGCGAAATATGTATGTACTTCTGCAGTAGCAAAATATTTAGGGCCTCATTTACAAACCTTTGATGCATTGCAACGCAGCAGGCCCGCCTGCTGCGCTGCTGTGCGTCAAAGGAAAAGGGCAGGAATGTGCTGTATCTACACGATACGGGGCATTCTGGTCCTTCTGTCTGCCCTGCGCCGGCACACAAACAGCAGTCGTATGCCAACGCAGACACCCTTGTGTCAAGTTGAAAGGGTGCCTGCGCTGCGGAGATGATTCTTTTTTGCAGGAAGGGACACCTTCCTACACAAGAATGATCATTAATGACATTTTCCTCTTTCTATGCGTGCTGCAGAATGCATCACACATAGAAAAAGGGAAAAACAAGGAGAAATACAAGTATTTCTCCTTGTTGTGCCACTCCTATGGAATCTGACGCATTCCCAGTTTACGATGTCTTGTAAATCTGGGAATGCTTCAGATTCCATGGCTGTTGCATGGGAACACCCACAGAAACACCCATGGAACGCACCTTTCACGCAGTGTTCTGCATAAAAGGGGCACAGGAAACATCCGTTACAACGCGGATGTTTCAACGTGGTGCTGTTACGACGCGTCCGTAACAACGCAAGTCGTTACCACGACTTGCGCTGGAGGGCGCTAGAAGATTAAAAATAGTAAATTTACTATTCCAACACCTTCCCTAGTGTCCACGGGGACTGGTGTTAGAATAGTAAATTATACTATTCGATATCCGCGCCCCCAACGCAAGTCGTGGTAACGACTTGCGTTGTAAGGGACGCGTTGTAACAGCACGCGTTGTGACGGTACGCGTTGTACCGTCACCCATCCAAGGGGCACATATTTACAATGCCATAAAAACCACATAAAGTGGCTTTGCAAGGCATTTATGCTGCGGCACAGTGCGCCACTGGAGCATCAAAAAAAGTGCCGCTCCTGAGGCACAAAAGTGCTGCTAGGGCCTCGTGAATGAGTCCCTAAATTGTCTTTCTCAAATGCGAGACTCAGAGTAAGGACTAAGACAAGGAAGACGAACGAGGTGGTCACATAAGCCACAAAGTGATTAGGGAACACCCCACGAGTTCATTTTCTTCAGAACAAGCACAGACAAGTGACTTGAGCATAGACTTTTTAAGGCATGGCCAAAATGTGCAATTGCCCCCGGGGCCCCTCGGAAGGTAAACTTTTGCTCTGTCTATTTCTCAGTCTCAACCTGTAACATATAATGTAATATTGTTTTGCATTAAAGGACTTCAATTAGCTAAAATGGGTCATAAAATTAAACTTGCTCTAAACAGTGCCCTTCAAATATTGCTTGCTCGGGGCCACCAAAATCCTTAAAATGACCCTGGATTTGAGACCAATAGTGCATTATTTTCAGTAAAAGAAGCCTAGTACCTCCTAACCGTCAACGCCCAATTTATAATTTTGTAACACTTACAAATATAGTGCCCCTCCCTCTAGGTGCCTTGGATACATGTAAAAAAAACATGTAAAATGGAGCTTGGTCACCTCTTTATTGATCCAGGACACGAAAAAGTGATCATTTGAGGCAGACACTGGTGTTGCCATTTGTCTACAATTTTAAATACATTTTTCTATAATTAATGGAGATTGTTCTCTTTAAAATCCCGGCCGTTTGTCACAGAGCCAGAAGATTCTCTCCCCGCGGAATGGTTTGTTCTTTGCTGAGTGAAATGTTCCTGCTGACACATGCACACACAAACACACACTGCAGTGTCATCTTTCTGCTCGACAATGGGTCGACAATCCGGCTTCACGGAAGAGCGGACCCCTGGACGCGACAACAGCCCAACAAAGAGCGCGCTGGGGCCCCGAGTACTTTGTGCGGGGTGAGGCTGTTTGTCCTGCACAGTATATAAGGCCAGCTGGGCGCTGTCCCAACACGCACTGCATATTCACAAGGCAGCCAACATGGGAAAGGTAAGGAATACATGTGGGGGGTTCTCGGTCAAGCTGTGATGTTTGTAGCTGCTAGAGTAAACTTTTAGTCAATGAGTTGAAATGAGGGGGACGAAAGACTCCACACTTCTCAGGAGAAACGGGTAGGCTTTGTGAAGGGTTGCCTTCCAGCCAGGGAACAAGTGACAACATATTTCAATGGGCGGGCCTCTGAAATCAGCTGTTGGCCTGACTTTATTTAATTAAATGTTGCTAAAGGTAGTAGAAAAATGCAAGTCTTCTTGAAATATTATGTAGTTTTGAATTCAATATTTTAGACCCACTGCAAAAATACTGCTCTGTAATGGCGTTAACCACTCAATTAATTTAAGAGATATGGGGGTGCCCTGTTATTATTTTTCAGTGCTCGAAGGCTGAAGTTAAGTTTGCTAAACATGGACGACAAGGTTGGCCCAAACCAGGGGTTTCTATGGGTTTCCAGCTCTAAACTACCTCCTTGGCCAGTGGCCACCAAGCGTAGCAGCTCCACATCGCTGTGACTTTCATGTAAAGGGATATGTGGTTGTTGGTGCTGTAAGGTCCCTCAGTCTTGACTCTATGCTGCCCAGTCCATACGCTCCTCTCTTTGGAGCAGTCACAGTGACTGGCATTCACTTCTTGATGTGGGTGACTAGAACATCGCTTAAAACTGAATTTTGCAGAGTTGGGCACCAGGAGCCATCCGGGAAGACCATATTCCAGAACATTCCTAGACAGAATGGACTCAAACTGCCTTCTTGAGAACCATGGAATTCTCTTGTGCCAGAATGTCAACGCTGGGTTTCAACAACATAAAACCGTTTTTCTTTCAGTAGATTGGCCACGGGGTAGGTTTTTAAGCTGCCCTTTCACGTCATCACTTGACTTGCGGCAACATTCCTCACACACCTGTCCTATGACCATGAGACCTATAATAAGCGGAAGATGCAGGCATTACATTCTGTCAGCACCTTGTTAAGGAGGTTCTTAGGGAAACGTTCTTTCAGTAACTACTTGATTTCTTTTCAAATGCAATTGAGATGTTATGTTATGTAATGTTAAAATTTATTTATTAAGCGCGCGTACGCCCGTAGGCTTCATGGCGCTATCGGAGAAGAACATAACACAGAATAATACTCTAACAGTAAGCCTGTTTAAAAAGCCAAGTCTTGAGAGAGTGTCTGAAAGTAAGAAGACCAGTGTGTTTGTATTTCGCTTTCCATCTGTCAACAAAGTTTTTATTAAAGACTTGGAAACCGTTTTCAAATTATACTATTGCCCTCAGCTTAAAAAGAGTACAAATAATTTTACTAAAGGCCAATTAATTCTCTACCTCTTGAACTGTTGGGCCAAGGTCTGAGTAACCTATTGGGCTATCTGGTGGTGCCAGAATGGCTAGTTATTGTGTGGCACTGTGTTTTCGCTATTTGTGGACCTGTGATATGACCTGCAGCCTGCAGCAAGCACAAATCCCTACAATCTCCCAAACCCTGAAAAACACCTATATAACATTTCTTTACAAATTGCCTGCAGCAATCGCAAACCCTCCAGTCTCCCAAACCTTGAAAAACATCTATATTTAATATCTTTACAAGTTCAAAATTGCAGTGATTTCTCAATTTGGGCCATTTGTTTAGCTATCTGAATCCCTAAGCGGTCTTTTTTACTTTGGTGCTAGGCCCAATTTTCTGTCCCAGTCCAACTTGTTGCTGGATCTGGTGCTAAGGTATGGCAGCATATTTACAATGTGTGTCGTACAAGGAAAACCATTTCTTCATATGACAGGTATAGGAAAATCCAAGAGAAATTCACCCACAAAATGAAGACCATTGTTACCACTCAAGTAAGCAGTACCAAGCAGTCAGCTTTCAACCTGTGCTGGATCTTTGAAGGTGCTGGAATTCACTGTGCAAAAATGTTTGTCACTTCTAAAAGGAAGTTTTCTGAATTCCTCCCAAATGAAAGGCACACTTGTCACCATTTATTAAACAAAACAAAATACAATTCCGAACATTCCAAAGAGCCAAGTGGTAGTTCTCGCCTAAATAGTTTCCCAAAATAGGAACTAAATTGTGTGCAGTACATAATATTTCTGGGTTTTTGGGCCTAACTCGCATAATTCACAGTAGCATAGTCTCGCGAATTGCCTAAAAAATCTGCGAGATTATGCTTGAATTATCCAAGAAGAGTAATTTTGCATTTAGTGCTATTTCTTCCTGCAAAAATGCCTCTTCACGTCCAAATGCGAGGATGCTTTTTTCTCTAAGAAATAGCACTAGTGCAACAAAACACAAATAGGAAGTGTGAAAACCACTTGCGCCAGCTATATATGGTCTAGGGTTAGGATCTTTCCCCAATATACTACCAACATTAAGTGATATTTTCTTAGTGTGCGCTCACTCAACGTGCTTTCATGTTAGGATTCCCGCCCCCCCCCCCCCCGTAGCCCAATTTACTCTTAATTGGGTGGGAAGTCATCACATAATTATCAGTAATCTCGCGCAAAGAATAATGCAGAATTACCAAAACTACTCCAGCGTAATAGAAATTCTGCCCAGGCCTAATTCACTTCTTGATCTTTTTTTTTCCCAAATCAGGAAACACCTCTGAAAAGGGCTGCAGAGTGTGCTAAACATTATTTTTTAAAGAACTGATTTATTGCAATTATTTGATTTTATGGCGCTAGACTGAAATTTGACTGAGATAAAAAAAAGATGTCCCAAATAGAACCAGACAGGCATTAGTTAGCCATGCTGGAAGACAATTAGCACAGATAATTGTGAGGGATGTAGGGATCCCAGGAAAGTAGGTGGAGAATTGCTTATGCAAGCTCTATCGTTATCTCTTCTCACGAAAGTGGGCTCCATTGAAGGCATGAGTTAATTCTGTTCCAGAACTGGTAACTTCTGCATTAAAAGCTCTGCGGACTTACCAGGGACTTTACGGATTGCACAGGGTGATTTCAAGCGCTTGCTGCAGCAAACTTGCTGGGTGATATTTTGGGGCCGAATTAAGAAATTTTCAGAGAAATCAGTCCATGATTTATCATAAACTGTAAAAACTTGATGAAACCAGCATCAAGGTAATATATGCATTTATAACATTATATAAAAGGGATTAGGCTGCATAATGAGCTTGAATTATTATTATCTTTGCGTGCGTATATATTTGATGTTTAAACAGAATTTATAAAATACAAAACAATGGAAATGAGGACAATATTTTTTCATACGACAGTGATATATAGAGTTAGTTTTTTTCCCCCTAAACGTGCAATTATAATACGAATTATATGAACGCAAAAAGAGAATTAGGAAAAATTACTGAAAAGCAATATATTCGTTGTGCTATCTTTTTTAAAACAGTCACAGCAGGTGAAAGATGGGCAGCAGTGGGCAGGGAATTTCGTAGTTTGGTAGAAAATAAAAGAGTGTATGAAAGTGAGGTCTGGAAATTTGAAACATACAGAGCAAAGACTTTGCAGAAGTCAGAATAGAATCAGTTATCCAGTAGCGGGCGGTGTGCTGGACGAGCAGTAGTCTAGGGGGGCGGGAGAAGGAGGGCTAGGAGGGCATAGGTGTCGCAGGTGATAAAAATAAAATAAAATAATTTAAAAAACGTACCTGCAGCCTGAACCGTCACGCTTTTCTGCTTCTCTTCTCCACGCAACACAGGCTCCAGAATACCCTGCAGCCAATCCTGAACTCCTCTCCTGCATGAGAGCAGCTTCAGAATTTGCCTGAGCGCCCTCGATTTGCGCTCCAGGACACACTGGGAGCCTGTGCCTGCTCTCTCGAATCCACCTGCATTGCTAGCTTGGAGAGAGCTTTCACTGCGCAATGACAGTTTGGGCGGCCAGAGACGGATGACTAAACTATCATGTGCAGTGAAGAGAGTGCACTACCACTCCACTCAGAGCCTGTCACCCCCCAGGCCCCACCCCAAGACTTAGCAAAAATGAAAAAATAAAACAAGTGTTTATTCTCAGGGGGGCGACGCTCCTCTGCCATAGTAGGAGCGGCCGCTGCAGTCATCCTGATATAAATGCTCCAGATGCTGAGCTTTTTTTTAAACGAAGATGCTATTTATTAAGCCACATAAATAACAATACTCTGGGGTATATTATTTATATCGTGCAATAAATAGCACCTGTTATGAGTTCATGCCGAATACCGTACACTTTTCCCCTGTTAAATTCCAGAAGGTTTGAGCTATCAAACAAAGGGTGAGATGTTTAACACGCCCAATAATTTTCGGATATGATAAATACCACCCAACTCGGAATTCCGATCCCTGTTGGAAGATTCACACAGCTTTTAATCACGGGTATAGTAGGTAGGGTTTTAGAGAAAACATACATTTAAATGCAACATATAAAAGATGAAATTAAACAAAAAGAATTTGGGAGTCAATGAAAGAAGGAAAGATAAATGGTGCTGATACCATTTTCTTTCGGTAAACAATGCACACACTGGCATACAAAAACTTGATAGAGGAAAGGCTATTGTATCAATAAGATAGATATAAAAAAAAAACAATAATGTACGGTGGGTACGAGTTAGAATATTAATTATTACCCCTATACTATCCAACACTTACCTTAAATGCGAGTAATGGTATACGTTGTAAAGGTTTAATGTGATGTAATGGAATCAGTTGTAAAGGTAGTTTCTGAAAATGTGATGTAATGGCATGCGATGTAAAAGACTGCGTTGTAAAGAATGTTGGGATGTAAAAACTGCATTATAAAGGCATGCGTTGTAAATGTTTGCATTGTAACGTCATACATTCATTTGACTTTGGTGCTGCTTTAAGTGTATGCTATTGAAAATTAGATGACCCAGACCATCTTTTAGAGTCCCCGATGAGGATGTTCAATATTGAGAAGAACCATAAAAAAATAGTCTTGAAAAAGATGGCACAAATTTGAAACCTAAGCCATCGAAACGCGTCGACCCACATAAATTGCTCAATCGGGTAACCGTGCCAAACCTGCAGGCCGCAAGATTTGAAAGCGCCCAGGATTGGTGTTTTGAGATCGCAATACTCGATGTGCTAAATTTCAATGACAAATGACACTGTCCCAACTTTCTGTCTATCCCCTGTATTGTGTGTTCTATTGATGAATTTTAGGGCATTGTTTAGTATATTCGTATAAGTAGTATTTTATGTTGACAAACTTTGTGTGAAGTAGAATTGTATTTTTTATATATGCTTTTACTATGTGATTTTTCTATGTTTTTAACAAAATAATAAATTTGAAAAAAGCTTTTTTTATATATACGTCTTTGTTACATTTTGTTTAGTGTAAATGTCCAATATCAAAATGTGGGCTTGATTAGTTGAGAAACTTACCAAGGGAAACCTCTATTTTACTATTGTGCTTAAATACACAGAAATAATAAATATGTTTGTTGAATGAGTGTACAATCTTCATTTGTATCTACAGATAATCTTTTACGAGGACAGAAACTTTGGGGGCCGCTCTTATGAGTGCAGCTCTGACTGTGCTGACCTGAACCCCTATTTCAACCGCTGCAACTCCCTTCGGGTGGAAAATGGCAACTGGATGCTTTATGAGCACCCCAACTACAGAGGGCACCAGTACTACCTGCGAAGGGGCGAGTACCCTGATTTTCAGCAGTGGATGGGATACAACGACTCCATCAAGTCATGCCGAATGATCCCACAGGTACAACTTTTTCATTTTATGCCAATGTCCTCCCACCGCTTCAATACTCAGAGGTTGCACACATATGCTGTATCCTAATGTGTGCTATTGTCAACCTTGTTACTCTAAGGAACAGGAGTCACAGTGCCGGCTCATTGCAAAATTGGGAGGATTGTCTGCTTTACATTGTATGGCTGTCTCTCAATTGGCTGCAGCGCACAATGAAGCACACATTCTTTTACTGCCTCTGTACAGTGAATGTCTGCACCTTATTGTAATCTGTTCCTTTGTCTTTGTACTGATGTATTCATTGGGTGGCAAGTGAAAGAACCCCTTTGGACAGTGGTACACTATCGAACAGCAGTGCAGTGCTGTGAGAAAGCCATGCTGCATATTTCTCCCAACCATTAAACAAATGGAGTTAACCCAATCAGTCAAAGGACCTGGATGATAGTTTGTATGTAGAAACACGATGGTCCCTGACAAAATTTAATCTCTCATTTAATGTAAATCTCGTTAATTACAATAAACAGATTATGAATCTGAGAAAGGAGATGTATTATTTGCAAAGAACAAAATTAATACAATAAACCCAACACAGGCAATACAAAAGGCCTCTTAGTACTCAGTATCTTCTTAGTACAATAACAAATGTATTTACATGTTGGGAAAAATAGAGAAGGAGAAACTGCAAACTGCAGTGAGAAAGGTGGTGCACAAGTGATTTGAAAAAGAAAATAGATTAAAGGGCAAAGTTAAGATATTTATGTACAACTAGAAATACAATTTTTCAGTTGGACAACCAAAAAGCGGGCCTACCCATAAATTAATATCTGTACAATTTGATCATACACCGGGGGGGGGGGCCAGGGACAGGGACAATTAAATGATGTAGGCCTCAAATTGAAGGGGCGTTGTAGTCGACGTTTTGATCCTGGTGCAAAAAGGGGGGATTCACAACCTCTGCTGCGGGTCTTCTTCCGGACTAGGGTAGAGGACGGAGGTGGGAACGAGGGGGGGAAGGGGACCAATGGTAACGTGTAAGGCTCACGTCAATGCAACTGGACGGGCCACCTAGCGGCGTCTTGTAGGTGAATGTCAGAGTGAATGCAGAGCACAAATAATTAGAAACTCCAGAATTTCCTGGTGTATCGTTCCCCGTATATTTCCAAGGGTAATGTGGTAGAGGAATCACTTGCTCCCACACTTAGTCAAATAGATGCTCGAAAACGGTCAAAGGAAGGTCCCAATGGAAGGGGTCCTAATTAGTTATTCAGAAGACCAAGGGAAGTGGGGTTCAAAGGACGGCGGGCTCGGGCAGCGTGAGTCGATAAATCCAATTGTTTGTGGGTGTGTCCGAAGGTACACGCTTCGTAGTCACGTTAACAGTAATATTCCCAGCCTTCTAGATATAGAAACCTGTATCCCTGCTTACTCATACATTGCAGATTCTCCTAGTTGTTAGTGAAGCAGACTCCTGATGTTTTTTAATTCTTATTATTACGTTTTATATATAACAGCATTGGGATGATGAATTACCATGTTAGCTATCAAGAAATACAAAGGCCAGGCTAACATAGAGCATAGAAAGAGGCTTCACCTAGCTAACTGGCCCTTTCCATGATGGCTGTAATCATAATCCATGTAGAAAACTAAAAAACAGAAATAAAAAGAAACCCCAGTAAGAACCACAAGAGTTCCATTAATTGCAGGTTTATATAGCGCTAGGATCGACTCCCGGAGGAGTATCTCCGCGCTTCGACCGCTGCGAAACCCTTCCTGGCTTCCCTGAGAGATGGTCCCTTAGTGGGTATCTCCAGGGTGAGACCAGGCATCCCCGGCGGTCTGGTGGGGCCGTTAGTGAAGATGAGGCAAGCTAATGCCCAGAGTTGCCGAGTGTGATCGCTGATCAGAGTGGGCACCGAGGCGAGAGAATTATCGAGTCCGCTGACCCTGGTCCAGAAACCTGCCGCGTCGGGAATCGAACCCTGGTCCCGGGCCGTCCTCTGCTCTCGGGTCTGCCGCCTCTAACCAGTGAGCCACGCTACTTCACTATCCATCCACTATCCACTATCCATCTTCTTGCAATCCACAATTATAAGAGCATCCTCATTCTAGCATGACAGATGCGATTCCTCTGTGGTTATTTCCATCGCTATCCTAAAATGTAGCAGGAGTAGACGCTGCGGCTTCAGTACCCAATCAGGGACGGTTAAGAACAAGGAGGTGGGATAATATGCGCCTCCGTGCCTTTAATACAATGAGGAAACTCCTTTCCTAACGGTTAGGAGAATCTACATTTTACTACAAGACTCGAGACTCTATTATGTATGCTCAAAGCATTTGTGCAACTGACAAAGCTGCATATCATCTCGGCCCACCCTAAGATATTTTAAATTGTGCGCACCTGCAAATGTGTTCCTACTTGGCCCCTTCTCAAAACTCTTTTGAGGCTCTAGCCCCTCTGGCAAAGTGGGCTCCAAACAAATCCATATCTACCCCCTCCCCCAAGAACAATAACCTACTTGACCCATTGACCAAGAGTAACAGAAGAAGTTGGAGTGCAAGACTTACGAAAAGAGATTAGTAGCTAAGGGGAATACCTTCCCAGGTCCTCTATACCATGAATATATTGTCTAATACATAGAACCACACATAACTTAGATGTAAGGGAGAAGCTGGACACTCTGCGAAAGTCGAAGCATCTTTAGTATGTCTAGTGATAGTAAAGCACAGGGGAAAGCTGCATTGTGGTAATATCCACTGACCTGACATCGGATATTTTTTAATGATACCATCATAACAACATAACCAGTTTCGCAGGAAACACTTTCAGTGAAAGTACATCATTCTCTCTCCAAGATGAAACAATTGGAACACCATATCAACATCCCGAAGTGAAGTTTATCTTGATTTCGGAAGATTCGAGTACTTGATCCCCTTTATTAACCCACATATTACGAGATTGTGGGACTTGGCCTTTTTGGCTAAAGTTCCCTAAACTTTTTTCTTTTCCCCTACACCTTTTTTCTGACTAGTGTTGCCAACTTACATGCTTTGGACACTTTGCCACTGCTAAACAGTGTCAAAGTGCAAGTGCTCCCTGTGAACAGTGTAATGGTAATTGGTTGTCCATAGTTGGTATGTTGTATTACTAGTGAAGTCCCTAATAAAGTGCTCTATGTGTGAAAGGGCTGGTAATGCAAATGCTACAAGTGGGACTGCAGCACTATTTGTGCCACCCACTCAATTAGCCTTACAAAGGGAACTCAGGCCTGCCATGGCAGGGATTGTGCGCAGTTTGTGAAACTGCCATGTTCTTCCTTCAAGTGCACTCACTTGCCAGACCGCACCCTTCCCTTTCTGTGCACCTAAGACACCCCTATGGTAGGTCTAAGGTCACCCCTGGACAGGGTGTGGTGCATGTGAAAGGTAGGACATGTACTAAGGTGTATGTCATGTCCTGACAGTGAAATAAACACCATTTCAATTTTCACTGCTAAAAAGCCATCTTGCCCATTAGAATAGAATGGGAAGGCTGTGTAATATGTTTTCCAGCCTATCTTCCGAAAGCCTTAAGATGGAAAGGTGAAGTTTAGTATGCCTGAACTCACCCTGCAATAACACATCTTTTTATGAACTGAACATAACCTTTCTTTTTAACTTGCTTGATCTTGATCCTTAACTCTGGTGTACATCAAGGTAGACTGAAGATCCCTCTAAGTGTACACAAAGAGTTTCATGTTAGTCCCTATGACTCGTCCTGGGTCATTATCAACAACAATAGGAAGAATTTCCTATGGGAGGTAGTGTCTTCACATATCAAGCAGCAGAGGGTGAACTAGTAAGCTCCAGTATGACTACTGTTGAAACAGAAGCTAGATCAATTGAACCTTTACTATATGTGTTGGTAAATATTAATTGTATTTCCTATATCATTTTTTTTGTACATTTCCACACTTGCAGCACCGTGGAACCTTCAGGATAAAAATCTATGAGAAAGAAGACTTTAAGGGCCAGATGATGGAGTTCATGGATGACTGTCCAAATGTTCATGAGCAGTTCCGCTACCACGACATCCACTCATGCAATGTGCTTGAGGGCCATTGGATCTTCTATGAAGATCCAAACTACAGAGGCCGTCAGTACTACCTGAGACCAGGAGAGTACAGAAGATACACTGACTGGGGTGCCATCAACAGCAGAATTGGTTCCTTTAAGCGTGCAATGGACTTCTACTAAGCAAAGAATATTACTTGTACAATGTTCACTGAATAAAGTCATCTGAAGATTTTTTCTAGTGTTTTTGTGAAAGCCATACACACACATTTTCCAGTGCACTTAATACTGTATCATACAGTAAAAATGTTTCACAGCATATCAAATCTCTTTCTAAATATATAACTGGTTTAAAAACAATCATCTGTTCACTAGCTTTAGCTCACATCACTAGTAAACCTACAATAGTGTATAGAACTACAGATGGGCAGCTATTAATAACAGGGTTGTTTCCCACCAAGGAATTCTGAGAACGAACAGACAACAAGAATCAAGTTCCCATGTTCCATTTATTTTTGTCAAACTTGTTTTTATTGATTTTCCAAGGCATTAAGCATCAAGCATGGTAATACATTCAGTTACTGGGAGGGTAACATTGTGTGAATGCAAATATTGCAATGGTGCGATAGATGTGTGAGGAGACTTGTAGATTGGACCTGAAATCTTCTGGTGGGATAGATGGTTTGAGTTTTCTGAGAAGGTGGGGTGGAAGTAACATGGTTTCATCTTCTATGGAGATTTGTGATGTCATGGACATAGTGACTATTGTAATTGTAATTGCATTTATATAGGCTTATTACCCCAGACGAGGCGTAGAACTGCTTTTTCAGGGAGTAGTGTGCTACTCCAGAACCCAAAAAGGAGTAGTGGTGAATTAATATAGGGAAATATTAAATTAATTTGAGCGGTGGACATATTAGTCTGTTATTTGAATTGAAAAAGATAGTGGGGGATAGAAGAGGGAAGGGTTTGCAGTTATATAGTGCTTATGACCCCTGAGGAGGTGTTGAAGCACATTTTGGTGGGAAGCATGCTACTCTGGAACATAAAAAGGATTATTGGGGAATTCGTTTTGGGAAATATGATATTAATTTGAGTGGTGGACATGTTAGTCTGCTATTTGGATTGAAAAGGATAATGGAGGGATAGAAGAGGGAATGATGTTACGTTTTTCTTTCTCTTTTTTCTTTTGGAGCTCTTAGCAGTAGGAGGAGGTTTGGGTTGGGTGAAGGGGTGGTGAAGACAGGATGAGTCAGATGGAAGAGTTTAGAAAGGCTTGTTTGGGAAACTGAATAGTAAAAGAGGTATAAGATGATGCAAGGATGGTAGAGGAGGGTAGAGTCTATAAAGGGTTATTTTGGGGATCATATTAGTAGAATACATTTTGGGTTGAGTGAGAGAGTGGAGGTAGAGGATATAGTGAGAGAGGTATAGGGTGAGAAATAGATGGGAGGCTAGAAAGGATTATTTTGGGGATACTAGCAGTAGAATGGGGTTTGGGATGAGTGAGAGTGGAGGAAGATGATATATTGTGAGAGGTAAAGGGTGAGATATAAGGTAGTGCATTGAAGATGCTGCATTAGAAGCAAATTAATTCCTTTAAAGATACATAAGTCCATGAAAGGTACATATGCTAAGGAACAGAGAAGGATGCGCCACCTATGTTTTTTTTCTTGTATGGTGGGATTTTGAGGCGAATTGCCAATCTAGAGCGGAGGTTCCTTTGTTGAATGTATTTGGTGATATTATTCCTGACGAAGAGTGGTCCTGTTCCATGCATTTCTTTGTGGGTGATACAAAGCAGCTTGAATGACGATCTTCTGGCAACCGGTAACCAATGTAGGGCTTTCTAGACCGCGGGAGATGTGGGATTGTGGCTTTATATGTAAGAGTAGTCTAGCAGCAGATTCTGAATCCTTTGTAGTCTTTTCATAGTTGTTAAAGATGATCCTGGTGTAATTGAGTTTAGACATAACAAGAGAGATAGTAGCCTGGACCTTGTGCAAAAATCCTAGGTGGAGGAAGATGCATCGCAGAGTTTTTATAGTAAACTTGATCTTACTAGTTTGTCGACATGGGCATTCATTGATAGCTTGGAGCCCATGGTAATTCTGAGGTTTCTTACTTCCCTTCATACTTTAAGCAGTGTTCCCTGGTCATCAGGCCAGGCGATGAGTGGGTCATAATTTTTCCAATCATCACACATGAGTATTTCCGTTTTGGAAGCATGCAATTTGAGATGGCTCCATGCCATCTACTGATCCATATCAGAAAGCAACAACGGTCCTTGGCTCTGAGACAATTGAAAATTTGTGAGTGTCCAATGTCTTTGGGGCTTTCCAGTTTGAGGAGTAGTTGTGTGTCGTCTGCATAGTTATAGCATATGAGGTGAAACTGATTGATCAGTGCCGGTAATGACTTCATGTAGAAGTTAAAAAGCATGAGGGAGGCATGAGGGAGCCTTGAGGGACGCCTGCTTTTGGGAAGTATGGTTTGGATGAGAAAAGGGAGGTATGGATGACATTAGTTCTGTTGTGATAGTAGGATGTGATCCAGTCAAGAGCAGTCCCCTTTATGCCTGCTTGGCAGTGTCTTTGTATTAGAGTGTCATGGTCAACTGTGTGAAAAGCAGCAGAGAGGTCCAAGAGAAGTAGTGCAACAACCTCGTTCCTGTCAACTGTGTTTTTAAGGTCATCCCAGATTCAATTAAGAGCATATCCTGTGCCTTTTTCTGGACGGAATCCTGTTTGGAAGTCTGAAAGTATGGAATTATCTCCAATAAATTGTGATATCTAGGCGAATGCTGCTTTTTCTATCAGTTTGCCCAGGAAAGGTCCATTTGAAATTGGTCTGTAGTTGTCTGGGTTAAGTGGGTCCAGGTTTGCTTTCTTTAGTAAGACATTTTGAGATCTTCTGTAAATTTTCTAGTAGTTAATGAATTGTTGAAGATTTTTCTTATGGGTGTAGCAGCAGAGGGAGTTAGAATAATTGTCTTGAAGGTTTGTGGTGGGCATTGGTCAGAAGAGCTGCCTGCTTGCCTCAACCAGGTTAATACATTTATTGTGTGAAATTTGTTATAATAAATGGAGAGTCTGGGTTAGTGTACTCTTGGATTGGTGTTTTTGAAAAGGGTCAATGCAGGTGATTTTCCTTTGTTTTAAATAGGAGTTCAACGTGTCTACTTTGGTCGTGTAATGATTTGCCAGTTTGTCTGTGAATTCTTGAGTAATGGGATGAGCTCTTTCTAGGCAATTTTGTTTACGAAATTCTGTGAGAAATTTATAAAATTCTTTATTTGCTCATTTAGCATTTTGAATTCTGCCTGGATAGTATCTTTTTTGAGCTTTTTGATTGCTGACTTGTATAATCTGATATGTTTGTGGAGGTCAAGATTGTCTTGATTGGTGTTTGTTTTGAACAAGGTGTGTTGCAGCTTTCTAATTTGCTGTTTTATCTCTGTATTTTCTTCAAGTTGTCTGTTTTCTTTTGTTCTGTTGTGTAGAGGTATTAGGATGTCAAAGCTTCCTGTAGCCGATCATATAGTTTTTTAACAGAGTTTATTGTGCCTATATGTGTGCTGGATGTTATTTGTGTTACTAAGCGTTCAAAATTGAGTTTGTTACAAGGTCAATAGGTGGATGCATGTAATGTGGTTTTAGGTGTGTAGCTTCGTTTTTTTTAATGTTGGAAAGCAAGAAAATGGTGGTCTGACCATGTCACTGGAATCATCGTTTGAAAGGTAACTCGTTCTGTTTTTCTAAAAATGACATCTATGTCCTGTGATGTGTGTGCGTTTGTGGGCAATCTGATGTAGGTTCAGTGCATCTAGGCCAGTGATGATTGAATTTGAATGGGGTATATTAGGTTTGTCAAACCAAATTTTGAGGTCACCCAGAATGCATAGGTTGGAGTGTAGTGTTTTAAGGTTTGAAACTGTGTCTAGAAGTATGTCTGGGAATGCTGCATTACTAGGTGGAGGTCTGTAAAGAACAGGAAGTTACAGGAAGAAGATGGTGTATGGTTTCATCTAGTGAAGAGGGCCTCACAACCTTGTATGGAGATGTCATAAGCTTTACAGATATTTAATATTTGCTTGAACACAACAGCTTGGCCACCTCCTCTTTTATAGTAAATCGAAGGTATGTGTTCATTGGGACAATAGTGGGAGTGATACCAGGTTGAGGGGAATCACTATCTATTTATGGACTGGTGAGGAGGACTCTGAGATAAGGAATTTGGATGTCACCAGCCTAGTAGTATTATGTTGTCCTTTCAGTGTTTACAATACGTCCAAAGGGCTCTATTTAAAGGTTAAACAACTAAAAAACTAGGGGGAGATGGAAGGGACTTGAGATGTGCTGCTGAGGGGTATATGGGGGCATGATCTAAAAGAATCAATTTCCCCAAACCGAGACCTGGACATGATAAAGGTTGAATCTGTTTATGACTGGGACTTTCACTCCCATTCTGTTGGATATCTCTTCCATCCAGACATCGAAATTATCCAGAATACATTGGGTATCATCGAGGATTTGTGGATGTTTCTTTGCTGCATTTAAGAAGATGGAATCTGGTTGGTAGAGGTTTGTCAGGTTGTTGTTTGAGATGGAAAACTAATAGAAAAACTTCTATCTAACTTCCAAGGAAGGGTAGGTTGGAGACTGGTCATGGGAGTTATGAGGGTTGAAATTTGTCTCATTTCAGCAGTAGTGTAATGCAGTCAGCGTTTAAAGAAAAGAGAAATATACGTTCAGAAAGTGAGGAGTTGATACTAATGAGGATCAGCAGGAAAATGTCCTCAGAGCAAGTTTTTATTAGATTTATATTGAAGGGATTATCATTTGATGTGGAAGGGTGTGTCAGGTTTCAAAAAGTACACAGGAGTTGCTTTGAAAAATATCTTTCACAAACGTCAGGTAAATAATGTGTTAGAGAGCTTTCCATGATCTCACTATGAATTTTTAGGATTTCTTCTGAGAAGAAGTTAGAGATAAAGTTAGCAAATATGAAAATGCTGATATGTCAACTGTAGTACAAGCCCAGTTGTTTTGTGAATAATGGAAATACAGCCTACTACTGTGGATCACTGACAAAATATAGAATGCCAAAATATCGACCTACCAAAATATCGAGGTAAAAATATAGAATGCCAAAATATCGACCTCCTATCTCCAAACAGGTAAGTACAAAAATATTGAATCAAAAATATCGATGTAAAAAATATAGTTAGTCAAAATATCGAATTTTTTTTAATGCTTTAAATTAATTAAAAATTAATGAAATAATAAATATAATGAACTTAAACATACTTAAAATACTTAAATAACCTTACAATTAATAAATAATTAATGTAAGTAAAAAAAACCATACAAATTGATTTGTTAATACATATGTATATACAAACGTAATATTAATAAAAAAATTACAATATTTTTACCGTAGGATAGCGGAAAGGGTAACATTTACTATTACCACTCCAGTGAGTGCAACAGTAGGGAAAGCGTTGGATAGCGTAGGGGTAAAAAATACTATTCCAACTCCAGAGAGTGCAACAGTAGGGAAAGTGCTGGATAGCGTAGGGGTAAAAATTACTATTCCCACTCCAGAGAGTGCAACAGTAGGGAAAGCGTTGGATAGCATAGTGGTAAAATTACTATTCCCACTCCAGAGAGTGCAACAGTAGGGAAAGCGCTGGATAGCGTAAAGGTAAAAATTACTATTCCCACTCCAGAGAGTGCAACAGTAGGGAAAGCGTTGGATAGCGTAGGGGTAAAAATTACTATTCCCACTCCAGAGAGTGCAACAGTAGGGTAAGCGCTGGATAGCGTAGGGGTAAAAATTACTATTCCCACTCCAGAGAGTGCAACAGTAGGGAAAGCCTTGGATAGCGTAGGGGTAAAAATTACTATTCCTACTCCAGAGAGTGCAACAGTAGGGAAAGCGTTGGATAGCGTAGAGGTAAAAATTACTATTCCCACTCCAGAGAGTGCAACAGTAGGGAAAGCGCTAGATAGCGTAGGGGTAAAAATTACTATTCCAACTCCAGAGAGTGCCACAGTAGGGAAAGCGTTGGATAGCGTAGGGGGTAAAAATTACTATTCCAACTCCAGAGAGTGCAACAGTAGGGAAAGCGCTGGATAGCGTAGGGGTAAAAATTACTATTCCCACTCCACAGAGTGCAACAGTAGGGAAAGGGTTGGATAGCGTAGGGATAAAACTTACTATTCCCACTCCAGAGAGTGCAACAGTAGAGAAAGCGTTGGATAGCGTAGGGGTAAAAATTACTATTCCCACTCCAGTGAGTGCAACAGTAGGGAAAGTAAATACTTCATATATAAATAAAAATAAAAGAAATAATAATACCAATTACAAATTATTTAAAATACTTAACACTTTCATATAATATATTAATTACTCAATTGCAATTAAAAATTAATTAATAAAAATAATTACCTACTAATACAAATTATTTACCAATTAACAATAAATTAGTTAACAATTAGAAAAGAATTAAAAATTTGATAAAAAAATAATAATTTAAAAATAGAATTACTTACAATTAAATTACTCCCCAACCTATTCCCCTATAAACCCACAACCCACTACAGAAACTAAATTAATAAAATTAACATAATCATCAATTAATACATTAATTAAAGTTAATTACCCATTATAATTTAATTACAAATTAATAATTAATTAACAAATATTTCACAATAAATACTAATAAATAAATTAACATATTTAGTTATTTATAATTAAATAACTTCCCACCCTATTCCCCAATAAACCCACAACCCGCTACTGAAAATAAATTACTAAAATGAACATATTTATCAATTAATCTATTAATTTTTATTAATTACCAATTATATTTTAAATATTTACCAATTAATAATAATTAATATTTAATTCAAAATAAATACCAATAAATAAATTAACATATTTAATTAATTACAATTAAATTACTTCCCACCCTATTCCCCTATAAACCCACAACCCGCTACAGAAAATAAATTACTAAAATTACCATGATTATCAATTAATCAATTAATTAAAAATAATTACCAATTATATTTTAATAATTAACAATTAATAATTAATTACTAATCAATTCAAAATAAATACCAATAAATAAATTAACATATTTAATTAATTATAATTAAATAACTTCCCACCTAATCCCCTCTAAACCCACAACCCGCTACAGAATTATATTGCACAAAAATTAAATACCATAAAAATAATTAATTAATATAAATAATAAAATAAAAATACACTTTTCAAACATATACTAACATAAAAAACACTTTTAAAATTGATATTAACTTACTTACCTCAAATTCGATATTTTTGTAGTCTATATTATGTCCATTCTATATTTTTGTAGTCTATATTGTGTCCATTCTATATTTTTGTAGTCTATATTCTGTCCAGTCGATATTGTGTCCATTCTATATTTTGTAATCAATATTAATGCAAATCGATAATAAAAACTCGATATTTTGACTGTATACCCTACTATTTAATCACTGAAAAATGCATATAATCAACATCTTCAACATCATTTAGTAACATAGTCTCTAAATAAAGGCTATTCAATTATTCACAAGACAAACCCCACAATTCGGAGGTGTGGGCAGTGAGAGTAAAAATGTCTGCAATCTCACATGCATGCTCTTCAGCTCACCTAGCATTAAGTAGCGCATATTTACGGGGGGGGTGTCTTAGATTGTTACATGAGATGTGAGATGAATGTGGTGGTTCTGCTATGGGTTAGGGTTTTATGGTGTATGCCCTGGTTTGGTTTTAATGAAGAGTTTGTTTGTTTCTTAGTTGTATGAATTATGTTCAATGTATTAATGATATGTTATTTCTCAAGTAATTGTGATGCACACATGTTATTCATAAATGTGCAGTTCATCACTGATAAGGTAACCAAATGCCAGGGGTAATCATTACAGAGATATGCATTATATTTAGATCACCAAGCTAACATTGAGCAGCACTGCCCTGGTATACATCATGACATTCCTTTAACTGGATGCACTAGGTGAAGACCAAATCAGCTCTCCCTATCACAATGAATGGGCTGCCCCCACTGGAAAAACAACCTTTACCACGCAGTCATTACCATGCATTACAATTACCACACATTACCATTGTCACGCAATGCCTTTACCACACATTGCCTTTACCATGCATACCTTTACAACAAAAATGTAAGTATATCGCCGGTAAGTAAAACTGATTCATATATATATATATATATATGTTATGTTAATAACACTTGTTATGTTATGTTATGTTATGTTAATAACACTTCTATAGCGCACAGATGCCCCAGCCAAGGGGCTTCCCGGCGCTTCTGGAAGGGAATCCAGACACAACACAAGAGAAAGATGGAGGAAGCACACAAAATAGAATACTAAGAGAAATGGGGGAACAGATGCGTTTTGATGTCTCTTCTGAATTTCAGCAGCTCATCAATTTCACGGATGTGGGACGTTAAAGAATTCCACAGCTTCGCAGCTAAGACTCGGAAGGAACGTCCTCCCGCTCTGCACAATCTGAATCGTGGAACCACAGCCAAGTTTTGGCCCATGGATCTCAAAGAGCGCGAGGGAACATAAGGCTTCAAAAGATTGTCAAGAATCGGGGGGGGGGGAGGCCATCCTGAGGATCTTGAACGACAGGCACAGTGTCTTAAAATGGATCCTCTGTGCCACCGGCAGCCAATGTAGAGAGCGGATGGTACTCTCTGCAAAGCAGAACCTCGGTAGCCCCACCAGGGCTCTGGCTGCAGCATTCTGGAGACGTTGCATCCACGCGATTTTAGCCTGGTTGGCCCCCAGCAATAGTGAGCTGGCCTAATCAAGCCGTGATAGTATAGATGCTGGAATGACCAGCTGCCTGGTTGAGGCATCAAAGAACCTCAGGATAGGTCTCAGCCCTCGTAAGATGCCGAAACAGGTGGCCGCTACTTTTTTCGTATGGCCACAAAAGCTGAGGGCAGGGTCAAGCCAAACCCCAAAGTTCTTTACCTCTATCACTGGGGTAGGGGTTACACCCAGCTCAGGGGGCCACCACTTATCATCCCAGAGATCCGCTCGCTTACCCACTATCATGACCTCCGTTTTTTTGGCGTTAAGCTGGAGACAGTTGGTATTCATCCAGCTGGCCACTGCCAGGAGTCCTTCCCGAAATCTGGGGGCATCACATTCGGAGTCCCCACTCAGGGTGACCGCCAGCTGCGTGTCGTCAGCATAAGAGGCCATGGTCAGACCCCAATGCTTGACGACAGCAGCCAGCGGCCTCATATAAAGATTGAATAATGTGGGGCTCAATGACGAACCCTGAGGCACACCCAGATCCAGGGGATAGAGTTTGGACTCAAACGGTGGAGTGGCAACCTTGAAGGTCCGATCAGATAGGAAGGAGCGGAACCAATCGAGAGCAGTGCCCTCAACCCCTGCCTCTCGTAGACGTTGAAGTAGAATTTTGTGCGAAATCGTGTCAAACGCGGCACTGAGGTCAAGAAGTATCAGTGCCGCAGTCTGACCGGAGTCGAGCCCAGAACGAAGATGTTCCGTCATAGAGTGCAGGGCAGTTTCCGTGCTGTGGCCCGCACGGAACCCATTCTGGGAAGGATCCAGAATACATTCCCTCGCAAGATGTTTAGTCAGCACGTCATTCACATGGGCTTCCTCAATTTTCGCGGCCCAAGGAAGGAGAGAGATAGGGCGATAACTCTCAAGTTTAAGGAGGTCCAGGGTGACCTTTTTGAGTATGGGTATCACAACGGCCTGTTTCCACTTTATCGAGACGATACCCGAAGTGAGGGAGAGATTAATGAGGTGGCATACTGGAGGGAGGCAGACAGCAGCAGTTTCTTTAAACTGGGCATGCTTCAATGGATCCTCTGGTGAGCCTGATTTAATTTTAGAGGCCAGTTTGTAAAATGCCTCCATCGACAAACTAGGTAGAGAGGATAAGCCCTCACCTATGGTAAGTGTGAAACTGGAAGGCTCATCTCCCTGATTAATGGTGGGAAAGGCGCGATAAATAGCTTGAACCTTTCCCATAAAAAACGCTGCCAGATTTTCGCAGTGATCCACAGAGCAGACTTCTGCTACAGTGGCTCTTTTGGCCATCAAGTCCTTAAGGACTTTGAAGATTAACTTGGACGGATTGGGGCTATTTCTAAATTCCTGGGCGTAGTGAGCCGCACGAGCTCTACATACCGCTCTATGGTATAATTTAATTTTGGAGAGATAGGCAGTTTTTTCCCAGCCTCATAGGATTTCCGCCATTTCCTTTCTGCCTGTTTGCAGGCTTTTTTTAACAGAACCAGGGAACTGTCGTACCATGGGCTGGGTTCTCTGGAACGGCATTTAGTCCAGGCGGCGGGGATTAGAGTATCTAAAGCACGAGAAACCCAATCACAATAAGCGTCATACCCAGCTTCAACACTAAGGTGAGAGCCTAGTGGGTTGACCTCCAGGAGATGATGAAAATCATCCAGTTTGAGTTTCTTCCAGTGACGTTTCATCACTACTCTATCTTGGGGCTTAAA
This sequence comes from Lissotriton vulgaris, assembly GCF_964263255.1. Lineage (NCBI taxonomy): Eukaryota > Metazoa > Chordata > Amphibia > Caudata > Salamandridae > Lissotriton > Lissotriton vulgaris. The sequence continues at coordinate 436,895,368 of NC_141687.1, read as the reverse complement.
CGGATTCTCTTTAATCACAAGAGAGATTTTCACCAGAAAATGGTCCGTCCAAGCTACAGGACTAGGCCTGGTTACCTTGGCCCCAGTTAGATTAGTAAAGAAAGGATCAAGAGTGTGGCCCCCCAGATGAGTAGGGAAGGTAACAAGTTGATTGAGCTAAAGGGCCTCCAAATCAGCCAAGGTACTGCTGATAGTGGGCATATGGGCGCAGTCAAAATGAAGATTGAGATCTCCAAGAATGCAAAAGTTAGCGCAGCCCAGTGCCAGGAAGCTGACACATTCTGGGAGAGCCTTTCGAAAAGCAATGTCACAGCCAGGAGGGCGATAGATTAGGAGACCGGACAGAGTGAACTGATGGCTGATAGGAATTTTAAAGAAAGCGCTTTCACACCCCACTAGGTCTACTACCGTCCATTCACATGGATAACAGGATTTTACTACTACAGCGATGCCACCACCCCTAGATAACCGATTATGTGTAAAGATGGAATAATCAGAGGGGAGTGCAAGGTTTATGGCAGCCGCATCAGCTTCTTGGAGCCATGTTTCCTCACTAATGAGATCATAAAGTTCTGCGTGGTGCTTCGTAAGGGATCTAAGGTTCAGATTCCAAACCGTGATACCTTGAGGGACCAAAGGTCTACTACGGGGGGATTTGACCGGGGAAAGCTCTATAAGGGCACGAATAGGAGTGGGGGCAGTAAGGGACAATGTCGAGCAAGTGCAGGTATGCGGGCCACAGAGGGGACTAACCGGCTCATGGTGGCAGCGAGGGATAGAATGGCCAATGCCGAGCAAGTCGGCCCGAGAGTAAACATACCTCGGCAGCATTTTCAGATGAGACCCTTACAAGCAGAGTAACGCCACGCCTGACGCCGCCTTAGCGCAGACGGGCAGGACTCTGGCATGACTCAGGCGCAGGGAAGGCGCACCCGCTGCGCGTCACCGCTGTGCGCTGAGGAGAGCACCTTAAGTAGGCGGATCTCGAGTTGCAGGAGCGGTAGAATGCTCAGAAATGGCGCCCAGCAATGTCCCCTTCGTTCCCAATATGGCGAGCATGAAAGCAGACCCCCGGGACCGGACCCGCTCGAACAGCGGTGATATCAACAATTACTATGCAGGTGAGTGGGCAGGAGGGAACACACATTAAAAACAGGGGAAATAGAAATAAATGAAATCAAATAGAAAATGGGAGGTTTAAAAGCGTACAATGCATGCACAGCAGCACTAGCAAAATGTATTGCGAGGTTACCTGTCCAGGTATATATATATATATATATATATTGTTGTCTCACGTCCCGGATTGCTTTTTGTGTATGAGGCAGAGCGTTGGGGACCCAAGGGATTTCTGGTCTGTCATATAGGGGTTCGAGATGTACTTCAAGCCTCCCTTCCCTTGCCAGGCACACAGCGCTCATGTGAGCGGACTTCGGACTCCAGGAGCGGTACTTACCGAAACAGGGAATCATGGTAGTTGCAGTCTTCTATTACTCGACTGCAGCTGTTTCCAATCAAGTGGAGCCGTAACACCTCCTAGTATTGGGAGGGGCCTTAGCATTACAAAGGAATATGGCGAAATGGACCTTGATTTTGCAAACAGCATCTGAGGAAGGCAAAATAATGCCGAAATGCATCATGCCAAGCATTGGTCATTAAAAGAACTCCTAAAGGTTTCCCCACTGTGTCCTCTGGTTACTTGTTTGAGTGATCGTCTTTTGATACTTTTCACATGCGCTGCCTGCACGCGTGTTAGAGGACCCGCTCTACAAGAGTCCTGTGGATTGTTGGCAAACGTGGCAAATTTTACCGAGGGATCGGATTTCGCAGGACCGCCTCGGAAGCAAACCAATCAAGAGGGCGTTGTTCAGTACGGACTGTGACTTCACAGGGAGACAGGAGGAAGCTATTTCTGTCTCACGTCCCGGATTGCTTTTTGTGTATGAGGCAGAGCGTTGGGGACCCAAGGGATTTCTGGACTGTCATATAGGGGTTCGAGATGTACTTCAAGCCTCTCTTCCCTTGCCAGGCACACAACGCTCATGTGAGCGGACTTGGGACTCCAGGAGCGGTACTTACCGAAACAGGGAATCACGGTAGTTGCAGTCTTCTATCACTCGACTGCAGCTGTTTCCAATCAAGTGGAGCCGTAACACCTCCTACTATTGGGAGGGGCCTTAGCATTACAAAGGAAAATGGCGAAGTGGACCCTGATTTTGCAAACGGCATCTGAGGAAGGCAAAATAATGCCGAAATGCATCATGCCAAGCATGGTCATTAAAAGAACTCCTAAAGGTTTCCCCACTGTGTCCTCTGGTTACTTGTTTGAGTGATCGTCTTTTGATACTTTTCACACGCGCTGCCTGCACGCGTGTTAAAGGACCCGCTCTACAAGAGTCCTGTGGATTGTTGGCAAACGTGGCAAATTTTACAGAGGAATCGGATTTCGCAGGACCGCCTCGGAAGCAAACCAATCAAGAGGGCACTGTTCAGTACGGACTGTGACTTCACAGGGAGACAGGAGGAAGCTATTACTGTCTCACGTCCCGGATTGCTTTTTGTGTATGAGGCAGAGCGTTGGGGACCCAAGGGATTTCTGGACCGTCATATAGGAGTTCGAGATGTACTTCAAGCCTCCCTTCCCTTGCCAGGCACACAGCGCTCATGTGAGCGGACTTCGGACTCCAGGAGCAGTACTTACCGAAACAGGGAATCATGGTAGTTGCAGTCTTCTATGACTCGACCTCCTACTATTGAGAGGGGCCTTAGCATTACAAAGGAAAATGGCGAAGTGGACCTTGATTTTGGAAACGGCATCTGAGGAAGGCAAAATAATGCCGAAATGCATCATGCCAAGCATTGGTCATTAAAAGAACTCCTAAAGTTTTCCCCACTGTGTCCTCTGGTTACTTGTTTGAGTGATTGTCTTTTGATATATATATATATATATATATATATATATATATATATATATATATATATATATATATATATATATATATATATATATATATATATATATATATATATATATATTCAAACCAAAAAGTTGCCTTGCAATGAGTCGCCAACACAGGTGGAAATGTAGCCTTCTTTAATGCAGGTAGCAAGCATAGCGCATACGATCCCCATCAGCAAAGCGCCAAACATGTTTCGGGCTCCATAGCCCTTGTTCACTGGCTATATGTACAGAGTCAAGGCAGCTGCGTGGATATAGTCACACAAACCCCGCCCCAATGGGTCTTCACAGGCAAAATAGCACTCTGGGTCGTGTAGTCCATACCTGTACCAAGGTGGTTGCTGACTTGGACAATGTGCATGAATAATCAATCCCAAGTGGGGGCTGCGGGGAAAGCTGCCACGATGCTTGTAAGTGTCAATCCTGGCAAAATTCGGCATTTCCAGCTCCACATGGTGCTACTTCTTGCGAGCACCGCAGGGCCGCTAAATGCGCGGCGGGGCGTCTCAGCGGCGAGGCACGCCGCAATTCATATTCAAACCAAAAAGTTGCCTTGCAATGAGTCGCCAACACAGGTGGAAATGTAGCCTTCTTTAATGCAGGTAGCAAGCATAGCGCATACGATCCCCATCAGCAAAGCGCCAAACATGTTTCGGGCTCCATAGCCCTTGTTCACTGGCTATATGTACAGAGTCAAGGCAGCTGCGTGGATATAGTCACACAAACCCCGCCCCAATGGGTCTTCACAGGCAAAATAGCACTCTGGGTCGTGTAGTCCATACCTGTACCAAGGTGGTTGCTGACTTGGACAATGTGCATGAATAATCAATCCCAAGTGGGGGCTGCGGGGAAAGCTGCCACGATGCTTGTAAGTGTCAATCCTGGCAAAATTCGGCATTTCCAGCTCCACATGGTGCTACTTCTTGCGAGCACCGCAGGGCCGCTAAATGCGCGGCGGGGCGTCTCAGCGGCGAGGCACGCCGCAATTCATATTCAAACCAAAAAGTTGCCTTGCAATGAGTCGCCAACACAGGTGGAAATGTTGCCTTCTTTAATGCAGGTAGCAAGCATAGCGCATACGATCCCCATCAGCAAAGCGCCAAACATGTTTCGGGCTCCATAGCCCTTGTTCACTGGCTATATGTACAGAGTCAAGGCAGCTGCGTGGATATAGTCACACAAACCCCGCCCCAATGGGTCTTCACAGGCAAAATAGCACTCTGGGTCGTGTAGTCCATACCTGTACCAAGGTGGTTGCTGACTTGGACAATGTGCATGAATAATCAATCCCAAGTGGGGGCTGCGGGGAAAGCTGCCATATATATATCAAACACAAACTGTCCCGTCGCTGCGGGAGCGCTTCGCGAGTTGGTGCCGGTATCGAGACCAGGACAGGGTCTCATGATTAATCAACTCACAAGCAAAATAATAATCCGGCACTCCGCTTGGTAGATGGAATTAATTTATTTTAGCACACTGTGATCGCCTACGCGTTTCGAACAAAAGTTCCATCTCACGGCAGTGTCATACAGTTGTCCTACTTCGCTTTCATTATTTATACATGTGGGGCACTATGTGTTTACATCATACTTTTTTTGTATATGCAATTTGTGTAGAATCAATTATTTACATTGCTTTTCTCACTCGCATTTGATTTTGATTGCTGTCATTAACAAAACTCATGTTATATCGATATTGCAAATTAGTGTGAGACATGTCCGTGGTTCTCGGCTGAGTGCCCTGACACACGCTGTTATTTTAAAAAAGATGCACAATACCCCATTTAGCAGTATAATTTGACAGTTGTCATTAGTCAAAATGCGACTAGGCAGTGTTGCACTGTACACACAAGGATTCACATCGTCCTTATTATCAAGCTGTGTTGAAGCAGTTCGTAGTTGTGTACAGTTGATCTTTATATCTAGGGCTGAGTGCCCTTGCCACTGCCTAACAGTCGCAATTAATGCCCATTTGAATTTCCATCGATCACAAAAGTTTTTGTTATTAGTTCTGCAGTATAGTAGCAGTCCATATCTGTTACTAGTTATCATATTTGAGATTTTGAGTGGAGCATAATGTTCAATTTATAATGTCGTTCAGCATTCTAGAGAAGAAAATAAAGTTCCTCATCCCCATTCAATCCTGTGTGTTGTTTTGTTTTGAATCGCATGATTAGTTTGGATTCCAATCTTCGTAGTTTTCGTTTTCTGTTTCCTCCACGTTCATGCTTCTGGATAGTTGCTAGGCCAAAGAACTGAATGTCCTTCCATGTTTTGTTGGTGTGGCTGGTGATATGTTTTGCCATTGCATAAGCATGGTCCCCATTTTGTATGGCGCAAGTATGCTCCAGATTTCTCTTTTTTAGGGGGCACGTGGTGCTTCCAATGTAGCTTTTGCCACAGTAACATTGAAGCATATATACTACGAATGTTGTTTCACAGGTGATATGTTCTCTTATTGTGAAAATTTTTCCTGATGGATCTTTTATGTTCTTAAGTTTTTTTCCTATCTTGCAGGCCTTGCAAGTATGGCATTTGACAAATCCTTTGTTTTTATCTGTGAGCCAATTGTTGTTTTTTTTATCTCAAAGTGGCTATGTACCAAATGATCCGAGAGGTTTGGCGCTCTCCTGTAGGTCATCAATGGTCGTTCCCCTATGTTTTTGCCTATATCTGGATCTTTCTGGATTATGTGCCAATACTTGGTCAGAATTTTTTGAATTTTGTAGCTTTCCTTGTTGTATGTGATAATCATCCGCGGTGGTTCTGCTGCCAAATTTGTCTCCACAATGTTGCTTTTTTCCTGTTCTTTCGTTATTAGTGTTTCGGCTCTTGTTTTCTTTCTGGCTTTTGTTTCTCCCCTTAGGATATCTGAGTGTTTGTATCCTCGTTGTTTGAATCTTTCTTCAGTTTCATCAAAATTATTTTCCATTTCACTTGCCTCTGTGCAGTTTCTCTTCATTCTGAGGAGTTCTCCAAATGGAATGCTTTTCTTTAGTTTTTCCGGATGAAAGCTCTGACCGTGTAGTAGGCTGTTGGTGGTTGTTTTCTTCCTGTGTATTGTTGTTTGTATTTGATTGTTCCATACATAAACCTTAGTGTCCAGGAATTCCACCTCTTTATTGCTGATTGTATATGTGAATTTTAGGCCCACTTCATTGTCATTGAGTATATCAAAGAACGTTTGAAATTCAGATTCTGTTCCCCTCCATTGTAAAAAGAGGTCATCAATGAAACGCAGCCATAGCGCTACGTTCGCCATGTGGTGGTCGTTTTCTTCTCTCCAAGCTATGCTCCTCTCCCACCACCCCATCATGAGGTTAGCATAGCTTGGAGAGAAGGAAACTCCCATCGCAGTTCCGCATTTCTGCATATAAACCTTTTTGTTGAACAGGAATACGTTGTTGTATAGACATAGTTTGATCATTTCAATTAACATTTTTGAATGTTCACGTTCACTGACTGGTCGTTGCTGCAAAAAGTATTGAACTGCTCTGACGTCTATCTCATGCTCAATTGAGGTATATAATGAGATGACGTCTATCGTCACTAGTAGGTATGTGGGCTGCCATTGCGTGTCCATCAATATGCGTAGGAAGTCCCCGGTGTCTTTGATATATGAACTCAAAGTTGGTACTATCGGGGACAAGAAGTGATCGACATATATGGAGATGTTTTCCTACAGGCTGCCACAACTGGACCATCTACCAAGCGGAGTGCCGGATTATTATTTTGCTTTTGAGTTGATATATATATATATATATATATATATATATATATATATATATATATATATATATATATATATATATATATATATATATATATATATATATATATATATATATGTATGTATATATATATATATATATGTATATATGTATATATTTATATATATATATTCACATAAAAAATAAAGCTAACAGGGACGTTATAATTAGGTCCATGTTTTACTTTTACAAAATCAGTAAAATTCAGCATTTGTAATTAGCTGAGCTAACTATAAATTGACCCTGGAGTGCACTGCTTATGACCTCACATATTACATCACTCATGACATGGTCAGTGACATCACTGATGATATCACTGATGTAATCCATATATATTGGTTGTATAAGTGGATGTATGGCTAAATAAGTGGTTGTGTAAGTGGCTGTACGTATGAGTGAGTGGGTGTGTGGGTGCATCTTGAGTGAGTGGGTCAGTGATTACTGGTATGAGTCTATGAATGGGTAAGCGAGTAGTTGTGTGGGTGTGTGAGTGGGTAGTACATGAGGTTGTATGGGGGTTTGAGTGGTTCTGTGGATGGTGTCCTGAGTGATGTCATCTGAGATGCCATGAGTGATGTCACTGACCATGTCATGAGTGATGTAATATGTGAGGTCCTAAGAAGTGCAATGCGGGGTTAAGTTATAGTTGGTTCAGGTAACTATAACTGCTGAATTTCAATAGCTTTTTACAAGTGAAATCTGGGCTTAACTGAAACCTTTGGGGATTTTCAGTGAATATATATATATATAAATATATATATTATCGCGTTTTGCGTGTTTTTTTTATCAGGTTTCTTGTGCATCGGATCTACCGAGGCACAAGACGACTGCCAACACTTCCTAGTTAGGAGTGTTGACAGCCAATTAGCATGAAGCTCGTGCACGGCAGGGTGCGCGGATCCACCGAGGCCAAAGATATATATGTACTTTTGATTTATTTTCTCAGGAACTTCTGAATGGATTTACTCTATTTAAGCAAAAGGAATGAGTCTGAACCAAGGACTACATCTTTGCCAAATTTGGTGTAATTCCGTTCAGCAGTTCGGGCTGTAGCCGCGATGAACGGTTCCTATGGAAAATTGCATGGGGAAAACACATTTTGGGACCCCCCTTTTTTCTCGGCCCCGCTTCACGAATCACCCCAAGACTTTTAGGATGGAAGCAGACGGGAATGCCCCACCAGTTTTAAAAATTTAGCGAACATTCGTCGACCGGCGCCAAAGTTTTTCCAAATAGAATGTGCCAGTAGGTAGTTATAGTTAGGACCGATTGTTCATAGGAAACACATTTTTTAATTTGCCAATATCTTTGGCATCGTTTGATGAATCCTCACAAAATATTCGCCAAAAAAGTTTCACTCAGGTCAGCTCATGTCTTGAAAGTTTCAGGGTGATTCGTCAAGTGGGGCGAAAAAAAGGGGGTCCCAAAACATGTTTTCTCCATGTTAATTTCCATTGGAAACTTTAGCCAAGGCTACAGCCCGAACTGCTGCACGGAATTACACCACATTTGGAAAAAGGTAGCGCTTGGTTCAGAAAGTGCCCCTTTTTAAAATGGTGTAAATCTATTCAGTAGTTCTTGAGAAATTAAAAAAAGAAAAGTTTCGATATCTGAGCACCGAGGAGGAGCCACAAACCCTCCCGAGCACAAGCTCAATTCTACTTGGCTGCCAACATTCCAAACTAAAATGTGTTGGCAGTCACAAGAAAATACTAAAAAAAAGGTGAAAAACAAGAAAAGGGGGCAGGGTACAAACACCCTGACCCCCTAGGCCTATTGAGGGGGTCCCCCAAAAACATTTTCTTTTTTAAATTGTCCGAATTTATGCTGGGTGTGCAAATCCGAAAAAACCCACAAAAAAACAAAGCGCGGGCTGCAGCGCTTCGTTTTTTAAAACCTCCGGGTGGGCTAGTTCCCGGGAGCACTCACCTATTAATTTTTGGGGGCCCCCAAGCCCCGGGGACCGCCACCTCCCCGAGGCAAACACTTATTAAAAATGTGGGTGTCCGTAGCAGGGCCCCAGGGACCGCCACCTCCCTGGGGCTTTGAAAGTGCTGGGGGGCCCAGTGGCACCCCTCCTGGAGCCCTTGATGGCCGAGGCGACTGACACCCCCCAGGGCCAGCTCCTGCGATGTCCCGGGGTGCCACCCCATGGACATTGCCATTTCCTATGACAGGGTCATAGCAAACTTGCTTTGGTTTTTGGAAACGAGAGCAGGTTTACCTGCTCTCGCTTCCAAAAACCAAAGCAGATTGCTTTTGCACCAAGAGAGCTGCAAGTCAACAGCTCCCCTTGTGCAAAAGCAATGCCGGCTCCCGAAGGAGGCGGGAAGCCAGCAGGACTGTGGGGGCTTTGGGGCTCCCCCCACAGTCCCCATCACTGAGGCCAGGCCATGAGGGAGGGGGTCCCCTGGGCGAGAAGTGGCGCGGGAGGGGCGCACCCGGCCACCCTCCCCCTGCAACAAATAAATGAAAAAACAAAAAAAGGAAAGGCCTGCCCCGGGGCCATATTTGGCCTGAGCTCCAAAGTATTTAAGAAATTTAAAAAAAATACTGGCCATGCCCCGGGGAATTGGGTCCCCGGGGCCAAAATTGGCATCGGGAGGGGTTCACGCGGCCTCTTCTTGCTTAAAAAAAAACTTTCACACAATGGGGTCTGGCCCTGGGGGATGGGGCCCCAAAAAAGTATTAAAAAGGGGGGCCACACAGCCGCACTTGTACAAAAAATATATACATAAAAAGTCGGCATCTCGCCAGAGGCCACGCCCCTTTTCTCCACCACTCTGCAAACGCGCCCCATGGTGCGTTGCAAGTTGGGGAATTAATTCCCCTTGAATACGGAGGGTCCCTTAGGAACATGTTTCCATTAAAAAAGGTTCTTTTGACTTGCCTATATCTTTGGTGCCATTTGACGAATCTTCACGTACATTTTCACGAAAATTTGCCCATAAAGTGTCATAGTGACTTTTAATGCTCATGGAAAGTTTCGGGTGATCTGTCCCTTCCCGGAACTACTGTTTCCATCTGCTTTTGCATTGCTTTTCATGACTTGCTCGTCCCTCCCGCCACCTCACTCCCATTGCCAATTCTCTCTCTCCTCCTACAGCTACCTCCAACTGTCCTTGTTATTATTTTGAAGTAAAGTTGGTCATCAGATGCCCACATTTGTTTTCTTTATTTTTTTGCAGTTAAATATAGAGCAAACTTGATTGAAACACTTTACAGGAGAACCAGTTGCTTTGCAGATGGACACATTCATTTTAGGCACGGAGACATTTCACTGATTTGTCCAGTATCACAGGATGTTGAGCCTCCCTCCGAGGCTCGAACCCAGTTCTCCAGCTTCAAATTTGCCCCGCTCTAGCCGTTACACCACATCTTTGCATGTTCGGCTCATACTGTACTTTATTTATTGAGCAAGAGGCACTTTTCCTGTTGTGCGTGTTGTTGACTTGGTGTTTCGTATGTGTGGTTTCACTGTTTACATGGTGGGAGCAAGACGAAGGCTTGAATTTGTGAGGGTCGTTGACTTGTCATCCGGCACTCTTTTCTGCTTCTTATCGAGCACTCTAGCGATCGGTGGGACTAGTAGCGCTTCCTAGCCCTTTAAATGCAGCACTGTGCGCAGATGAGCATTAAAACAAAAGTAAGGACATATGCAGGATGCCCGTGGTCCCTGCAGGGGACCCCGTAGGAGGGCAGGCCCCGTAGTATGTCCGTAGGCAGCCCATCCTCGGGGGGGGGGGGATGGCGGGGCAGCGCGAGCTAGGGGGCTGGATAGGGGGTGGTGCCAGGGGAGGGTTTATAAGGGTGGCCCCTCCTATCACGCGCCCTCTTTGCTGCTGCCCCACTCCCTAGATAGGTCGCATCTCTGGCTGCTCCCCGCCAGAAGTCCGGCCGTAGGCAGCCCCCTCCCCGCCCGGACTCTAGACCCCTTTTTATCGTTGAGCGTCGTGAACAAGGTAAGCGGACGCTCTTTTGCCTCCCCCCGGGCCCCGTCCTTGGGCAAAACCCAAGTTGTACAGGGCTACGTGGCTATGACCACGGGGAGGCATGAGGTCCGTGTACGGGTCGTGTGCTTTGTTGTCGTGCGAGGGAGGGTGGGCAGCAAGAGCGGGAGGTTGGGAAGTGTGGGGCCCAGCGGGATTGATCTGGCCTCGGCCATGCTGGTCAGGTCTCGGCCATGCTGGTCTGTGCATGCTGGTCGCACAGCGATCGGTCCCCACCGGCCTCAAGGATCGATTTATACAACGTCCCTTCCCAGGTACGGGCAGAGCGGAGTGTCGGTTTAACTTCAGACTACCCCCCCGCCTATCTTTGCGCTCGTTCGGGTGGTGGGGGTCACAGTAGAAATGTGGAGTAATTTGTGCCGAGCCGGCTTAGGAAGCGAAGGAGCATTCCTCTCCCCGCCAAGGGGGTTCCTTTCATCCAGGTCAAGCATTTTGCCGTCGGGCTTGTTGTGTGCCTTAAATTTGTCAAACATCCTACCAGAGACCTCACCCGTAATTTGCTTAAGCATGTCGGGCGGTCGGTATTTAATCTACATGCTAAATCTATCTAAATCGAAACGCATCCCTGAATGGTAATTGGGTACAGTGGAACAATGCAACAGTTGTAGGGACCTGTGTGTACCGACAGGGCAGCGCCATTACGGCCAACTGTTTGACTGCCCATGCCGCAGTGGTTCCTGGTAGGGGAATTATAGGGGCACGATCCGGCTTGCGGTCATGCGGAAGGGGCAGAGCCAGCCGGCAGCGGGGCTGCCTCGGCCTGCATCGAATCAAAAAGCATGTTCCCCCCCCCCGGCATTTTGGAATCGTCAAAAGCGCACGCTTTCCTTCGCACGGCCGATTGCGACCACCACCTTTGCCATTGTTTAATCACCGCTCCCCCTCAATCACGTATGCAAGGGCATACCTGAGCCCTTCGAGGTTCCTGCGGCGGCGGCAATACGGCCAGGCGCTGGGGAATCAGTGCTAACCCCGTCCCCCACCCCACTCCCTTCCCCGACACACCGGAAGTCTGCTATGAAGGTAAGCTGGCGCAGCTAAGGCTTCCGGCTGCTAACGACATGCCAAGGAAATGAAGGATTGCGGGAAAGCGTAGCGCAGACCCGCGTGATTTATAGTAAACTTCTGGCAATGGAGCAGAGTCAAATGTCCTCGAGCCTCTAATTTATATGATTAATTAAGCAAGCATGGGCCAAATACATACTGGATTTGCAGGATTGTCATGTGCCAAAAGAAATAAATGTTTTAAAACTTGATTCTCCCCAGCACTGAGAAACGGAGGCATGCTTCAGCTCCCTGCAATGAGGGTGTTGGCGGCATGCACACAAACTTGGCAGCCCCGAGTAGCTTTATACACCACTATTGTAGGCACGCCACTTTAGAATAATTTTAATTATAAACAATGTCTGCATGTTCCCCATTTAGTCTTTCTGTCCATGATGTGGCGGTCTTAGTTATGTGTAATGCGTGTTCCTTATTACAGGCAGTGGTAGGCAAGCTTCAACAGGACTGCGGGAGCACGGTGCCAAGGCACAGTAAGAAGGTAAGCGCGAGATAGGGGGCTGGGGGGGATGCCCGCCGCACTGTCGGGGGGGGACAAAGGCAGCTGCTCTCAGGGGGATCGGTGTTCATGGCCGGTCTCCCTGGGTCCACCTCAGGTGCCCTGAGGCAGGGAAGGTCAATATTGAAATTATGTTTTTACCACAGTAGATACAGGAGCAGGACTCAAAGTTGGATTAGCGGTTGCATCATCAATCAGAAGGCCGGTTCGACGTTCGTTAGGCCTCGTCAGCGCGCGAGTGCACGAAGTTAGTACATAAGGGGCAGGGGCAGGGGATCGGCGCCAACAAAGGGGGGGGGTCGCCCATCCGGAAGTGGATCTACGAAATAGCGTAGCTTAGATGGGCACCGTTCCTTTTTCTTGCAGGGGTTAAAAGACCGCGCAGGATGTCTGGACAGAGAGCGTCATCGGGATCAGGGTCGGCTTCAGAAGTACAAGCGGCGACCTTTTTACAACTCGTTAGGACTATTGGCATGGCCTGGGCCACCGATTTGCTCAATGCCAGCAACCCTGACTCTTGTTGTCACAATGACATTATAGCTATTGATGAGGTTGACACAGGTGGGGCAGGACACTCTAGGGCATCAAAGAGGTTGCGGGTTGCCACAAACAAAGAATTCCCGCCCCGCTAAAAAAGAAGGACACGAAATGACAATCTCAATGGTACATGACGCGTCGGGTCCTGCGGGCATGCACAATCCCGCGCAACCCACGGCGGAATACGCCACAAAGAGCGATCTTGGTAAGATCATGTCCACCCTACAAATGTTTATGACTGAAATGAAGGAAAGTGTATCAAACATTGGTGGGGGGGGGGCGGGCCCAACGAACGTATGGGGCAATGGGGGCTCAGCCCCTAGCCCACCTGCACCTGCCTGTCCAGTTTCAGGGACCTGCCCACCGGGGGCCCCGCTGGCGCCGGCGGCGCCGCTACCAGAGCACATTGTCGCCCCTGAACTAGTGGGAACTGCCCCACCCTCCTCCCCCGCGCCAGCACCCCTGGTAACAGATGCACCGGTACCAGCAATATCACCCATATCACCAGAGTTACCGGCACACACTCCGCCACCTATGCCAACCACACCGAGTACGATGCCCCCCCTCCCGGCAGCACCGATTCCTCCCACGACACCAGTGCCAGCACCCCCCCGGCGATGCCACCTAGTGAGGAGGAGGTGGTGCTCGATGCTCCCTTGTTGTCAGGGTGCTCTTCCTTGTCCTGGGAGGTTCCATTGGCGGCAAAAGAACTCATCTGGAAGAGGAAGTTTATCGATATTTTTTCGCTACTCATGTTAGGGCAGCAAGGTACAGACGTGCGCAGGGCAGGGCTAAAAGAGGACGAGAAAAAAGTGAGGTTTCAGCCATGACCTGAAAAATCGATTGACACGTGGTTGGAAGCTTTCGCTATATTGTCTTCCATAATTATGGAAACATTTTCTGAACAAGGCCCAGCCCTGGTACAGTATGGCAGACTAATCCATAACAAAGCAAAGAAATGGGGGGCGCAGGTTGGTTGAACTACGACAGGGAGTTCAGAAAGAAGATGTCCAGATCCCCTAACATGCGTTGGGATCATAAGGAAGTGCAACTTTGGATGGACCACATGGGGTCCAGAGCATTGCAAGGGGTTGCGACAGACAGCAAAGGACAGGACACGCAAGCAGCAACAACAGAAAAGAGTCACACTCAACAACACACTGACCAAGGCAACCCGCCCTTTCGGGGTGGCCACCGGGGGAGGGGTCAGAGAAGGAGAGGCAGGAAGTCTCAGGCCGGGTCTTGCAGAATGTTCAACAGCGGGCATTGCCAATGGGGGAAATCCTGTAAGTTCACGCACACATGCAGTAATTGCGGAGGGCAACACCAGGCAGGAGCATTCAGGGGGCACAAAGGGCAGAAGCAGGGAGGACATTTCGGGGGGAGGGGTGGCGCTTGGCAGAGTAAGTAGCACAGATGCGCGGCACGCCCCCTCCCTCCCTGGCACACCCTCTCCAACGCTAGGCGGCCTCCTCAGGGCCCCTGGTCCCATTGCCCCTCCCATGCAGCCATCCACACAGGCTAGAGCAGTGAAAGGGCCCTCACCAGTTAGTTTTGCACGATTGATCCCTCTGTTGAATAAATACCCTAATAGAGTGGACGGGAGACTGCTCCTGGGGGGCTTTTCTGAAGGCTTTGTGATACCTTACATAGGGACACCGCGAGCGCGAGATGCTGAGAACCTGAAATCAGCTAAGGACAACCCCGAGGTGGTAAGAGCAAAAGTTTCCAAGGAAATGGAGTTGGGGAGAGTAGTTGGCCCCTTCCTGCAGCCACCGCTCGCTAATTTCATAGTCTCCCCCTTGGGTGTAGTCCCCAAAAAAGAATCTGGGGCTTTCAGACTGATACATCACCTGTCCTACCCCGATGGAGAGTCGGTCAACCACAACTTGGAAGAAGGGGTGTGCTCAGTGTCTTACTGCCCATTTGATGTGGCCATGGATTTGGTAAGAAGGTCTGAGAAGGGTGCCTGGCTAGCCAAAGCAGATATAGAGTCGGCCTTCCGCCTCTTGCCGGTGCACCCCAGCAACCAGCATCTACTGGGTTTCAGATTAGGTTAGGAATACTACTATGACAGGTGTATGCCTATGCGGTGCTCCATCTCATGCGCGTTTTTTGAGGCATTCAGCACTTTCCTCCAGTGGGTACTGCAAGCAACAGAGGGGGTAGAAGCTTGACCCATTACTTAGATGATTTCCTGTTTGTGGGTAAAGCGGACACGCCAGATTGCGCAGAGGCATTAGCAAAATTCCAGAAGGTGGCTGAGCATTTAGGAGTGCCCTTGGCCCCGGGGAAAACAGTAGGGCCAGCGCAAGTATTAGTCTTTCTGGGAGTAGAGATCGACACCAAGGCAGGGGAAGCCAGGCTCCCGGCAGATAAAGTCAGCGAATTGGCAGCTCAGATCCGGATAGTATTGGGTCAAGAAAAGGTATCATTGGAAGACATACAGAGCTTGCAAGGCAGATTGAACTTCACTACCAAGGTGATCCCCGCGGGTAGGGCTTTTGCGCGCAGATTAGTCAGGACAGTTGTCAAGATAAGACGCAGACACCATGAAGTGAGGCTGAGCATGGGGGTACAGGATGACTTGAAGATGTGGGGGAGTTTCTGGAACAGTTTAATGGCTCTGTAATCTGGAGAGACCCCTGGACTAGCAGCCAGGAACTGACGCTGTTTACTGACGCGTCGGGCAGGTATGGATTTGGCGGGATCCTGGACAGAGAGTGGTGCACAGAGAAATGGCCTAACGCATGGAGGAAAAGGATAACAGCTAACATAACTGTCTTAGAACTATTCCCGATTGTGGTGGCTTTCCACCTCTGGCCAGCCATGTTAACTGCAAAGAGGGGGGTCGTGTGGTCCGACAACCTGGCCGTGGTCCAAGCTATCAACACACAGTCAGCCAGCTGTGTGCTTGTACTATGTTAGCTCAGGGAATTAGTGAAGGTATGCCTGTACAACAACGTAGAATGTAGAGCTAGACACACGGCCGCTGATGCTCTCTCACGTTTTCATTGGCAGCGTTTCCAGGAGGCATGGCCGAGAGCGAGGGAGGAGATGACACCTTTCCCGGCTCGGCTCTGGCACCTGCTGTGGTGGCGCAGCGCATTAGAGAGCTAGGCGAGCTGTCCCTGGCACCCCAAACCATGAGGAGATTCCATGCATGCATGGAGAAATTCTGTGAAATCATGGGCCCATGGGAGCAGGCGGCCTTCGCAAGGGTGGAAAGAGTTCAGACATTTATGATATGGGCCAAAGATGGGGGGAAGAGCCATTCTTGGATAGCTGGGCACCTGTCGGCTATCGGGCACCACGCCAGGCTGCTCAGACAGGAAGACCCCACTGCATTGTTTATGACCAGTTGTGTAACAAGGAGGGTTTTGGCAAACGCACAGTAAGGCTGTGCCAGATACAAAATGAACAAAGAGGTTGCCAGTACTGTGCAATAGTTTGTACTTTTTACAAGGTGTTTGAGCAGTAATTTACTCAACCCAAAGACCACTAGTTCAGTCTGAAATTTTTTTATGAAAGATAATTTATTCCATTGGGTTTTTTTCTTTTTATTTTTTCTTTTTCTTTTTCTTTTAACTTACTTTTTAGGACAAAGATTAGTATTCAATTTGAACAAAGAAATAATTTGGATGAGTGTTTAGCAAAGACTCATCTAATGTTCAACATGTGAAACACTTGTTTCAGATAATTATTTCAATCCACAAAAAACAAACCAACAATGTATCAATACCAAAATTACAACATGAAAAAAGACACTTATCGGACAACATTCAGACAATAGACAACAGATAAAGAATAATGAGGCTGGTGAAGAAACCTCTAATTTCAATTCGAGCTAATTCAACTAAGGCCTATTGCAGAATCTCTGCTCAAGTCGTTGATAGGCCTATACATACAAATGAAAACAAGCCTGTATAGATATATCTTTTTTACATATACGACCACACACTAAATTTTTTGTTTACAAGTTTGGGGGACTGTTGGTCGCAAAACAGAATAAATCAAATTAGCGGAGAAGGGAGGGGGGTCGACGCGTTGTTTTACCTGTAGCAAAGGCTCAATCCTCCTTCATTCGCTCCTCGCTCTCTCGGGCGGAAGACGCCGTATACTCTGGCATTGTCAATTCCGTGGGAACCCGGAACCGGATATAACGTAGACGCGGTGTTCATGGGAGATGTAGTCTCCGCTAATTACGAAAGTCACTCCAGTGCGGGTGTGTTTCGCTATTACATATTTAGGATAGCGATGAGTCAGGGAATGCACCATATGCACATCGGGTGCCCGATTCTTAATTGTTTCGGCAGGTATAGGTGTATATATGTGTATATTGACCACGGTTGTAGTCATCAATGGCTTCATGGGAGTTGTAGTTCTAGCGCTCAGAAAGCATTCTGTATGTCCTTTGGTTGCAACAGGGACTCGTTTAAAATTGGGAAATGCCCACGGAATTGACAATGCCAGAGTATACGGCGTCTTCCGCCCGAGAGAGCGAGGAGCGAATGAAGGAGGATTGAGCCTTTGCTACAGGTAAAACAACGAGGCTTTTTGCCAAACGCCCCATTGCATGACGCCCGCTACGAGCGTGACCTGTTTTTAATCCTTTGACTCACGTTTTCTGCCGGCAGCCTTTTTTGCCACATATTCCGACCATGCGCGATTATCCGCCCATAGGAGTAGAACACTGGTTTCTGTTTCTCAGTTGTCATGGTTTACACGCCATGCAAATCACACACTCGTTTGTCTTTTCTAGGATTCACCTATAAATTGACTGATAAGTTGGATCATATTTCCGGATTCTTCCAATAACTTTGATATTTGGATTATCTACACAAGCAATAATGTAAGTTGCTTTTCACTTTAAATTCACTGCACATTGTAAGCACGAATTACCCCCATAAGCATTGCAATTGACTGAGGATGGCCCATTTTCTGTTTCAGATTTTATGACTTGAACACTGAACACACAGGTATGATACAAGACCGTGCTGATCAGTATGTGAGTTGAGGGTTTCTCATGTGTGGTTCTGACTGAGTGTCTGTTTACTTATGTTTTTCAGATTTTGTCTGTCGGTCCTGAAGAGAATCCCTGGAACTAAACAGGGATTCGAAACGCGTCGACCCCCCTCCCTTCTCCGCTAATTTGATTTATTCTGTTTTGCGACCAACAGTCCCCCAAACTTGTAAACAAAAAATTTAGTGTGTGGTCGTATATGTAAAAAAGATATATCTATACAGGCTTGTTTTCATTTGTATGTATAGGCCTATCAACGACTTGAGCAGAGATTCTGCAATAGGCCTTAGTTGAATTAGCTCGAATTGAAATTAGAGGTTTCTTCACCAGCCTCATTATTCTTTATCTGTTGTCTATTGTCTGAATGTTGTCCGATAAGTGTCTTTTTTCATGTTGTAATTTTGGTATTGATACATTGTTGGTTTGTTTTTTGTGGATTGAAATAATTATCTGAAACAAGTGTTTCACATGTTGAACATTAGATGAGTCTTTGCTAAACACTCATCCAAATTATTTCTTTGTTCAAATTGAATACTAATCTTTGTCCTAAAAAGTAAGTTAAAAGAAAAATAAAAAGAAAAAATAAAAAGAAAAAAACCCAATGGAATAAATTATCTTTCATAAAAAAATTTCAGACTGAACTAGTGGTCTTTGGGTTGAGTAAATTACTGCTCAAACACCTTGTAAAAAGTACAAACTATTGCACAGTACTGGCAACCTCTTTGTTCATTTTGTTTATGACCAGGGCGGCGCTCAAAGGTTGGGCCAGAGTGGTGCCCAAGTCGCTAGACCAGAGGGCCCCCATTGACAATGAAACACTACAAGGAAAGCTGGAGGCCCTCCATTCGGTTGCCCAATCCGCATACGAAGCAACGCTCTTCGCATCTACATTCAGCTTAGCGTTCTTTGGGCCTTTAGAATAGGAGAGTTGGTGGCACGCTCCACGAGAGAAAACAACTCTTGGGCCCTGCAGAGGAGGGATGTGCGCCTGACAGCTGAATCAGTTGAAATATTCTTACAATACTCAAAAACGGACCAGGCGGGCAGGGGAAGGGGCATCTCCTTGCACCGCTTGGGTAACAACAGTTATTGCCCGGTGGCCCTGTTGGCCGCCTTCCTGTCCTGCCGCCCACGCACAGATGGGCTATTACTGACACACATGGACGGCTCCCCGGTCACGAAATATCAAGTGGAGCAAGTGATGCAGGGGTGCCTGTTCCTAGCGGGTTACACAAGGGGGGGGGGGGAAATACAGCTCATTCCGGATAGGGGCTGTCACCACTGCTTTCAGGAAAGGTCGGTCAGCAGAGGAAATCAAAAGGGTGGGGCGGTGGGACTCCAACTGCTACAAAACCTATGTGAGGCCAGTAAGTGCAATATGTCCTATCAGAAATGACGCAGGCAACAGTTAGGCAGGGAGGAAATAAGGAAATAAGAAGTGTACATATGCCACGGTTTGGTGGCTTTTCTGACTGTACAGTGTTTGAAGTGTGAAAAGTACACGTGCTACGGTTTTTGGTGGCTTTTCTGACTGTACAGTGGTTTGAAGTGTGAAATAAACTAAAGACTTGCAAACCATTGTGTTTTATTGCAGGAACAAATATGTGGGTGTTGGGACACTCCTATGTCGCAAGAATTGCAAGATGGGTGGAGGCAGTCACTTGGAAGCATGGTTTCAACAACACCAATATATCATGGTTCGGTTTTGCGGGAATGCATTAGGCAGAGCTCTTAGGAACGCTGTGCAGGACACTGAAGGAGAATAGACGGCAGCCGAACATCATAGTGGTGCACCTGGGGGGGAATGACCTGGTAGCAGAAGGAAAGAGGTGTCTGCTGGATGCAATGAGGGGAGACCTAAGCATTTTGAGCAGTGAGCTGGGATCGTGTGGCTTCTGGTGGTCAGATATAACTCCTAGACCCATATGGCATGGGGCGAGATCCCATGAGGCGCTGGAAGTTACCCGCAGGCGCGTAAACGCAGCCATGCGTAAACTCACAGAGATGCGGGGGTTGGGTTTCATAAGGCACGGCTTGCTGCATGCGAAATCTATTGGCTGCTGGGAATCTGACGGGGTGCACTGGTCCAAGGTAGGCATGGCGATATTCTTACTAGACTTGGGGGAAGCTCTGGAAGCAGCGGGGTGCAAATAGAGGAGAACTAGGGAGCTAAGTGTTGGGGGCTCTGGGTGCAGCGGATGCCACTCCCAGGGCTGTGGAGGAGTTACAGGGGGATCCCTATACAAGACAGGCACAGGAACAGGACCTGAAGCCTCCAGTGCAAAGCGCATCGTGCAGAGTCATACATGCTTCAAGGGGTCCTTCTTGGGAACTTGGGGTACGACGGCGCCCCGTTAGTCCTTAGGGCGGTTGTAACCTGAGCAACCGGGCGCTTGCCATATAGCACTCCGCCCGGCTGGGGAAGGTGTGAGTTAACTATCCCTTGTTCAGAGGGCGGAGTGGGTGGACGATAGGTCCACCGGTGGGAGGAGTTTATCCTCCCAGGTACAATACCGGGCTATGGACGCTGGTGTTTCTTTGGCTAAACTTCAGGTACCTTGCAACGAGGGGTTGCGGGTTGGACGGGATCGCCTGTAAGATAACCCACCTTTTATTTGTACAACAAATAAACCTGCAGCTTCTTCATTCCAGTAACTGGTGTCTGTGTGTTATTTGGGTTTGGGGCTGTGGGCAGCGGCTTACCGATGGAGATACTATGCAGGATGCCAGAGGTCCCTTCAGGGGACCTCGTAGGAGTGCAGGCCCCGTAGTATGTCCGTGCGCTGCCGGGCAGCCCAGCCTCGGGGGGTGGAGGGTGGCGGGGCGGCGCGAGCTAGGGGGCTGGATAGGGGGTGGGGCCAGGGGAAGGTTTATAAGGGTGGCCCCTCCTATCACGCGCCCTCTTTGCTGCGGCCCCCCTCCCTAGATAGGTCGCATCTCTGGCTGCTCCCCGCCAGCAGTCCGGCCGTAGGCAGCCCCCTCCCCGCCCGGACTCTAGATCCCCTTTTTCATCTCCCCTCCCTACCGCTCACCCGCTGAAAAGGGGGGAAGTGGGGAGGGGGACAGTATTGATGTATTAATGTTTGTCTCTTGTTGCAGGAGGAGTTACAGGGCGATCCCTATACAAGGCAGGAACAGGACTTGAAGCCTCCAGTGCAAAGCCCACCGTGCAGAGTCATACATGCTCCAAGGGGTCCTTCTTGGGAACTTGGGGTACGACGGCGCCCCGTTAGTCCTTAGGGCGGTTGTAAACCTGAGCAACCGGGGGCTTGCCATATAGCGCTCCGCCCGGCTGGGGAAGGTGTGAGTTAACTCTCCCTTGTTCAGAGGGCGGAGTGGGTGGACGATAGGTCCACCGGTGGGAGGAGTTTATCCTCCCAGGTACAATACCCGGCTATGGCCGCTGGTGTTTCTTTGGCTAAACTTCAGGTACCTTGCAACGAGGGGTTGCGGGGCGGACGGGATCGCCTGTAAAATAATCCACCTTTTATTTGTACAACAAATAAACCTGCAGCTTCTTCATTCCAATAACTGGTGTCTGTGTGTTATTTGGGTTTGGGGCTGTGGGCAGCGGCTTACCGATGGAGATACTATGTCTTTGGTGCTTAAATAGTGATTTTTACAGATTTGTTTACTGATCTTTTATTGGATTGCTGTTGTGGTGTTTTGCACAGATTGTTTTTCTTGCAAAGCGATGTTTTTAATCTCATTGATTCGGTTTTTACTTTTAATCTGGGAAATTTTTTCAGAGCTCTTTCTTTTTATTTTGCATGTATGATGTTTACATGGGGGAGGCAAGACTGGAAATTGAATTTGTGAGGGTTGTTGTCCTTTATCTGGCACTCCTTTCTGCTTCTTATTGAGTGCTCTAGCAATTGGTGGTGGCCGGGCCAGCAGCGCATTTGTTTCTGTTATATATACCTTATGCAAAGTGAACATAGGTCTCTGGGTGCTGCTATTAATCATCCGTATGCCTGCCATAGATCGAAAACGTGGAACAACAAAATGTACTTCTTTCTTGTAAACACAAAACCTTCTAAATAATATTTGCATAGCTGTATGCATTTAAAGTGTGCTGTGGTTTAAGCAACAAATTCTGCTATCTAATTTTATATTCGCATCACAGCATGCACGGTGAAAGGTTTTTGAGAGCTCTAGCATTTCTTCATTTTGGGGGCGCACTAACTTGTTTTTACAATTCTAACAACAGGAAAATATATCAGCTACTTCTACATTACTCAGATCCTGTTCAGCCCAACAGTAAAATCTGCACACAGAAAAACATTGAAAATAGTATATTTTAGGGTTAATACACTGCTCCAAAATGTTCTAGCTTGCTGATTATTTTTTTTAAGGGACTTTACTCTTCACACTAATCTTCTCCTTTTTTGTAAAACACATTATCATAAAACTTTTCCAACGTGCATACATAATATGAGCGATTTTGGGAGAAAGTATTTTACAAAATATATTTGGGGAAGCATTAATGACTAGAAATCTATGTTACACATTACCTTTCTATATTTCATTACTTTATCACATTAAACGGCACGTGTGCAATGTGGATTTAATAGAAATTCTTCTTTAAACACATACGTACGTTCTTTCCAACTCTCCGACACTAATTTACTGTTGGCGCCACTTTACTATAAGTGAATTTACAGTACTTCCTACTCTTCATAATGAAACTGTAACATTCACTGGTGCTTTAGTTCTCTTTTCTCTCTCTCTTTCTCTGGTCCTAAATCTAGCTTCTAGGCAATCACTTGAATTCATTCCCTGAAGTTCATCCTCACTTCTCATTACACCCCACCAAACACAACAAAAATTAAAATATTATTATTAACATAGGTGAAACCTAATCCATTACCAATGCTTTTTCTGTCATTGCACAGATTCCAGGCGTCCTCAGAACTATCTAGGACAGTGGTTCCCAAACTTGTCGAGGACTCCCAAAGGGTCTGAGACACATTCCCAGGGGGTCCGCAGGCAGTAGTTTCAAAAGCACTGCAAAGTTCCTTGTATTGTATTGTATATTTGTAAAGCGCAACTGCCATTCCGAAAGGAGCATCCTGGCGCCAGATAGACAGTATGCTAGAGTTATGATTAGAAAACTAGATGACAGCCATTACATAATCATCTGGAAGGGTATAAATCCATGTTTTAAGTTGCTTCCTAAACTGGCTTTCCTGGCTTAGGAATCTAAGATTCTTGGGTATTGCATTCCAAGCTTTAGAAGCTAAGAAAGATAAGGTCTTGCCTCCTTTAGTTTTGTAATTGAATTTCGGCAACTTAATCAAATTTTGGCCTGAAGATCTTAGGGTCCTAGAAGGATTATAGTGAGTGTATCGCTTGATGAGGTACTTCGGGCCTGTGCAATTGAATGCACGAAAGGCTATGACTAAGATTTTAAACAGTATCCTCTTATGTAGCGGTAGCCAATGAAGGGTCTTCAGGGCGGCCGAGGCTGACGATCTCCTAGGTAACTTCAGTACAAGTCTGGCAGCTGCATGTTGTACGCCTTGGAGTTTTTTCAGTGTGGCTTTTTTTGCGCCTGCCATCAATCCGTTGCAGTAGTCAAGGCGTGTGAGGATTAAGGCCACTGCCACCGCCTTTCTTGAGTCGGTGGGGAGGAAGTCGAAGAACTTTTTTAAGGATTTAATGATGTTGAAAAAACTTCCTGCCACATTCCTGACATGCTGGTCAAAGGAAAATTCGGCGTCAAATAGGACGCCCAAATTTCTGGCTGATGCCACAGCTTGTGGAGGCGCGGGGGAGTCCTCTGGCCACCATTTACTAGGACAGAATAGGGTTTTTTTCCCCATAGGAAGAATTTCTGTCTTGTTAACGTTGCACTTAAGGTGGTTGTGATCCATCCAGCGAAAGACATCCCTAAGGCACTTCTTTAAATTTTGCTCGGCGTCGGTAGAATTGTTTTCAAGGGGTACAATAAGTTGAGTGTCATCGGCATACGATGTCACTAGTATGCCGTATGACTCAATTAAAGAAATGAGGGGGACCATATAAATATTAAACAATAATGGGCTCAAGATAGAGCCCTGAGGGACTCCAGATTGCACCTTTTTTTCCGTAGAAAGGAAAGGACCCAAGGAAATGGTTTGGGATTTATCTGTTAAAAAGGAGATTATCCAATCTAGTACTACATCTGCAGTTCTGCAATTCCGATGTCGCTAAGTCTATCTATCAGTATCGAGTGGGAGATGGTATCGAACGCCGCCGTGAGATCTAATAAGATCAAGATGGTGTTCTTACCTTCGTCCTGTAGCAGTTTTATCGAGTCGTGAGTTCAATCAGAGCCGTTTCCGTAGAATGGTGTGGACGGAAACCCGATTGCTGGGGATGGAGAATATTGTGCGTTTCTACATAGCTTTTTAATTGCCTATAGACCACCTGTTCGGTTATCTTACCCAGAACTGGGAGGAGCCTAATTGGGTGTAAATTTGCAAGGTCTGTAGTGGATTTATTAAGTTTTTTAATGAGGGGTTTCACGATCGCTTGTTTCCAGTCTCCTGGTACAACCCCTGTGCTGAGGGAAGTATTTACAATCCCGTTTATAATGGGATTGACGACATCAATTAATTGATGGAGAATTCGAGGAGGGCATGAATCAGAGGGAGCGCCTGATTTACATGCCAAGATTACTTCCCGAGTTTGGGAGAGTGTAGCCGGAGTAAAGTCTCTGATACAATCCGTCATATTCTCTCCACAGTCCAATAGGACGGGTGTCTGAGATCGATAAGGTGGTGGGAAATCCTTTTGTATTAATACAATTTTTTCCTCAAAGAAGTCCGCAATCTGGTTGCAGAATTCTAGGGAAGGTGGAATTTCCGGCTGTAAGGCTCTTAGATGAGTAAAGGCCTTGACGATGGAGGACACCATTTTTTGTTTTTGCTTGGCTTCATTGAGGGCGTTAATATAGAAACCCTTCTTAGCGATTTTGATGGCGTGAAGGTAGAGTTTCCTTTGCTGAAAGTAGAGGCTTCTATCTATAGGATCGTAAGTTTTACGCCAGTTGCGTTCTCTTTTTTTTCATGATAGATGGACTTTAGCTAGCTCTGGTGTAAACCACGGGGCGTTTATCTTCCCACTTTTCTCCCTTCCACGGGAACGTTTAGGTGGTACCCGAGTTTTAATCTCCTGTTGCATCCAATTGTGAAAACATTTAGAGTCCTGTATTACATCTCCAGACATATTGGGGATCTGTGCCTGAGTGATTGGATTGAGCTTAAAATTATCCTTTACCAGTGTCCAATTGACATGGTTTGCTGG
The DNA here is from genome assembly GCF_964263255.1 of Lissotriton vulgaris. NCBI lineage: Eukaryota > Metazoa > Chordata > Amphibia > Caudata > Salamandridae > Lissotriton > Lissotriton vulgaris. Next base: position 436,870,222 of record NC_141687.1, on the reverse strand, counting down.
ATGTTGACTAGGTTTTGCTGGTAATTGAGGACGTATTACCTGGATGTGAAAAGGAATTAAGCTATGGTCAGACCAGATTTGTGGGACGGGTATCTGGGTCTCCAGAAGGGGAAGGTTGGTGCATATACCGTCAAGGGTATGTCCTGCTTGATGTGTGGGCTGTGTAACTTTTTGTTGCAGGTTGAAGATCTCTAGAGTCTGATAAAAATTTAGTGCTAGTGTGTCAGACTTGGACTCAAGCTGTAGATTGAAGTCTCCCAATAGTGTAAAGTATGGGTAGCGAAGAAGGAGCTGCCCTAGAGAGTCACTTAAAGATTCTAAAAACACGGTTGCACTACTTGGGGGGTGATAAATCAAGCCACCAGAGAAGGAGGTGAACTCATTTAACTTAATGGAAAAGCCGAGTCCCTCTGCTCCTTTAAGGGGGTCTAAATTGAAGGTGTGGCATTTTATGTGGTTTCTAAGCACCACCGCCACTCCTCCTCCTCTTCCCTTCAATCTGTCCTGCCTGAAAATAGTATATCCGGATGGAAGAGCTGTTGCTAAATCTGGATTACTATTCTCAGTCAGCCATGTCTCAGTTATAAAAAGACTGTCTAACTCCAATTCCAGGATAAGATCGTATATATCCTGACTATGGTTGCCCATGGACCATGCATTAATCAATCCCCCTTTAAAATTCGGGGTATTGGGAATAGTATTGATTGGGGGAACTTTTGTCTTAAGTGGGGACCAGTGCGAGTTCCAGTGACAAGACCTGCATGAGAATGGCCACTTTATTTTGTCCATATCGATCTTGCAAGGACAACCTGTTCCCGTATTAAAGTTCTTAAGATCGCTCACCAGATATGATAGGGAAGGATGGGATTGGCCAGCCCTTCCTGCGCCTGTCGCGGACTTGGCGCGGATGGGCGCAGACGGGCTTCCTTTGGCGCGCCTCCGTCGCGCCCGCTGCGCCCGCCCACTGCGCGCACAGGAACTGGTATTCCATATATACTGGTGGGGAGTGGTAGGAGGCCTCCCGAAGCTGGAGCGCTACCCGACTTCCACCTCCAAGATGGCGCCAATCCTTGGGACTGATCGCGTCAGCCCTTATTCGGCTGCGCGTGGACCAGGGTTTGGAGTACTGCGAGGGTAAGGGAGCGTGATGGTAAAAACAGAAAGTAAATCTTCCAAAATCACCAAAATAAGTATTTAAAATTTTTAAAAAGGTATCGGCCTAACCCCCGACTTTCCACCTCAGCGGAGAACTGTTTGCATACTAAATCACGGCGCGCATGAGCAAAGCAGGTTTTATACCTGGAGGGCGGGAAAGGTCCCGAAGCTGGAGCGCTACCCGACTTCCACCTCTAAGATGGCGGCAATCCCTGTGTCCGATCGCGTCAGCCCTTACTCAGCTGCGCGTGGACCAGGGTTCGAAGTACTGCAAGGGCAAGGGAGCGTGATGGTAAAAAAACAGAAAGTAAATCTTCCAAAATCACCAAAATAAGTATTTCAAATTTTTAAAAAGTTATCGGCCTAACCCCCGGCTTTCCGCCTCAGGGGAGAACTGTTTGCATACTAAATCAGGGCGCGCATGAGCAAAGCAGGTTTTATACCTGGAGGGCGGGAGGCGTCCCGAAGCTGGAGCGCTACCCGACTTCCACCTCCAAGATGGCGGCAATCCCTGTGTCCGATCGCGTCAGCCCTTACTCGGCTGCGAGTGGACCAAAGTTCGAAGTACTGCGAGGGCAAGGGAGCGTGATGGTAAAAACAGAGAGTAAATCTTCCAAAATCACCAAAATAAGTATTTAACATTTTTAAAAAGATATCAGCTTAACCCCCGGCTTTCCGGCTCAGGGGAGAACTGTTTGCATACTAAATCAGGTCGCTCATGAGCAAAGCAGGTTTTATACCTGGAGGGCGGGAGGCACCCGAAGCTGGAGCGCTACCCGACTTCCACCTCCAAGATGGCGGCAATCCCTGTGTCCGATCTCGTCAGCCCTTACTCGGCTGCGCGTGGACCAGGGTTCGAAGTACTGCGAGGGCAAGGGAGCGTGATGGTAAAAACAGAAAGTAAATCTTCGAAAATCACCAAAATAAGTATTTAACATTTTTAAAAAGTTATCGGCCTAACCCCCGGCTTTCCGCCTCAGGGGAGAACTGTTTGCATACTAAATCTTGTATAATCAGCAGTTTTCAGGCAACAACAAAAGTTCCAATATAACTCCAGTGATTAATGTAGCTGCTGGAGAGAGATGGGAATGTTGTCCAGTGGCAACTTTGACTCATCAAAGATAGCGCAGATGGTAATATGCCTACTGCAAAGGAAGTGTACCATGCATTTCAAATCTTTTTATTTTTTGTGCATAGCTCAGTGGGTTACTGCTTAGGTCACAGAGATTCTGTTGTTACTGTGCAGTTCATAAGTTACAATAGTAATCTAGCACAGTGAGCTATAAACTGCCATCAAAGACCTGCATGCAAACTGCATGGTACAAATCAATAAATTATGTTTTTTCCCATTCTTTCATTATCCTGATGCTACTAATAAAGGTTTGTTTGTGTAGAAATAAATTCTTATTAGTAAAGACAATGCTAACCACTTTGTTATGTGCTGAATCCTGACCAAATGCTCTTAATAAATGCCTATCAATGTGGTTGACTTGTGAATCCGACACCTTGTATTGCCCCTTGCCTTAAGTAACATTTTCTATACCCTGACTTACATATGTATGATTCATTGACTCTGTTTGTGTGTGAAGTAAAGTGTTCTGACACACTACACTGCTATGAGAGGTGCAATAAAACAAATGAAATACATGTGACAGAGGCACTGTTGGAGAGTGATAGTGAGAGAATCATTGAAGAGCTCCAATAAATATTGTCATGTCATGGTGCATAGTAGGTTCATCATTATTATGCTTTAAAAGCGAATACAATTCAATATATAATGTAATGTGGGTTCCTTGTAAAGCGCACTGTTACTCTACCCGAGAGTCCTGGCACTGTAGACCGCTGGGGAACCCGTCCTGGTTTTCTCTGTGAGATGGTCCCTTTCTGGGTATCTCCAGGGTGAGACCAGACATCCCCGGCGTCTGTAGGGGGCCGTTGTAGAGATGAGGCAAGCTTAATGCCCAGAGTTACCGAGTGTGTTCCCTGGTTAGAGTAGGTACTGAGGCGAGAATTATCGAGTCCGTTGACCCCTAGTCCACGACCCTGCCGCATCAGGAATTGAACCCTGGTCCCGGGCCGTTCTCTGCTTACAGGTCTGCCACCTCTAACCAGTGAGCCACACCTCTCCACTATTGACAAATGTTTTATAGAATGCACCTTTTGTCCCCCAAAGTTTTCTTGGGGTGGGAGAGCCCACCTAAGCAACCTTTGTAGTGGTCAATCTCACTAGCTACACTTTGTGTGCACTGTACGGGGATCCCAGTCCGACCGTGGCAGGAGTAGGAGCCTTGTACTGCGAAATAAAACCAAACATTGAAAAGTTAGTGGTCGATATGCAGCACCAACCTTCCCAATGAATTCTTTTCGATTTTTGAAAACATTTTCCAAGTAAAATAATAGAATCTTTAGTAATTTGAGTATTTGTTTGGTGTGCACTTGTTTGTGTCTTTTTTGTGAATTACTTTTTTAATGTTTGAAATTTAAATTGTACACTTTGCTTGTGGGTTCCTGTCTTCTAGCAGTGACTCAATGGGGGTCCTCAGGAGTCAAAAGGTTGGGAACCACTGATATAGACCAATCGCTATTTCCGAACTGAAGAACTGCTCACTAGTGCTTTTTTTTAAAAATGTGTTTTTATTGTTGCCTCATAACACCTGGGTACATAGTGGATCAACCGCTGGCGTGGCTTCAACATTCAGCCACGGTCAGCCGTGCGCGCAACATTTCTGTGTACAAACTTGTGGAATTTGATATTTCTTCCATGAAACAGTACAGATCAGTCAAATATGTTCTCAGACTGGAATCCTATAATCGTGTTCCGTGAGGGAGAAAGGAGGATACTAGTGGGTACAGGAATTCCCGCCTTGGTGGCATAGGATCGGGGTCTGTACAGTTCTTATAACTGTATTACCAGTAACTGGGGGGACATAACTGTGGAGGGGAGCATATAGGCGTTGGCACGAGCACGGTAGAAGAAAAAAAAAGCAGGTGTCCGCTGTCGGGAGACAAGGGGTTCCCTCAGAGTGCACCCATATCAAGGCGGCGCAGTCAGAGAGTGGGGGCATTCAATGATAGTGCATGGTGGGACGGTCAGTGTGGGGACAGGGTCTTGACCAGGAACTATGTGCTCACTCGAGTGGGGGGGGCGTAGGCGGGTCTTCTGTGCGCAGGCACTGCCGGAAGCTATGTAGGAGCATGGCCCATTCCATGGAAATGGGGTGTTTACGCGCACCCCTGGCTTCATCCTCCCTAAGGGCAACCTCCTCCTCCGCCGCCCACTTACAAACCGCTCCCATCCAAGCTGCTATGGGGGGACCTTCCGAGGATCGCCAATGCATAGCTATGCATCTGTTTGCCAGCAGTAACGCCAAGGACACGAACCGCCTGTGTACAGGTTTTTGTTTAGGGACATGGAAGATGCCTAGTGCACTGGATTCTCAGGAGGCTAGTGTTGTGAGGCCTGTGAGATCTGCCAGTGTGTCGTGCACCGTTTTCCATAGGGAGTGGAGGTCGGGGCAGCTCCAAAACATGTGACGGAAGGCGCGCCGGTGTGAGGTATGCCCTGTGTAGTATATAGTATTGGATGTTTTTGAATCGAGCATTCAAAGAGACGCGTTTTGGGGCCTCAAGCGCCTTGGTCCACTCTGAGTCGTGTAGTGCGCGACCAATGTCTTCCTCCCATATGGCCCGTAGGGCCGTCAGGGGGGCGTGCGAGAGTTCCTGGATTGATTTATACAACCAGGTGACCAAGTGGCGTCCCACTCCCATGTGTAGGATAGTGTGTATCACTGGATGCGTGTCTGGTTCACCTGCCCTGAGATTATGGTAGGGGCGGAATCCCTCGAGTAGCTGTCGATGTCTGAGGAATTGACCTGGGGGAAGGCCATATTCTGCGACCAGCTGAGTGATTGGTTTCAGCTGTCCTTCCTCGAAGAGCGATTCCATATCCGTGATGGTGCAATGTGTCCACTCAGCCAACATTGGCGCCGAGAAATAGGAGTCCTGTCTGGGGCAGCCTGCCAGCGGTAGTAACGGAGAGTATGGGGTCCTACCAGGGGCCATCCGGTGGATCCGCCTCATACATTGATGCGCTATCGTGACTTGGAGGGGGTACGTTCATCTGGGTTTGGTGCACGGGAGGAGGAGACGGGTGAGCTCCGGGGTCGGAACCCTACCGGTCGGGGTAACAGTCTCCTGGGTGTAACGGTCCGCTGTCCAATACGATAGCCATTGAAGCTGCGCCACCAGGAAGTAAGACTCGAAGGAAGGAGCTCCGGGTCCACCTTGTGTTGTGGGGAGTTGGAGGGTTTTCAAGGCCACTCTGTGTCGATTCGCGCCCCAAATAAGGGTACCTAGGAGAGAGTTGAGGTCCCAAAAGAAAGATCTGGGCGGCACCACCGGCAGGTTCGTGAAGTGGTAGAGAAGTCGGGGGAGCATCACCATTTTGGCCAGGGCTATCCGCCCTATCGGGAGCTTGTTCCAGAAGGCTATAGTCGGGCGTAGGTTAGCGAGCACCTTCCGGTGATTGCTGTCGAAGATGTCTGCCGGAGAGTGGTACAGGCGGATACCAAGGTCCCCGGGAGCTTCCGCGGACCACAAGAGTTTATGGGTTCCCAGCCCGACGTCGCGGGGAGGTAAGCGCGGGTGGAAGGGGTAGATTGTGGACTTGTCCCAGTTCACCTGGAGTCCCGAGGCGTCCGCGAACTCTGTCAGTGCCACTCCTATGGGAGTTAGATCCGCCTCTATGTCTCGGACATATATAAGGAGGTCATCTGCGTACAGAGAGACGCAATGCGTATTGTCCGCGAGCGGGATACCCCAATGTATTCCCTCCTGGCGCAGTCTGACCGCCAGGAGGGAATACGGCCAGGGCAAATAAAAGAGGTGATAGGGGGCACCCCTGTCTCATGCCTCGGCGAACCTCAAATGCAGGAGAGATGTGTTTCCCAATTCGCACTCGCGTTGTTAGGTCGGTGTATAGGAGGCGAGTGTATGCCATGAGTGTCGGACCAACGTTGAGATGACTCAGGATCGCAAAGAGGTACGGCCAGGTGAGAGTGTCAAACGCCTTCTCCAAATCCATAATCAGGCAAGCGGCGCATGGGAATCTGTCCCGAACCTGATCCTGAACATGGAAGACGCGGCGGATGTTCTGTGAGGTGTTCCTACCCGGCACAAACCCACATTGGTCAGGGTGGACCAGTGGGCGTATGACCTGGGTGTACCTGTCTGCCAAGATCTTCCCGAGGATCTTGCAGTCCACCGACAGGAGTGTGATAGGGCGATACGATCCCAGTTGGAGTGGGTCCCTGTGGGATTTGGGGAAGGTCACAATCACGGATTCCCACAGTGACTGGGGAAGCACTCCCAGATGGAGGGCTGCCGCAAACATCTGAGCCAATCGGGGAGCCAGGAGGGCAGAAAACGTCGAGTAGTACTCCAGTGGGAAGCCGTCAAGCCCCGGGGCTTTATTCCGGGACAGGGCACGTAGTGCTTGAGTGACATCCGAGGGTGTTATTTTAGTGTCAAGCGCGCGCTTGTCAGTGTCCGATATCGTGGGCAGAGTCAGTGATTCGAGGAAGCGGTCCACGCATGATGGAGTGTAGCGGGTTGGGGCCTCGTATACCTGTACGTAGTGGTGTTGGAACACCAGGAGGATCTCGGCCTGGGATCGCACTAGTACGCCTTCCGGATTGATAATATCCGTGATTGGCTTGATCTCGGTGTCCTGCCTTGCCATCCAGGCAAGCATTGCCCCCGTTTTGTCCCGTTCTTTGTGGACTCTGGAGGCGTAGGCCCGAAAGTTATATTTCCGGAGATCGGCGCAGGCGCAGGCAGCTTGGTATACCAACTTCGCCTCGGCCGTGACTGCGACGTGCTCTTCCGAATCATCGGTTCGTTTCGTAAGCGTAGCCAGGCGCTGTTCCGATGTGAGGAGTGTCTGCTCTAGCGTGCGGCGAACCCCTGCAATTTGTTTGATGCATTCCCCCCGTGCCACCACTTTGAATGCGTCCCATTCCACTAACGTCGATGATGCCGAATCCACGTTGTATAGGAAGTATTCCTGAATGCCGGTTTTGTGCGTGTCTCTGAAGACCTGGTCTGACAAGCAGTCCTTAGGGAGGCTCCAAGTGGGGACCTGTGGGTGTGGGGGGCACCAGATCAGGCGTAGAATGTGAGCATCATGATCCGAGAGGACCCGACCCAGGTAGTCCGAGGATGTTACCTTCGGGAGGACCCGGAGGTTGTGAGGAATCGAGTGGAATGAGTAGACACGGGCCAGTGGGTGTAAGTGTCGCCACGCATCAGTGAGCACCCAGTGTGTGGTCCAGGCTCTAAAGAGTTCCGCTTGTCGGGGGTTTGGGGAGCATGCGGGGGGGTGTGATCTGTCCAAAGCGGGGTTCAGTGTGCAGTTGTAATCACCTCCCAAGATCCATGGAATTGCAGTGAATTGGGCCAGGACTCCTGTGAGGTGATCCCAGAATTTATCTTGCTCAGTGTTAGGGGCGTAAATGCTGCCCAGGAGGACCCCTTGCCCGTTTAAGATTCCCTCTAATAGTGCGTATCTGCCCTCCCTGTCAACCACCCGTCTGAGTGTTCGAAAAGGGGTGCCTGGCCTAACCCACACTAAGGCGCCACATGCGAATGCTGAGTAGGTCGTGGCGCAAAAGGTCCCTCGCCATTTGGCCTGTAGTCGGCCAAGTTCGGTAGCGTTGGTATGTGTCTCTTGTAATAGTGCAACGCATGCGAACATACGTTTGATGTAAGAGTAAACAGAGTAGCGTTTGCTAGGTGTGTGGAGGCCCCATACATTCAGTGTGAGGACGTTAACGTCCGACTTTTGGAGTAGCCATTGGTAAGATATCGTGCTCGTGAGCGGGACTCCCCTGTAGATCCCGAGGACAGCGAGGTCATGTGTTTCGTGTGTGCATCTGCGCGCCATGCTTCCATATGTGCGGGGGAGAGTCTAACGGGGACAACAACAGGTAGAACCAAGGGTGGGGAACAGTCCCAATACCAGGGATATATCACGGGGTGGCATATCCAAACTTGTGTCCCACTAGGGGAGAAATATAACAGAATTCTGCGGGGGTGGCAGCATGTGTTACTGCCGGGCTTTTCCATGGATCGGGCTTTTTGCAGGAGAGATGTCCATCGCGCGCGTCCACATACAGTCAACTGGTCATGCCTCTTTGGCACACAAACATCGCACAGCGCTTTAAGCAACCAAGAAAATAGGATACAGCAATTGTCTTTTGGGTCATCCTGAAGAGGTGCCGGGTTGGCCAGCCGGGGTAGTGTCCGTTGTATGTACAGCAAGTAGGGGGGATGAAATCGGACCAAATCCTGACATTGTGCGGTCACTGTCCCGGTCCTTCTCAGGGGTGAACAGGTGCGGTTGGCTTTCCAGGTCCGAAGCTTGGGGAGATGTGTGCAGTTCAGTCACCGCTCTTAAGGCATCACGTCTCTCCTGCATGATTTGCGTGAGGTCGGGCGAGCCCGAGGGGGAGGATGCCTGACTTTTGGAAGGGCTTGTCCGGGTGCGGTTCGTGCCTCGTCTTCTGGATCGCCGCGAGTCACTGTTGTGCTCTGCTGGGACAGGCTTAGGGATCAGCGGACAGTGGAATTCCGCCCAATCTCGTGCCTCCTCCGCCGTGGTGAAAAATAAGGCCTTCCCGTTGTGGAGCACCTTGAGGCAGGCCGGGAACAGTAGGGAGTATTGAAGATCATTCGCGCGGAGGCGCCTTTTAACCTCTAGATAGGTCGAGCGCTGCTGCTGTACTTCTCGGGCATAATCCGGGAACACCATGACCTGCTGATCCTCCACTTGCAGGGGGCCCGCCACCCAGGCCGCTTGAAGCACCGCATCGCGGTCTCGGAAGTGCAGGAACTTAGCCAGCATGGGGCGTGGAGGGAGACCTGGTCTGGGTTTCCGGGCAGGAACCCTGTGGGCCCTTTCGATAGAGAAGAATGCTGACCGCTCCGACTCGGGGGTAAATGATCTGGTCCATGATTCCATATAGGTTAGCGGGTCCGAGTTTTCAACCCCCTCCGGCAGCCCCAGGACGCGGATGTTGCAGCGTCTCGAGCGCCCTTCCAAGTCGACCTGCGCTCCTCGAGGGCCGCCACTCGTCTTAGAACCTCCTTCATGTCTGCTTCCTGCGTCTTCACCGCAGGCTCAAGCGCGGCCACAATCCGCTCTCCCTCCTTCACCCTGTCCGCCAGCTTACGGTGGTCATCACGAATCAGGCTGATCTCCGTCGTCAAGACGCCAAATCGTTCCTCCATTGAGAGCCGGGACAGTTCAATACCTGCTAGCACCTGGTCCAGTTTCGCCGACAATGAGGGATCCGCATGTGGCGTGTTCGCTTGTGTCCAGGTCCTAGTGTGCGGCATGTTCTCGATTGCCGTTTCAGGGATGGCAGTCGCCTGCGAGCCCCTCGGTTTCCCCATTGGTCCGAGGGAGAGGGCGCCACGTCGCCGTGGAATCCTGGATCTGCGGGTCGTTGGGCCAGGTGCCGACCTAGTGGGGGTCAGGTATTCAGTCCTCGCTGGAGCCGAGGTGCTTCTGGGTCCCTCGCGGGGCGCCCCAGGTCCAGCGCGCACCGAGGGTCTGGTGGCTTCGGTGGTGGTGAGGGGGGGGGTTGCGCCGGTAGTCTCAGGCGCTCATCAGCAGGGGGCACCCCCCGTTGTTGTCCAGGCACTCTGGGAGAGAGGGCTCCTCGTCGCCCTGAGCGAGGCAGATGGTTGGTTTTTCACCCCTCCCCCCTCAGGGTAGAGGACTGTCTACATGTCAGGAGTTGGGGCCGGGGGGGGTCCAAGTGGTAGGCGCCCGTGAGTCCGGGGTGGTAATGGCTTTTCCCCATTGCGGCGTGCCACCGCCGTAGTCTCAGAGGGATGCCGCCGTGTCAAGAGGAGGCCCGCGCCGAGCCCGGTATCTGGGGCTCCTTGGGTGCCATGTCTGGGTCCGGCAGCCCGATCCTTGGGGCCGTTTGCAAGATCAGGTTCGTTCAGGCCTTTCCGCCCCTCAGTCCGGGGAGTGGGGTGGCGGGCGTCCCCCAAGAGGCCTCAGAGGGGGTCCGTTGACCGCTGGGGTGTTGGTGTTGGGGACCCCCAGGGAGGGGGAGGGGGTAAGCAGACACTCACCGCTCGCGGAGACGTTGTGGTCATCAGAATGTCCAGGCGCCGCGCTGGTGGTGTGTCCGCCTCTGCCCCTCAGTTCTCCTGAGTTCCCTGTGATCAGGGCTGCAGTCGGGTTGATACCCGGACGGACTGGGGCGCCGGTGGAGTGAAGCTCCGATTCGGAGGCTGCCATCTTGCGCGCCTGCAGGGGTGAGCCCGGTACGCTTCTGTGGGCCAGCCGTGCCGCCCGGCCAGGGAACTCCGCGGCCTCGGCTCGTTTGTACTGTCCTCCAGGCCTCCGGTCCGGGTGCAAGAGCTCAGTGGTGTCAGCCTTTGGTGGCCGGAGTCGCGGCCGCCATTTTGCAGCTCAGCTCACCGCTCCGGCTGGGAAGATGTCCTCTGCTGGCGCCGCACTTCAGTGACATATTTAACAACAAGGGGTGGTGATGGACAGAGTTTCTGAATTAAGCAGAATACTCTCACCCAGTCAAGAGATCAGGGCTAGATCCAACACCGTTTTTTAGCTCACTGCACCATCCCAGCTCAGAACCTGGCTATATGCAAAGTAGTCTGTTCCTATCCTGTTCCCTTTTCTGAATCGCACTTCAGTGACGGCCGCGGTTCACCTGGAAGATGCCTCAGGTGTAATCGCACTGCTGGTGACTTTTCCATTGGCTGAGGCTCCCGGCGATTCCTGGGAACGGGCAGGATGCGAGCCCGATCGCGGAGCCTCAGCAAAACACAGCCGCCATCGTGGCTTGCTAAGCCACGCCCCCAACTGCTCACTAGTGCTGTAATGTAATGTAATGTAAAAAGGATTTGTAGAGCGCTGCGTTCACCGGACGGTTTCTTGGCGCTGATCACTAACCCATGAAGAGGCAGAGAGGGGAGAAAGGAGAGCATTATGTATAGACACCACGGAAAAGGTGAGTTTTTAGGAGAGACCGAAAGTGAAGGTAAGAAGAGGAGAGCCTGATGTCTAGAGGTAGAGAGTTCCAGAGTGAGGGGGCCAGGAAGGAGAATCTAAGGCCTCCATGCTTTTTTCGCCTGAACCTAGGTGTCTGGAGAAGGGCGTGATGGGAGGAGCGGAGGTGTCTGGGGGGGGCGTACGGATGAAGAAGAGAGGAGATGAAAGAGGGGCCGATGCCAGCCAGGGATTTATGGGTTAGGCAGCCAAGTTTGAACTTGCAGCGTTCCGACACAGGAAGCCAATGAAGGGCTTTGAGGAGGGGACGGATGTGGTGATGTTTTGGCTGACGGTAGATGAGACGGGCAGCCTGATTCTGGATTAACTGAAGTCTCTTTATTTGGTATTGCGGAATGCCTGCGTATAGGGCGTTGGCGTAGTCAATCCGGGAGATGACTAGCGCCAGCAGCGCCAAGGTGAGACCTTCAGTGGTCAGGAAGTGAGCTATTTTCCGGATTTTTCTGAGCTGGTGGAAGCAGGAGGATACTGTGGCACTGATCTGATGGTTCATGGAAAGATCTTGTGAAATGTAGACCCCTAGGCTTTTTACTTTTTCGGCGGGACTAGGAGGGGGGCCGAGGGAAAGGGGCCAAAAGGTGGAGTTCCATGGGTTGGCTGAGCCTCCGACAAGAACGAGCTCCGTCTTGTCGGGGTTGAGCTTAAGGTGGTGAGCGCCCATCCAGTCACTGATATGGCAGAGGGTGGACTGGAAATCCTGGGCCGCTTCCTGCGAGTCAAGGTTGAAGATGAGCTGGATGTCATCTGCATAATTAAATGCAGTGACATTCCTGCCCCGGAGGGAGCGGATCAGGGGGGTAAGGTATAAATTAAAAAGGAGTGGGGACAAAGACGAGCCCTGCGGGACTCCGCAGGTGAGTTTCATCCTATCCGCCGAGAATTGGGAGATTCGAACAGATTGGTGGCGGTTCGTCAAAAAGGAACAAACCCAGTCAAGGGCCGTCCCTCCAATACCAGCCTCCTTGACACGGTCGACCAAGATGGAGTGGTCGACCGTGTCAAAGGCTGCCGACAGGTCCAGTAGGATTAAGGCTTGGCTGGCGTTAGAGTCAGCACCTCTGCGGAGTTCCTCCATTACAGAGAGAATGACCGCCTCGGTTGAGTAGGCTGGTCTGAACCCAGCCTGTTGAGGGTCCAGGAAGTTGGAGTCCTCAACGAAGGAGCTGAGGATGCTGGTGACATATGACTCAAGTACCTTGCTAAGGTAGGGAAGGAGGGAAATGGGACGGAAGTTGGCCATGATTGTAGGATCGGCGCTGGGTTTCTTCAAGATGGGTACTACTTCCGCGTTCTTAAACTGACTGGGAACCTCGCCGAGCAGAAGGGAGTTGTTCAAAAGGGCCAGTGGAGGGGTGGGACAGGCTGAGAAGGCAGCCCGGAGAATCGCGGGGGGGCAGCAATCTGTGGGGGAACCAGAGGAGACTTTTTTAAGCAGACTGATGAAGACTTCTTCTGATATCGGGGGGAACTGAGTCAAGGATTGAGGGTTGACAGAGGGTGCAGCCTCAGTTGAGGGTGCAGCCGGGGGAGTGGAGGAGATGCTGTTTTTGATTTTGATAATTTTTTCTATAAAGAAACAGTTGAGAGAGTCACAGAGTGCTTGAGACGGAAGGGGTTTGAGAGTTACCCTATCCGGGTGTGAGAGCTCGTCAACGATTGCAAAAATATCTTTTGATTTCTGCGCAGAGTTAAGGATTTTGGTGGAAAAGTAAGCAGTTTTTGCAGCTGATATGGCTAGTTTGTATTCTCCCAATAATTTTAGGAAGAGTTGTTTCTTTACAGGGTCATAGTTTCTGCGCCAGCGGCGTTCGGCCTGGCGGAGACCTAGTTTTAAGGTTTTAAGACTATCAGAAAACCATCGATGTGCGTCGTGGGGGCGCTTGGATTTTATTAGTTTAAGGGGAGCAACCTTGTCGCTGGCCTGTTCTAGCCAGTCGACTAGTGCAGCTTCTTGGGAGTCGATGGGGCCTAGAGTGACCAAAGCCGAGGGTGATAGAGAGGTGAGGAATAGGTCAAGGTCTGCTTTGTTCCAGTTGCGAGCTTGGAGGCTAGGGCCTCGGCTGCGCGGGGGCGGGGGAGGAACCAGGAGGAGAAAAGAAATTAAATGGTGGTCGGACCAGTGACAAGGTGAGATCGTGAGCGACTTGATTTCAAGGTTATAGGTCCACACCTGGTCAAGGGTGTGTCCCTTGGAGTGAGTGGGTAGATGAATGTGTTGGGTACCGTTAAGCCCAGTTAAAAGATCGGTGAAAGCCAGGGATTGAGGGCTTTCATGGGTATCTGCCGGCCAGTAATTGAAGTCTCCCAGGACTAGGAGTTTAGAATTGTTGATGGTGAGCTGAGAGAGCAGGTTGTGGAAAATGAGCCCGCATTGCTATCGATGCCCAGGCTGCTGGCGCAAGACGCCTCTTAGTTCCCATTCTGAATAGTTATCAAATAAAGAGACGGGCGCTGGATGCAGGAATCAAGAACAGAGTTTAATTCTCATGAGGAGAGCCAGTCATTTCAGACACGAAGCAAGGTGTCATCGGGAGGTGCTCTAACAAGTGAGCTGAGACTCTTTCTTTTATACCTTACAAAACGCTTGAGAGTACAATCAGGACAGTGTGACGCAAAGGAAAAGACATCCCTATAATCCTCGTGTCAATCCTACCCCACATAAGTTCACAATAGGGACCCTTGACCTGCTGATAAGAGGGGAGGGCAATCACGCAGCTGAGTGTTCCGTCAACTGTTTAGGATGTGTGCGTCTGATCATAGCCCAGGGGGTGGGGTGGCTAGGATCAATAGTGGGTCCTTTGAAGAGGAGTGACTTCATACAATAAGGGCAGTAAATGGTATCTCCTGGCTTAGGCGATGGCCTCGGACATGTGTGGTCAGCCGGACTCGGGGGGGAGGGGTCATCAAAGGAGTGGTATTCATGCTGCGTGGACAATCGAGCGCGGAGGGAAGGCTTGTCAACAGAGGGGCATTCATGGAAGGAAAGGAGGTGTTGGTCAGGCGCGGCCGTGGCTCTCAAGGACAGGGTCTTGCAGAAGAAGAAGGTTTTACGGCTTGCCCATGTGGGGAGAAGGGAGGGGGGGAGCCAGGGTGGACACGGGGACAGAGTCACATAGAGAGAGAGAGAGATCTTATGACCCGTACAAGAGAGAGAGAGAGGGGGCAGTCAGGTGCAGCTGGGGAGGGCTATGTCAGCTAAGGCGAAGGATGCCTCTTCAAGAGGGAATGGGGGGTTTTGTGCGGGTCAAGCAGGAGAGTTGCCTTTCACAGCAGGGTCGCGCAGAGGGAGAGGGTTTCATGGTCTATGCATGAGAGAGGGGGGGGTGTAAGATACGCGCAGGAGAGAAGCCGGGGATTCCAATGGGTAAAAGGCCATGGTGCCTAGGATGGTTGTGCATATGCATATAGGTATGGGCTCTTACTGGCAGAGTGACACGGTCAATAGTTTACGGTATTCATGGTGCTCACAGGGAGAGGAGTGGGGGAAGAAGGGAAATGAATGCTGTTTATGTACATCAATTACTTCAATTTCCACAGTCGCCCCTTTTACATTACAGCGTTCATTTTTGCAATTGAGGGGGTTACAGATAGACAGGCATCGTTGAAGAATTAGCATTCGTTATTATTAACATTTTGGCGTACAATCATAGACAGTGGAGGTGATGGGCAGAATGCAGCACATGGGAAATTGCATTTCGTTGTGTTCCTGACAATTAAACGCACTACATAGCATAAATCTTCCTAACTTAAAAATATGACCAATGAACAGTTTTGACCAGGTAGTTGAGAGCGGAATTCAGTTCAATACACAAGATCTCTTCGTCCCAGTGTCTTTTTATCAGTGAGCCATCACTGGTAGGCTCTAATCCGGGTACTTTCGTTGGCGCTGTTGAGCACCGGCGGTGGAGCTATAGGTCCAGCTCGGTTCTATCCTTATGCGTGGCAGGGTGCGGTCAGTCCTCTGCTGTTAGACCACAGTCCTGTTCCCTAAACAATCCGTTTTTGGTGGCGCCTTATGCTCGGCACCTATATTTTCCGTGGCAACACCCTATTCCCATATGAATGCAGTTCTTCCTTTTGGCAAAAAGTCACGCGGGAAAGAGGGTGAGGGTGGTTCAAATAGTCGATAGGAGGGAGAGCGGAGTTGGGTCAGAGTTCCTGGGGCACACAAAAGGGACCAAGGGAGCAAAGGATAACAAGCAGGCAGGCCCATCAATCGGGCCCAAAGAAGGGGGACGGAGACTCCAGGCACACGTGGGTTAGCAGACGGAGGGCTTCAAGGCGGCCCGTCATACTTCATTTTCCACGTTGAAATTGCGGTCTCGTCCCGTATCTTGTTGCTCTGCAGCTCCACCTTTGGTCGAGGTCACACGTGTCCCAAGATCTGCAGTCAGGCTGTACGTCACATCTGACCCATCTCCTTCGGTGATCGTGAATCTTTGAATAGGTACAAGACAAGGTTTTAGAGAAATGGCAGAAGAAGATATCTACGCATGTGAATTCCTCCCTCAATTCTACGCATTTGAGAGTTATGCTCATCGGTCACAGTCAGAGGTCTATTACCAAGCAGTGCATGTGTCAGCATTCCTACTGAGTTTATGGCAGGTTTATTCATCGTCCTATTTATAACTCAAGTGAGGATAAATGAGATTCCCATCAACTGTGCATTACATCATATTCAACGTTGCGGAGCATTTCCCTTCAGGACTGGCTAACCTTTTCAAACAGGGCGGGGGCGCTATCATCGAGAGTCAGGTAAAGTAAGTCTTTCTTGAGGGACTCATGGTCATCATGTTTATACCTGGGACAGCAACTGGGGTCTATCAATGGGCGGGGACGCTTCGGGCATTCGCGCTTGGGTGCAAAAGGGGTGGGGTAATCTGGGCATTGGGGGTCAAGCTGGACGTTGGCGTTCGTCTCTGATGAACAGAAAAATAAGGTGCCATTGACATACAGTTCCCCTATAAAGGCCGGATTGGGGGACCTTAGTCGTCTTACCTGTCCTTTCTTTCTCAGCCAATTCGAGTTCATTTATTTTACAGAAAGGAGAGGTAGTAATATGGCGACGTACAATCAGTTTTAGTTTTGGTCAATTTCGCTGAACACCTTCGTGTTCAATAATTACCCAATCAGACCGGTGCCTGTGAGGCACGATTTTACCATAAGAAGGAAGATGAAATAAGGAGACTCTCATAGAGTGAGAGTTGTCCGCAATCTAAACGAGCCATTTGGTACACGCATGACATGTAGTGAGAGAGAGAGAGAGAGAGAGAGAGAGAGAGAGAGAGAGAGAGAGAGAGAGAAAGAGAAGGGGAGAGAGAGAGAGAGAGAGAGAGAGAGAGAGAGAGAGAGAGGGGGAGAGGGATAGAGGAAGGGAGAGACGTGTACAAAAATAGGTCGTTTGGTGCGTTCACAACACAGAACAGTAGGAGGTCAGGTAACAGAGAGATGTAAACAAAGAAAGAACACAAACCCCTACAGTACACACACACACACACTCAGACGAAGGAAGACAGTACATGTATCACATACATAAGACATTCGCAACAAAAACATAAAACAATAGTTGGCCAACGAGATCTATATGTTTTTATATCCTACTTATCTTTTACTATCCTATTTACCTACGTGCTTAGCTCTGTCTGCCTTTTCCTCCCTTTTCCCTCTCGCCTGTTATCTTTTTGGGCGTTCTTAATTGCCAATACTTACACCTCGATCAGTCGCTCAGAAAGTAACCGGGTTGCGCTATTTACCCACGGTTGGATCTTAAACCATTTTTCAGTTCCTTCCTTTGGTGGGAAGTACTCCGGGCTGAGGCAACGGCAAGTATTGATCGGGAGAACAGTCGGACAGCTTGGCTAGATCTATAAGAGTACGAGAAGGGGGAAGCAGTACATTTTGAACATCAGCAACATTTCTAATTCCCCGGATTGGTGCGGTCTAGGTAACCCTTACCCTTGCACTTCTCTTTTCGTCCTTTCCCTACCTAGTCAAATGTCTAGTTACATTCTTCTAACGTGTTATTTCGAGGCAATTTTTCGTCATACGGTACCCGTCAAGTCTCTCTGTCAGTCCATCCTCCCAGTCGCTATGTTCTGAGGAGATACAGTCATGTCAAGTCTATGTCTTTTTAAGAACTTATTTGTCATAAGGACTATGCTCATATTCCCTTCTTCCCTTTCTCATCGGCGGTTCGGTCATCGTCCTTCCATACTTCAGCCAAGGTTCCGACGTGACCTGCAGAAGGGGGGGGGGGGGGGGGGGGGAAAGAAGGGGGTGGGGGGGCAGCATTCAAACCACATCAGCATGCAGTAATCCGGAAATGTTTTTACCTACCACATACTCGACCTATCTCCACGTAGTGCATTTCTTTGCCATCTCAGCGTTTAAGCCTAGACGGACCAGAAATGTCAGATAGATAATCACTGACGATCTGCGTATCTACATGAGTTGCTTGGTCGTAACCCCTTTAGGTTGCGTGCAAGGGTGGCGGTCAGGTGGCATTTCTGTGGCGTCGTTTAAAGCTTCTAAAGCACTTTTCCGGCTGCTTGTGACACATAATGTAGCTGCTATATATCGGGTCCTTTTTAACCTTCAGCCTTCATCATACTTTCCCGTTGCTCACAGTAGTAATACATTCAAAACTCATTAATGCAACCGCTACAACTATGCTTTCTTTTTCGAAAATGCTTTTAATAAAAAGTGCTGGTGTATAAAATACAGGCCTACGACCCAGTGGACCGGCCACGGAGCAGATTGGAACTGTACATAAGAAGAACAAAGTTGGTGGTAATTCATTGCATAAA
Source organism: Lissotriton vulgaris (assembly GCF_964263255.1). NCBI lineage: Eukaryota > Metazoa > Chordata > Amphibia > Caudata > Salamandridae > Lissotriton > Lissotriton vulgaris. The sequence continues at coordinate 436,852,153 of NC_141687.1, read as the reverse complement.
GTGCGGCAGTGCAATAAAATCGTATAAAACTTTACTACAGAGCAAGCATGATGCATGTCAAGGATTCAGTCATATTTAATTAATTCATTATCCATGTGCTCGTTCACTGTCTAAATTACATCAATTCATTGTTCCCATTCATAATAAGTACCCACCCTAAATCAGTTCATTGTTAAAACACATGATCAATATCTGTATTGCTTTCTTCTCTAAGTACATAATCACTATCCATCTTATCGACTTTCATTGTCCAAAAATGCATACATATCTCAGAGCACCAATATTCGAGCAATCCGGGCGAACAGGGAGTTCGAAAGTTCCGTTTTCATGTATCGGCGCCATTTTGGGCGAGGTCAGGCAGGTTCCGGTATAGTCAGAATGTCTCCGATGACTCATGGTTCGACCAGAACCTTCTGTTGGCAGTTCAAAATGTTTTTCGCAATGTGGTAACAGTCTAACAAATGGACCATCAGTCAAAGAGTGGGGAGGGCAACAACAAGTTTCCTACCGGGTCATTCTGGCATTCCACCGGAACTGAACAAGTCTGTACTTTGGCTGTGTTTTAGCCATTTCCGAACTGAGGCTGGCGCCGGCAGGAGTGTGTCGACGTCGCGGGTCCCAATGAGGGGGGGACGGGGGCACCCATGCTGAGGGGTCGGGGGCCCCCCGGCTCTTATAGAATCTTCAAGGTTGAGGAGAGACGGTATGGGGCATGTGCCCGCCCCGGGCAAAAGACCGCTTTTCGATGTGGACCCTCTTTAAGTAAGAGCGTTGGGGTGTCGCTGGAAGCCTCCACCTGGAGGGAGGTGGGGGAGGCTCGTTCGCGTCACCTCCCCCTTCCAGCGACCCCTCGCCGATCCTCGGCTCCGCCGTTTCGATATTGGCCGTGCCGGCTATTGAAGATGGGGGGGGGGGTGGTCGGTGGCTGAGGCAAGACAGCCCCCCCCCTTTTTGACATGTGGCGGGACTACCTGTAACTGTCCAGGCGTTGTCGTGTGGCTGGGCTACCTGTAACTTCCAGGCGTGGACATGTGGCGGGACTTCCTCCAACTCTCCAGGAATTTGAAATGTGGCGGGACTACCTGTAACTATCCAGGCGTCGGCATGTGGCGGGACTACTTGCACTTGTCCAGGCGTTGACATGTGGCGGGACTACATGTAAGCGCCGCCGCTCTTGTTTGTGGCTTCGGCCTTCTTCGCGGGCCGGTCCAGGCGAGAGACAGAGGGGGGGGGGTGGTCGGTGGCTGAGGCAAGACAGCCCCCCCCCCCCCCGTGGCCCGCAGGGCAGCAGAAGAGGAGAGAAGGAGAGGCCATCACCGTTTTCTGGGCCGTCCGCCCCACAGCCTCCCCTTCCGACTGCGTCCAGGCGAGCCCCGCATGCCTCGAGGCCTCGCCTACCGGATGGGCGTATCCGCGGACCTGTGGCATTTCGGGAGTTTCCGGAATGGGGGTAGGTACCTATTGATTTGTATCTATTTCATGTGACCGTTATTTGGGCGTGGTGGGCAATGAGGCAGACATGTTTAGGGCAGGAATAGGCAACGGAACCTAGTTACCTCGTGGCTTGCCTTGGTGTCAAGCTTGTATTCCCTCGCCATTTTTATGTTTCTTATTACGGGTTATTTCTAACGTTTCTTATTTTATTTTTAGCGAAGTTGATAACTCCTCAGTGGCCTACTGATTTCGCTCAACTCCTTTTCTTTTTATTTTTATGCCATAACCTATTATAAGCTATAGCGACTAGTCCACACTTTAATGAACAGGTCCTTATTAGATGTGCCCTCCAGTGGAGCTGGATGGTTCGACTCTAATAAGCGGTCCGGGCTAAACAGGCTACCAACCAATGGGGAGAAGATAGGCATGACGGATTACAACGGGGACAAAAGTCTGCATTACCTATCTTATCACGGCGGGCAAAGACTAGGCAGAATATTTCTATTCTCCGTTGTTTGGCGGCGGTGAATACCTCAAACGAACCAATACCGAACAATCAATGTTCGGCCAATCAAACAATCAGTGGGGAGAATAAGTGGGCACGAAAAGTTATCGTTACCTACTCTTTCTCTACCTGCAAAGAGAGACCTTGTTCCTCCCCGTTTGCAGACAGAGAATCTCCAGACAATAATCCACGAACGGTAGTTCGGGAAACAGTGGGGGAGAAAGATAAGCACGACGGATTACAATGGGGACAAAAGTCTGCGTTACCTATCCTTCACTGCTTGCAGAGAGAGAGCCTGTTGTTTTCTCCGTTTGCAGACAGTGAATCTCCAGAGGGTTTCAACAAAGCGTAATACTAGTATTATCCAAAACAATCATTTCACAATTTGTCGCATTTACGCGACCTTACCCGGACCGGACCGTGTGGGCAGTTCTTCGCCTTCCTCCTTCCAGCGCCCGATCGTTCTCTTGCTCCGTGTAGCATTCCTGTGGGATTCCAGTCAGGACAATAGGTCACTCAAGAGAGGTCCGTTCAGAATTGGCGAAGTTCTTTTGATCGGCAGCCGGGCTAGGGCCCTCTCAACGCAGGTATACTCCGATCATTTTAGATGTTCGCTTCTTCGTCTGGATCTCTCTTACCGAACCTTATGTCACTGATGGACCCCGCGTTGGGACGCCAATTGTGGAAAATGAGCCCGCATTGCTATCGATGCCCAGGCTGCTGGCGCAAGACGCCTCTTAGTTCCCATTCTGAATAGTTATCAAATAAAGAGACGGGCGCTGGATGCAGGAATCAAGAACAGAGTTTAATTCTCATGAGGAGAGCCAGTCATTTCAGACACGAAGCAAGGTGTCATCGGGAGGTGCTCTAACAAGTGAGCTGAGACTCTTTCTTTTATACCTTACAAAACGCTTGAGAGTACAATCAGGACAGTGTGACGCAAAGGAAAAGACATCCCTATAATCCTCGTGTCAATCCTACCCCACATAAGTTCACAATAGGGACCCTTGACCTGCTGATAAGAGGGGAGGGCAATCACGCAGCTGAGTGTTCCGTCAACTGTTTAGGATGTGTGCGTCTGATCATAGCCCAGGGGGTGGGGTGGCTAGGATCAATAGTGGGTCCTTTGAAGAGGAGTGACTTCATACAATAAGGGCAGTAAATGGTATCTCCTGGCTTAGGCGATGGCCTCGGACATGTGTGGTCAGCCGGACTCGGGTGGGAGGGGTCATCAAAGGAGTGGTATTCATGCTGCGTGGACAATCGAGCGCGGAGGGAAGGCTTGTCAACAGAGGGGCATTCATGGAAGGAAAGGAGGTGTTGGTCAGGCGCGGCCGTGGCTCTCAAGGACAGGGTCTTGCAGAAGAAGAAGGTTTTACGGCTTGCCCATGTGGGGAGAAGGGAGGGGGGGGGGAGCCAGGGTGGACACGGGGACAGAGTCACATAGAGAGAGAGAGAGATCTTATGACCCTGTAATGGCCGGATTTTCTGTTTAGATGGGATCAGCCCCCAGGGGCCCCTATGACCCAGCCAAAACGTACTCACCTTCCGTCCTCAGGACCACCTATCCAGGCACCTGGTACCTACCTGAGGATAGGGAACTCGCAATATACAAGCTCATATTATCAAAAACACCACTACATCTATAGGGATACTAAGAATACTCACTGATTACTAGGGATATCCATACCCTACACCACACTTATTTACATCAGTTGGTCTCGCGGCCACCCTGACCCAGACCGTTCTACCCTAGGGCAGATCTGACACACAATCTGGTGCGTCTACACACGGGCCTGCAGAACCCAATGCTCCCTTTTACACGTCAGTGTCCCTCCTGACGCTCTCACTTATTTTAAGCCACAATCTGGTGGATTTACACGCCGGTCTCCTTCCCGACGCTCTCATTAACGCCGCATATCAACGACGACCACATTCCTATGAACACCTATACATATATATATATATATTGGGATATTATCTCAGCTGTCTACTTGGGATGAAACTACAATAATAACTTTGAATATGGGTCCAGATTATTGTGTAATACCTGCTCTTGGCATCAAAGGTCCACTCACTCCCTATTTATGTGATCACCACTTACCTGATTGGGATTACTCATCCATTCACATATCTAGTGCTCACCTAGGAGCTTCATTTACCTTCAGTGAACAAGAATAGGGGCTACACACCAGTTGACTGAGTTGTCTCTTGATTTAAGCGCTCCTACCCCCCCTTTTTTGATCCATCAGTGGCTCAACAGCAACTGGCTTGAAGCCAGGATAACTTTATCATGAAAGAACTCAAGCACTGTAGTTATGGGGATGTTTATTATTACACTAATAAAATACACATATACAGATATGAAACTGACAAAGACTATAGGTAGAACACACCGCTTGAAAGAGAAGGATTAAACATAACAGGAACACTCCGCTGAAAGGGAAAAGATTAGCAATGCAAAAGCCCAGGGGATAAAGATAAGATTAAGATGCAAGTGTAAAGTAAATTAATATAACAGGAACGCCTTCACCTTATTAGTGTGTAGTCTTGTTCTAGCTGTCATCTGGGTTCCTCTCTCGTCTGTGCCTTGGGTCATCTCAGACTCTCTCTCTCTCTCCTGCACTCTTGGGTACACCTCTGCGCTGATCACTCTGTCTCTGGACTCCTCTCCCCCACACGAACTGTCTCTCCACCTTCCGTCTTCAATCTTTAATGGTTCCTGCCGCTCTGATCACCGTTCATTCCACTATCTTATTCACTCTGTCTCTGCGCCAATGTCCAATTCCATCTGCTCCCATAGGTTAATCCACGAGCTCTCCTCTATCTCTTCTAAAAGGCATTACTTCAGACTCCAGCTATTCACACCTCCTCCTGATAAGCAACTGCTTCTGACTGCTTCCTTCAGTTCCAGCTCACTATTCAACTCAGCTCTTCTCCAGATTGAACCCTCTCTCTCTCTCTGCCAACTCCACTCCACTGCTCTCCTCTCTGCTGGACTCTCTCCTCGACTCCCTCTCTCCTCGACTGCTTCCTGCTTGACTCTCTGCTTGACTGACTGACTCCGCCTCTGCACTTCACAAATATAGAATGCTGTTTCCTCATGGAAAGTTCCATCCATCAGCCCGCCGCTTACCAGATCTCTGCACCACTTCGCATCAAGGACACACACCCAGCTGGCCAGCCTTTTGTGGTGTCTTCAACACAGAGAATAATACAGCCTACCGATAAGGGCTGGCCCAGACCGGTTCTCTCCAAGTGAAAAACAGCCTTAACTATAAACTTCGCCTTTGCCCTGAAAAGCCTCCCTGCTTCCATCAAGATGGAGTCTCTCTAGCTTTAGGCCTGAAAGGGGTGAAATGCTCCTTAGCTCTGTCAGAATACCTACATACACCATACCAATGTGTCTAATATGTCAAAGCCAATAGGCAATAGACAGGTTAAAGTCAAGAATAAAGACATATTAAGCAGCTATCCTCTTCTAGGTCTGGAAAAAGGGCTTAAAAGGGCCAACACAGGCTAAGAATACCTATACTAGATGCGAGCAAGATTAATGATCTATATCACTGCTAAATAAAGCCAAAAACTCTGCCATTACAGACCCGTACAAGAGAGAGAGAGAGGGGGCAGTCAGGTGCAGCTGGGGAGGGCTATGTCAGCTAAGGCGAAGGATGCCTCTTCAAGAGGGAATGGGGGGTTTTGTGCGGGTCAAGCAGGAGAGTTGCCTTTCACAGCAGGGTCGCGCAGAGGGAGAGGGTTTCATGGTCTATGCATGAGAGGGGGGGGGGGGGGGGGTGTAAGATACGCGCAGGAGAGAAGCCGGGGATTCCAATGGGTAAAAGGCCATGGTGCCTAGGATGGTTGTGCATATGCATATAGGTATGGGCTCTTACTGGCAGAGTGACACGGTCAATAGTTTACGGTATTCATGGTGCTCACAGGGAGAGGAGTGGGGGAAGAAGGGAAATGAATGCTGTTTATGTACATCAATTACTTCAATTTCCACAAGGTCACCAAAGTTCGAATAGAAATTGGGCATAGATTGTGGAGGACGGTAAACCAAAATGCAGGTAAGAGGGGAGACAGAAGATTCAAGTCTGATTCCCAGACAGTCCACCAGAGGGATGTTGAGGAGGGAGAGGGAAGTGAACCTGAGGGAGAGATTGATAATGGCGGCTACGCCGCCTCCTAGTTTGCCGGCAGGCCTATTGGCATGAAGTATATAATACCCTGGAGGGGTGGCTGCTAGGATGTCGGGGGAGGAGTCCTCAGTCAGCCAAGTCTCGGTTAGGAGAAGAATATCGGGTCGGTCCGAGTCTAGGAGGTGGAAGATGTCAAGTTGGTGTCTGACAAGTGAACGAGTATTAAAGTACATAATCGCTAATTCCATATTGGCGGGTGCCTGAGCAAGTGGGGGTTTAGGAGGAGAAGGATGAGCTGAGGGTTCGGAAGTGAGAAGGGACGGGAGGGACTGTAGCTCAGGAAAGGTACTCCGGGGTTGATAAATACCTAGTTGTTGCAGGCATGTGGAGCTGGTGGTGTCCAGTGACCTCAGTGAATGTAGGGCAATCAAGTCCCTGGGAGTGAGGGTAGTAGATTGGGCAGAGTGACATGGCCCGGGCCCCGTCCGGTCGCGGACGGGCGCAGACGGGCTTGCCTTAGGCTCGCCTTCGGCGCGCAGACGGCGCGCCCGCTGCACTCGTCCGCTGCGCTTCCGGTATGGACACATCCTATATGCTGGTAGAGGATTGGTGAAGGAAGGGGCGTGGCCTAAATAAGTGGGCGTGGCCTGTGCACCCCGAGGAAGGCGGCGGTTCAATCAAGCCCAGCCTCGCCCTCTGCAGCGCTGGATCCGCTGTGCAGGGGCTCGAGTGTCAGGTAAATAACAAGGATTTAAAAAGAATAGAACACAATTCAATTTTTAAAAAGAGCAGTAAGAGCGTGGCTCCCGGCTGTGCCTCAGGAGATTAGTGAAGTCCAGCAGCGCGTGTTATCAGCGCTTTAAGTATGCTGGCGAGCGGGGGGGCGTGGCCTAAATAAGTGGGCGTGGCCTGTGCACCGCGAGGAAGGCGGCGGTTCAATCAAGCCCAGCCTCGCCCTCTGCAGCGCTGGATCCGCTGTGCAGGGGCTCGAGTGTCAGGTAAATAACAAGGATTTAAAAAGAATAGAACACAATTCAATTTTTAAAAAGAGCAGTAAGAGCGTGGCTCCCGGCTGTGCCTCAGGAGATTAGTGAAGTCCAGCAGCGCTTGTTATCAGCGCTTTAAGTATGCTGGCGAGCGGGGGGCGTGGCCTAAATAAGTGGGCGTGGCCTGTGCACCGCGAGGAAGGCGGCGGTTCAATCAAGCCCAGCCTCGCCCTCTGCAGCGCTGGATCCGCTGTGCAGGGGCTCGAGTGTCAGGTAAATAACAAGGATTTAAAAAGAATAGAACACAATTCAATTTTTAAAAAGAGCAGTAAGAGCGTGGTTCCCGGCTGTGCCTCAGGAGATTAGTGAACTTCATTATGCACTATTTTCCGTGCACCTTGTGTTTTTCCAGCGCATTCTGCTGCTTACTTGGTCCCTTGTTTACGAGGTGTTAGGTGCAATGTTGATGGCACCTAATAAATAACGATGCTGGGGGTATGCTTTTATATTAGGATGTGTGATAAATAGAACCAATGAGAAGTTCAGTGCACCAAAACCGTAAGGCCTGGTATTTTCTGGAACCTTATCTTTCTTTGAATTCCACCAGGTCCTCAGGGGATGCAGTTTTATCACACCCAGTATGTACTGGATGCAATAAACATCACCAGAACATATAATTTCGATTTGTGCAGTGTTTCCGCACATATCAGAAATTATGTGACCACCTGTAAAGCACGTCATGAATCATATGTGTTTCTGTGCTGTTTAAAATCAAGCACTATCATTAAAAAGTGCAGTTTCTACCAGTATGCATAGACTAAGATTTCCACCATGTTCTCTAAGAGAGGACTAGTTGATCATTTGGTGGAATAAAAAATGCATGAATTCGTTACTTCTGAACTATTAATAATAGACTTCTTAGTTCTTAGAATAGTGCCCCCTTGCTTGTATAAAATACCAGGAAATAATCTTTACTCATGATTTCTCAGCCTTACTAATTATTCCCAGTGGTTCACCACATTCTGGCCATGTTGGGAAAGCCTTCAGTTTTTCAATATAAATACAACCTGACAACTAAAGCCAGACTAGTCATATAGTGCTATAAGTGTATATAAAATGTGAGCATTCATATTTTTCACTGACTCTCATGCTTGCATGACACATGAAAAGCGCTGTACAACCTTTTCCCTCAAAGAATTTCAATCAATCAATCAATATTTCTAAAGCGCATGGCTACTCAAAGAGAGTTTCTCAGCGTTAAACATAAAGACTCTGCTTTTTACTAAGCATGACCAATAGTCGGCTGTGGCCTCAAGTCAAGGTGTTACTCCCTCCTTCTTCTACAGTCTATCCCTGGCGCCGGGAAACCCATTGTGGGTAGCTGTGCGCGATATAAGCTTAAATAAATGAATAAATAAATACATAAGATGGGACAGACAGACTTGGAACAGCCAAGGTGCCTATTTACGAAAATGTCACGCAGTGCAAGCGCAGCAAGTCACCTTGCTGCATTGCGTGACAGGGAAAAGGCAGGAATACGCTGCACTTAAAGCAATACAGTGCATCCCTGGCCACATTATGGCAGTCTAGGGCCAACGCAAGCGCCCTTGCACCATAGTCCTGTGTTGCCTGCAGGATTGCTTTTGTGCAGGAAGGGAGAACTTCCTGCACAGAAACAATACAGAGAGGCATATTCCTCTTACACATAAAAAGAGGAAGTAACGAGGAGAAATAAAGGAATTACTACTTGTTATGACTCTCCTGGGAAGGTGTATCTTTTTGGTACATTTCCAGGTCTACCAATTCTGGTAAATCTGGGACTGCATCAAAAACCATAGGAGTTGCATGAGAACACCCAAGCAACACTCATGAAATGCCTTCCCAGGGCCGAGTCTGGCAACGCAGCGATTTGTGCTGCGTTGCCTTACTCGGCCCTGTTTGGAGCCACTCAGGGCCATGCAAAGGGGCCTATCGTGGCCTCATAAATCATATGTAAGGTTTGTGACGCTCTTGCACCATGCTTTATGGTGCAAGAGCGAAGCAAACCGGCTCACAAATAGGCTCCCAGGTTTTCGACAATATTTGAAATTCCGCCAATGATGCGCCGCTACTAATTTTCCAAGGACGAGAGTTTCATAATAGAAAAGGACCTGTCAACCCGCCTAACACGTTGATAGCGGGGCACAGTGGCAAGATGCTGCTGTCCCAAGTAATGATTTTGCCAATGGTATTACCGATGCACCAACCCCTTAAGATATAATGGGCCATTCCCATGTAAAGCCTTATGCAGAAAGCATAGTATTTTTAAGTGAATACGCATCTCCACCGTCAACCCGTGTAGGGAAAGAAGGTGGGAGGTAACGAAAGACTGTATAGGCACATGGAAAGCAAACAGTCTGCAGAGTTTTGCACCAACTGTAGTCTTTTCAGAGTCTTTTTAGCAACACTCACATTAAGCACATTGCTGTAGTCCAGTCTAGATAATGATCTAGTTTTTTGTGTCGGCAAAGGAAAGAGACCGGGAATTTCCTTGTGGCATTTAAGTAACCAGAAACAGTAGGTAGCAAATGTGGAAATTGTTATATCCATGGGGAGCTTATGATCCAGAATTACAAGAAGGGTCTTGGCATTTTAGAAAACATAGCTGATGTGTTCTTTTGAGAAAAATCTTTTTAAAGTGTTTTTTTAAAGTTATTCATACTCATTGAGGATAACTGTCCCACTTATATTTGAAAAGGTAAAACTATGTAGCTAGCAAAAAATGAAAACATTAAATAGGGCATCATTTAAAAATCATTTTACTTGCATGACAATATTCTGGCTGAACAAGCAACACCAGGGACTGTAAGATCACCCGAAGAGTGTGCAAGATGAGCTCAGGATAAAAGCTAGTAAGACATTAGTCCACAGGGAAACAGAGATGATGTTCACTGCACTGTTCCCAATATGGGGTGCACTGACATGGTTGATTATGTGCATCATGCCTGCCATAGTCTCTTCACAAGTCGGCTGGATCTGATCCTCTGGTAGCACAAAGCCATGTACCCCTTTGTCTCTCAGCTCAAAGGTGTATGAAAAAGGTATTCCCAGATCCGTCGCCCAGTCTCGAGAGGATCCAGAGTTCGAATCTGTGGTGAAAACAAAAAACATAATCCATGAGATACTTTTTTCAGAATCTTTTGAGTTCTTGCATCTCAGCGCATGGTGTAAGTACAACCTATTCTAGAGAAGGCACAAGGCAAAGATGAAGCCCACGCTGTTTACCCAGCTGGCACTGCTGCTATGAATACTGTGCCCTAGGCTATGCCCTGTACCAAATGCCTTGCAGCTGAGCTCCGCTGCCAGGCATTCCCGGTGGACATGAAGGAGTGGACACAGCACAGCTTGGGCAGGGGGCCGAGTGTATCATTACACTCCATTGAAAATCCTAGTTAAAGGAACTGAGCAGTTTTATTCTAAAAGCATACACTATTTTCTGTAAAAACAGCAATTCACTGAAAGCGCAAGTTAGCGATCCGACTCCGAAGCACCCCTGAAACTTCCTAGTTATGTACCTCACCTGCCCTCAAAGATAATATCATAAACGACATCACGAATAACATAGCAATACCATTAATGTGGCATAAAACCGCACCTCAGCATTAATGATGGTGCAATCAACTTGCAATAACCGAGGACAACTGTTGCAGAGTAGCACCTTTTTGCTTCCATGTAATCTCCGTTTGATTTATTTAATCTATAGTGGACATCTGTTGACTGACACTTCAGATTTTCATCCCCATCTAATTCCAACTGTGATACCACGCCAGTGATGTCATGAATTAAGGCCTGAATACGTCAAATGGGATATTATTGATGACTGTCATGAGCAGTGCATTGTGGAGCATCATTTTTTGACTTCCAACTTCATAATTGCAAATAGCCAGCAATAGAGTAATGCATTGAGAACATGCCACAGAAAGTGTTTCACATGCAGATTACAGACTCCAAACCCAATGAGATATTTCAGGAAGGTGGTGCCTGCTGCAGTGGTCTGTTTCTAACCTGCAGGTTAATAGTTTCAATAGCAGTAAGATAGCAGGCAGGATAATGTAATGCCCGTTTACTTACCGATAATATCCATTACTCCAAGTCCATGTCTTCCCCATCACAGTCCTCAGGTAATCTCTATTCATGCAGAACCTAATTACCAAAACTTGACTTTTCCTTCCCAATCTAACATGTCCCCCATACCCATGAGTAAAAATACACCACTTCCTTGGAAAGACTTTGTGAAATAACAAAGCACAGACAAAAATCAGTGGACCAGGGGGAGAGGCGGGTGGGACTCAGGACTCGGAGTAATGAATATTACTGGTAATTAACTGGGCATTACAGCCCTCATGTGTGAGTACTGACCCAAACCAAACCCTGATTTTCAAACAAACCACACCAAGAGATTAACAAAACTGGTGAATCTAATGAAACAAAGGACACAAAAAATCCCAGAGCTTTCTTACACTGTAGGCTAACCCACAGAACTCAAGACTGCAGTACCAAAATCGAAAGAAATATCCCCACACAATTGCAAACTGTAATGGGTTATGAACAAGTGGGGCATAGCCCAAGTGGAGCAAAACAATGTCCCAAATGGGAGCCCCATTAAAGGCCACCCAAGAGGAAGGAACACCCCTAGTAGACCTCCCTGGGAAAGACTCCGGGACAGGTGAGCCAACAAAGTAATAGGAAGGAGAAATTGCCAACTTAATCCAACAGGACAACATAGAGAGGAATGGCTTGCAACACGCCACGCCATGGGAGACAAACCAGGCATCAGACTTGCGGAGCACAGCAGTGCACTGCAAATAAATGGAAAGAGCCTGATGTACATCAAGGGAATGCAAACGCACCTCCTCATCAGACCCAGGAAATGGATAAAAGGTAGGCAAAGCAATATCAGAATCAAATGAAAAGAAGACACCACTTTAGGGAGAAAAGCGGGACTAGGATAAAACACTAGCTTGTTTAGAAAAAAAAAAAAAAACTAAGAAAAGGAGGGAAGGACAACAAAGCATCAATCTCCCCAAACTGTTTTCCCCCAGAAAAACAACATTGGCAGAAAGAAATGTTAAGCCAGCAGACTCCAAAGGCTCAAAGGGAGCACCCTGCAGAACCAAAGGCAAGTCGCAAAGTGGCCTAGGGAATGCTATACCAGCCGCTGAAGAGAACTCCGCAGTGCAACGAGTCACCAGAGAGGCAACATACAAAACCCCCTCCCCACGGAAAGCTTTTACAGCCGCTTACTGACTACGGAGGGTAGAATTATCAAAATCCAGCTGAAAAACATCCAGATGCAACTCCAACACAGCCGTAGGATCACAAGAGGAAGAAGACAACCATTTATCCTGACACCAGACCATGCCAATGGTAGTCCTAACCCTTAAGTGTAGTTATCAGACAAGACTGCTGGAGCAGCACAGCCACATCCATAGAACAACCCAGTTCTAAGAGGGACTGCCCCTGAAGTGCCAAACCACAAGTGTCAACCTGTGAAGAGTGTCCAGTGGAAGAAGCTTCTGACCCAGGGGAGCCTGACAGATAGACGGACAAGACAAGGGAACCAAGAGCGCCTCAACCAAGCTGGGGCAATCAACAGAATCTTTGCCTGGTCCTGCACCACATTCATAACCACTCTAGTGAGAAGAGAGATGGGCAGAAAACAAAAAAAAAAGGAGCCCCACGGGCCAGGGAAAAGGCAAAGCATCCACTGCCCAAGCCCTCGTGGAGGGAACTACAAAAGTGGGGAAGAAGGGAAATCACCTTGGTGGCAAACAAATCCAGCCAAGGATGGCCAAACTGACACAGAATGGACTGAAAGATACCCAAATCCATACAAAACGTTACCGAAGATTGAAACCTTCGACTCAGAGCATTGGCAGGCCGGTTATTCATTCCCAGAAGATAGTCTGCCAATAGTGACAGCAGTGGGATTCAGCCCAAAGGAAAATCCTCTTGGAAAGGAGAAACGAGATGGACACATGCCGCCCTGCCGGTTTGGGTAAGAGAGGACAATCTGGTTGTCTGTCTGCACCCACACTGAGGTACGCATTAACAGAGGACGGAAAGACAGAAATTATTTAAAAACAGCTCCCAGCTTCTTCCAATTTCAAGACTAACAAGCCTCCATCTGATCTCATCTACCTTGAGCTGTAGCATCTTCCAGAGTGGCACCCTAATCCCTCACACTGGTATTGGTCATGAGAACCCAAACAGGCAGAGGAACCAGAGAAAAAACGCTCCTCAGATGATGGGGTTCAGCCACCACTGGAGATCCCTGCGGATCTGAGGGGTCACTGGAACCATAGTCTCGTACACCAGACATAATGGGTCCCAATGCCACAGGAGATGGTGCACAAGGGGATACAGGTGTAACCTCCCCCAAGGAACCGGAGACAAGACAGAGGACATCTTCCCCTGACTGCGAAGCCATGTCCTTGCAGAAGCTGATGGGCGAAGAAGGAGAGAAGATAGGTGGGAGCAGAGACAAACACAGCGCTCCTCTGATATCACAACCTCCCCCACGTCCATCCTGAAGCATGCTCCGATGAAGAGGAGATGCTGGGAAGGCTAGACCTGGGACTTCTTCCAGTTGATTAAGAAGATGCAGTCCTGCAACAGCATGGTCACCCTGCAAACCTCTGTCTGGACCTTGGAAAAAGAACATGCTGCAATCATCCTGTCATCCAGATATGAAAAAAGCTGGATACCTTCTGAATGTAAAATACCCACCAAAGGCATTTAAAGATTGGGGAACACTCTTGGTGCCGACACTAGCCCAAAGGGCTAGACCCGGGACTAGAAGGGTTTGCCCTGGACAGTGAGCCTGAGGACCAGCTGCTGAGACAGATGCACTGGGGCATAGAGGTAGGCATCCAGGAGATCGGTGGAAGTCAGGAACTTGCCCTACTTCAAGAGAGGCAGAATCAGCTGAAGAGACACCAGCTTGCAGGACAAATGAGGGATATACTGATTGACCCACTTGAGGTCAAGCAACTCTCCTGACGCCTTCTGCACAAGAAAAAACAGGAAATAATAACTATGGAACATCTCACCAGGTGGGACGGGGACAATGTGAGAATAGCCGTCAACTTTGCTGGGGAATGTGGAGCAGAAATCTTGAAAAAATGCTGAGGAGGAATGTCGCCGTAATTTATTCTGTATCCTTCTGAGACCACTTAGAGGGCTCAGGCATCGGAAATGGTACGAGTTCAAATGTCCAGAAAGAAGTGTAGATGACCCTCCCACTGGATGGAACCTGGAGAAGTCATGCTTTGGGAGGAGCAGGAGAGGATGCAGCAGCAGAGTACCCCCAGCGGTAAATGCCCTTTTTTATCAAAAACCCTGCCTTTGGTGACTGGGTGAACAGGAGTGACTAGATTCCTATTCTCCACAGCTTTCTTCATCATTTTCTCCAAGGCACTGCCATAAACCTTAGACCTTGCATAAGGCAGCCTCAAAAGGACAACTTTCTGAGCATCATCTGCCTTCCAAGAACATATCCAAATGTTGTGACGGGCTGCAATAGCCACACCAGATGCTGCCGATGATGCACAGTGATTGTTAAAAGTGACATCAGAGAGGAAAGGTACCTGTTGCTCCATATAAGCTGGCATAACAGAAACATCTCCACCCCCTGCACCTTTTTGGCCACAGATTGGCAGTCCTTCACAAGGGACTGAATAGCATAAGTGGAGTAGGCATTCCCACAAACAGCAAAGTTTGAAGCTGCAGAGGCACACTTCACCACCCCCTCCACCACCCCCTCCACCTTCTTGTCCACAGTATCAGAAGGCAACTCATCCTCTGATACCACCACCCCCTGAGAGGATAACCCAGCCATAATGCTATCAGTCTTTACTTAGGACAGAAATTTCTCTCCAAAGTTAACCAAGAGTTAACGTTTCATCAAGAAGTGGGCGAATGGCTGCTTCTCAACATCTTTCCACTCATTAGTAAGCACACTGCGAATAGAGGCATGCAAGGGCAAAGAGTCTGTCTCAGACCGTTGACGCTGTGAAAGGAAGTCCTCAGCCGGAACTTGAGCAGCAGCTGTAAAGCCCAAATTCTCTTGCACATGTTGCTGAACTTTATCCAGATCTATGCCCTGCACAAAACGCCTTGATCAAGGATCCATTCTAGGAACCTTGGCTGGAGGAGCCCCACAAGGGCATGAAATGCAGCTTCCACAACTGCAGCAATAATGGCTTGAAGGTCAGGGGACACAGGAACCCTCCAAAACGACCCAGCCATCCCTAGGGTGACCTCCAAGTCACTCATAATGGCATCCATGACACAGCCTAAGGCATAGACAGGAGAATGCCAACACGACTCCGGGCGCACAAAAGCCAGCAAAGAGCAAGGCACATGCACAAGCAAGGGAACCGCAAACACCGTAACCAACCCAACACAGGAACAAACTTCCTTATAAGCTGGCTGGTAACCCAGGCAATGCTGCCCTCATTTCAACGCACTTCCCGCCCGAAACGAGGGCCAGGAAGAAGCCTAAGATGTGTCCAGCGGAATCCTGGAGGCACCACCAGACATTTGCCGTGCACCCACCTATAGCAACATCATGGCAACAGTCCCTGCCCCCAAGCACATAGCATGCATGCAAATAAGTACACACCACACAATTTTGTGTTGGAAAAACTGCTGCAGGTTTATTACATACAACGTTAAGTAATATGGTGGGTTATCTTACGGGCGATCCAAGGGCAGGCAACCATCTGGGCCGCCTGCCTGCCTGATGAACCAAGCAGCACTGGGGCAAGCCCCTTCTGGTGATCCTCCTCCCGGGTCACATGACACCCGGTCCCTTATTACTCACGCCCTTTTCAGGGAGGAGTGTAGCAAGGCAAGCCCCCGGTTATTCAGGGCTACAACTGCCCGAAGGACTAATGGGGTGCTGACACTGTTTGCAGGAACCTCCCATGAGGCTCCTGGGTTTTGGCTCTGGCACCCCTATGTGCCGTGCAGAGGCACCCTTCTGTACCCATTTGCTTACAGATCGCCCTGTAACTCCGCCACAGCTCTGGCGGTGGCCACCGTCACTGACAGGGCCCCCCACCAAAACAGATCCTTTTTCACCGGCAACTTCTCATGTACAGGCCTCCTGCAAATCTAAGGGAATGAACCCTTCTACTGGTGATAGATGAACCCCATCTATATCCCAATAGCCCTTGACGTTAGCCAGGATCCGCTAGTGTCTCATGAAACCAAAAGCCCTTCTGGCCTGGGAACTTGTGCCAAGATCTAATCCTCTTATGGGAATGTTCCACTGCTTCACATGACTCTGCCCCGTGCATCTCTGGGCGGGGCGTATTTAGACACTATGGCTCATGTTGCCCCCTAAATTTGCTGATCTCACCTAGCAGCCATTCAACTAGCACAATGTGTGTCCTGCACACCTGTGCCCCACATCTAAGGGACAGCCGCCCACTTGTTAGCCAACCTCTCCCACACCTGCCTGCCTACTTTTAGGGTGAGAAGGATTATACTTTAGCATTTGCTCAGTCCTTTTGCTTTCTAAATCATGACGTACCTGAGTGTCTATAACTAGAAATATGTGACAATGAGCAAGGGGGGGGGCCCTCCTGCCCTTCCCGGCCTCCCTTACTCCTTATGGGGATCGCCAGCTCAGCTCGCTCTGTGGTGCAACCCCCGAGGCATACCGGCGCAGAGAATGCCTGATATTATACAGTGCCCACTGTCGGTCAAGTGGTGCCTAACATTAAGGATTGACTAAGTCCTACTTACCCTCACCCCAGCATATTTACGAATAGGGGGGGGCGGGGTCTTCACACTGCCCACACTGAGCAGCCCCAGGGGTGGAAAATAACCTGCCCCATTGAATTTAAATGTTTCTGTTGAACACTGTACATGCCAACTGCTCTATTACATAGTAGCCTTTTGTGCTTGACACCTTGTTTCCCCATTTCCTGGGACGGCAGCACACTATGTTGGCTGACAGCGACCCGGCGGGGCTAATATAGCAAACCGGACGCGGCATATAAGCTTAACTGCAGGAACATGCCACCTACCCTTGGTTCTGGGGTGCACCTACTACGCTTCATTGACCAGACGCTTGTACAAACCCCTTTGCTTGATAAACCCTGGTGAACACCTTAATGGTGTAAATCAGGTTTGAAACAATAGTTGTCTTGTGCCCACTATTGAAGGCACCTCACCTTTAGGTGCAGTAACAACTTACGCAGCGCACCCCGCTTGCTTAACTGCCGTCAGATCACAGATGCACAGTACCTACTGCCCATCTCTGACCCTGGATGCTTCCAACCCCCAAAAGTGTCAGAATCCCAGATCCCCTGTTTACTGTTTAGCTGCAGTACACCTTCAGTTGCCCCGCTAGGAGCTACCACAAACCGCAAGCACCCAATTTCCACCTGGGCGTACCTCAAATTGAGAACGGCTTCACAAAGCTGTAAGGCCATCGAGATACATTTTAAACCTATTTACTGGTTGTTGCCACTTGGCACTTTTCTGGTTGCAGCTCTGTGTTTTTGTGAAGCGCGCGTGCCCCGGGGCACAATGTCGCTGAATAGCCGGTATATGTTAGCCACTCACTGATACTTATCTATCGCTAACTGCCCTTACTTGAATTGAAGGATTGCTCGATGCTTCCTAAGGACTGTAGACTAAATGATCCAACCTAGTTTGACCCCAAAGCCTAGGGACAACCCAAGTAGTGATCATGGCCTTCATGGTACATCTACTCCAGCGATGACTATCAACGTATTTGGGACACGGGTCGCAGAAAATGCCCCTTCCAATCTCAGTTTCTATCCCAACCCATAGAAGGATAACCCGGGGGCAGACAAGTCTGTGGGAGCCAGAGGGGAGCATTCTGTGCAAATACCTGACCTTTCCTGAATATTGTGAATGCCAAATGGTCTAGAACCCTGTCGCTGTTTGGCTCTAACGCAGTGTTTTACCAGATTTTTTTTTGCCCCCCAGCACACTTGTTAGATGGCAACTACCACCCCCGCCTGCTGCCCTGGCTAATGCGCTGGTGAGTATGTCATAACTGAAGCGACCTGAAACCTGCCCATGGTTCAGGGGGATGCCCACCCAGACTACATGGTACCTGTCTCTATATGGTGCTAGCAGATGTTCCTCATAAAGGCCCTCGTGCCCAATACATCTCAGTATTTCACAGTGCCTCTCTTTGCGTTGTCATTTCCAGGGAAAGTGTAAAATTATACTTCCCACCATTGGGCTGCTAACCGGTGGTAAAGGCAGACAGAACATGGGCATAACATAAGTTTCCTAGAGTAAACAATAATTATCCTGCACCATGACCACAGGCAGTGAGTGTGGCCCATGAGACATCCCCCGGCTTTGTGTGACCCAAACCCTGACGCACAGTGTGCCAGTTGCGCGTATCATTCTAGGGTGACTCAGCCCTAATGTGCCCCCCTCCCAGGATGATCCCCCGTACAAGGTTACAGACTGATGACCAAGCGCTGAGCCAGCCAATATCACCAGTAAGTGCAACCACTGCAAGGTGCCATGCCAAGGTAAGCCCACCCAGAATGTGCCTGCCGATGCGAGAAGATCAAGCATTCATCGCTTCTAGAGCCCTCACTGTCGATGGTAGGCACGTCCCGCCTATGAAACCACTCTACATGAGCAACGGTTGTCTCACACCAGGTCTGTGTTACCTCAGACTCGGTCCTCTGGCAGGACAGTGCCCCACAGGCTCCTTCTTGTGTGCATGGTCAATGCAATCTGGCATGGCTGACCTGTACGCTGGCGTTTCGTGCTAAGGTTAGTGTGCGGCCGGCTGGTGTTTTGCAGCATCTGACATTGCCTCCAGATATATACAGAAGCGCATCTACTAGATGTTCCTCTCCATGAAAAGCCTGACCAATCCGCCTATCATAGCATTAGTCTAAACGCATTGAGAATTACCTATTCACGCTTCTGTTAAGCCTTATTTGCTACGTTCCTGCCACCGCGGGAGAGCGGGTAAAACTGTGAAAGGGGCTCATACTACTGCCAGGTTGGGGCCACGGGCTCTCTCCCCTCGCTGGTGCAGGGCAGTGATACCCATTCCTGCTGCTCATACACCACTGTCCTGCTCAGTAGATGCTGCACCGTTGGCTCCACACTAGGAACCACAGGCAAAGGCACTTGGGAGGGGGGGGGGGCAAAACCCTATAAGGCAGGGCCCACCTCGGGCATTACTGAGGCGTTCATAGTACTCTCAGGGCAATGCCTTTGAACGTGCCATTAGCCTTCTAAAATGTGAAATCACTACCTCAAAGTGCAAACCCTGGCCCGTGGCGCAGTTTTCGGGCCGCGATGCTCGCCTTGTTCCCCCTGGTCGCCGGGGGCACAGATAGCCGTCTGAACGTGCCTCCCACAAACTCGAATGGGGCAAGAATTACCGAAAGTAGTGCCATATGGTGGCCAAACACCTACGGCACCATAGAGAGTAAAGAATCTGATAGGTGAGTGCTTTCCCTGGAACACAATACAACCAGCGGAAGTGTTCCCTTTCCATCATTTAGAAACTTACAATGTGACTTTATTTAGAACCAACTAATTAATAGACAGTGATGGTAATTTGGCAGTTTACGCCCTGCTGAGCCGTCACCCCGTACACTATGCCACATTTGGCCCAAGAGCCTACCCCACATTTTTCATACGGAATACCTATTTTTGCCAGGTTCCAGCATCATAAAATATAACTAGCGTGCTTTCTGGCAGTTGTAGGTTAAACATAGTGGCATAAAGGAATGCATATATGGGCGAGGGATCACCGCAAATAAGAGTCAAAGACAGGGCGGCATAAGGAGTATCGTAAGCAAGAGCGCATGGGACCATAGGAGGGTGTGGGTACCAAGCAAAACCAATGTAATATGTCCCCAGCAGGACAAAAGCAGGGCTCCCCAGCTTGCTCAGGCAATGACTATGGCATTCAGACCAGCCACCAGCTCACAGCGCATTTCCTAGGTATTCCGCTCCCTGAAAAGCCTGACCGATCCGCCATTCTTAGTGTTAATCTAACACGCATTGGGAATTACATATTAATTATACCGATGTAACATGTTTGTGAATGCAAAGGTATTGAAACGCTACACATGAGCTCCAGTTACATTGCATATTCTGCACAGCTATCCTAATGTGCCACCTGACCGCTTAAAGATACTTAGTACAGCCACACAATGCCTAATTATTCTGGCCCACACCACGGACCAAGGTTTACTCATCTAGTCATCCGACCCTTATTGCCCCCCTATAAGGCGTACCAAGCTGACTACCAAGGAGACCCACCCTTGGTGTGCCATCCAAAACTAGACACTCTGCCCATTTGGCATGGACAGTGCTGCCCTACTTACTGCTTTTACCGATCGCGTTGCCCGTCAGCGCAAGTTGGTCCTGGCAGGTCTGGTGGGACTGAAAACTCACTGAATTACTGGGGAGGAGAGACCCACATGTAAATATCTCTGGGGCGGCACCCAAATTAATACTCCTTGCCGTCCGCAACTTTCCTACCCAGAGCACCCCAGCTCTGGTGCGCGCACGTTGTCCCGTGATGCTGCCACCTTTGCGAATATACCTTCGAGTTACACCTTTTTGGTGCGACAAAGGGGGAACAGGAACAACAAATTCTTCCCTCTGAGCTTGGTGCTGCTGATTTTTAAGAGCACTGATCCAGCTCAGAACAACATAGGGCATCAGTCTGACTGATGGCGTCATGGAAGGGGATAACCTGGCAAGGTCCATGAAGAGGTCATCAGTCTGTTCCCCCAGAGGGCTTACTATTGGTATATTTAAAAGCGCCAGTGCCATCATGCCAATTGCAACACTTTAATAATAAGTCCCGGTCGCAGTCCAAATCGGGCGCACTGCCAGAGAAGATTCGAATTTGCTAGGGGAAATAAGTGGTTTACCCAGAATCACTTGACTTAGAGCCAGGATTCAATAAAGGTTTTGCAATTCAAAACTTGCCTGTTTGGGTGCTAGTGCCCCCATCTTGTCTCCCAAACAAACGTAACTGCTGCACCAGAAGTCCCGCACTGCCAGCACCAGCGGTATCCAATAATACTTCTGTCTGGCCGCTAGCTTAAGTTGCATTGAAAAGGGGGCTGGCTCCCTGCCCACGTGGTAGTGGACGTGCAGGGAGGGCCGTGCCGCTTGTGCAGGTACATGCATGAGCACCGCTGCCGTAGGGTAACCCTCGTTCTGGCAGCCGCTGGCAGCACTATACATGTAGCAACTGGGAGCAGGGAGTGGCCGACACCCTGTACCCTAGACGCAGCTCCTTGGACCCCAGTTGTTTGCTATAACGGAAAACCGCTGCCCAGGGGAATGTCTCTCCCCCCTTCTGCAGCCACCAACCCAGTGACGCCCATGACCGGGGGCGCAACACAGGGCCCTGCCCACACAGCGGAGTGGGGGCCCTCGACACAGCACACTCGTCCGGAACACACAACTGTGATGGAAAGAGTAGGCACAAAAACAGTGGCAAGTTCACCCCTGGCCACCCTGATGCAGACAGTGGGAGCTGCATGCCTCACCTTCTCTAGAACATGCAGACGACATGCATGCTCCGTGCCTGCTAGTATCCGTGCCACTCCAAAAAGAGACCATGCTATTCGTGACATGGGGGTGCCAAAGTGACCATCGCACTGGGCGCCACTGGCACCAAAGTCGGACCAGCCTCTTCTATAGGCCTCCTGAACACATGCAGGGCCCGAGGCAGAATGCGATCTCGCCTTGGCCTGAGATACACATGCTGCACAGTGGGGGATGCGAGCCTGCTACCTGTGAGCCGCGTTGCTTGGGGAAGGCCCGTGCATGGCACCTTTCCTTAGGAGTGCAAACGAATTCCCAGACCCATTTCCCTCCCGACTGGTACCCACTGCAGCACGTGGACCCTGTGACCAGCGTTGCCGCTGCCAGGGGCCGGCTCTCCGCCTTGCATGGCGATCTCTCCGCTGACGGCCCGACGAGCATTGCCACGGGGGGACCTGAACACCCAATTATGCCTGGGGGTCAAACGCTACACCACAATGTGATGAAAGTCTGAGGGAGAGGCGAGCCCACCCTGACCCGCCACAATGCCCGACCGCTCCCAATGGCACCCCACTCCCCACTCACAAGACACCGTCATGCTGATAGCAAGGCGGGTGAGGCTAAAAGGGGGGGGGGCGGAAACGCGATGTGCCCCCAACAATAGCACTCTGCAGCGTGCAAGGAGACAGCACCGAGGTCAGTCGTCAGGGGCGCGGGCGTGGGCAGGGGAAGCCCGCCAGACTCGCAGCCACGTGTGTCCCCCGCCCAAAGAACACATTCCCCACTGAACCACTGGTGAGCCTCCGCTACTGTGGCACCGTGATAAAGCTGGGGGGTAAGATGTGTTGATATGGGGTTCCACCACAAAGATATGACCCGGGGGGAGGGGGGAGCCACTAACCTCTTCGTCTCTGCTGTAGAGAGCCACTCGGGCTCTCCACTACAATGTTGCTTTTCCCCCACGCACGCACGCACAACCCCGGGGCGGGCTCGCGCCGGGGTATAAATAAACAAGCGGAAGACCGCTCGTGGTCTTTCCGGCTAACTCATACCTGGTGTCCGAGTGTCCTTATTGTTGGCCCTGTAGCAGCACGTGGTAGGCCTCACCTACCACATTACACTGGCGACGAGGCGGTCGTTTGCCACGCGTGCCCACCGCCTCCTGCACGTCCTGCGGTGACTGCTCAGCTGATCCGGCACGCTGTGCCCCGAGACCGAGACCCGCCCACGCGTCACCCGTGAGGGTGCGCCTTCAGCTGGCGGGACTCGCAACGCGGAGGTCGACCTCTTGCCTCCTGCGGGTGAGTGCTTCATTCTGCCCCGCCTGCGCGCGCTCACCGCGCCCCCCTCGTCTCGTCAGCCGGCGAGAAGGAAGAGCTCCGGCAAAACCACGTGACCGCGGCCCGGAGCAGGGCCGTCTCTCTCTCTCTTCCCCGGACTGCTTTGGAGCGCCGCTCCTGCCGCGTGTGCACGCGAGGCCCGCGCTGCACTTCTTTATCGTCAGTCTGGCTCACGTCACCTACTCGGCCCCCCCCCAACAACCATTGGCAGTTGCAAGTCAGGCCCTGCTCTTGCCTATGAACAGTGTCGCGTCCAGGCCAAACAAGCATTGGCTAATTCAACTCGAGCCCCACTCTTCTCTGTGCACAGCGTCCTTTGGAAGGCCTGGAGCCTTACAGGCAGGGCTAAACTCCAGTCAAGGGGAAGCACTTGGGTCACTCACGACGGCAAGGGGTACCTGCAGAAGCCAAAACCCCTGGCGCCCTAGTCCGAGCAAGGCCACGACCACGGAAAGCACCTAACCTTCTCACTCTAAGCCTCGCCATGAGTCTAGACGCCGGCGCGGCTCAGGACGGAGCCGCTTAGCCGCCACCTCCTGCAATCCTCCCACAGGCCAACGCCCAGGCAGGGAACCAGGCCCCTGCTGGGCCCGCTAATCCTGCTCAGCCTGCCCACCTGCATGCCGGCGCAGCGCCCATCCCGCCGTTCAGCGAGACGTCGGACCCAGCAACGGCTGCGCTCCGATGGAGAGCGTGGGTCGGGTGCCTCAATCTATACTTCAAGGGAACCAGAGAAAATGATGGGACAGTAAAGAGATCACTTCTCATCCTCTACGGGGGGCAGGAAATCTACGACCTGTTCGAATCGCTCCGAATACCGGGTCCGAGGACAACTACGATGCCGCCGTCGCGGCCCTAAACGCCCACTTCGACCCGCAGCTCAACAATGACTTCGAGAAATTCAAGTTCAAGCGCGCCTGGCAAACTGAATCTGAATCCGTCGACATGTATTATGCACGACTCCGGCGACTGGCGAGCACGTGCCCGTTCACGGATCCCAGGGAGGAAATCAGGGACCAAATAATTGTCGGATGCAAGTCGAAGCTGCTAAGAAAATTGATCCTCAGGCAGCCAGGAATATCGCTCGATGAGATTCTCGTCTTGGCCAGATCACATGAACTGTCCGATGCCAGGGCTGAAGAGATGGAGGTGGCACTACGCACTCCAGTCATCACTCCGACGACGGCGCGAACCCCGACCATCAAGGAAGAGCGGGTAGACGCCATCCACCGGCGATTCCCGCCGGTGAGGCAGCGACAAGGCCCTCCACGGACCAACCGCTGTGGGTACTGCGGAGAAGATCACCCGGCCGCCGCCACATGCAGCGCCAGAGGCAAGACGTGTCTCAAGTGTGGGCGTCTCAACCATTTTGCCGCCGTTTGCCGGGGAGGCAAATTCAAATCAGCAGGCCCACGTGCCCGTGCGGTGACTCAGCGGATCCACCAGCTATCACTCGATCAAGACCGGCCCCCGCCGGACACGGAAGCACAAGACCGTCGGCCCAGGTACGAGGACGATGAAGATGACGAGGTATACATCGTCTCCTATGTCAGCCGAGCATCTACGAAACGACGGCCGCCGCCCATGTGCTCCATCACCGTTGACGGGACGAACGTCAATGCGCTGATAGACACCGGAGCATCCGTCAACGTCATGGACTCGGAGCAGTACGACAGTATGTCCCCGAAGCCGATGCTGTCACCGTCCACGGCAAGAATATACACTTATGGCAGTACGGAACCGCTCCCTCTCCGAGGGGTAATCCAAACCACAGTTGTCAGCGGAGACTACTCCACAGAGACCAAGTTCCACATCACAGACGGCAAGAAAGGCACCCTCCTGAGCTGCCATACCGCGGAAGACCTCGGCCTGGTATTCTTTGCCAACCAGGTGCACCAGGCCCATGCTGACTTCATGCTCAAAGACTTCCCCGAGCTGTTCAAAGGTCTCGGCAAACTCAAGGGGAGGAAGTTCAAACTTCACATAGACCCAACTGTGAGGCCCGTCGCACTCCGGCATAGGCGGGTACCCTTCAATCTACGGCCACAAGTAGAAGAGGAGCTACGGAAGCTCGAGGAGCTGGGGGTAATCGAAAAGGTGTCGGGACCGACGCCGTGTGTCTCCCCGCTGGTCGTTGCCCCCAAACCGAAGCAGCCAGGAGCCATTCGCCTATGTGTGGATATGAGACTCCCAAACACCGCCATCAAGCGCGAGAGGCATATCACCCCCACCATGGAGGACATCATAGCGGACCTCAACGGGGCGAAGTGGTTTTCGAAGCTGGACCTGAACTCCGGATATCACCAGCTAGAGTTGGAGCCAGCCAGCCGATACATTACCACCTTTTCGACACACGTAGGGTTGCGTCGCTACACCCGGCTCAGCTTCGGCGTGTCATCGGCAGCCGAGGTTTTTCAAAACGCCATTCGGGAGGTGCTGTCAGGACTGACCGGTGTCATCAATCTGAGCGATGACATCCTTGTCTATTCATCAACCCTAGAAGAACATCACACCAACTTAAGAGCGACCCTACAGAGGCTTGCCGACAGCGGGCTGACCTTGCATCGAGCCAAATGCGCCTTCTACCAGGAAGCAGTGGACTTCTTCGGATACACTTTCACCAGGGAAGGCCTCAAGGTGGACCCAAAGAAAGCGGAGGCGATCAAAGCGGCCAGCACACCTCGGAACCCAACGGAAGTGCGCAGTTTCTTGGGCATGGCCACGTACTGCGGTCGGTTCATCCCGAACCTGGCTGCCATCGCAGAACCCCTCCGAGCCCTCACCCGCACAGATCAGAAGTGGGACTGGACCGCGGCCGCAAACAAAGCGTTCCAAAACATCAAGGCCGGTCTTCTGGATAACACCACCATGGCCTACTTTCAGCCAAGAAGGAAAACCGAACTGATTGTGGATGCCAGTCCCGTGGGACTAGGAGCCGTTCTTTTGCAAGAGTATGGTCCGGAAGAATGGAGACCAGTCGCCTATGCCAGCAAGGCGCTGACAGACACGGAAACCAGATACGCACAGATAGAGAGGGAGGCCCTGGCCATCAAATGGGCCTGCCAGCATTTTCATCTCTACCTCTGCGGACAGGAATTCACCGTGGTCACGGACCACAAGCCTCTCCTACCCCTCTTCGCCGGAACCTCAAGGCTAGCTCCTCCACGGATCGAGCGGTGGGCCGTCCAGCTACAAGGCTATCGCTTCAAAGTGGTGTTCCGGCCTGGCGCTCATAATCCCGCCGACTACCTGTCACGGCATCCGGACGTCGCCTCACAACTGCCGTCCAGCGAGGACGGAGAGGAAGTGGAGGACATCGTGCACATCGTCACGCAAGCCGCGTGTCCCGACAACATGACCCTTAAGGAAATTGGGGAAGCCACGGCGGGAGATGAAACCCTCACGAAAGTCCGCCGAGCCCTCAAGGAAAATCAATGGGCCCGTTTCCTCGATGGTGCCTCGAGCCTCCGTCCCGAAGTCAGCCATGCGAGACAGCAGCTCTGGCACTTTCGCAGTGAACTCAGTGTGGGAGAAGAAGGAGTAATCCTGCGAGGACACCTCCTCGTCATGCCGGAAAGCCTTCAACAACGCGCATTAAGCCTAGCACATGTGGGACACCAAGGCATGGCAAAGACGAAGGCGCGCCTACGCAGCAAGGTGTGGTTCCCCGCGATGGACAGTCAAGTGGAGGCAATGATACGGTCCTGCCACGCATGCACGATCACCGGGGGCGAACCCCTTCCAGCACCAGTGATCACGGAAGATGCGCCCCGGGCTCCCTGGACCCAACTCAGTATTGACTTTGGCAGCTTTCCAGACGGGAGGCAGATGTTGGTGCTGGTAGACTCCTTCTCGAAGTTCCCCATCGTGGAAGTCATTGCGTCCACCGCTTTCCCACACGTCAGAAAGGTGCTAAACAAAGTGTTCGCAACCATGGGACTTCCCGAGGAAATTAAGTCAGACAACGGCCCTCCCTTTCAAGGGCGAGAATTCCAATCATACATGGAGTCTCTCCGAATCAACCATAGAAAGATCACTCCGCTGTGGCCTCAAGCCAGCGGAGAAGTGGAGAGACTGATGCGGACCATAAACAGAGCCCTTCGGATAGCTGTGGACAACGGGGAAGATCCGGAGGCAGCACTGGATCAGTTTCTAGGAGCCTATCGGCAAACGCCGCACTCGACGACAAAGTGCGCCCCAGCTCACATACTGTTCAAACGGGCCCCCAGAGACGGCATACCCACGGTGAGCGAGTGGATGCCAGCAGAGAGAGATGCAGAGGCCACGCAAGCCAGGAGACAGGTCACCAATGCCAAAACAAGCCTGCAACGCCACCTCAAAGAGCCGGGTATCCGAGAAGGCGACGCAGTAGTCGTCAAGGATCGCTACCCAGGATGGAAGTTTCGAACGCCGTTTGAACCAGAGGTGTGGAGAGTTGAAAAGGTGCACGGGACAATGGTCACGGCCAGGAGAAATGGACAAACTGTCACACGAAACGTATCCTGCTTCAGAAAGGCAACCGAAGCAGCCGTGGGACACCAGCGAGCGGAGGAAGTGGCAGAGGAAGAGCTGGTGCTGGAAGAGCCAAGCTGCCCTAGGTCCCCGAGTCCTCTGCCAGTACCGGCACGCGGAGAGAGTCAACCGAGGCCAATGCCACCCGGCCTCGGCACCGAGAGGAGTCAGCCAAGGGCCTCCGAATCGAGCGAAGATCCGAGAGCAACCCCGGCTGGGGCTGCCGAACCGTCAGGGATCCGGAGTCGTCGCTACAGCCTGAGGCCCAATCCGGTGCCCAGCCAACGGCTGAGGGACTTTGCATGGACATCTCCGTGAACTGCCATTCGAATGTCTGAGGGCAGAAAGAACTAAAACAAAGGAGGGATGTAGAGAGCCACTCGGGCTCTCCACTACAATGTTGCTTTTCCCCCACGCACGCACGCACAACCCCGGGGCGGGCTCGCGCCGGGGTATAAATAAACAAGCGGAAGACCGCTCGTGGTCTTTCCGGCTAACTCATACCTGGTGTCCGAGTGTCCTTATTGTTGGCCCTGTAGCAGCACGTGGTAGGCCTCACCTACCACATTACATCTGCAACCAAGCAACCAAACAGCACGACCTCCCTGAATAGCATGCACACATGCTGTCCAACGGAGGGGGACAAAGACCTGCAAGGCCTAGCATGGCCGCTGAGGCCGGCCCATCGTGAGGTCCTACACCTAGCGTTCGGCCCACTGACTGTTTGCTGCCCTTTGCAGCATTGCCTCTGCAACGGGCTGTGACTGGAGGGTGGAACGAGGAGCCAAAGAAGCTCTGTTGTCTGCTGCTGCTAAGACTGGCCTGAGCGTCGTAAGGCGGGAAGCTTCAACACCCCCTTAAGCCCTGCACCAACCCAGTCCCTCGCCCCAACTCCGACCGAAGGCACCAACCCAGTGGGCCTCCTACAGGGCCAGACCCGGGAGCTTGAAACTGGGACGGGGGCCCACTCCGGCAATGGCCTATGTGGAGGGCGGGGGGGGGGGTGATTGACTCACCTTGCTTCTAGACCGACCGAACTCAGGACACCGGCACCAGTAGCAAGCAGCAACACAGACAGCGTGTCCAGCAAGGCAGAGGCTGTGGCATGTAAAGTGCAACAAAGAGGCCGTCAGCTCTGTGTCTTGTCTTCTCCTGTCAGATTCCTTCTGACAGTGGTGGGTTTTTGGATACCGAGGCAGTTGCCTCATTACTCCATATTCATTTAGAATTTTTTAGTCGCTGTTTAGGTTGCCTTATTGATGTGTGACCCTTTGTCACAGTAGAGGCCGTCAGCGTGGTGGGGGGGACCTATATACCCCTCACCTCACCTCGCGCACCAGATATGACGCAGCAACGCCCGCGCCCAGGAAGGGGACTCCACCAGAGGGCCTGCCCCCCCAGGAGGAGGAGTGGGGTGCCCAATGCCACTAGAGGGCTGCCCTCTTGAGTGGCCTCCTACGGTGGCCTCGGGCAGCCGCATTCCTTCAAAGAGGACATACTGACGCAACATGAGTCCCCACACCCCGTACCTCGGTGCAGACACTACAGCTGCAGTGGGGAAAAACATAATTGAAAATATAAAAGCAAGTGAAAAATACTCCCCGACATCCCCAAGGCCACCAAAGGTTGCCCAGCATACCATAGACGTCCTCCGTGATCCAGTATGTCCAGCATACAAGCTCAATCACAAAAACATGTCATAAACAACTAAAGCAGGTCCAGTAGAAAAAAGGAAAAATAAAAAATACCAACCTGAAGCAATCGGCTGCAGAAAGTGATGCATTTGTAGGCAAGGTTTGGGGGCCATCTTGGATTGGGAGGGGAAAGTCAAGTTTTGATAATTACGTTCTGCATGAGTGGAGATAAATCAGACTGTGAGAGGAAGATGGGCAATGAGGCAATTGGTCTTAGTGCATATGAGTGTGTTTACTTGAGAGAGAGATAGGGGACTCGACGTAATTACTTTATATGAGGTGTTTGATCGAGAGTGTACCTAAATCAGAGGATCCGCGGAGAATATTATATCAGGCGCAGCACCTTAAACTTGAGGCAGAAACACATTGTTCTCGCGAGGTTAGGTCAAAAACAGATTGTGATGAGGATGTGTTCAGAAGGTGGGGCGCAGGAACAAGTGAATAGGACAGTTGTTGAATTAGAGGAAGGGTGCAAAATTCAGTGCACCAAAAATGTGCACCAATGCCCACACTTGCCAAATAGAGTTTTGAAAGCCAGGAAAGTCTTGCTAAAAATGGGCACCTGTGAAATAGTAAGTTCATGAAATCTAAGCACATTCCCCACTCTCTGCTATAAAACACAAAAATACAAGGGGCATCTGAGTATTTTTCTCATGCTCTGGCACTCCACCACCTAGCGATGTAGCTGTCACTAACGCACAGCATCTCAATAATGGTTGTCTGTGAAATCACAACAAAGGAAAGGGGGGCTTTTTCCTAGCTTGAATTAGAACCCAACTTACTCCTTTCATACCACTGCCCCCACTCTCCTAAAAATAAGTCCGCCAAAACAACACTTTGACATACACTGCGATCTACTCTTATACACGATCAAAACATAAAGAAGAGAAAACTACTTCAGCTTGGGCAGAAAGGGCCAGTATAATAATTTTAAAAGCAGATGGTTTGGGTGCAGCAGATCCATTATGAACCTTCAGGTCTCAGTGCATGCCAACCAGTCCCGTTGTTTACCCATGCCCCCAGTGTGTGGGGGCGAGGCGATGGGGTTGGACTGTTCGAGCACTTCGCAGGTTCAAGGTTCACTTCAGGGGGATACCTGCCTGTGCTATGAGAGCTTCTGATCCCAGAGGAAAGCAAACACAAACACTGACAATCCAAACTTGGAGATCCTGGACTTAGCTCACAACACAACACCACAGGTCATATAGATACATTGAAATGTTTCAAGCAGAGTACACTACAGGAAGAAGAAACAGGCACAAGATAAGTAATGTTTAACTTTTACTGTCTCAGCTTTGCCCAAAAGTGGTGGAAATGTCAATTTTGCACAGTACAGTGAGTATTTTCACAGTTGTACTTCTGGTTTAAAAGCACAGGGTGCCTTTTAAAATCAACAAAACTTTAATTGTTCAAATGCAACATATTCACTTACACAATATCTGAGAAGCTGAACCCGTTCTATACTCTTTCCCATGCTTGGATAAGATCGCAGCAGCGGCCTTCTGGGAGACGTTGAACTGTTGAAAAAATATATTTCTAGGTTAATAATAACGAGGTAAAAAAATCGTAACTGTGGGCGAAACGTGTACATTTGTAATTCGGTGGCATTTTTTTCGTATCAATCTCTTTTATTTTCATCAAACTTTTGAGTTTCAGTCACTTAATGTACTGGTTACTTTCATTCACTTTTTTAACAGGTTTTATGTTACACATCTTGATGACAATGAAAATTATCTTAGCATGCATTGAGGATGAGCATTCGCGGTTGCCTGTTGCCGTTGCGCCAAACTACAAGGCAATCTTTCTTCTTTACACACACCCTGGGGTTACTTTCTAATGCTGAAGGCACTAGAAGTTGTTTCCCTAATGACAAGGTTTCATTATTTTCTTTGTCTCTCTTTCTCATTTAAGTCATTACTGGTTCGAGGTGAGTCCTTCACCTTGGAGAGGAATCTCTTTGCTACAGTTTACCTTTTATCACATGCACACACAAGTGCCTAGTGAGCGTCATACCATGTATTTCTTATCATAAATCAGGTGGCACACAGTCTTGTTGGACACATGGCTGTATATTTCCTGTAATTATTAATGGAGATCACTGTTTAACTCTATGAGTTTTGTAAGTTGTCATCTACTATCTTGCTAATTTCTCTTAAAATACTGTTGAGGGTAATGGAGGCACACATTTGTGTTTTTTAATGGGTTTGTTTTCCAATGGGACTGTGTCCTGAATATACAGCCCTGTTTGTCTTGTGAATTTGTGTACAAAGAAGGTACGAAGTTCCTCTAGAGTCCAAGACAAAGGAGAGAAGATACTGTAAGATGTGGGTGGTCACACGTAACCCTACACAAACCCTGACGAAGGACAGGCTCATATGATGAAGCATGACACCTAACTTGCTGGGTGTGTGAGTGCCCTAGTTCAGAAAAGGGGAATTCCCCCTTTCACTTTCTCATGTGTAGGGTTACGTGTGACCACTCACATCTTACAGTATCTTCTCTCCTTTGTCTTGAACTCCAGGGAACTTCGTACCTTCTTTGTACACAGTCTTGCTGGGGTTTGTACGTTGGACCTCGTTAAACTAGCCCCCGGTCCCCCTTTTGAGAATCATATTTTGTAATTTTGTCATGTTGTTATCTTGTGTGGTGTACACAAGATGTTTGTAATTTCTAGGCTTTTTAATGTTTCATTTAGATTTGCATGGTTTACACACGTATGTTTTCTTTTTGTTTGCACCCCTGATGAAGCCTTTCTGGTTAAAATACATTGGCTGCGTCTGTTTGAAAAACAAAAACACAATAAAGTAAAGCAATTGTATCACCAACCAAGACCTTCAACCATCTATATTCTGTTTCGTGTATATATAACACTGACAACGGATTGTAATTGCCTCTCTATTTGTATATATTCTATGTCTATGTTTGTCCAATGAGCAGCTGACCATTGAGGTGCCTCTTTCTGCTAATTTCTGATCTCTGTTTTGCTTCTTTCTGGTCGTTTCAGATCTCTTTTTTGCCTCTTTCTGCTTATTACTGGCATTTATTTTGCCTCTTTCTTCTACTTTCTGACCTTTCTTTTGCCTCTTTCTTCTCTTGGCTGATCTTTGTTTTGTCCCTTTCTGCTCATTTCTGACCTTTATTTTGGCTCTTTCTGATTGTTGAGGATCTCTATTTTGCCTCTTTCTGCTCTTTGCTGGCCTCTATTTTGCCTCTTCCTGCTCATTGCTGTACCTTTAATTTTTTTCTTTCTGCTCATTGTTGCAGCGGCGGCTGGCACGGATTTGTAGTTTAGGGGCTAGGGCGGAGGGGAAGAAGGTTAAAAATAGAAAAATAAACTTCCCCGATTGTAGCGTCGCTCCTCACTGTCTCTGCTTGTTCTTTCTCCGCTCCGCCGGCAGAAGAGAGCATCCAGGCTCCCCTGAGCCAAACGCAATGCAACGTTGTGATTGGTCTGAGCTCTGTGGTTCGGCACTCAGTCAGGGAATGGTAGCATGGGCATGTTCTCCATTCAGGCTGTAATGCAGCTTGGTTGGAGAACATGCAAAGTGCGCATGAATGTGTGGCTGGCCCTAGACAGCCAGCCAAACATTCATGTGCACTTTCAGAGTTCCCATCACTCCTTCCCCTGATCCTCTGTCACCAGAGCTGCCCTTCCCGCTCTCAAAGCTGCCATAGCAAGAACAAATAAAATGATAGTAACTTGGAGTTATTATCATTTTATTTTTCCCTTATTTACACTGCTAAAAAAGAAGTTGGTCAATGATTCTCCGCCTTAGCGGAGGAGTCACCAAAGAATTGCTGACCTTTATATTCCCTCTTTCTGCATGTTTCTGACATTTAGTCTGCCTCTTTCTGCTCGTTACTTTTACTTGCCTCTTTCTGCTTGTTGCTGATCTTTATTTTTCCTCCCTATGCTCCTTGCTGGGTGTAGGAGTGGGTGTGTGAATTTCTGAGTAGGTCTATGAGTGGGTGCATGAGTCTGTGAGTGGGTCTGTGGGTGTATGTGAGAGTGTCTGAGTGCATTTGTGAGTGCCTCCATGAGTGTGTCAGTCAGTCTGTGAGTGACAGCACAAGTGTCTGTGTGGGTCTACTAGTGGGTTCATGAGTCCCTGAGTGGGTCTGTGAGTGGGTGTGTGTTAGAAATGGGGGTCTCTAGTTGGCAAGGGCTTGTACCTTTGTTCAAGTAGGGACCCTTCTTCCTAGTCAGGATAAGGGAGTTACACTCCCAAAATAACCCCTGCTCACCCCCTTGGTAGCTTAGCGCGAGGCAGTGTGTAAAGCATTTGCACATAACCAACAGTAATACAGTATAAGCACTACAAAAGGACAACACCAGTTTAGAAAAATACCCAATATTTTTATATACAAGACCAAAAACAAGAAGAATCCACAATACAGTACTTAAAAATCTACACTTATCAAAATACGCTTTAAAAACAGTTCCTTGATGTCGATAGCTCCGTCCGGGGTTATCACGGTGTCGTGAGCAACCGAATCCAAAAAGTTCAGGCTGGTCGCAGCGTAGCGGACCAGCTACGATGTGGAGAAGAGCCGCAAACATGAGATGCAGGGTGCCGAGGCCCTTGAAGTCACTTGAGTTGCAGGTCGAGCTCCTTTATGTTGGGATCAGGACAGCTGGCGTTGGGTGCTTCCATGTGAAGTGCAGCGGTGTGGTGTGCAGTGAGCTTAGGCTGCGGTGCAAGCAGCGGCTTGGGGGTGGCGTCAGATGAAGTTGTCGGTGAGATCACGGTTGTGGTGCGAGGTGAAGGGGGATGCTCGTGAAGATACTGGCAGGTCACGTGCAAGCAGCGTCGTCATCATTGAAGATGTATTGTAGTCGGCTGATGAACGGGAGTCGATGGTGCTGGCATCAGTAGGCCAAGGCTGCGGTGTGGGATGAGGGCAGCGCATCATGTAACTTTATGAGTGGTGCCCTCGAACCACGGTGCAAGCACCGGTTTCAATTTCGGCGTGGAGCGGCGGCTTTGGGGATGCCAAGGCAAGGCGAGGCAGTGCGGAGTGGGGTGCCCACAGGTCACGGTGCAAGCAACGGGTCTGTGGCAGCATCAGCAGGTGTCATCAGTGAGACCAGGGTCACGGTGTGGCATTGCGGCGGTTCTCTCCGTGGTGCCGTCTTTGGCATGAAGCGAGGTAGTGTGGAGTGCGGTGCCCACAGATCACGGTACGAGCAGCAGCTTGGTGTCGGCATCAACAGACGTCATCGGTGAGACCAGGGTTGCGGTGCGGCCTTGCAGTGGTGCCCACTGTAGTGCCTTCAGGACACGGAGCCGGCATCGGCATCCTAGACATTGCTGAGTTGCTTTTCTTCTGTCGCAGTAAAAAACACACAGTCCCCAGTTCTGAGGGCAGAAGAGCTTGACTTCTTTGCTGTTCCTGAGAATTCTTAAACAGGGGGCAAGCCCTTGGAGAAACTCACAAAAGTAGATTGCAGAAAGTTCAGTCCAGTCCTTTCACTGCCCAAGGCAGAAGCAGCCACTGTAGGCCGACAAAGCAAAGCACTCAGCAAAGTGATAGTCCCTCCTCACAGCTTCTCCTTCTTGGCCGTCTTCTTGATCCAAAAAAGTTCTAAAGTTCAGGGGTCTGGGCCCCAGTATTTGTATCCCAAAAATACTTTGATCCTCTAGGCAGAGGGTGTCTGTGCCCAGCCAGAACCAGTTCTTCCTTCTCTGGTGGTAGAGACTGCATTGTCAGAGGCAGCCCAGGCCCTTTGAGGTGCAAGGAAATCTCCTCCCTCTTCCCCCTCACAGCCCAGGTCTTCAGCCCTTTTCTGACCTCCCTAGAATATCGGAAGCCACCCTTGATTCCTGGCCATCTGCCGCCCAAAACCCAGATAGGCAATTCACATTGCAGCAGAGGCACACAGGATGAAGGAGCAAGAAAATTCCTACTTCCTAAAAGTGGTATTTTCAAACACAGAATGTAAGAATCACCTTTACTAAAAGATGCATCATTAGAATCTGAGTTCAGGCATCTAAATGTAATTTTCCCATCTAGTTCCCAGGGCCAGTTATGTTTATAAGATGTTATAAACAAACTTCCCATTCTGTCCTATGAGGAACAGGTAGCCTTGCAATAGTGAAAAACTAAATAGGCTGTAATTCACTATCAGGACATGCCACACACACCAGGGCATGTCCTTCCTTTCACATACACTGCACCCTGCCCTCAGGGGTACTTTGGGCCTACCTGACATGTTAGAAAAGGGAAGTTTAGAGACTGGCCAGTGTGTGCACAGGCCAAGTTGACAACACAGTTACAAACTGCGTTCAGACTCTGCAATGGCAGGTCAGAGGTACTTTTTCTGGACGACTCACGTGGGTGGTACAATCAGTAGCATTTCGTTCCCAGGCCCTGGCACACTTAGTGCACTTTACTAGGGGCTGACAAGAAAACCAAACATCCAAACATGGAAACACCAATCCATAACGTACTTTACCACAGGAGCACTTGCACTTTACCACTGACAGCAGTGCGAAAAGTGCACAGAAACACTACGCCAGCAAAAATAGAGTAAAAACGTGGGGGGTAGAAGGAAAAACTCAGGGTAAACACACCAAAAGAGGCTAAGTCTAAGAGTGTGTGAGTCTCTATATACATAGATATGTGGGTATATATATATATATATATTACCTACTGGCGGTCACCAGTAGGTAGTTATAGTTAAGACCTAGTTTCCATAGGAAAAGCGTTTTTCTTTTCCCAATAACTTTGGCACTGGTTGACGAATCTTCGCAACATTTTCAAAACTAGTGGCGCGCTCTGGTCAGCTCCTGTCTTGAAAGTTTTGGGGTAATTCCACGAGTGGGAGATTAGAAAAAGGGGGGTCCTAAAATGCTTTTCCCCTATGTTAATTTCCATAGGAAACTTTAGACAAAGCTAGAGCCCGAACTGCTGAACAGAAAAACACAAAATTTGGAAAAAGGTAGTCCTTTGTTCGGAAAGAGTCCTTTTAAATGGTGTAAGTCCATTCAGTAGTTCCTGAGAAATATAAAAATAAAAAGTTTTGATATCTGGAGTTCTGGACGGAGCCTAACCACACAAGAACAAGCTTGCCTCTGATTGGCTGCCAACACTTCAAACCAGGACTGGTTGGCAGCCATCTTGTGTATCGGACGGAGAGAGAAATAAAAAGGTGAGAGAAAGATTAAAAACAAAAAAAGGGGGCAGGGTAAAAACACCCTGTCCCTCCAGGCCTGTCATTTTTTTTTAATCTTTGGTCCGGGTCGCGCCGGGGGCGCGAATGCGTCCGAAAAGTAAAAAAAAGTTTCAAAGCCCCCGGGAGGGCGAAGCCGGGGGGCAATTTATTTATGTAGTGGGGACCTGCGGGGGCCCCAGAGCCCCTGGTACAACCACCTTCCTGGGGCTTGTTTTCTAATTTGCTCCCCCAAGCCCAGGTATCGCCACCCCGGGGCTTTTCTTAAATATGCGTTGGGGCACATGGACCCCCCACAGCCCTGGATACCAACACCCCCTGGGGCTTTTGTTGAATATGTGTGTGGGGGCACATGGCCCCCCCACAGCCCCAGTGTCCGCCACCTCCCTAGGGCTGTAAAAATTTTAATGTAGGGGTCTGTAACAGATCTCCGATCCCTGGGGACCACCACCTACCCTGGGCTCTGCACACATTGGGAGGGGGGCTGTGCGACCCCCCTCCTGGAGTCCGCGAAGGCCCTGGGGACTGCCACCCCCCAGGGCCGGCTCCTGCAGTATCCCGGGGTGCCCACCCTGGGACACTGCTGTTTGCTATGGCAGGGCTGGAGGTGTGTGGCTCCCGCCCTGACATAGCAAACTCTACTTTGGATTTAGGAAGCGAGAGCAGATTACATGCTCTCGCTTCCTAAATCCAAAGCAGATTGCTTTTCCACAAGGGGAGCTGCATGTCAGCAGCTCCAGCTCTCTGTGTGGAAAAGCAATGTCTGCTCCCGCACGGGGCGGGGAGACGACTGGACCATGGGGGCATTGGGGCGCGCCCACAGTCCCCAACCTAGTGGCCAGGCCCCGGGGATGGGGTCCCTGGGGTCAGAAGTGGCCCGGGAGGGGGGCCACATGGCCCCCCTCCCTAAACAAATTAATAAATGTATTAAAAAGGAAAGACAGACCCGGGCGATGGGGTCCCCTGGGAAATAAATGGCCTGAGGAGGAGGGCCAAACTCCTCCAATCACCCAGTCAGCACCATGTACTTAACCAATCACTCTGCCAAATTCCAAGGACTTACACATTCACCATGCTCTCTCCTTGCAGTACTCTAATCATCCAGTCAGTAATGATGTCTTCATGCAATGGCACAGGCACTAACACATGCACTGCTACAATCTCCTGAGCACTACCCATGCAGACCTCTAACCACCTACACACTACTGATTCACTCCTCCAATTACCCAGGTAGTACCCATGTACTCATGCAATGACCCAGGCACTAACACATGCACTGCTACAATTACTTGAGCACTACTCATTTAGACAGCCATCTCTTTGTCACTACCCATGCACTCCTCCAATCACCCAGCCAGCACCATGTACTTATCCAATCACTCCCCCAAAACCCAAGCACTTATAAATTCACCATGCACTCTCCTTGCAGTACTCTAATCATCCAGTCAGTAATGATGTCCTCATGCAATGGCACAGGCACTAACACATGTACTGCTACAAGCCCCTGAGCACTACCCATGCACACCTCTAACCACCTACACACTACTGATTCACTCCTCCAATTACCCAGGTAGAACCCATGCACTCCAGCAATCTTTCTGTCACTACCCATGCACTCCTCCAATCACCCATCTAGCATCATGTACTTATCCAATCCCTCTGCCAAAACCCAAGCAGTTATAAAATCACCATGCACTGATCTTGCAGCACTGTAATCATCTAGTCACTACCCATGTACTCATGCAATGACCCAGGCACTAACACATGCACTGCTACAATCCCTAGAGCACTACCCATGCAGACCTTTAACCACCTACACACTACTGATTTACTCCTCCAATTACCCAGGTAGTACCCATGCAGTCCAGCCTTCTCCCTGTCACTGCCTATGCACACCTCCAATCACCCAGTTAGCACCATGTACTTATCCAATCACTCTGCCAAAATCCAAGCACTCATAAATTCACCATGCTCTCTCCTTGCAGTACTCTCATAATCCAGTCAGTACCCATGTACTTATCCAATCACTCCGCCAAAACTCAAGCACTTCTAAATTCCCCATACACTCTCTTGGCCGCACTCTAATCATCCAGTCACTACCTATACACTCATGCAATGACCCAGGCACTAACTCATTCACTGCTTCAATCCCCGGAGCACTACCCATGCAGCCCAGCTATAGCACTATCACTATCCATGCACTACTCCAATCTCTTAGCCAGCACAGTGATTCATCAAGGGGGGGCCGAGAAAAAAGGGGGGTCCCAAAACGCGTTTTCCCCATGCAATTTCCCATAGGACGTTTAGCCGCAGCTACAGCCCGAACTGGTGAACGAAATTACACCAAATTTGGCAAAGATGTAGTCCTTAGTTCAGACTCGTGCTTTTGCTAAATGGTGTAAATCCGTTCAGTAGTTCCTGAGAAAATGACAGTTAAAAGCATTTATATATCTACAGGCACGGGAGATCCGCGTACCTATCAGCGTACTCTAAGCGCAGCCTACACGCACTCTGCCATGCACGAGCTGTATTTTAATTGGCTGTCAACACTCCAAACCAGGAAGTGTTGGCAGTCATCTTGTGTCTTGGTAAAACCAAGGGCTAGTTGTGGCCCAGAAGGGGGGCCACAAGGCCCCACTCCCCCACAAATAAAACAACAAAAAAAACGGCCCCGGGGGATGGGGTCCCGGGGCCAGAACTGGCCACAGGAGGTGGGCAAGGAAGCCCCCCTCCAAAAATTGCAAAAAACACAGTTGATGGACAGAATGCAGAACAATGTCTTACATTCACCAAAGCACAAAGATCTGGGCCTAAATCCATCGTTTTTTTGCACTCCACACCACCCTAGGTCAGACACTGGCTATATGCAAATCAGCCTTGACCCTGTGCCTCATGGGAACAGTCCAGCCCGAACTACCAAGCCATGTCTTTCCTAGACCGGAATCAAGCATCCAAGGACCGGTTTCTGGCTATCAGCCTTCTTCAGCCTGGATAGCTTGACTCCAGTGATGTGGAGAGCTTGGGACTCACGTCTGAGCATACCCAGCCCACTCGGGGTGAAAATTGCAAAGAACACAGTTGATGGACCGAATGCAGAACAATGTCTTACATTCACCCCAGTACAAAGATCTCGGCCAAAGGGCCTAAATCCATTGTTTATTTGCACTCCACACCACCCTAGGTCAGACACTGGCTATATGCAAATCAGCCATGACCCTGTGCCTCATGGGAACAGTCCAGCCGGAACTACCAAGCCATGTCTTTCCTAGACCGGAATCAAGCATCCAAAGACCGGTTTCTGGCTATCAGCCTTCTTCAGCCTGGATAGCTTGACTCCAGTGATGTGGAGAGCCTGGGACTCACGTCTGAGCATACCCAGCCCACTCGGGGTGAAAATTGCTAAAAACTCAGTTGATGGACAGAATGCTGAACAATGTCTTACATTCACCCCAGTACAAAGATCTGGGCCTAAATCCATCATTTTTTTGCACTCCACACCACCCTAGGTCAGACACTGCCTATATGCAAATCAGCCTTGACCCTGTGCCTCATGGGAACAGTCCAGCCCAAACTACCAAGCCATGTCTTTCCTAGACTGGAATCAAGCACCCAAGGACTGGTTTCTGGCTATCAGCCTTCTTCAGCCTGGATAGCTTGACTCCAGTGATGTGGAGAGCCTGGGACTCACGTCTGAGCATACCCAGCCCACTCGGGGTGAAAATTGCAAAAACCACAGTTGATGGACAGAATGCAGAACAATGTCTTACATTCACCCCAGTGCAAAGATCTGGGCCTAAATCCATCATATTTTTGCACTCCACACCACCCTAGGTCAGACACTGGCTATCTGCAAATCAGCCTTGACCCTGTGCCTCAAGGGAACAGTTCAGCCGGCACTACCAAGCCATGTCTTTCCTAGACCGGAATCAAGCATCCAAGGACCAGTTTCTGGCTATCAGCCTTCTTGTACCTGGATATGGCTTGGTAGTTCGGGCTGGACTGTTCCCATGAGGCACAGGGTCAAGGCTGATTTGCATATAGCCAGCGTCTGACCTAGGGTGGTTTGGAGTGCAAAAAAACGATGGATTTAGGCCCAGATCTTTGTACTGGGGTGAATGTAAGACATTGTTCTGCATTCTGTCCATCAACTGTGTTCTTTGCGATTTTCACCCCGAGTGGGCTGGGTATGCTCAGACGTGAGTCCCAGGCTCTCCACATCACTGGAGTCAAGCTATCCAGGCTGAAGAAAGCTGATAGCCAGAAACCGGTCATTGGATGCTTGATTCCGGTCTAGGAAAGACATGGCTTGGTAGTTCGGACTGGACTGTTCCCATGAGGCACAGGGTCAAGGCTGATTTGCATATAGCCAGTGTCTGACCTAGGGTGGTGTGGAGTGCAATAAAACGATGGATTTAGGCCCAGATCTTTGTACTGGAGTGAATGTAAGACATTGTTCTGCATTCTGTCCATCAACTGTGTTTTTTGCAATTTTCTCCCCTCCAAAAATAACAATATTAAAAAAAAGGTGCCATGCCCCTGGGAATGGGGTCCCGGGGCAAATTATGGCCTCGGAGGGGGGCCACGGGCCCCATTCCTTATTTCTTTTTTAATTAAAACTGGGGGATGGGGTCCCCAGGGCCAATAAATCAGAAAAAGAAGGGGGGCTACAAAGCACCCTTCTTTAAACAAAAAAAAAAAACGGGGATTGGGCCGGAGGCCATTCCCCCTCCTTGCACCACTCTGCCAACGCGCCCCCTGGCACGTTTGCAGAGGGGGAACAAATTCCTGTTGAATACTGGGGTCCCTGGGGGCCAACTAGCCCACTAGGAACCTCCAGTATGCGCCAGGGGGCTGCATTGCAGAGAGATGTTCTGAGGCAACGTCCCTTTTTACACCTCTCTGCAACGCAGCTCTATGGCGCTTACTGGAGGTACCTGGTGGGCTAGTTGGCCGCCAGAGGGTCCTCAGGATTCAAGGTGACCTAATCCCTCAACTTAAAACGTGCCACAGAGCATGTTTGCACAGTGATGAAGGTAGGGGGCGGGGCCTGAGGTGACATGTGTGCAAACACGCCCTGTGGCGCATTTCAAGTTGGGGAATTAATTCCTCTTCAATCCAGAGGACCCCTGGGGGCCAACTAACCCACCAGGTACCCCCACTAAGTGCCACAGAGCTGCGTGGCAGAGTGTTGTAAAAAGGGGCGCGGCCTCTTAACACCGCTCTGCAACGCAGCCTCCTGGCGCATACTGGAGGTACCTGGTGGGCTAGTTGGCCGCCAGGGGACCTCAGGATTCAAGGGGACTTAATCCCCCAACTTAAAACATGCCACAGGGTGCGTTTGCACAGTGGTGAAGGTAGGGAGCGGGAACTGAGGTGATATGTGTGCAAACACGTCCTGTGACGCGTTTTAAGTTGGGGAATTAATTCCTCTTCAATCCAGAGGTCCCCTAGGGGCCAACTAGCCCACCAGGTACCTCCAGTAAGTACCAGGGAGCTGTGTTGCAGAGTGTTGTAAAAAGGGGCGTGGCCTCTGAACACCTCTCTGCAACGCAGGTCCCTGGCGCATACTGGAGGTACCTGGTGGGCTAGTTGGCCCCCAGGGGACCGCAGGATCGTAGAGGAATTAATTCCCCAACTTAAAACGCACCACAGGGCATGTTTGCACACATGTCACCTCTGGCCCTGCCCCCTTCCTTCACCATTGTACAAATATTCCTCTAAAATCAGCCAACCTACGAATTCTGTTTTACTAACCTGTTATCAGGAGAGAACCCAGTGCTGCATCTTTTATCCCAGCACTGACCCAGCAAAGTAATTCTAAGCGTACTTACCAGTAACGTCCATTTTCTTCCATAGGAATCCATTGTGTTGTTTTCACCAGAAAAGTTTCTAAGTGTTGATTTTTGAAACGTACAAATATTCCTCTAAAATCAGCTGAACTACGAATTCCAATTTACTCAGCTGTTATCAGGAGAGAACCCAGTGCTGCATCTTTTAGCCCAGCACTGACCCTGAAAAGTAATTCTAAGCGTACTTACCAGTAACTTGTATTTCCTTCCATAGGAATCTATTGTGTGGTTTTCACCAGATAAGTTTCCGTCGATTTTAGAAGCGTACAAATATTCCTCTAATATCAGCCAAACTACAAATTCCGATTTACTCACCTGTTATCAGGAGAGAACCCAGTGCTGCATCTTTTAGCCCAGCACTGACCCTGAAAAGTAATTCTAACCATACTTACCATTAACTTATATTTCCTTCCATAGGAATCCATTGTCTGGTTTTCACCAGAAAAGTTTCAAAGTGTCTATTTTCAAAAACTAAAAATATTCTCTAGAAATTGCCTGTGTGACTTAAATGCATTCTTTCAATTGTTTACAGGAGATGCAGCAGTGCTGGATCCAAGATTCACCACTGAGTAAGAAAAGGTAACAATAACACTACTTACTTGCTCAGTGAATTTTCTTCCATAGGGTAACATTGACTGGTTTCACTTGGAAATCTTTTTAAGTGTGGAGTTTTGAAACTTTAAAATATTCCTATAAAATCAGCAGAACCACGAATTCCGATTTACTCACCTGTTATCAAAAGAGACCTCAGTGCTGCGTCTTTGAGCCCCCAGTACTAATCATGAAAAGTAATTCTAACCATACTTACCAGTAACTTGAATTTCCTTCCATAGGCTAACATTGACTAGTTTCACTTGGAAATTCTTTTAAGTGTGGAGTTTTGGAACTTTAAAATATTCACCTAAAATCATCCGAACAACGAATTCCTATTTACTCACCTGTTATCAGGAGAGAACCCAGTGCTGTATCTTTTAGCCCAGTACTGACCCTGAAAAGTAATTCTAACCATACTTACCAGTAACTAGTATTTCCTTCCGTAGGAATCCATTGTCTGGTTTTCACCAGAAAATTTCTAAGTGTCTATTTACACAAACTAAAAATATTCCCAAAAAATTGCCTGTATGACTTAAACGCATTCTTTCAACTGTTTACAGGAAATGCACCAGTGCAGGATCCAGGATCTACCACTGAGTAAGAAAAAGTGACGATAGCACTACTTACCTGCTAAATGAATTTCCTGCCATAGATTAACATTGGTGATTCTATGTGAAAAAAAGTGTCAACTTTTAAAATACAATAATATTCCTTAAAAATCACTACTGTAACTAACATGCTTTTACTCAACCGTTTACAGGAGATGTCCAAGGACTGAATCTAGGATCCAGTCCTGTGGTTAGAAAAGTAATCCATAAAGGAACTGATTGCATTTAACTAGAAATTCACATTGAGGTCAGTGTTGCATTGTGTGTGAAATTGTGTTGCCCATTGCAACAACTGTAACTACTGTACTTAAAAGTCTATTGCCTATTTGCAAAGTATTTAAACTAAAGTAATTCATTCTGAGAAAGTTTATTTTGTAATGTAAGGTATAATGTAATTATAATGTAATTTAAAAAATAAAATATCTGAAAATAGTTTAAAAAA
This sequence comes from Lissotriton vulgaris, assembly GCF_964263255.1. NCBI lineage: Eukaryota > Metazoa > Chordata > Amphibia > Caudata > Salamandridae > Lissotriton > Lissotriton vulgaris. Next base: position 436,808,293 of record NC_141687.1, on the reverse strand, counting down.
TGTAGTAAATCAGTAAATATTACAATAAATTTAAACATTGTCATTTACAAAACCTTCGAAATTCACTGAAAACACCATAGGTTTCAGGCCTGATATAGTTAGGAATTAGCATTTAAAAAACCTTTGAAATTCACTGAAAAAGCCATAGGTTTCAGTCCTGATATAGTTAGGAATTAGCATTTAAAAAACCTTAAAAAGTCACAGAAAAAATCATCGGTTTTAGGGGTGTTATAGTTAGCTGGACATTTCACTCGTACAAAACCACTGAAATTCCTCCTATATAGTTAGTTGTACTCACTATATCTCGCGCGCCCGCAATCCACTGCTGATGATGTCACATATTACATCATTCATGACATGGTCAGTGACATCACTAATGACATCACTGATGACATCATCCATGTGACAATCAGATACACCTCATCATACACTAGTATAACCTTTCATCACTCACTGTAAAATACAGAGTACCATATTTGAATCCATTGACACACCAATACAAGTTTCTAAAACCCACTCAGTGATTCCTAGATCTATACAAACATCTAATCACATACCTATAGAATCACTCATACATGCAGTCAATGATCAATAGAACACTATCAAATATACTTATACACATATATCGACATTACACACCAGCACACATCCTATTCACTTTTGAAGTCATCCTATTCACTTATGCAAACAATAATTCATACTTACATTTATTTAGCTATATACTTATACAAACACCACTGTATCTACTCATATAGATAGTAATTCATACTTAGTGTGTTATATAATCACTATTACAAGTATACAGTCATCCATACAGTCACTCATACAATCACTGAGTCTTCTGTATACTTATTTATAAACAACAACTGACACATAAACTGCCTTTTATTTTTCTAGTTTTGAACATGTACCATTGAGAGAGATATTTGCTCATCACCTCACCCATAAAGATATTCACTCACCCAAATAACTGCTTTAACATGTAGTTTTAACATCACATACCTCCTGAATCAACTATTCACACATCTCTGGGCAGTCACACCCCCCCCCCACCGAACCACACACACATATTCATTCCCCCATACAAATACTCAGTTAACTAATCAATAACTAAGATAGACTTACAAATAGCTAGTAACCAACTGAAGAAGCAGTTTACACAACAACTGACAAAGTTATACAGATGTTCACACTGTTTAGTCACTATCCAATATATTTAGTGAGACACTTTAAATTAGTCAAGTAAACAGTCAATCACACTGCTACTAAATCCTCCATCCAGATATTTATATTTATATGTCCACTCATTCTTCAATTCTTCAATGCAAATTGCTATATATATATAATACATATTTAAATACCGAACCAGACCACATTCACTGGATGATGTCATCAGTGATGTCATTTGAGATGTCATCAGTGATGTCACTGACCATGTCATGAATGATGTAATATGTGACATCATCAGCAGTGGATTTCAAGTGCGCAACATATATAGTGAATATAACTAACTATATCGGAGGAATTTCAATGGTTTTGTACGAGTGAAATGTCCAGCTAACTATACCACCCCTAAAACCTATGGTTTTTTCAGTGAATTTCTAAGGTTTTTTAAATGCTAATTCCTAACTATATCAGGCCTGAAACCTAAGGTTTTTTCAGTGAATATATAGATATATATATATATATATATATATATATACCTATATATATATATACCTATATATATATATATATATATATATATATATATATATATATATATATATATATATATATATATATATATTGACGCAAAAATTATGCAAAAAAAGAAGCATAGAACTCTGGGTAGTTGTCAAGTTTAGGTGGAAAGCAGCTCCAACATAGAGCACTCCAAACACCAGCAACACTCTAAGTTCGCTCACCTCAAATGTCTGCCTTTTTATAGATATCACTGCTAAACTCCTTCGTAAAAAGTGCCTCAGACCTTACCAGGGCAGTGTCAGCGTAACGGGCATGAACATCCCATTAAACATCAAAGACAAACTTCCATAAGGAGAACTCCGACTCTCCATTTGTAAGAATTTAAGAAGCTTTATTGGCAAATTAGATATGCTGCCAGAAAACTCATCTGTTCTGGCAAGTTTCAACCTCTTCCAACTTGAATTCACCACATTCTTTAAAAACACAATGCAGACTCAATGATTTTTCCGTAGTCTGCTGATCAAAATATTCAAAATATGTCATGAAACCAATTATCCATCGTTGAATAAACTGCAAGGTAAATCCATCATTTCCAAAACCTTGCAGTTTAGAATTTATGCTAAGCAGTTCCAATGCTCATACTTATATTGCTCAGTGTTCATGCCATACTATTATATATCTTCCGATGCGCCTTGGTGCATTCAAAATCAGCAAAAAGAGAGTGCAATCCCCCTCCGCTTCCCTTCTCAGCCACCATATCAGGCAAAGGCCCTTTTTTCATTAGGGTCCGGTCAGGATCCTTTTTTATTAATATCACTGCAAAACTTCTTCGTGAAAAGTGGCCCACACTCTACCTGGGTGGCGTCAGTGTATTGGGCAAGAAGATCCCGTAAAACTTCAAAGACACACTTCCATAAGAGTCACACCGACTCCCCATCTGAAAGAACTTCAGGCTCTTTATTGCCAGTTTAGATGTGCTGGTAGAACACTGTGTCAAAGTCCAGTTTTTTCCTTAGTGGTGACCGATATCTCAGGCTCCTTGTATTACAGGATCATCATGCCCATTACACTGATACCGACCTGGTAGGGCCTGGGGCACTTTTTACGCAGGAGTTTTGAAGTGATATTAATTAAAAGGAGCCATGGGGCATGTTTTTAAACCTTTCGCCGCGGAGTGAAGTCTGCTGCGGTGCGGGGTGGGGGTGTCTGCGTGGCGCCACAGTGCTCATGACAGCTCCCGGCCACGGTGGGCGTGTGCTCATGACGGCCGAGAGCCATCAGAACTCCACCCACTGATTAATTCACCCGCACAGGCGGGGAATTAATTACGCGTGGGTGGAACGGCAACGTTCTGATGGCTCCTGGCCGTCATGAGCACAAGCCTACCGTGACTCATGACGGCTGGGAGCCGTCAAGAGCACGGGAGGAGTTAAAAATAAGCAGGAGCTGCCCGCAGGCTGCTCCGCATCTCCGGGGACCACCACCTGCCCAAGGCTACTTGTTAAATTAGAGCGTGGGAGTCCCGTAGAGAGCAGTGGTGGGTCTGCCGAGGTCCTGTCCCATTTCTAATACTCTGCAGTCCCTACATTGGTTACCGATCAAAAGTCGAATCCACTTTAAGGCCCTTAGCCTTGCCTTCAAAATTTTAAAAGGGTCGGCACCTGAGATTCTCAATAATCTCTTATCCGCCTATGTCCCGACTCGCTCTCTTAGATCTCTTGGGCAATCCCTTGCGGTTATTCCGCGTTTTAGTCTTAGCCGGATGGGCGGTCGCTCTTTTCGTGTGAGAGCTGCGGCTCTCTGGAACTCCCTCCCTTTGGAAATCCGCCTGTTAGAGGATCTATTAGCATTCCGTAGGGCCATGAAAACTCACCTGTTTTAATTAATCTTATACTGACTTTTTGCACTTTTCTGTTTCCTTTTGCGTTGTGTTATGTTCACCTTTTCCCTGCACCAGGACTCTCCTTAGCTGGAGCATCTGTGCGCAAAACAAATGATATTGACATAACATAACATAACATAACATCCCCTGCAGCCTGGGGGACCAGCACCTCCCCGGGGCTTTAACTTTCTTTTAACCCCTGAGACTGCCACCTCCCCAGGGCACTTCAAATAGTAATGCAGCGGGCCCGCATGACCCTCAGCAGTCCCAGGGACTGCCACCACCCAGGGCTGAAATTATATAATAGAGGGGTATCCGTTGCGGACCCATGGCCCCAGGGACCACCACCAACTCGGGGCTAAATGAAACAAAGGAGGGGGGCCACGTGGCCTTCCCCCCTGGAGCCATACATGGCCCTTGGGACTACCCACCTTACAGGGCTGGCTCCTGCTATGTCACGGGGTGCCCACCCTGGGACATAGCTTTACTGCTTCTGCCAAGCCATAGCAAATGCTTCTCTGCTTTCAACAAGCAAGAGCATTGGAAATGCTTTTGCTTGCTGAAATCCGAGGAGAATTGCTTTTGGACAGAGGGAGCTGCATTTTCAGCAGCTCCCTCAGTCCAAAAGCAATGCCAGCTCCTGCAGGACTCAGGGAGCCGGCAGGTACCATAGGGGCCTTGAGGCTTCCCCGCTGTCCCCAACATTGGCAGTGGGTGCCCTGGGTTGAGACTAGGGCCCCCACAATTTAGGCCAGGCCCTAGGTCATGGGGTCCCTGGGGCCAACATTGCCTCTGGAGGGGGACCACGTGGTCCCCACCCATTATTTAAAAAATAAAATAAACAAAAAGGCTAATCCCCAGGGAATGGGTTTCCAGGGGCTGAAATCAGCCTGGGAGGGGGCTGCAGTCCCTTCCCTGATTCAAAATAGGCCTGGCCAGGGGTATGGGGTACCCGGGGCCAAAATTATCCTAAGGAAGGGAGTCACATGGCCCCTGCCCCCTTTTTGGTGCAGTGCTAGTTGGGAGATGAAATTCCCTGTGGATACTAAGGGTTCTTGCGGCCCAAAACCCTTTCTGTTACCTCCAGTAAGTCGCAGAAAGCGGGATTACTTAGAGGACTTGAAGGCCATGCCCCCTTCATCCACAGCTCAGCGAACGTGCCTCCTGGTGCACTACTTGTTGGGGGATGAAGTCCCCTTCCCTCCTAAGGGTCCTTGGGGGCCAGAAAGGCCTTCTGTTACCCCCAGTAAATCCCATACAGCAGGAGTGCCAAAAGGTCTTTGGGAGCCACGCCCCCTTTCTTCACCACTCTGCAAACGTGCCTCCTAGTGCACCACTGGTTGGGGGATGAAGTCCTCTTGGAAGCTGCAGGTCCTTAAGAGCCTAGAAGCATTCCTGTTACCTCTAGTATGTATGACACAGCAGGATTTGTGAGAGCTGGTCGGCGGCCCACCCTCTTTCTCCACAACTCTACAAGCGCAACTACTAGTTGAAAAACCATAAAAATTCACAAAAACAGAAGTTACCGGCATGTTATAGTTAGGAAATAGAATTTAAAAAGTCTTAGAAATAAACTGAAAAAAATCTAAGGTTACAAGGTCGTAGACTCGATTTTACACATATAAAACCAGAGAAATTCAGAAGTTAAACTTACGATCCCTTCAATACAGTGCTTATGACTTCACAAATTACATCACTCACGACATAGTCAGTGACATTTCTCATGACATCATTGATGACTTCTCAAATGACATCGTTGATGACATCTCAAATGACATCACTGATGCCATCATCCACAGAAACTTTGACGCAGCTACTCACACACCCATGTAACCATTCATACACCTGCTCCAACTTTCACAATACCATTCTTGAAACCATTGACACACCCATTCCAGTACGTACATACCCACTCAATCTCTGACACATCCACTGACTTTCCATACAGCCACTCATTTACCCACTAATACAGCCGCTGACATATACACTCATATACCTATACAGCCACTCACACACTGTCAGACACTCAGGGCCCGATTCACAGAATGAACTTAAGACTAAATCCTAAACTTACTACTATTTGGTATTCACAGAATGCACTTACTACTTTCGGGATTCACAGAGTGAACTTACTACTTTTGGGATTCACAGAATGAACTTACTACTTTCGGTATTCACAGAATAGACTTAAGACTACTAACTTTACGTCCGAACTCGGGCCGTAAATTACGGCCCGGGGGTGGAATTTCCGGCTTGGGGGCGGAGCTTGCGGCCCGGAGGCGGAGCTTCCGGGCTGGAGGCGGAGCTTCCGGGCCGGAGGCGGAGCTTGCGGCCCAGAAGTGGGGATTTAGGCATGGCTGAAATGCCCACCTCTGGGCCGCAAGCTCCGCCTCCGGCCCGGAAGCTCTGCCTCCAGCCCGGAAGTTCCGCCTCCGGGCCGCAAGCTCCGCCCCCAAGCCGGAAATTCCGCCCCCGGGCCGTAATTTACGGCCCGAGTTCGGACGTAAAGTTAGTAGTCTTAAGTCTATTCTGTGAATACCGAAAGTAGTAAGTTCATTCTGTGAATCCCAAAAGTAGTAAGTTCACTCTGTGAATCCCGAAAGTAGTAAGTGCATTCTGTGAATACCAAATAGTAGTAAGTTTAGGATTTAGTCTTAAGTTCATTCTGTGAATCGGGCCCTCATTGAGCTACCCACACACCTACTCACTCACCCATAGAGTCAACCACACTGCCACTTACTCCCTATACAGTTATACACACACCAACACACTTATTCATACAGATACTGACACATACTTACTCACCTATGCAGTCACTGGCACAAGCACACACTTACCCATACAGCCGCTCTCACACTCACACACACATACAATCACTTATATACTCCAACACTCACATACACTGCCTTTCACATATGCTGATACTCACCCACATACCACTGAGGCATACATTCACCCACCGACACAGCCATATGAGCACTCACTCCCCCATACAGCCCCTCTCAGACACACTCATGAACCAGTGATTCACCCACTCACTCGTCCATGCAGGGAGTCACACACCCCCTCACCCACCCACACAGACACTCATGCACCCATACAGGTACTAAGACAACCAATCAATAACCCATATAGGAACTCTTGTACATACTCATCAACCCATGCAACCACTTACACACCAACTGACAGACTGATACAGACATTCACACAAATTATTCACTCATCCATACAATTACTGACAAACGTATAATCACTCACTTATACAGTCAGCGATGCACCCACAAAATCATCCATACAGGCACTCATATACCCACTTATTCATCAATACACCATGGTGTATATATATATTTAACACTCATATACTTAATGAAAAACACTCACAGTCACCGGATGATGTCATCAGTGATGTCATCAGTGTTGCCATTTGAGATGTCATCAGTGATGTCACTGACCATGTCTTGAGTGATGCAATATGTGAGGGCATAAGCAGTGCATTGTGGGGGCACGAGTTATAGTTAGCTCAGCTAACTATAACTGCTGAATTTCTGTGGTTTTGTACATGTGAAATGTCAGCCTAACTATAACGTCCTGTAACCTTAGGGTTTTCAGTGAAAAAAAAATATATATATATATATATAAAACATATAAAAAACATCTCTTGCCAATCTGAAGTGGTGTTCGTGCTGGTGCTTAATCGCCGTGAGGAGGTTGAAAGCAGCAATTTGTTTGTTATATATACAAACCCTAACCTGCATTGGTATTCAGAACTATGATATATCACACAGAGCCCTCACGCACTGTTGATGTGCCCCAGCACGGGATACCTGTGCTACTCACCAGTGCATATGGATAACATCAGAAGTACTCTAGAATTGAATTCCAGCTTTCTTAAGCATTAAGAAGTTAAATCGGACATTCCTGTCCACAGTTTACAAGCTTGAAGACTACTACTACTAGAACACTGGGCAAGCCAAATGGGCTACTTCAAAGAAGATGCTTTATGGGTAGAGATGTTTGCCTTCTGATGCTTTTCATTAGCACTTTTTTCACTTATTTGTTTCTTAACAGTAATTTTATTTTTGAGATGCTGTACTGCTTGCAATTTTCTCAGTGAAAAGCCTTGCTGCTTATGCCACGCCACACCACTAAGAGTACGCTTATGAGATTCTGCACAGAAACCTTCTCTATTATTAGTAAATAAATATGTTTTGACTTTGTAGTTTCCATGGGCATCTTTCTGTGACCTATGTTTCTGCAGGTGCCAATCTCTAAACATGGGAAAATATGTGAATTATTTTTCAAAGTCAGCTGTAAAGTGCACACAAATGATGAAAGTTGTTTACATATACAATACCAAACCTATTCCTATTGCAAAAACATTTTCTTCATGTAAGAAAGTAGGTTATTAGTTGCGAAAGCTGTGAGTCCCACACAAGTAATAAAACCACAATTGTCTTTTTAGTGGATACCAAGAAACACTTGTGGGCTTATTTTTGAAAAAGTAACGAGTGCAGCACAGCAAGTCACCTTACTGCACTGCACTGCATGATGGGGAAAGGGCAGGAACGTACTGTATTTAAAGCAATATGGTACATTCTTAACTTTTCCTCTGTGCTGGCGCCCTTTTGGCAGCCTAGTGCCAATGTAGGCACCCTTGCACCATGGTGCAAGGATGCCTGTATTGCATGCAGAATTGGTTTTGTGCAGGAAGGGACACTTCCTGCCCAAAAACAATCCTGAAAGGCTTTTTCCTCTTTCCGCAATGCAGCACACATCAAAAGAGGAAAAAATAGGGAGAAATAAAGATACTTCTCCTCGTTATGACTCTCTTAGGAAGTCATATCTTTTTGGCACATTCCCGGGTTTTCCAGTTCTGGTAAATCTGTTAATGCATCAAAAACCATGAGAGTTGTGTGGGAACACCCAAACAATGCCCATGTAATACCTTTGTGCTGCATTGCCTTGCTCCAGATTTATGGAGCCAATCAGGGCCATGCAAATTGGCCAAGCGTGGCTTCATACATATGACTTAAGGTTTGCATCGCTCTTGCAACATTTTGCATGGTGCAAGTGCAACACAAACCAGCTTGTAAATAGGCCTCTTGGTTACCAGCACTTGGCACTCTTGATTCTTAAGCCCTTGTAGCACACTGTCAGGGTATCGAAGCAGAACAATCCAAATCCTATTCAGGGGTAGTGGTGTGGATTAGCAACATCAGCGCACTGGTACACTACAACAACACTCTATGAACCATTGTCCATTACTCTGTAAATCATTGTCTAGTCAGTGCTTTTCTTTTAAAAAGGAAAAGTAATTTTGTCACACACACACACAAACACACATATGCGCACCCACACACACACACACACACACACAGATGCACTACTAAATACTATGCATTAAATTACATATCTGTATAGAAGGTAGATGGAAATACCTTTAGTGACTCCTCCACCAGTTGGTCCTGAACCCTATAAACACAATATCCCCCACCTAAATAATTGCAACATCATAATATAAGGGGGTGTCATTATCAACAAGGCAGACTTAATGGGTTTGTAAGGGTGTCACCACATCAGAAAAAGCAGCCATAAGTCATACTTCAACATGCGCTACCATAAAAATAAACGGAAACATTACCAATATTCAAAAGCATTCAATATAAAGAAAAACAGTACATTGTCAGTATCCACATTTCCAATAAAGTACTGAAATTCAGAACATGTGTCTCTGTTAGACCTGTCAGTCTTAGGATTCTCTTCCCCCATATTTTGACCTTAATCCTCCGTTTTTGCTGATCTCTTTTTTTATTTTTCCTTAGGACTCTGTGCGCTTTACCACTGCTAACCAGCTCTAAAGTGCACGCGCTCTCTCCTTTAAACATGCTGAAAGCGGCTTACCCCTAATTGGCACATTCAGTTTACTTGTTAGCCCCTATTAAAGTGCTACTGCACGTACCCAGGATCTTTAAATTAACTGCCATTAGCTCCCAGACATTGAGACAAAGGAAGAATAGGTGTTGGCAGGATGGGTCCTCTCTGACTTGATGAGGGGGAGAATCTGTCCCCTACCACACTTGACCATCACAAAGGCTCTGTCCAGCACATTCACAAAGGATTTTGACACTAGTCTTTTGTGACTCCAGGCAAACTGAGGCGGGGGCAGGGAGGCAGGACAATCCAAGCACCTATTGGGTTTGAAACCTCTAGAACATTCTCCTATTACAAAGTGGGCACCAGGTATAACTAATAGACCCTCAGACCCAACTCTTCAGTACACCTCTGGCTGCATTTTGGATGAACTGCAAGGTTCTGGTAAGAGAAGCACAAAGACCTAAGAACAGAGAACTGTAGTAATCCAGAGATTGGCTAAGAGCCTAACTGAAAGGGTTGGAATGAATGGGAATATTTTTTAATGATTTTTCACATGAAGAAACAGGCCATAGAGAGTTTGGAAATAAGAGATTCAAAGGAATGTTGGTCATAGAAGATGATGCCCAGTTCCAAATTTGAACTGGTGGTTTTCAGTGGGGGCCACAAACACTTCTTTTTGGGGGACCAGCACTAATTTTTGTGCATCAGATATTTACCGAGAGCAGCAAAGGTAGAAACACACAAATCGAAAAAACAGAGAAAGAGAAAGAGGAAAAACCCATCACAAAGAGAGAAAGCAGGAACATGAAACAGTGAGATGAAGGGGCAGGGAATTTTTGATAGTGAAAGAAAGAGGCATGAGTTGGATTTAAGATAACCATCCTTGACATTCAGATATTTAATCACAGCGGCCAAAACTTCTGTACAGAGTTTTGGGCATTATCACTCACTGTTTAAAAATCAAGCACTGATGATACCTCAGTTACATGCAGAGGGCATAGGTGGGGAGCAGAAATCGGGTGGCCACCAGCTAGAAGAATAAGTTGCAGGGGCAACAAATATGATAACCTCAGTTTTGTCAATATTAAGGCAAAGAGAGTTGGCAGTCATCCAATTTGCTAATGAGCAGAGGTAAAGTTTAAATTGCTCCTGATGATCATAACAATTTCAGTAAATTTTAAGGATGAGCTTTGTAGTATCCACTTAAGAGCAGAAATTAAAGCTGAAAGAAAAGATTAAGTCCACTGAAGGTCAGCATAAATGATGAATACCATTGGGCTAAGTGAGGATCCTTGAGAAACCCTACAAATTATAGATATGAAGGCTGAACAGAAAGGGACCAACACGATACCTGAAAAGTTTCCCTTTAAGAAAAAGGAAAAACCAAGACCACTTTGCTGTGTGCCATGCCATATGACTCTGACATAACAGCATGCAGACACACAATCATGTCCCAAACCAACCTTTGAAAATGAGGACTGCTGTAATGCACGTCATCTCCACATAGTGGTAGGACACAGACATTAGGTGTGGCAGCTGGTTACAGCAAGTAAGAAGCCCTGCCTACCCAGCACCTATTAACCTCCCCAGTGGTTTCCCTTGGAGTACACTCCTTCCAATACTGATGCTTTTGAGTAGGGGTGGGTGATGAATTCTGCTCCGCCGGCAGAGTTTTGGCTATTCCACAATACACATGTAACACAGAGCTCTAGCCAAATTCCGCCAACCACTGCGTGGTTGAGTTTTTTTTCTGTGCGAGGCTTACCAATGGTAAGTAGGTGAGCATGAGCAAGATTTGGTATTTTCAGTCACTAGGAGGGCACCCGGCGAGAACTCCCCAGCACAGGCTATTAGACCTTAGGGTGCTCTTCCAACAACTGTTTGCCTTTCACCTCTTCTTTTTGCTGTATCTTTGTGTTGGCCTTAGGACTCTGAGCACTTTACCACTTCTGACCATTACTTAAGTGGATGTGCTTCTTACCTAAACATAGTGACATTGGTGTATACACAGTTGGCATATTTAACATACCTATACGTCCCTTGTAAAGTGGTATACCATATACCCAGGGCCTGTAAGCTAAATGCTACAAGTTGGCCTGTGGCACTGATTGTGCCACAAACACAAGTACCCTCTAATACCGGTCTCAGGCCTGCCATTGCATGGCCTTTGTGTGCAGTTTACTGCTACTTTGACGTAGCAGTTAAAACTACTTGCCAAGCATTAAAGTTCCCTTTTAACACACATAAGTCACCCCTAGAGTAGGCCTTAGGTTGTTGTGTAAGTAACAGGTAGGAGATGTACTCTTATGTTTTACATTTCCTGGTAGTGAAAAACAGCTAAACTCGTTTTTCACTTTTGTGCTGCCATCTTCTCTCACTAGTTAATATTGGGATTTCCTTAATACACTTTTAAGCTGTAATTCCTGATCAGAAAGGAGTAGCTGGAGTTGTGTGTCATATCTTTGGAAGGGTAATAATAAATCCTCTTTAATATTAAAGTTGGTTTTACATTATTATTTTGGAAATGCGACTTTTAGAAAGTGGACATTTCTCTGCTCATACCGCTCTCTGTGTCTTGCAGCCTGTCTCCAATAAACATCTGGGGTGGGTGACAGATATACTTTGTGCATTCCCTCTAGACAAACACAAACACAGGAAGGATGAGTGTGACAGGGAACTCATCTGTGTTCATTTACATTCTGAGGCAGGAAGAGGGAGGGGGAGTTGACACTTTCACCTGAATAGGCAGTTTCCTGTTTCCCATAAAAAGGACTGATTACCCCCTACTGATAGCCTAGCAGACAGTACTGGGCTGAAATAATACTTTTGCTATTCAAAGATCACTCTTTGATGTCATCTCAACTTGAAAGGCACCTTCGTGTATAAGTATTGTACTGTTGACCCTACCAAGACAGAATACTACTGGTCCTGTGAAGAAGTCAGCCAGGAGTAAAGACTGATGTGCTACAAGGATTGCCACTCTGCTTGACTGCTGCTCTGGAAAAGCTGCTTTTCTGCTTTGGTGCCTGCTGATCTGTGTCCTGCTGAGGACAAGGACTAGACCCCTCACTTGAACCCCGAGTAACTCCAAGGGTTTGCTTCCTGTTATGAAGTTCCAGGGCCATCAAAGATTTCCTTCAGCCTTGCACCAGCACTCCGGACTCTCCTATCTGTGAGTCCTGCCCTGCCAAGTGGTTCCAACACAGTCCCAAGCCAAGGAAAGGTGACTTCTGCTGTACAGAACCATCAGAATTGATGCAGTGACAATTTTGCGTTGATTGGAACCGATGTGTTGCCCCTCGATAAAAAAGCAGATCGATGACATGTCTTCAATGGCATGCATGGCTCAATGACGACGGACAGTGCAGCTCAACGATGAAAATTATAACTGCCTGCATCGTAAAGGGGTTCGTCAATGAAGCCTTCATCGACTGCGTGGATCAGAACCAATGCATTGAGTCTTCGACATTGAAACTTCCTCTATCCAAGGTACTTTTCAGCGAGACCTGCATGAGTCATGTAATGGGCCTTCCCTCCATCATGGTCAGCCTGATGTTTGGATTTACCCCATTCCAGCATGACCTCAAGTAACCTGTGCGCTATATGCTTCTAAGAATTACATTTTCATAATCTTTAAAAATTCATAACTACAGTTCGTCTTATCGGATGTTTGTCATTTTGGTCTTGTTTTACTCATAACCCCAGAGTGGAATATTTTTGTGGTGTTTTCATTGTGTTACTGTGTGTGTATGTGTGTATTGCACAACTACTTTACACATTGCCTCTTTAGATATGCCTGACTGCTCTGTGCCAAGCTACCAGAGGGTGGATACAGGTTATCTTTTAGTGTGTATCTAGCTTAACCTGACTAGAGTGGTGGTTCCTGCTTGTACAGGGTGCATGCTCTGACAACCAGTAACCCCATTTCTAGAACAGTCGATTGTGTGTGGTTGCAACTGTTTGCAGTCAGAAAGCTGCTGCTCGAGTAAAAAATCTACTCAAGCAGCAGCATATTCAGCTTGAAAAGCTGTTGCACCGCGTTGTGCCGCTTGTGCTGATTTTTATTTGCGTGATGAGCTCCCAGTGCTAAAAATCAGAGAGAGCAGCGCAGCATGCCTAATTTTGGCTGTTGGCAGAACTCTGCGGAATCTCGCTGACTTTTCATGTAACTCCTTGGAATTCTGTGTAGTGAAACCTCATGAGTTCCAGCCACCTCTACTTTTGAGCCTCTGAGTTAGGGATTCATTTAGATTATAAAGGGCACTGAATCCAATGTTACTGTTGCATTCTATAACTACTAAGTTTTACTCTATTTTACTCAAGTTAATTTCAATGAAGGTTGGGCCAACAATATGCAAAAGATGATTGTCCCAAGATGAATAAAATGTTTTAACAGGGTTCAATAATATCACCACATTTATAGAGTTATACATATACCAGCTGATTTAAGGACACCACTGGTTAATATAAAACGTTGTTACCAATAACTTACACCATTGGTGTTTTTCAAAAGGTGATTACATAAAATAAATGATGGACACATCAATGCTCATACTAATAACCTTCAAATGAATTATGAATGCCAAAGCATATGAGAAGACATATGTGCCCCATAAGATTTATGAAGGTTTGGACCTGCCTCCTCTGTCATTTCTTTGACTTATACATGAAGTGCTCTGTCAGACACAAGAGCAGATTTATTTTTAATGTATCAAATATTGTGGGAAATCCCTAATTTTATTTGGCCCACTATTGTAATTAACAGATTCAGCTACTCCCTGTCCTCTGTGTTGAGAGGAAAGATTGTCCACAGTTAGGGCACAGTATAAAGACTAAACATGGAGATTTTGTTAACGAGTGGGGTGTAACATGGTATCACATGGGTGGATGTGGTGTAACACTAAGGGAAATTTACCCCATGATAAAGAAAACCAGCAGATATGATGTTTTGACCCCACTTGTTTTGGATTTTCTTCATCTGCAGTGTTCTGGGGATAGTGGACACTTCACTCACCCCAGAACTTCTCTAGTTAAGTAAAATTATACTTACTGGAAATAAAAAGTATTTTTTATCACAAACAGTGATATAATACTCACAGAGAGGGTCATGGTCCTAATGAATGCACACATACCCAATTATGGGCAGACTTTGTAGGCAGAAACATGTTGACCTTTTCACAGGGTCCCCAGTATTTTAATCTATACACTATAGACAGGAACAAAGTTTATAGTCTATTGGTAGGATGTTTCCACATTCGTTTTTAGGTCTCGACTAGGCAGCGCACATGCGCTGTCTCTCCGAGACATCTGGTAATCCATATTGGTGTTGAAAATCCGCAAATTGCTGGTTAATTTATCGTGCCTTGCGATTCGTTAACTTATGCATTCTTTTTGTTATCAGCCTCATTACTGGTTCTTCATGCCATACGTAACTTTCGTTCATTCCGGAAGCAGCACGGCCTAACTTCAGTATCCTTTAGCCTAGACATCGTAATTTTTTTTCTTTTTAAAGTGCGCATTAACATGCGAACGCATCCCGGCCTCCGAACGCAGTCCATGGCTCACCCCTCCCCTCCCCCACTGCTCCCTTGTTTACTGAGCGCCCTGTTTGTTTAAAAATAGTGCACACAGCACGTCTTCAGTTGTTAGGACAGACTGCTATCGCTGAGTTTGGGAGGTCTTATTCCTGCGAGCCTATTGGTTCATTGTGTGACCTTCGGCATTTTTGAGCAAACACAGGTGATGGTGGCATGTAAGTAAATGCCCCCGTGGTGTGACAGAGACGTCTGACCAGCACCGTAACCTTCCAGCGCCCCTCTCTGACGGTCATCTGCTACTGCATAGGGGCTCTGACTAATACTGCTCTAGATCATGCAGTCACCGCATCCCGGCCGCCGGATGCAGTCCCGGACTCACCCCTCCCCTTATGTAATGCAACTGGTGCTATGTAAAGCGCTCTGATACCCGATTCTAGTCAGGTTCGCGCTATATAAACCTCAGTAAAATAAAACATATTTTTTTTTACTGCCGCAGTTAAAAATAAGCTGGTTAATGCAGAGCAAATTTGTGCACCGCTGTGTGACCCACATCGCAAACCTTAGTGAACAAAGGCCAATCATTTTTCCAAGCAAGGAGCACCACCTCAAACCCCTTTTATCCTGTGGCAACCCCGTTGTTCACTCCCTCTCTAACAACTGGAGTTTTCTACCCTTCTCCAGCTCTCAGGCCTCCGTCGCCATCTTAACACCAAAGGAGAAAACCTAACTCCTGCCTCCCTAGCGGCTCGAGCCACCCATCTAACGAGCCCTGAGAGTAGCCGAGGAGAGAGGTGCGAGCTCTCACAGGGTGCACCCCTGCGAACCCCATCACCTGCAGAGACAGGATCTTCCCCCACAGCCTAACTGTGCTGCACACATGCTGGGACATGAGGCATACGCGGGCTGGCAGCCGTGCAAAACCCAGGTGAGTGTCAGCGCTGCATCCACTCACACTGCAGCTTGTGTGGTCGTGCTGCACAGGATCAGCACTGTAAAGCTTCAACGAGTTGGCAGATATCCAGATGTGTCCAGAGGCGACTGGTGCATCAGGTGCAGTGGCATCGAGGCCCACAGGCTTGAGGTGCCCACTGAACTCTGGGTGTTGCTGTCATTTAGAAGTCAAACATCAGTCAAGGGGCCCAGATCTTTCTTACGGGCGGTTCGGTGCTTGGACTGCATACTCGCAGCATGGGCGCTGCTGCACGGGGCATTCCACCACAACACCGGCCACCTCCACACCCCAAGCCTGGGAACACAACATGGGGGTGTTACTTCATCTCTCACTTAAAGCCATTAGGGGTGCGCCAGGTTTACACGGGGGAGATCCGTCATTAGAAAGGATGTGTCTTAACAGTCGGAGAGGACGACTTTGAATAATGGAACCGGGTTCGAGTCTGATGGGAGGCTCAAGCATTTTGTGATTCTGTGAAAATCACAAAATCTCTCTGTGCCTAAAAACAATATTTAGAAAATGAATGTGTGTCTGTAATGCAACTGGTGGTCATGTAAAGCACTCTGATACCTTCAGGTTGAGTTTGTACAATATAAAACTGCATGCACGCACATACATACACACACATACACACAAAAAATTAACTTTGCGTTCGGTTGGTGACATTTCCTGTTCACTAGTTACAAGAGGCCTGTCACTATGCAACTACAGCTGAGAGTCCATTTGCATCTTGGCTCTTGTTATTGGTGTGCAATCCTTTACAACGCGAGGCATTTCATTTTAGTGTATTAGATTACATCATTGTACCGAGGTCGATATTACAAGTGACAGATTCCAAACACATGCATAGAACCATGTATGCCCCTCTGCCTTGACGAACATCCTGTTTGTTAACCTAAAGGCAAGCCCCCTCCTTATACGTGCTTACACCGTGAGCTGATGTATTTCAAAATGCTCTTTTGTGATGAAGGAAAAGGAGGCACTATGAAAACCGTAATTGCCTAGGAACACACAATGTGGTCAACTGGCAATCTCGACTGCTGCAAGGTTTCCAAGTTTTACATTGTGCAGTTCAGCCACTATATGGTTATCTCTTTCTTCCTCCCATTTTACATCACAGCTTAATGCTTTATTTTTAATTCTCAGAGACACTAAATCAGGGCCTTGTATTCAGTGCATACACGTATTACACATTAAACAAGGTTGATACTAAAAGCCTTTCTGCAAAGAAATGCACAATTAAGGAAAGTCTGGGTTAGCTATTTTAATGATGATATCGCCAGCTCCCCTGACTCGACAAAAAGAGCGAATTTAAGGCAAATGTGTGTATTTAAAAAAAATGTTTGGGTGCTGCTAGAAAGTCACATATGTCACATCAGTGCGTGAGACGTGCAATGCTCAGCTGCAGATAGAATCAACACCCTCTAGTTCTGTGAGGTGCTTGAGGGGGACAATCTGCAATTTCAGAACAAACTGAAACAAGCATTTGCAAAGAGAGTAGGTCCTGTCTATGCGAGAACTATTGGGTTGGACATTAAGGCATGTTGTACAGCAGAATGGCTGCTGTAGTACATGGCAAAAACCTTTTGTCGAAGCCAAATTCCACAACTATTCAGCTTTGTCAATGTGTCTTTTTTGGAATGTACTACAACAGCGTTGCTACTGTGCAGCATGGTTGAAAGTAATAACAAGCATTGAAAATGCAATAGGTCTTGCCTTTGATTAAGTTAAAGAGATTTGCTTTGCTAATGGTATTGTATAGCAAAGCAAATAGCTTTTTTGTATATGCAGGTTCCTTGCTTTGTATTCTGTGATCATTTCAATTGATACAGCTGATGAATGCATCAATATATCTCCCCTCTGGGTCTACAGTGACACCTTGTGGCTAAAATGGGACTGCAAAGGCCTCCTAGGCGAGAGTGCAAGGTCACATGAGCTACTTATAGCTGGTGAGCTGCAGTAGATATTCAGGCCTTAATCCTGTCTGGCGGTGGTGAGAGTAACACTGGACTGCGAGAGAGAATTTGTAGTTCTGTGCAGATTGTTTTAAGCAACAAGGTTTATTTAAAAAATTGAGTTCTCCTGTAGATGCAGCTAGATGAACCTGAAGCTCACCAACACTCTAACAATCAGACCAAGCAAAATGCAGGGGTAAAAGGTGGCATGTAAGGTGCTGGACACCGCCTGGGACTCTTGATGCAAGTGTTACTACAGTGTCACCCTATGGGGCTAATGCATACCCCATTTTGGGATGACCAATATGTCAACCAGTGTATGGAAGTCTGCATGAGTGTGTGTTTGTCTTTAAATATTTACAATGTGAAGCCACCATTTGATTCCCATCATATTGTTTGTGCATATTTGTGGTCCACCCACAAAACCACAAACACACAACCACACACACAACCACACACACACAACCACTCACACACAACCACACACACAACCACACTGTCAGTGCACACATTCACCAGGCACACACACTACCAGCCATCAGTGCACACTTTCACCAGGCACAAACACCACCAGCCGTCAGTGCACGCTTTCATCGGGCACAAACACCACCAGCTGTCAGTGCACACTTCCACCAGGCACACACCACCAGACGTCAGTGCATGCTTTCACCAGGCTCACACACACCACCAGCCATCAGTGCACGCTTTCACCAGGCACACACCACCAGCCATCAGTGCACGCTTTCACCAGGCACACACCACCAGCCATCAGTGCACGCTTTCACCAGGCACACATACCACCAGCGCTGTCAGTGCACACTTCCACCAGGCACACACACCACCAGCCGGCAGTGCACACTTCCACCAGGCACACACACCACCACCCATCAGTGCACAATTTCTACAGGCACACACACCACCAGCCATCAGTGCACACATCAATTGTTAACGCATCCACAATTAACTATTGTAGCAATCGTAGTATGGCGCACTTTCGTAGTATGGCGCACTTTACTTTTAAACATATTCATCTAAATCGCTGCAAGACCATTGCTACAAAAATAAATACACATTTTTTTGGCCTACAATTTATAGACTTTTGTTGCAATTGGTGTTGCAATATTTAGCAATGCCAATAGCTCAAACTTAATTAATGAGAGACCTATTGTATTGCAAATGCTTGTTTACATTGCCTTTGCTGTCATAGATTAGGACATCTCCGTCACGAAAAGCATAAACTTAGGGAGCAAAACAGTTCCCCTTCAAGAGGGTAGTAGCCCACATTGGTACACAAACGTGACAAAAGTGACGTGGAGCTCTATGATGACGCATGTCACCCTTGCGTGTAAGGGCTTTAGTCTTTAGAAACAAACATTTCCTTTACACCTGAAGATATAGGTATTTCCATGTTTTTAGTTACACCTGGAGTATTAGTTGCTGTTTGGGTTAGTTTTGAGAGGGTATATTCTGGTTTTCCTCTCCTCTGCCCCTTTTTTGTGTTTGGCCTTGAATATCATACAACATGTTTAGCTGGGAGGCAAAGTAGCAGTGATTGATGAGTGTCTGGGTGAAAATGTGATTTGAATATGTAGGTTTCATGATTGAGAGAGAGAAATCAGGGAGACCGCTTAGGAATGTGTTGCTACTGTGTGTGTACGTGAGAAGATGCATACCTTAACTTGCAAGTTTGGGGCAAGGAAGAAGTGTTAGATTTTCTTATATAGCATCAATTGATGCAACGTTTTTGCCTTTGTTTGCACAGTGTAAACTTAAAGAAATTGTGTGAAAGGCCAGTGTCTTACGTTAGGCAGTGAGCAAGAGTGGATGAGAAAATTATCCGTTTTGTGTTTTCAAGGAAGATCTCGAGGAGTAGGGGCATGCGTGTCATGGGACATAAGGAACTCAGGCTTTATGGGTTAAATGAGAAGACAAAAGACCAGATTGTGAGGAGGCAGTTCAGTGTTTTCATGGCACTGATCTATGTCCATGTAGTCTTTAGATTTCAACTCCCAGGGATGCAATATAGAGATGGAAATTTTCAAGGACTTGGTCTATTAAATGTGGTAGTCCATACGTGTGGTTCCATGTATGAACAGAGCCTAACGTATAGATCATAACATGTGTGCACCCATACTGCTAGAGAGGATGGTAAGCATCAAAAATTAGTTTATATTGTCAAATTAAGCAGTGTGATCAGCCTGGGTAGCTGCCATCTAATACGTTGAGGGCATCATCAATCAGTTGCCTGCTGGTGACGACTTCAGTTGCAGAATTACTTTTTGTGTAAGCAATGAATTAACAATGTTAATTAATAGGTACGGGCCATATGTGCAAGGGATGGATGTTACATTTGGCAAATGTTTCTCTTAGTGAGTAGATTATATTTACAACATCCAGGAAAAAGAGGAGCCTGCAAGGAATACTGGGTTAGGCATACAGCAGGGGTGTTGTGAGGCAAGGGGCATTGTGTTCCTGAATGGCCACTTCTGACCATGACCTTGTTGAAAGTTCTGTCAACAAATTTGTTAGTGGATTTTGATTTCTTACTGGAGCGTGGGCCGGAATATTCCGAGAAAGGGTTGCTGCAGCAGAGAAATTATTTATGAAAGAGATGACATCTGGTTACTATCTTGGGAGACAGTCTGAAATTAGAATTTAGATTCAGTTTTGAAAACACTTTTTGTATTGTGTGCACAGTTGTTTTAAGGTAATCTGACTGGTGGGGGAAATGGAATTTGCCCAGTCATTCTCATGTTGACTGACAGACACCGTATGTATAATGGTGATTCCCCAGGCCCTTTTAATGGTGACGGCCAATTTAACAAGGATTGAATGAAAGACTGATACAATTAGTTAGTGAAGTTAATGAAGACTCCAGTATACACAGTTGCAGACAAAGCATTTTGATGCATAGGGAGGCAGTATGTTTAAATTACAGAGGAGTCTAAATGAGGAGAAAACAGGTATAATGTTGGTGTGGTTACATACACGTGGCCAGGCAAGTGGTTGGTATGTATGACTCTGTGGACAGCAGATAGGTGAAGAGATAGGAAATATGGGATGTCCGTGTTGTTTGTGAAATGAAAGGTTTATAGTCTTTGCCTCTTCAACGTCTTACCAGAACCAAAAAGAAAATATCTATTTTTTTCTTCTGTATTGGCCTGAGGATTGTCATATAAAGTGCCCTGAATTTAATGGATTACAATACACATAACTCAGGTATTGACAATGGAAGGGAGATGCACAGGAGGCAGGAGGCAGAACACACCTGGGCAAAGATTACAGAGTAGCTGTGTTCTGGAGGGGGTCGGGAAATACCATAGGCCAAGCATAAACTTTGTTTGTTGAACATTTGGATTGTCAACATTTCTAAATCTGGTAACTTTTCAAAACTTAAAAATTGGATATCATACATGTATGGCAGATGAAAAGTGGCAGATTTAAAATACAATTACATTAGACAGATGTACATTGAAAGCAACAGTATGGAAGGCTCATTGACTAAGAGTTTCAAAAAGTTAAGACAGAATGTATATTTTTCATTCGGATTGCATTGTAATGAATAAATAACAATGTATTTAGAATTCATAATTGCACTTTAATGTAAAATGCATTGGTCGATAGACCAATCAAAATCTGTTGTTCACTTTTCGGGGCATGCAATGTCATTATGTCTGGTTGTGTCTATGTCCCGAAACTGTTTAAATGATGTTTGTTCCTCGCCTCCAGCCAGCCCGCAATATTTCAGGGAAACGATAGGTCCTGAAGAAGGTGGCAAAGAAAGAAATAACTAGCCACCGAAACACGCGTTGACCAGTGTGTGTGTTACACCCCATTTCTCAGCACAGCATCAGAGGGTTGAGGTTCTCACCCCTATGGTTCTATCTGTGTATGTAGTGTGGTATTGGGGTGTGAAGTATGTTTGTAGAGAGTGGAAGCGATGCGTATGTAGAAGTGTAAGAGGCTTGTGTGTTTGGGGGTGTTTATGAGTCTGAATTTTCTTGTACCATTGATTCTTGCAAACAATGTATAAATTGTGGTATCCTTTATGATTAACCGATACTGAATCATGTTTTTGTCTTCTCCCGATTTCTGTGTAGAAAATACATATTATGAAATTGTAGACTGAAGTATCAATGTTTTAAAAAATACAAACAAAAATATATTTTTCTATAAAAATAAAATAAAATTTGTACAAATGAAATTTTTGTTGTACGTGTAGCAGAGCTTTTTCTGGTATGCCCCGTATGTGAACTTCTTTAAGCCATTTGTAAAAGAAATATAGGTCCTGAGGGTGACTATCCCTGTATAGTTCTTATTGTTACATAACTCAGGTATTGACAATGGAAGGGAGATGCACAGGAGGCAGGAGGCAGAACACACCTGGGCAAAGATTACAGAGTAGCTGTGTTCTGGAGGGGGTCTGGGAAATACCATAGGCCAGGCATAAACTTTGTTTGTTGAACATTTGGATTGTCAACATTTCTAAATCTGGTAACCTTTCAATACTTAGAAATTGGATATCATACATGTATGGCAGGTGAAAAGTGGCAGATTTAAAATACAACTACATTAGACATATATAAATTAAAAGCAACAGTATGGAGGGATCATTGGCTAAGAGTTTCAAAAAGTTAAGACAGAATGTATATTTTTCATTCGGATTGCATTGTAATGAATAAATAACAATGTATTTAGATTTCATAATTGCACTTTAATGTAAAATGCATTGATAGATAGATCAATCTAAATCTGTTGTTCACTTTTCGGGGCATGCAATGTCATTATGTCTGGTTGTGTCTATGTCCCTAAACTGTTTAAAGGATGTCTAGTTATCCAATAGGAACATCGTTTTTAGTGGCAGTAAATAGAGATGAGGCAATAATAAATAACTTTGAATTAATGCTGTCTTGTATTTAATAGCACAGTGTTACTGACACAGGCAGTTGGAGGGTAAAACAGTTTGAAGAACTACACTTAAAGACGAGCAAGAAAAGATTACAAACATAAGTAAACAACCATTTTAATCCTGTAAGCCAAAAAGAGAAAAGTAAAAAAAAACATTCAGATATTAGTTTATTTTTCCAGAAGGATTGGTATGGCTGGAAACACATGCAGTGATCAGATGCAATGATCAGAATGTTGTGGGCAGTGAGCATACGTTAAACCACTCAAAATGCAATAGATAAGAATGAAGAAGATGATTTTTTAAAATGAATCAATGATACTGGCATTGTGTGGTGCTATGCTCCAGCATGACAGACTCTACTTTCATACCCCTTGTTGGACCTGGCCCTCTCTGTAGGGACACCCCAAACCTTTTTCCTTTACTAACCACTTTGTTGTTGAAATTCGTTTTTGTTGACTTTAGGATTCTGTTTACTTTATGACTACTAACCAGTGATAAAGTACTTGTGCTCACCCCCCTAAGCATGGTTACATTGGATTGCACCTGATTGGCATATTTCATTTACTTATAAGTCCCTTATTAAGTGGTATAAACATATTTCCAAGCCTAGTTGGCCTGCAGCAAATATTGTGCCACCCACTAAAGTAGCCCCTTAAATCATGCCCCATGACTGCCATTTAAACCTTAAGCCAGTTTTAAACTGCTAATTCAACTTGGCAATGAAACCCCATTTGATAAGCCCTAAGCTCCCCTTTTATTGCATATAAGTCCCCCTACCTAGGTAGTCCATAGGGCAGGGTGCATTGTAATTAAAAGGTTGGACATGTACTTTTAAGTTTTACATATCATCCAGTGAGTCCTACATGTCCCATATGATAACATTGGGTTGCCTTATTACATTTAATAAGTGCTAATTTATGATTGGGGACAGATTAGCATTTCAAGTTTGGTATTTATGAAATTGTAACTAAAAGTCCTATGGTAGGGTCTGATTTTAAATTACAATGGATTGCGTCCGTCTCCACTGAGACTTGCTTGCCTCTCAGAGGCAGAGCATCCTTCAGTACAACTAGACAAATATCACTGCGCCTTTTAGAAAGGGACCTGTGTTCGTCAACAACAAACGCTGCTATTTGCCTATAGGTTAGCTTAACTCTGATGTCTGCCTTATGATGATTAAATACTTTGGATGAGGTACAGAGTTTAGTGTTAATAGGAAATCCTCAGGTTTGTGGAGGAAGTGCTAAACCCCCGATGGGAGGAATCAAATCCATCATAGGGGCAGTACAAAGGTGTTGATAGTATTGTGGGAGTAATCATGCCAGATGTGTCTCCACTGGAAGGCAATCATTCACTAGGGCATTTATCATATATCTCTGAATCTTAGGATTGTAAAGTACATTCTCCCTCTGAATCTGGTAATCTGTCATAACTGATTAGGTATTTATTTTTCCTATAAATTGATATACCACAGGTCTTGCCACAGAGGCGACAAGGCGCATTACATGCTTGAAAATGTTCGAGAAATGAGAAAAAGACAGTTTAAAATAACACAACTGTAACCGTATGTGGAAAGGTTAGAAATTGGTTGCTGAGAAGTAATAGAAACTGCTTGAGCTTAACTTGAATTCAGTAAAAAAAATCTGAGTTCTGATGAAGGATGACACAATTCATAGAGAGATGGGTCACTAGGAGGATTTGCTGCAAAGTAAATGGTTATATATATTCTCTACAAGTTCACTTGAGAAGTCAAACCACTAGACATTCTGAAAGCACCTCCAGATACTTGTGATATTAGTGAATTCAAATCTCTCAAGAGCTTGGGTGCTGTCAGCAGCATCACAATTCAACAGCTCTAGGAATTGAGGGGCATATTACCAAGCAATAGCGATAATTATCGCTATTGCTTGGTTAGCGTGAAAAAATTATCGCCGAGCTGTGGCGATTTTTATCGCAGATAAACCTTGCTATTACCAAGGTTTATCGCAAATGCGATAAAAATCGGCCGCAATGCATGAATATTGCTGAAAAGTCAGCGATATTCATGCATTAGCGAGCTAATGCTCTTAGCCATGTTATCCACCTCCCATTGGATAACATGGCTAAGAACTGCTCAGGGCAGGTGTTAGCTTTTCGAGATATTCGCGCTTAGCGCGAATATCTCCAAAAGTTGGTAATAGGAGATAGCGATGTTAGCAACTGTTTCCAGTCGCTAACATCTTGGCACGCCCACTTTGCATGTCATTAGTGATAAATATCACTGACATGCAAAGTGGGGCCCACGATGGTCGCTATCTCCTCCTAGCTGTCGCTAACTGGTGTTAGCGACAGCTAGGTAATAGGGAGATAATGTTATCTCCGCTTTCTTGGCTTTTAAAGCCAAAAAAGCGGAGATAAACCCCCCTTGATAATATGCCCCTAAGTCTTTATACAACTGCCGCACAACTTTACTACATTACATTCCTTTTAGTGCACGTTTTAATATTGGCCAGACAAATGCTAATATCTATTGCTTTCCATTGCATTTGATAGGAGGATGTTGTATGGCTGCTTACCATTTCATTGTGATTCTTGGAAGGTTCTTTGGTATACCCATATGCTTGGAGGATGAGCTGTCCGTATGAGTGAATTGTCAAGAAGCACAGGATGTCTGACTTTCTGGATTCCACCAGTCGAACAACTGCTTTAGTTTCCGGTTCTGATGCTGGCCCTGTCCCGCAGAATATCTGCTCTCTGCAATTGGGAGATGCTCCAATACCTTTATCACAAGAAAAACACAATATTTACTTGTTTTTGACCAATCGATTTTGGAATTATAGTTTAAAAGGTTTGATTTTATCTAGGCGTTTTCAAAGGTCATTGAACGTGTTACCAGATTTTTCCCTTCGCCCTTATTCTTTATGTAGTGTTAATATGTATGCTGAATCCTTTATCCTTTGTGTTTAAAGTAACAAAACAGCATGTATATTGGGTTAATCTGATGTCTGAAGAACAGCACGCCTCAAAAGCTTATATATGACTACAAATAATGATGGTGCCTACCCATCTACCTGAGATTTAAAGATTTAAAAATGTACCTTTATTGAAAGTAAACAGATACAACAAAATCTACTTACACTATTATTCAACAACCGCACTGATCTTATCATTGGCTTTCATATAGATAATTACGATGAAGTTATTATTTTTATATAAGCTAAAATGAAAGATGATTTATCATTTTGT
Source organism: Lissotriton vulgaris (assembly GCF_964263255.1). NCBI lineage: Eukaryota > Metazoa > Chordata > Amphibia > Caudata > Salamandridae > Lissotriton > Lissotriton vulgaris. The sequence continues at coordinate 436,782,273 of NC_141687.1, read as the reverse complement.
TTTAAAAAGAACATAACAAAAGGAAAAAGGAAAAAACATCAAAGAATTCAGCCATATACATATTTAAGAATGTTATTAAACAAATGCTGATTGTTAGACCTGGCCCTTCCTGCATGGTCACACCCAAAAAGTTTTGCCTTTCTTCTCCCCTTTTTGCTGTATTCATTGTTGTTGCCTTTAGGACTCTGGGCACTTTACCACTGCTAACCAGTGCTTATGTGCATGTGCTCTCTAATTTAAACTGGGTAACATTGGCTTCTCCACAGTTGGCATGTCTAATTTATGAATCACTATATCTGCCCAAGGCCTCTAAATTAAATGCTAGCAGTGGGCCTACCAAGAAGCCCGACAGCGAATGACCCAAAATATGTCCAAAATCCGAAGAACAGTGGCTAATGCACCCCTGGTGAACCATTGGGTGTAAAAAAAAAATGATATAAATGATCTCAAATGGACCATCTTGTCTAAAATTGAGATGAACCCTCGAGGAGGTGATATCGAAAGGATATTGTTACAAAGAAAATCGATGCTGATTGTTAAATATAACACTGCAGTTGACAGACTTAACAAACTGTCCGAAATGTACAATTTGTAACTGAGGATGGATATTCACCTCCGTACTGTTCCAAGACTGAATTTCATAACCTTTGTTTGGACATAAGGGTGTTTGCTCCTGTTCAGTTTGATTAAGCTGAATATGTAACTGAATGATTTCCATTTTGACAATTAATTGGCACCTTAGCTTTGATTACTATTATGCAGAGAAGCATTCAGACGAAGTATTGAGATAAATTTGTCCTAATGTAGATAAAAACCTTTTATTAGCCGGGTCACGTCACTCATGATGCCGGTGGTGGATGGGTGTGGGGTGTGTGTGCCACTTCCATAGGGGGAGTGGTTATTAAACCAGTGCCTGTCGAGACACTAGAACTAGAGAGACAGTTTGTGGCGGCGACAACAAGGAATTTAAAGGTAGGGACTTGCTTAGTGTGCAGGAGGCACGTTTCTTAAAATGTCCGTATTGAATCGAGATTGTAATACATTCTTTGTCGCCTGTAGATTAACTCCGGTTGACCGACACTTAAAGGATTCAGCTACAGGACAGCTCTGTACACGGCAGCATTTAGGTATGCCTTCCTCTGGTTTCTTAGTAGTGAGAAAATGCGTTCGGATCAAATTCAGTAGGAGTATTCAATTCACTTTGCATGTTGTTGTTTGTATACAGATATAATCTGAACTATTCAACGGACACAGGATAAAGATATGTGAAAGTGTGGAGAAAGAAAACTGCTCCGTTTCGGTATGATTCATTTAGTCCAGAGTCATGGGGACACATAATTTGCGATCGTCCGAAATCATTCTGCTAAGTCAGTTTTCTCTAGTTTTCAGTGGAGTGACATAATTTGCCGGGTCCGCTGCCGTCTTCGATAGGAACTTTCAAACTGGGCCAGAACACAATTTTATTAAGGTGAAAGAATCTGTTGTCAACAGCATGCGCGTTGTAGGAAAGATATAGGGAATGGTCAAAACACTAAATATGGTCTGTTGGTCTGTTTCTGTTTTCAGTTGTTTGAATTCCTATGAAACAGAATCAGCTGTGGAGCACCATGGGTGCGGTCACATAGTACAAATAAGGTAGAGACTATTTTAACTTGAATAGAGGTGTATGAAGAGTGCAAATTGTGTAACACATGCACTTTTTGTTTTATTGCAGCTCATTTTCCCAGGTTCTGAGGATAACCCACAAAACAGCATTGAGTTTGAACATGTAGACCTTGTGGTTGTGTCCAAATAAGTCTTGATAATAAATAAGTGGTGTCAGGCTCACAAATAATGTACTATTGATTAATCATTTGGTTGTTTACCCAGAACACCGCACTGTTTGTCCAACACTTCCTGGGATAGTTTTCATTCCTTCATAATTGTGTTACTTCTTTAAACTTTCCCTTGGTTTTGTCTAACCTATTTTCTTTTCTCCTTTTTAGGTTTCGCCTAGGCAGCGCAGGCGCTGTCTCGGTGAGAGATGCTGTATTCAGTATAGTGGGGGAAGCTCCACCCACTTTGCCGCCATACATTTGATTGGTTGCAATACAAAATCCTACATTTTGATTGGATTTGGGAGTCTTAGTTCCGCCTCCTGACTGGCATGACATCATGTTTCCTCTTCAGAGGCTATCAGCCCCTTTACTAGTAATACCTTTTTTTCCCCCTGTCTCTCCCCGTTCGCTCCAGCAGTCTGTAACTTTGTGTACCAAAAGCACCCCCGATCCCCTCCCGTTCGCCCTTTCTTTCATGGCGGCACTTCCATTTAAAATGCAATAGGTCTCGGGTAAATCAGAGTCCTATTGCATTTTCAGTGCTTGTTTGACCCGTGTTTGGTTAGTGGCTTTGCACTATATTTTGCCTGGCCTGTCCTAATAACATGCGCAGTACAAACATGAGTGAGCCAGTGAATCTGTCCGGTAAATAAATAATAACCCAAGTTCTGCTTGCACTAACGTCCTTTTGCGTACTCCCGTGTACTTTTGAATTTTAAGTGGGTGTGTGAACTGAAAAGGAAGGGCTGCTGCTTAATAATAAGATATTTGTTGATGGCAAATTGCAAGAGGGGCACGCACCAGGAAGATGAGTGAGTAGAAATCCCCCTCAGAAAAAAACGTTGTCGGCGTAATTGCGACTGAGGGGGCTATTTTTAGAGCTGATTCAAGGGAAAGGAATTCCAGCACCCAGTCGTGCACTGCATCCTCGCCGTGCCTTTCCCTATCTCGATTTTAGGATTAAAAGGTTAACGCCACTGGTCAAATGTTTCCAAATGTCTGCTTTTCGGACCCGCCGAGCGCATTGCGGAATTTCACTTCGACGACGGACTTCATCGGTATTCCATCTGTCTTCCGTGTTAAAACATTATGCCCCAATAAGTGACTAAGGGATCTGATTATGAAGGTTTCAGGAAGAAAGTCAATAAGTTGACACCCCCATTACGTATGACAATGGGAAGCTTTGTGCTTGCTCTGCCTCACTGCTCGCTTAACAGTTAAAATGGTGTGTCTTTTTATCTGACCGCTCTGAATGAAGGCTGCTGTATAATCTGAAAACCGGCGCGAGAGACCCTCCAGTACTCTGCCAGGCTAGTGCTAAAACCCTGCCCCATATCAGCGCTGACAATAGGCAGTTCAATTAATTCCTGCCTGCTGACTGAGACAAGGGTATTAGTTCAATTTTGCACCCGGGTCCAAAAAGAATCGTACGCACAGAGTCTCTGTATGAGCACACACCGAACAGACACGAAACAGGAAAGTACCCCCCCCTAACCTCCCCCTCAATGTGGCCTCAACTCCTCTTGTATTTAGGTAAGCGCCCTCCACTACGCCTCAATTACCTCTTTAGTTTATAAAACAAAAATACCCCCTTGGCCCAGAAAACCTCGAGATGACACCCCACGACAACTTGTGTGCAGCGCTGCAGGGACGGAAGGCAGAGCCCACGGAGGGCAGCGGCAGCGCCTTGAGAGTGCGGGCACTGACAGCAGGAGGAATCACTGTACTAAGAGAAAGCGCCGAGGACCCCAGGAGGGAGCAGGAGAGAGAGACGGACAGACAGCCCGCCGCTCTCAGCCCGGAGGGGTAAGTAGGACCTCTGGACCTCTGGACCCGGGGCTGTACCGGGAAATGGATTGTGCTCCTGTTTCTCCAAGGTCATCACAGTGCATTCTTGGAATTGTAATCTTTTCGCACCGCTAATGCTTAAGCATCATTAGGGAGACTTTGATAACAGGCTGCGGGGGGCGAATGAGTCGTGCCCTGCACAGACTCTCAGGACTTCCTCTGTCAGTGGTCTCACTGGGGCAAGCGTTACACCTCAGCACTTGAGGGGCATTGTTTTTTAAAACATTCAGACAAAAGCTTTGCTTAGAAAATTTGCAAAACATTGCGTAAAGCAATAAAGAAAATAAAACCTGCATCACTTTAATACTTGGTTTCGAAAATAGCGTGCTGCCCAGCGTAAAGCGCTTCGTCAGGGGTAGTAAGCACTACATAATCGCAAGTAATACATTTACATGTATTGCTAAAATAGCATTTTGGTGAACAAATTGTCACATAATCCCACTTGGTGCTGGTCACTAGGATGACTACCTGTTAATTGTGTAGAGTTGGTTAGTAAGGCAGCTGTCCGATGCCCTGGGTAGTGAAAAGACCAACATTGTTCCTGATGCTGAATGTGACCTCTGCAGGATCCGCTCTGCTGCTAGGCAGAGGTATTCCAAAGGTGCCTACTGCTGAGTTGTCTTGGTGCTTCTCCATGGCTCTGCCCTCGCCCTCTCTGAGGCCGGAGTCAGATGGAAATAACTTGATGAATGACATCGGTATTGGCATTTTTGTGGTGTTCCGCAGTAGTGGGTCTGCAGCACTGAATGTGCCATCCACTTAAGTAGCCCTTTAAACATGCCCCAGGCCTGCCGTTGCACAGCCTGTGATGGCAGCATTAAACTGTCATGTCACACTGGCAAGGTATCCCTCTGGCCAGGCCCAAACCTTCTTTTTTAATACATATAAGTCACCGCTAAGGTAGGCCCTGGACAGCCCAAGAGCAAGGTGCAGTGTATTTGAAAAGTAGGACATTAACTTTTAAGTTTTTTTCAAAAGCCCCCAAATTCATTTTTCACTACTGTGAGGCTTAACCCTCTCATAACTTAACATTGGGGATTTCTTATTACATCTAATAAGTTATAATTCCACACTGAAAGGGAGTAGATCTATCATTTTAGTAGCTATGGACTTGTAATGTGGAGAAGTGTGGCTCACTGGTTAGAAGCTTTACAGCCATCAACTCGTGCCATCAATACCACTTTCTCTCCATCTCTCTCCATCTCCAACTACTTTGCCTCCCACTTTGAGGGCCAAGAATAAAGGTCTAACAAAGGTCTAACCGATCGATCCGGCTGAATCAACCGCACTAAACATCGAGACAAGGAGTCAGGAGTCATAAGATCTGGCAGAGTAAGAAAAGCCCCAACAAAATCCAAACCAAGTCCGCAATCCAAACCAATTAAACGGAAGAGCGAGGGTACAAGATGTCCTAGGGGTAGCAGCCAACAGGATCCTGACCGCGCAAGCCACATGACAAAACGCAAAAAACTAGAAGTCATTCAAAACAGCGAAAAACATGAAGATATACAAAGTTGCTTAACTGAAGAAAGGGTAACCGGATTCCTGAACAGCTCGCACACCATTACTACTTATAAAAAAAGCGACGACCTTTTACCCCATGATGACAGAATCACAGCGCAACCAAGGGATAAAGAAACTACAACGAGCGCAAGACTGGAGGAGCAGTACTTAATTGGGGTAGAAGGAGACGGAGATGGAGCACCGAAAAGGAACAATCCCTGTATATTCCAACCAAAAATATACACAAAGTTCTCCTTCCTAAAAGACCCTGGAACAGCAATATTCTCTAAAAGCGCTAGTGTAGAAGGACTGCAATCCCCTCTTTTACCACTCTTCTCATTTGCTACAAGCAGCCTTAATCACAAACCAGACTCACTGGCCACAAAGGATACAGTAGTACAAATTCACTCTAAAGAAACAACTCAAATGAGTCCACAACTCATCATCAAAGTTTACCTGGGATCTAAACAAGCAACCAAAGACACAGAGTTGTCTCGTGAAACCAAGGTTGATAATTCCGAGCAACAGGGACTATTGGATCCCCCACAAAACCTCCAAAAGAATATCACTAACGATTACTCTAGCTCATCACAACATAATTCAGTGGAAAGTACAAACATTGCTCAAATTAGTATTCCTAATCTTCAACAAATCAGGTCAACAACTGGGGCTTTATCGGTGCTAGCACTAAATTCTAATCAGCAAGAAGGCTCAGGACAAGGATCAGAACCGCTGAACGCTTAACTTTCCAGCCACTCTGCCGAGAACCTTCAGGCCAAGGTGCCAGTTTCTCTCCCCAACATGCAATGGTTGTTAAGGGACCAGACCCAATGCTTTATCAATGTCCATTACCTGCTCCAGACAAGTCGGACACCCAAAAGCAGATGACACAGACATCGCAAAAATGAAGTCCTCTCTACTGACCTTATCAATCACCAGTTCGGTTGATAAATTATCCCAGGCAGGCTCACCCGTTTCTTGTAAACTCAAGGGAACAGCGCAATCAGTGCAAGGGCAGCTCCCACAAATTAATTATCAGTCTGCCTCCAACTGCAACATGACCTTCCTAGCCTCCCAAGAGTGGGAAGACTTAGTCGCCTCCTACACCCACGGTCCCAGTGATAGACCCAATGACCTGCAAACTGGAGGAAGTAGTTCAGGTCATAAGAACAAAATTATAATCTGGGAATCACTATTAAGCTCCATGCAATACTCAACCGTGGCCCTGCAATATCAATCCCACAAAATGGACCTCCTGCTTACTGTTTTGCAGACGTTTGCCGACTTTACCTCGGAAATCGATAAAAAGCTAGGCGAGCAGAACGGTCTAATAAAGAGAGGGCAGGCAGCGGCCGCAAAATCACAGCTTGCGCAACAAGAATGCCTATGCGCCCTGATCGTGGACAAGCTACAAATGCTACCAACAACGCTGGCTGACCTGTTGTCAACACTGAAACCAATACCTATGTCCCAGCAAACCGACAACAATTGCATCCCTAGGGAAGACGTGACACAATTGAGCACACAACTAACAGTGCTAACACCACTAAACAGCGAAAGGAAGCCAACAGTTCTCTCTGAGGATCAAAACCAACACCTCCCAGAAACTACGCCCTATCAAAAAGACCAGGGCGTAAGCAAAATAGGAAGGGCAGGAACAAGAAACCAACAATCCAGGCCCAGCCCTCAACATACCACACTCCGACAGGTTTATCTACAACAGAATTGCTATTAGACAAAACATTAAATGTAGATGAGCCAGTTATGGCAAACAGCACGAAGATCTTGATCGCAAACATCAAAAATACAACCCAGCAGCAAAAAACATCCAGCAGCCTAACTAGCCCTAGTAACAAACAAGAGGACAAGACTGAACAGATAGGGTGTAGTGTATTTCCTATATTCCCAATAGGCTCTGCGCATTGGAATAACATAAACGATAGTTTAGACGTAGGACTTAGGTCGACTAGGTCTCTATTGAATATGTTAGACTTAATTGTGAATACCAGCTACCTCAGAGGTCACTAGAAACTTTCTCAAGTGCACAAGAAGGGATTAGTTTCTGACAACCGCATAAACATGACAACTTTGCTCCCCCAACAATAAGGAGTATATCTCCAGAGTCGCGGAAACAATAGATGGCTATTTCACTCAGTCAATCGTGCATGCTTAATTTCACCAGAAGTGCAGAGAAACAGAGAGACAGGCGTTTTCAATAAAGTAGGTTATTTATTGAGCAGTCTTCTTTCTCATGCAAGAGAAGTGAATTGCTACAATCGCAATACTTGTCATAAAGTAAAGTGCGTACAGTAAAAGGAGTATTATGAAATAATACTATAAAAGCATGTATATGGTTTCTAAGCCATAAGATACTTAAAATGGATAAAATGCATACAATGATAAAATAATGACTAAACGTACTCAACTGGTGCTTCTAAGATACGCCTAGCCCGGTGTACCTAACCTAAGCCTAGTACATGGGAAGAAGTACGGGAGAAGTAGTTTAAAGTTAAATAGTTTCTGCCAAGAATCTAAAACCAAAAATTCTCTAAGGGTCTAATCAGCTCTGTACCTGGTTCAGAATGTAGGAGGTCTTGTATCTCTCTCTCAGGACTCGATCTCCCAGCAACCCGCAAGGGTACCAGGGAAACACTGGAGCTGGATTTCTCGGAAGGAGAAAAGACAGCGTCTCTCTCAGTGCGTCAGCGGGAGGGTCGGCTTCCTTCGGTACGTGCTACAGCAGGGCGTCGGGCAAGTAGATAGTCGATCTGCTCCAAACCACTGTGTGTTTTGCTAGGGCAGATGCTGGTATATTTATACCTGGAAGGTGCCGAGTTTGACGTAAGGTTGGACATAAGACGTCACTAAGAACTCGCAGTTCTTTCAGGACTCCAGGAGTTCTAGGACAAATCAATACAGAAGCAGGGGGACGTCCCGGGCTGCTGGAGGCTTGGTTTATCTAAGAACACGTTGTGCTTTCTAGGAGTCTATGGGAGTAGCCTTGCCATATTTGGGCTGCATTGGCTATGTCTTAATATGGGTATGATTATTATGCCTATATAAGGATATGATTTGATATAACCACATAAGTGCATAAATCGGGAATATGAACTAAAGTCCTAGATTCGTCCACAACAAGGGAATCAACTTGACAAGATCCCACCACCAACTACATTTGCCCAGGAGAAAAAGCAAACAAATGCAAAAACAGGGAAAGAGTTGCCAACCCTTCACCCAGGAAGAATGGCACTAATCAACGGAACACACCAAACAACAAAACTGCACGGCTCAGCCGACAGGGTGGTCCTAAATAAGTGCCAACAATCATCAAGTAATAACCACGAGGATGAGGTCAAAGCGCATGCCGCAGACAGGAATTTATCTGACTACATGAATAATTCCCATCACAGTGACAACTCTGAAAGATTCACAGAAAATCACTCCAATCAAGGGCTCCTCCTTAAAAGTGTAAGCATCAACCCAAGCAGATCATCCCAAAACCAAGACTCTCTTACTCATAGATTTATCACTAGCAATAACACACAGCCACAAGACCAGGCCACAACAAAGGCTGAAGGGACAGACAGAATAGTATTTCACCCTCAATATAAATCCAGAGGCCGTGTGGATACACTAAATAGAGGGAATATTCGACGGCTCTTACATTTCACCACAACCTTAGCAATCATCGAAACCACTGACTTATTGTCAGTAGATTTTCTGTCAACAAACAATAGTCAGTGCACAGAAGCAACCAGAACAAAATGGCGAACAGCCGAGGTTGCAGGTAGAATCCTTCGGGAAAGATGCAGCTTTTTAAACTGGGGGATAGGCCTGGAATCAATCCCAAAACCCTAATACCCAACTCCTTTTCTTAAAGCAGAAGTAAATAACTCAGTTTTTCCCGGTCGCCATAGGGGTAAGCACAAATGCCCAGGGTGTAATTGGCAGCTCATTAGCGTATATCCGCCCACATCTCATACGAAGGAGCGTAACACTAAACACCTTTGCCTACTCCTCAACACTAGGTCAATGCACAGACATGCTCAGGAGATCTTTGATCTCCTGACCACTGATAAACCTGCCTGTCTGATGCTTACTGAGACATGGCTCAATGAGTCTTCCCATCCTGACATTGTTGCCGCCATCCCCCTGAGTACAACATCCTTAGACAAGACAGAGATAAGGGTAGAGGGGGAGGAGTGGCCCTCGTAGTGAAAAGAACTACCACGTGCTCGGTCATTCACACGGAAACCATCACGGGCACCGATTCCCTTGCCTTCTCCCTATCCCTGTCACCTCAACAATCTGTCAAGGGGCTTCTAGTAGGTCCTTTTTTGAGGAACTCCAGCAAGTCATGTCCACATTAGTTCTGAGAACGGAGAGGTGTGTACTGGCCGGGGACTTCAACTTCCATATGGAAGATTGTTATGATCCGGATACTATTAAGATGCTAGATGTCACGTCCTCCCTGGGCCTGCTTCCCTATCTGTCTGGCCCGACCCACTACAAAGGTCACACTTTAGACCAGGTCTTTTCCACCTTTCCGGTTGAGGTGACTGCAGTGCTGCCGGTTCTATGGTCCGACCATCGACTAGCTCACTTCCAAATACTTGGCACTGAGAAACCAGCAGCCACCGCTTTGAGACAGCAGGGATGTGCTTTTAGAGCATACCATCGGGTGACTCCAGACCTGCTAGCCCAGGCCCTTGTGAACCATCCCGTGTCTTATACCGGCGACCTGGACAATGACCTTGAAACCCTGCAGACCTGGCTCTTAGCCAGACTGAATGAGCTTGCCCCTGTACAGCCCCCCCGTACCGCCATCAAACGGGTCTCGGCACCTTGGTTTACTGCGGAACTGGCTCACTCCCGTAGACAATGTAAAGTCGCCGAACGGACATGGAGAGCTCAGTATGATACCGAGGCAAAACTGACCTATAGATCTATGATTAAATCCTACCATAGACTAGTCCTTCAGGAAAAGAAATGCTACTTCGCTAAAAGAATCGAGGAAGCAGCAAATTCCTGTAAGGAGATTTTCTCGGTCGTTAGAGAATTTACCACCCTGCGATCTAACTCAGCACAGGAAGCCCCGGCTGAGACCTGGGCTGATACAATAGCCAATTTTTTCACCACCAAAATTAGGCAGATACAGGATTCTTTTCCCCCGAGGCCGATAATTGATTTTCCGTCCTTGCCGGAGGATTTAGCCCATTTGCCTACTTCTGGCCCTGTGCTGGCGGTTTTCCCGCTTCTTACGGTATCTTCATCAATAGCATTAATGATGAGTCTCAAATCTGGATCGCCACGTGACCCTTGTCCTGCCAAATTTTTAGCCAGAATGGCAGACGTTGTTAACCCTCTAGCCAACCCTATTTTGAATCTTTCGCTGAGTCAGGGGGCCTTACCACACCTGTGGAAACAGGCCATGGTCATTCCCCTTCTTAAAAAGCCAAGCCTTGCCCCAGAAGTCCCTGCCCATTATCGGCCTATCTCGCTCCTTCCGGCTCTCACTAAAATCTTGGAAAACATGTTCATGGCGTGCTCTCCAATTTTTTGGGGTCCAACGAGCTATTGCACGCGTCTCAATCAGGTTTTCGACCTAACCTAAGTACTGAAACCGCACTCTTGGAGGTTTCAGAGATTGTTAAGGAGTCGCTGAATGCCGGAGGCAGGGTGATGTTAGTTATGTTAGACCTGTCGGCGGCTTTTGACACCGTCCCCCATGAGGATCTCCTCATAAGACTGCATGACATCGGTCTGAGGGGGACGGTGTTCAGTTGGTTTCGTTCCTTTCTAGCCAACCGCCGACAAACGGTTTGGGCCTCCCCTGGATCTGCCGAAATGTCGCCTTTGGGAGTCGGAGTGCCTCAGGGCTCAGTATTGAGCCCAACTCTGTTTAACATCTTTATGACCCCTCTGGCGGCATTGGTGAAGTCCTACGGGGCCCAGATTGTTTCCTATGCTGACGACACCCAGCTTCTCTTCACCTGCCGGAAGGGCGAAGAATTCGAGGGTGAAAGTATCCGTGAGTGCCTTGGGGCTGTTTTTAACTGGTTCCAACTGAACAGCCTCAAGTGCAACTCGGATAAATCCGAGATACTTTTCTTTGGATGCCCCTCGGAACCGGACTGGCAAGGGTGGTGGCCAGCCGACATGTTCCCTCCAGCTCATTCTTCTGAGTCAGCCAAGAACCTGGGAATTAAAATAGACAATGGGCTTACGCTCAAATCCCAGGTGCTGACCCTCACAGGAACATGTTTCGGTATCCTCAGGATGCTGCGGAAGTTCTTTCCGCTGCTTTCTGAGGACCATAGGAGAATAATTGTTCAGGCCCTCATCGGATCCAGACTTGATTATGCCAATATTCTGTATCTGGGTCTGCCGGAATACCTCTTACAGCATATGCAGGTGGCTCAGAATGCAGCCGCACGAGTCATCTTCGGCTTGCATCGACGAGTGAGGGCGTCAAACTTACTGCGAACTCTACACTGGTTCCCCATCCGGAAGCGGATAATATTCAAGGCCATGACACTGGCTCACAAAGCCTTGCATGCTACGGGTGCCCAATACTTACAAAAGAGGCTGGCTTTTTATCTGCCGGCACGATCTTTAAGATCGGATTCACTGGCACTAGCAGTAGTCCCCCGCATAAAGAAAGCCCGTATCGGAGGACGGTCTTTTAGGTTGCTGGCCCCTCAGCTGTGGAACTCCTTACCTTTGTCTTTGCGTTCCACGCCCAACTTATTCGTTTTCAGGAAGAGTTTAAAGACCTGGCTCTTTACTGGCTAGAGTTTCCTAGTTCCATCTTTGGTTCTGCTGTTTTGTCCTTTTACTGTTATGTTGTATTTGTTTCCTTTTTTTCCTAGGTCTGGAGCACAAAGCGCCGGGACACTCCTTTGGAGTAGCCGCGCGCTATAGAATACCTATAATAACATAACATAACATAACATAACATAAGTTGCGCCAGACGACTAACTCAGTCTTGAAATGAGCAAGAAGCAGAGAACCAGTCACAATAACTGAGTCAAATTTGATAATTGCACTGCAACCGACCCATGGCCCCCCAGACTCGTTGTCCCATTCAACGCTTAACAATTGGACTGGGATACATCTGCAAATAACACCGGCATTTCCAAAATGACAGGCGTTAAACACAGCAATGCTTTCACAAATAGAGCGTGCCAGAATTGCGGTGTGTGCATGGAACATCAATGGCCTAGCCTCTAAAAAGCAAGACCAGGAGTTCACAAAATACCTGACCTCCTTTGACATAATTCTGCTACAAGACCTGGAAGGCTACACCTCTTATTCACTCCCGGCGACAAAGGTATCTGCCTTTGGTCACCACTCCGGGGCTTACAACCTCTTGCCTCAATAACTAAAATAGGTGAGCTACTCCCTGTTACAATACATCTGACATCACCAAGCGGAATCCAAGCCACCAAGTTAACACTCAAGTATAACCAGTCTAAACAACGTTTACGTGCAACCAAAACAAAAATCAAAGGCAGCTAAGGAGCTGCTACTGGAGCTGCAGAGAGTTATGGAAGAAGAGTCAACAAACCTCATAATTTTGGCTGGCGACTTCAAGATGCACCTCTTAGGGTATACTAAGGAAGAAGATTCAAAGCAAGAACTCTCAAGCGCATAGGGAATACCAACACAAGGCCAAATTCAGTCCACCAAGTCATCTAGGATTGCAAAGAAATTACTAAGGGGCCTAGAATTCTTAAATATGAGAGCTCTGAACGGACGGGTCAAGGACGACAGCCCACCAGCAGCCACATACCACTCATCTACCATATCATCACATATTGACTTCACCTTAACAACTCTGACTTTGTGTAACAAAATCGCCACCTTCAAGATCGGCACTAACGTATTCAGTGTCCACCTCCCACAAGAATTGAGTCTTTAAATAAGACCAAGCCAAACCCCTGAAATCTGCAAATCCATCTTGCTGGAGGAAACATCTAACCTAAAAAGAATAAGGTGAAACTCCAACAATATAGATGAAATAGCAGCAGGCGCCAAAGCATTATATAACCAAGGTTAAGTCAATTCAATACACCCAACAGAAAGCTGGGAAATATTTGTCAAAACTCTAGGTGACAAATACTCACATAGCAACGGTCAGAAACAACGGAATGTGGCAGCTGCAGCTATCGACTCACAAAGTAGCCCTATCACAAAAAAACTAAAGCAAACTATAAATAACACTCTAAATCAGAAATGCAAATCTCCAAACGATCTGAGACTGCAATGAACTCTCCGTGAGCTAATGACCTCACTAAAACAAAGGAGATTGGAGAAAAAATGAACAAAGGACAACAATCTCTGGGCGAAACGTATACACAATGCAAATCTGAAAAACAGTGCCAAATTCTGGCAATTAGTAAATAAACTGCAGCATCCCAATCATCATGGGATCAACTCCAATACCACTGAAGTAGCCTGGACTGACTATTTACATAAACACTTCAGTTCAGTTCAGTTCAACTTTATTCGGATACAATAGAACCCATAAAAGCACAAAAACATAAATACTTATACACAATAATTGATACAAAGATTACATTTCCATATACAGATCTCCAAAGTGTCTAGTTCTGAAACAGCCATCATTTTAACCTTTTATTTATAGAAACAATTCTCAAATTGTATCATATATAATAAAGGATCAATCATAGACCTACGCGCCCTTATTGCAGTCTTAAGAAAAGTGCCAGTGCGGAGAATCAATTCAACCTCATCTAAATCTAATATGCAACAATACGCTACATCCAAAGTGATTGGTCTTCTCTTGTTAAAATATGGATAAAAAAACTGTTTAGAAAATGTAAGATAATATTTACAGAAGAATATAAAGTGCATAATAGTTTGCTCACTCCTCCCGTCACAAGAGCACAATTTTTAATTAAAATTTGGGCTATAATCCAGTGGAAAACAAAGTGCAAATCTAATTGTGCCAGCTCTTAATCAAATCAAAAGGCTCCTTTCCCAACGACTCATCGGTAAGTTCAAATACATGTGGAACGGATAATAGTGCTGTTCAATGGCCATGTAGTTGCGCACAGTTGTTTTCCTAGACCCCACCACATCCCGCTCATTGTTATATAGGAGTACAAAGTATTCTGCAATTCCTTTTTTGGAACTGATTATTAATATTGGGTCCAGGAAGACATTTTCTATTTTTACACTGCGCAAACTTTGGAGCACACCACTTAGCCATGGGATTTCTAAGCCTTTATCGCAATGTAAACAGTCCATAATAATCTGCTGTGTCAAGGATGCCGCTTCGTTCTTCCACACTGATACTCACTTAAGTGCCGGTCGTGCATGAATAAAATCAGTTATAAAATTAATATTGAGCTCCTTGTGACATATATATTGGGGGGTTGAGATTGGGGTGCTCAGTAATTTCCTGAAAATCTATTTTCTTCCTGCTGGATAGCTGAGCAATTAACTATTCCCCAGATCTGGGCGCCATATGTGGCCACCGGAGTGCACTGGAGTTTGTATATTTTCTGGACTGCTAAAAGAGCCCCGTGGTCTTAGGGCGTGATAGGCTTAAAATTGAATTGGTGGCCTTTGAGAATTTGCTCCTGGCGTGAGCTAAATGCTCACTCCAGGAGCCATTCGCAGCAAAGGCCAACCCTAAATAAACAAAGGATCTTACAGAAGTCCGTTTTTGGCTATCTATTGTGATCAAGCCTATTTCACGCTTCCCTGGACCACTACTCATTATAAAAGATTTCTTAAAATTAACCCGCAGATCTAACTCCTTCATATAATTATAAAAATTTTGGACAAGAAGATGCAGGGAATTTGGAGTGCAGCCTATAAGAACCGCATCATCTGCATAAAGGAGCACGGGGATGGGCTTCTTATTAATGTATGGGACATCTCGAGTAGCCATTTTCAAAGAACTATTCAGACCATTAATATATATGATAAAAAGCAGGGGGCAAAGACGCAACCTTGTCTGATCCCCCTGCCAATATCAATGGTCCTTGAAACCTCTCCTCCCATGCCAATCCTTTACACAGTCTGGCTAGCTCCCCTCTTCCACATTCTTCAGCACCACCCAGCGCCAGGAAACTTATGGTGACAGAGCGCTTTATAAGATTCCCTTAAGATAAGATAAGATCCTTACTTGAGCCTGGAGGTCTCTATGTAAATATGCTAAAAAGTTTACCAATGTTTCTTCCAACCCTCCTGCCGAAAGGATTGCCCACAGCTTTGACCTATTCACTAGGTCAAAAGCTGTGGACAAATCAATAAAAGCCATATAGATGGGGGTTCTCCGTGCAATAGTATATTTCCCAACACTTAAATTTAGGTTGAGACATTCTTCGATGGTTCCAACCTTGCCCCTAAAACCCAGCTGACATGGGTCCAAGATGGCATTTGCTTCTCTCCATCCCAAAATTTTGTTGTACAAGACTCTTCACAAAATTTTAAGGGTGTTGTCTATTAGATAAATAGGAATCCAAAGCATTTTTAACCTTGCATTTCATCTTAAATTGTTTTATCAATGCAATATTTTTGAAATTTACCGTTAATGCTATGAATGCAACGGTTTTTATTAATCATGCATAATAAATACATTTACCTTACCTTACCATCTCTTTTCAAGACTCGGTTGAATCCCTCCCCCTAGTCCTGGAAAGACTATTTGATCACATTATTGCGTATGGCTAAAATTGTGTATACAACTGCTACATGCAGACATGCATATAGGAACACTGGAGAAAAAACTATATAACATTTCAGTGTAAGTCAATTGAAGTTACTGTTAATATGTAGGTCTATGAAAACAATAGGTAAGATATAGGAAATAGAAAGTTAGAACTGACTAAAACCTTGAGATATATGGGGGAAGTGAGAAAGAATCTGCCAAAGAGTGGTTCCTGTCCCCACCCCACGTTGGACCCTCACACCTATTCAATGTACTCTGGGTAGACAACATGCTGCCCACTAAGTTTCTCCTGCTACTTTACTAGCTTTACAAGAACCATATTTATCGCCATAAGTCTTGGTTGAAAAACAGCATCCCAAACAAGGTTGACTTGTTCTCCATCATTTCTGGTGCAATTAACTAAATATCATGGAGCAGTTTTATCATTTATTGGCTTATACCCAATTGGAATATGGAAAGTAAAGTGATATTTCATGTCCTCAGTGCCTGTAAATTAAGTGCAATTGGTGGGCCTGCAGCACTGATTATGCTCACAATTTTAAATACCCCATACATGTCTCAGGTAAGAGAAACCTTTTGCCAGGCTCAAACCTTTTTTTTTTAAATGTATATGAGTCAACCCTTGGGTAGGCCTTGGACAGCCCAGAGGGCAGGGTGCAGTGTATCTAAAAAGTTGGTAATGTACCTTTAAGTTTTAGATGTCCTTGTGTTGAAACACTCCAACATTTGTTTTTCACTCCTGTAGCGCCTACCTCTCTCAAATGATAACATTGGAGTTACCCTATTCCATTTAATAAGCTGTAACCTCCAAATGGGAACAGGTAACCAGTTTATGTTTGGTGTCTTTGGACTTGTAATGAGAAACCCTCTCTTATGATACAGTTGGATTTTAAATTACAATTTTGAAAAATGCCACTTTTAGAAAGTATGCATTTTCATGCCTTAGGCAATTACTGTCCCCAGTTTGTCTCTGGGTCACATGACTGGGTGTAGCTGACAGTTGAACTTTTTTGTATTCCTTCTAGACAGCCATACACAATAGAGATCTTAGGTGTGCCTGGAATGGCCATCACTGGCAGGATGGGAGGGCACAGCTGGTCACAGCTCTACTAACAAAGATTCAAGAAAAGAAAAGGTAGTGGTGTTCCTTAAATGGAAAATAACCGCACATCCAGAGTTATAACTGTCTTGAAAGTATCAGTACTATGCGTGACAAATGTGAATGTTGCTATATTGGCACCCAGGAGCTATATCAGTTTCAAGCACCCACTACCTGGAGGTGTTGTCTGCACTTTAAAACTATAACATGCATATAACACAACAGAAAAAAACGAAGCTATTGCAGCACAATCATTCAACCTAACTTATTTAATTAACCAAAAACAGTGTTGATCATGGGTCAAAGTATTTCCATAATTTAGGCCCCTTTATTTATTTTTGCCACTATCTACACGACTGTGTTTGCAGAGGAGATGTCTATACTCGGAGGGGTCAACTTACCAGAGTTGCACTACACAAGGTCCAGGTGATATTAATCCACTCAGAAATGTCCATTTTGTTGACTTTTAAGCGTGTTATTGTTACAGTGACCATCAACAATTTACTTGTTTCTTTCATTATATTTGAAGGATTGCGACTTTATTATTGGGCCATATCTCGGCCTAGTACAGCTGTGCATTTGTGGGATTCTATTAAGTGGCGGAAGGCCAGTGTCGGCAGTGGGACTTATGTCTTTCTTTTTGATTACGTAGATCACGGTCTCCTATTCTTAGGACACCCCCGCGCCGCACGGCCAAAAGCTGTAGCGTGTGCTCCCCGTCTGCCTCGCTGAGCCTGCCTGCTGCCTGCAGACCACTCCCCCTGCCGTCGCTCGGCGTGGTCTCCTGCAGTCTGTGTCTGCTGAGTTTTTGTTCTGTTGCCTGTTGCCTGTTGCCTAATTTAGGCATTTTTGCCCCTTTTTCTCTCTTCTGTGTGCCCCCCTGTGCTGTTTTTCCCCGTTGTTGCCCCCTGTGCCCTCCCGCCCCGCTCCCCGCCGCCAAGAGATCGGACATGCCCCCTTTTCTTTCTGTGCCCTCCCCGCTCCCGCCTCCCAGCTGCTCCTCCCTCCCTCGCACTTGGCCATAAATGGCGACCGTGCGGCGCAGGTGAGTGTGACCTATTCTTAGGGCACCATTTGTGGGATTCTATTAAGTGGCGGAAGGCCAGTGTCGGCAGTGGGACTTATGTCTTTCTTTTTGATTACGTAGATCACGGTCTCCTATTCTTAGGACACCCCCGCGCCGCACGGCCACCAGCTGTAGCGTGGGCTCCCCGCCTGCCTCGCTGAGCCTGCCTGCTGCCTGCTGACCACGCCCCCTGCCGTCGCTCGGCGTGGTCTCCTGTAGTCTGTGTCTGCTGAGTTTTTGTTCTGTTGCCTGTTGCCTAATTTAGGCATTTTTGCCCCTTTTTCTCTCTTCTGTGTGCCCCCCTGTGCTGTTTTTCCCCGTTGTTGCCCCCTGTGCCCTCCCGCCCCGCTTCCCGCTTCCCGCCGCCGAGAGATCGGAAACGCCCCCTTTTCTTTCTGTGCCCTCCCCGCTCCCGCCTCCCAGCTGCTCCTCCCTCCCTCGCACTTCGCCATAAATGGTGACCGTGCGGACGCGCAACGTTGACGCGCAGCGGGCGCGCCGATTGTGCGCCGAAGGCGCGCCAAAGGTAAGCCCGTCTGCGCCCATCCGTGCCTGGACCGCGCCCAGGGCATGAACCCCTGGCCCCCGCAGACGCCAGCCCACCCGCCGGACCTACGACTCCACTGAACTCTACGCACTCAACACCGGTCGGATCCCGGGATGCTGCCGAGCCACCCCGAGACGCACCCACGGACCCTTCAGCTGCCACTCCTGCAAGTTCCTCTGCATCCGGACCTGCACTACACGATCACCCACCAAGCCGAGCACCAGCAGCAACCACCTGAAGTGCATCCTGCTCAACACTCGCTCCATCCACAGACACGCCATCAAACTCTGGAACCTCCTCAACACCACATCTCCAGATGTCGCCTTCCTCACGGAAACCTGGATGAACGCCTCCTCAGCGCCCGACATCGCCATCGCCATCCCGGACGGATACAAGATGACCCGGAGGGACCGCGGAGGCATCGCCATCATCCACAGGAACACCATCCGCATCACGACCAACACCGACAACACCCTCACAACCGCCGAACACCTGCACTTCCAGATCCACACCGACCCCAAGACCGCCCTCAGAGGCACCCTCATCTACAGACCCCCGGGACCACGCACACAATTCAGCGAAGACATCGCCGACTTCATCAGCCCGCACGCCCTCCCCTCCGCGGACTACATCCTCCTCGGGGACCTCAACTTCCACCTAGAGAACAACAACGACCGCAACACCACCACCCTGCTGGAAAACCTCGCCAACCTCGGGCTCAAGCAGCTGGTGACCACCCCCACCCACTACGCCGGACACACACTCGACGCCGTCTTCTCATCCAGCAAGGACATCGCCTTCAGCCACGCCACCGGACTCCACTGGACGGACCACAGCTGCGTCCACTTCAGCTTCAGAAGAACCACGATCCACCATCACCAGCAACAGGTTGCATGCAGAAGCTGGAACAAGATCACCGCCGACCAGCTCGCCGCATCCCTGAGCCAGCACCCTCCCACCAGCTCAGCGAACCCCAGCCAGGCCGCCGACAACCTCACAAAGTGGATCAGCACCTGCGCTGACGACCTCGCCCCACTGAGGACCCCGCCTAGCAGACCCGGCAGTAAGAAAGCACCATGGTTCACCGACGAACTCAAGAGCTCCAAGAAGAACTGCCGAGCTAAGCATGGGCGGAAAATCTGTTTCGCTCGCGGATTTTGCGGATTTTCGGTAAATTCGCAATCCGCGAGATTCGCGAATCTCCCGCAAAATCCGCAAATCCGCGAGCAGCGGATTTTATGGCTTGCTCGCACTGTTCGCGTGAGTTTGCGGCTTCCCAGTACAACTTCGCGCCCCGCGAATAAGTGCTAAATTGCAGAAATACGATCTTAGCAAAACTGAAACTACTTACCAGGTTCAAAAGTTCAGGCTCATCATTAGTAGCCATTTCCTGTAGTGCTTCCTGAGGGGCCCCTCCAGAGTTCAGTTGCCAGTTGCAACTATTATGTGACCCTGCTCTGAACCTCAGAATAGTTACACATATGCCACAAAGGTCCTGAATTACAGCTAAGGGAGACAAGCAGGAGCCAGGCTGGAAGTTCAAATCCATTAATCAGCCCCTAATTCATTATTGTCAGTTGGGGCAGGGCAGGTGTTGTAACTAATTTTGCAACAATGAAAGCACTTAGCAAGTGCAAAAGATCACTAATCAGGAAGCACTAAGGAAGCAGGTGCCAGCTAAAAAAATATTCTGTGACACATTAATCAGCCCCAAATTAATTCAGGTCACTTGAGGCAGGGAAGGTGTGCTTTGCTTTGCCACAATAATGTAAAACTGGACAACCAGAGGGTGCTGTGATGAAACAGAGGGTGGCATGGGTGGGCCAGAGGGTGGCATGAGTAGTCAGAGAGTGGCAGTGGTGACAGAGAGTGGCAAACACAAAAAAAAAATAAAAAATCCGCGAATTTGCGAGAATTCGCGGATTTTGCGGATTGCGAGTTCGCAAATCCGCAAAATTCGCGAACGCGAGATTCGCAAAATTCGCCCATGCTTATGCCGAGCCCTCGAGAGAGCCTGGCGCAAAGACCCAACACCAGACAACATGACCACCCTCAAGCTCGCCACTCGAAAACACCATCAACTGATCCACGCCACCAAGAAAACTACATTCAAAGAACGACTGGACAACAACGCACACAACAGCAAGGAACTCTTCAACATCGTTAAAGAGCTCTCCAACCCCAACGCCGGAAACAACGACATCACCCCATCGCAAGACCTCTGCAACTCCCTTGCCTCCTACTTCCACAACAAGATCGCAGACATACACAACAGTTTCAGCACACAACCAACGCTCCTCACGACCGCACCAACGCCCCCCACCACCTCCATCCGCGTCTGGACCCCGATTACCACCGAAGACACCATCCGTACAATGAACTCCATCCACTCTGGATCTCCAACCGACCCCTGCCCTCACCACGTCTTCAACAAGGCCGACGCTGTCATCGCTCCCCACCTGCGGGACATCATCAACACCTCCTTCGACACCGCGACCTTCCCGGAGAGCTGGAAGCACACCCTACTGAAGAAACCATCAGCGGACCCCACAAACTCAAAAACTACCGCCCCATCTCGCTCCTCCCGTTTTCGGCCAAAGTCATCGAGAAGACCGTCAACAAACAGCTAGCCGCCTTCCTCGAAACAAATGGATCCCTCGACCTCTCACAGTCTGGCTTCCGGGCCAACCACAGCACTGAGACCGCCCTCATCGCAGCCACCGATGACATCCGAGCCCTGCTCGACAACGGAGAAACAGCGGCCCTCCTCCTCCTGGACCTCTCCGCCGCATTCAACACTGTCTGCCACCGCACCCTAGTGCAGCGCCTCAGCAACGTCGGAATCCAGGAGAAGGCACTGGAGTGGATCATCTCCTTCCTCACCGGAAGGACACAGAGAGTCCGCCTTCCCCCGTTCAGATCAGAAGCCACTGAAGTTGTCTGCAGCGTACCACAGGGATCATCGCTCAGCCCCACCCTATTCAACGTCTACATGAGCCCCCTCGCAGCCATCGCACGCCAACACAACCTCAACATCATCTCCTACGCCAACGACACTCAGCTGATTTTCTCCCTCACCAACGACCCCGCCACTGCCAGAGCCAACCTACACGAAGGGATGACAGACGTAGCCGAGTGGAAGATGACCAGCCGCCTGAAACTGAACTCAGACAAGACGGAAGTTCTCATCCTGGGATCCTCACCCCCCGCCTGGGATGACTCCTGGTGGCCCCCCACCCTGGGCAGCGCACCCAAACCGAGAGACCACGCACGCAACCTGGGCTTCATCCTGGACTCCTCCCTCTCCATGACCAGACAAGTCAACGCTGTCTCCTCGTCCTGCTTCAATATCCTGCGCATGCTACGTAAGATCTTCTGGTGGATCCCCACCGAGACCAGGAAGACGGTCACCCAGGCCCTCTTCACCAGCCGACTGGACTACGGCAACGCCCTATACGCCGGAACCACTGCCAAGCTCCAGAAGAGACTCCAGCGGATCCAGAACGCCTCAGCAAGACTCAACCTCGACATCCCCCGACACAGCCACATCTCCGGACACCTGAGAGACCTGCACTAGCTCCCGGTCAACAAGAGAATCACCTTCCGTCTCCTCACCCACGCACACAAAGCCCTACACAACCAAGGCCCAAGATACCTCAACAGCCGCCTCAACTTCTACACTCCTACCCGCCAGCTTCGATCGACCAGCCACGCCCTCGCCGCCGTCCCCGCATCCGAAGAGCCACAACAGGAGGTAGGTCCTTCTCCTACCTGGCCGCCAAGACTTGGAACTCCCTCCCGATCCACCTCCGCCTGACCCAAGACCATCTCTCCTTCAGGAAGCAGCTCAAGACCTGGCTGTTCGAGCAGTAGCGAACCGCCCCTCCCCAAGCGCCTTGAGACCCTCCGGGTGAGTAGCGCGCTTTATAAATGTTTTTTGATTTGATTTGATTTGATATTTTGTATCCTGGTTCCACTCCCATCTGACGCATTGCAGTGACAGATTGTTTATACATTACATGCAATCTCTCCATCTTGGAGCTGTCATGGCCTTCGAGCATGGGCACAGCTCCCACCCCTAGAGATAATATCAAAAGCCTGGGGGTGTGGATAGATAAATCGTTGACCTTCGACATGCAGGCAACTAAAGTCTCTGCGACCTGTTTTGGCCTCCTAAGGATGGTAAAAAAATCCTGCCACTCCTCCCTTTTGAAGCAAGACAGATAGTCATTCAGGGCTTAATTCAATCTGGCCTAGATTTTAACAATGCTCTGCACCTTGGGGCGCCGGAATACACCCTACAAAAATTACAATGCACCCAGAATTGTGCAGCTCGCACTTTACTTGGCACCTCGCACTTTACTTGGCACCCCTCGCAGAACTTCATTACAACCTGGCTTAAAAGCATTACACTGGCTCCCTATTAGGGACAGAGTCAAGTTTAAATCTCTGTACATTGCACACCAGGCGTACTGGAAATCAGGCCCAGAGATCAATCACTCCTTGGTATTGCCATATGATCCCACCAAAGCTCTCCGATCTTCAAATGCTTTTCTAGCCCAAAATTCCTAGAATTCATAGAGCGAGGGCCGGAGGTCGTTCCTTCGCTTATAAAGCCCCGAAAATATGGAACACCCTACCACTTCATCTTAGAGCAGACTCTAACCTTCTGAGCTTCCGTAAGAAACTTAAAACTTTTTTGTTCAACCAATAGTGCTATTCTCCCCCTCTTTTTCTCATTAAACACTGATGGTAATTTTTTTGCGCCTGGACGCCTCAGGGCAGCTGTTAGCGCTCAATAAATACGATTTTCATTTCATTTCATTTCATTTCACATTTCGCTAATATTCCCAATTTTTGCCTTGAAAAAGTCTGTGTATCAGATGAAACACGTGTTAGCTAATCGCGTGCTGGGAATTAACATTTTTGGACTTCAATAAAGTGCATAAGAAAACTCCTTTTGATGATCTGATTGGATTATTTTGAACGGATTGGTGTTTCCTCATCGTCCTCGTGGTGCAAGAGATCCAAAACAACATTATGGGATTACTTTGACCCATGACCAATACTGTTTTCGGTTAATTAAATAAGTTAGGTTCAATGGTTGTGCTGCAATAGCTTCATTTTTTTGTGTACAGCTCTACTTACACTTGGATAGGCTGTGCCTTGCCTCCACACAAAAGGCTGCATAACCCCTGTAATTAGCAGGGCGGCAGGGCAGGGGAGGCAAGAAACCTGTGCATTTCAAAGGAAGACCTCTAGAAGCTTCGCTCATGTCAAAGAAGACACTTAGTATAAATATTGGACCTCAGACACTAACTCTTCCATACACTTCTGGACCTGTGGATACTCAGCAGGACGAAGGACGTTTGTGCTGCTGAAAGGACTGCCACTCTGCTGAACTGCTGCCCTGCTGGACTAATGCCTTGCTTGATTGCTGCCCTGCTGTGCTCCTGCCTGCCTGTCTTCCTGCCTGAGTCAGATAGATTGGACCTGCTCCTGAACCCAGATCTTCCATAGTGACTCCAAGGGGTAGTCTGCTGGCCTCCTGTTCAGGGCAAAAGTGACATAGCAGTCTCTGACCCCCAAGTGGTGCCTCTCAGGTCCTGGACCCGTTGTGTGGCCTCAGTGGAGCTGTATACAGAGTATTTAAACAGTACCAGAGTTTTATTGTGGGGGAACCAATCTCACCAACCAAGGTAGACAATGTTAATCCAACCTCTACATTAAAGAACCTCCACTTTTACTATGAGCACAACACGAATTTCAGTTAAATCTGATTTTATACAATCCAAATATTACGTCATGCTTTTCCAAAATTTAAAGCAAAAGCTCTACAGTTTAAACTCCATTTCTCTCAGCTTCAAAGGGAAATCATATTGCGAGCCGTAACACAGATAGAGGCCCCCAGGCTGGGCTTGGAAGCAACAGAACTACATACAGCCAGATTCATGAAGCTAAATTGCGACCGCAATAGCTGCGAAAACGGTATTCAAGAAAAAAAATGCGAATTCGCAAATACAGATTTGCGAAATCGCTATATAATTCGCAGAATCCCGGTAGTAGGCCAATAGCGAATCGGACATTGCGAGATACCACGGATTCTGCAAATAATATTGTGAATTCACAATACAATCGCTATCTCTATTCAAGAAAAATCGCAAATAGCGAAAAACCTGAAAATCGCTTTTTGCGAGGCGCAATTTAAGGACAAACCAAAGCAGGTGGTAACCATCAAAGAAAAAAAATAAATGTTTGAAAAACCGTTTCCCAATCAGTAACAGGTGCTGGCCTGACCACACACACTTAAGGAGATGCAGCTGCAACAGTAGGAGTCTCACAATGCCAGGACTATACATGGTGGTCAGGCGGCGAAGGCTACAGCTAGCTGCACGGAACCGACGTCGGATCCAGGAGAGGATATTCCGCCAGCGGGTCACCCTGCTGGGCCAAACCAGAGAGCAAATATACGCTCAGTACCGGCTGAATGGGCCAATGATCATCAAGCTTATCCAGGACCTGGACCCCCTGATGCAGCACCCAACAAGGAGGACAAATGCCATGCCCACACATGTCCAGGTATCGTGCAGCCTGCACCTTCTGGCCTCCGGAAGCTTCCAGGGGATAGTTGCCGCTGCTGGGGGGATATCCCAGCCCACCATGTCCCGCTGCCTAAGGAGTTACCTAGATGCAATGCTGACCCAGCTACACCACCACATAAAATTTCCCACCAGCCAACAGGACTTGGATGAGACCAAGCATCAATCATACAATGTCGCACAATTTCCACATGTGATAGGATGCATTGACTCTACACACATCCACATCTGCCCACCTGCAGCAACGGAATACATGTACCGCAACAAAAAGTCCTACCACTCCCTCAACTTTCAGATGGTGCGCAACGCAAAGAATTACATCACGGACATTGTGGCACAGTACCCGGGGAGCACACATGACTCCTTCATATTCCGGCACTGCGGCCTCCACACCCGACTGGCCAGGGTAGACTTTGGTGAGGGACACCTACTTGGTAAGTACACTCGCCCCACAATGTTACACTGTGATGAAGTAGCTGCGCTGCACAGGCACTCACCCTCTGCTCCTCTCATTCAGGTGACAGTGGCTACACTCTCCGTGAATACCTCCTCACCCCATACCTCAAAACTGCTACTCCACAGCAACGGCGTTACAATGTAGCACACATACGCACAAGGAATTGCATTGAGAGGACATTTGGGCTACTGAAGAGCAGATTCTGCATACTGCACAAGACTGATGGGGCCATGTACTACAGTCCTGATGTCTCTGCCACATTGTGGCTGTGTGTGCAATACTACACAACATTGCTACCAAGCGCCGGATTCCTATAGAGATCTCTGGCAGTGAGTCAGAAGGGGACGACGGGCCACCTGCACATGCGCGTCATGCTCGCGGGGAACATCCTGCTGAAGGACACAGACGGCGCAACCAAATCACAATGAACTGTTTCTAGTGCACCCACTCCCCTCACCCAACTATTCCCAAATGCATGACTATGGAAATAATGACAGAAGGCAGATGTTCAATGCAAAAATAAATATTATTGTTGAATGCACAATAATAATGAAAACATGTACTGAATCACATATGAGTAGTATTGCGCCATACTGCACCATGTTATTTAACACGACATGCTTCTGTTATCAGCATGTCCCTGGAAATGGTTTGAAAAGTCATGTGTGCCTACGGCGCGCGGCACCCAGTCGCCTCTCAGGCTCATCCTCAGGCAGGGCACGTGAAGCAGCACTGGGCCTGGTGCTGCGGCGTAGGACTCCGACCTGTGTGGCAGACAGGCTGCTGACACTCATGGCCCCCTCGCTGGTGTCATCCCCACCACCATTTGCTGGGACAGTAGGTTGAAGTGCCAGTACAGCACTGGTCACCTGCTCAAGGACACGCACCATGTCCTCGCAGCATTGCAAAATCTGCAGCTGCATTGCCATTGACCGACGTGACAGCTGGGAGGTGGCATTCCCTATGACGTAGTTGGAACGCGTGTAGGCAGAGAGGCGCGTGAGTAGCTGGCGGTGGCGCCGGCGGGCATTGTTGGCTGGCTGATGATGGCCGCTGTGTTCGCCTCCATCGCAGTTGTCATCCGGTCGATTCTATCGGAAACATTGGCTACATTTCTGCCTATGTTGTGCAGCTGCAGTTGCATTGCACCTTGCCGTCGTGCCTGCGATTGGTGCACGCGCAGCATGCGGCGCTCAATACTGAGCCCTTGCAAACGCACTGCCGTTGCCCCCCTGCCGGTGCGTGCTGTGCTGTGCTGCGGCTCCCTGACATGCCTGCTGTGCTGGCTGGCCACAGTGGGTGTGCGCTGTGTCGCAGGTCTAGCAGCACCGGATGTTGATGGCGCTGCTGCTGGTGCTCTCGCAGCTGGCAGTGGTGCAGTGCCTGATGGAGCGGGCGCTGGTGCTGGTGCTCTCGCACCTGGCAGTGGTGCAGTGCCTGATGGAGCGGGCGCTGGTGCTGGTGCTCTCACACCTGGCAGTGGTGCAGTGCCTGATGGAGCTGGTTGTGTGGTAGTTAGCTCCTCCGAACCCTCAGGCTCCTCTGATGCTTCATCGATCTGCAGCCTCACGCTGTCGCTGCTGTCGTTGTCTGCCCCACCTGTGATGCGAAGTGGACGTATATTAATTGCATGTATCTATCACATGTGCAGTTGCTACATGCATGCTGGCTAACATTCCCTGACTGCCTGTTGCATTGCGTACATTGGGACATGTCTGGCTGCATTGGAGTTTTTGTACATTGTGGGCAGACTACATGTCCCACAATGCAATAAGGCATGTCCTGATGTGCATGGATTGCATGACTGGGATTGATTTTGGGAGACTATAGGGTCATGGCCATTGTTAGGGGACAGGGTCGCAGTCGCATGCCACTTACCTTGGCTGTCTTGGGTGAGTCGGGATGAGTCCAGTGGGATGACCCCAACACATGCCTCACGCTGCAGTGTGTCCTCCACACGATCCTCCAGGGGGGTGTTGGGAGGGACTGTTGGATCTCCACCTCCAGTTGCTAGGCTCTCACCCAGCCTCTCTGCCACCCTCTCCTTGGCACGACCTCGGAGGTCGTACCACCTTTTCTTGAGGTCGTCTATGGACCTCTGTGTCACTCCCACAGCGTTGACTCTGGCGCGGATCCGCAGCCACAGTCGCCGTTTCTCGGCCTCAGGCACCCTCCTGGAGTCCTTGTGTGGTCATGGCAGACTCCATCTATTAGTTGCTCCAGCTCCGAGAATTTTAGCTTGCGCTTGCGCCAGGTGTCACTGGGCCCTGCTGCTGCATCCTCTGCTATTGCTGCAGTCTCCAATTTCCTAAAGTTTGCAAGTCTGGAGGTGTTCTGAGAGGAGCTCTGACTGGTGCTGCTTCGATCTCTGCCTCAGTGTTCTCAATGGGGGTGGGAACTGCCTGCCTTCTGGTTGTGATGTCATCACTGTGCTCATGAAGCAACTTCCCATTTTTGCGATCTCGCAATTAGCGAGATCGCAATTTGCGAGCTCGCAAATTGCGAGATCGCTATTTCTACACGGAATTGGACGGATTTATCGATTTTTCTGCGATTTCGGAAAATCGCTATCGCTTTTTGCGGCCGGTTGCGACTCGCTTTATTTTATCACAGATTTTGATGAATCCCATTCTGCGAATTCTAAATTGCGATTCGGTATTAACCGCAATTTAGAATTCGCAGATTTCGGTTTTCATGAATCTGGCTGTTAGTCTCTAGGAAGATAAGTTATTCAAAAAAGCACACAAAAACAATATGATGGCAGTTACTATAGTGCTTAACCATGCACCAAGCACATTTTTGGTCAGCTATAGCTCTATGGGCCATCGCAAGTGGAGGTCTACTCAACCTCAGAGTGACAATTAGATTGAATGAGGAAGCTTCATCCCATACTTCATCCTAGGAAACCTCATCTCTCCCTGGTAAGATGACACTTCCAGGGCGGACTCATTATGAGGGTGTTCATAATAAAAGTATACTGGACAAGAAGAGATCCAGATCAAGGAAAAATACCTTAATGTAAAACTTGGATACTACCATTGTTAGTGGATACCTTAGGTACAGTTAAAAACAGAAAGGGGCTGTAAAAAAAGGTATGATGACCAATCTATCCATATTAAGTGCCATGTTTTTGCCCTTTCTCATGCCACTATCAGTTATGGGCATTCATCAGAGTAAGTGGGATCATTGTCTCTACTTCATACCTTTACTAGAGTAAGTGTGAAGGGCACAGTTGTCATAAGAGGAGTTATTACCTTGAAAACAAATGCAGTATGTGGCTCTCTAACTCAGGGGAACTAAGCCACTTGAGCGGCTGGTTCCACAAGGCTAAGTAGGTGTTCTCCCTAGCATTCCTATTGATGAATGTGTGGCTACAGATGGTGCCACCTCCCAGGAGTTATACCAATTGGGTGAAACCAGTTTCACAACACCATTTTAGAGCCAGAGTACACACACTGAGGCAATGAACAGTAGCCTCACAGTGCACACAGCCTTAACACAAGCTAACCTATGGTCTAAAAATAGAAGAAAAGCCAGGGAAACTGCAGATTTCCTCCATTTGCTGCAAATATGCAGCTTATTTTGATGGGGAACACATTACTGCTCTTTAGAATGGCTACCATCATAAAAGGTAGGTATAGTATGAAGCTTGGATAAGCCAATTAGATGTTTTACTTGTTTTGCCATATCAGCCAATTAAAGGGTGTATACCATTGGGCATCTTTGTGATGGACTTTCTATTGCTGGAACCAAGTGTTCTTGACTGAAAGGGTTGCTACCCTTTATTCAGAGATGAAAACACTGATCCAAAACAATACAAATATGTAATCCCCCCCCCCATTTGCAGAGATTGATAATGTACTCCTCATATTTACCAATAGGGATGACATTTATTGTTTTTGATCCATGAAAGAAACTTGAAATCTTCCTTCCTTCATTATAATCTCAAAAGACAAACTAATGGAACTGGATATTCAAAATCTGCACCTTTCAATGCTCAGTCATGAGAAATGTCATGTATGACTAGTTAGGTTGAGCCTGGGCAGCGCATGCGCTGTTCCTCGATGCATGCTGTATTAAGTTAGGGACTTTAAGCTCCACCCACTCTCCACCCATATTTTTCATTGGCTTGTGTAATTGTCCACTGTATGTGTGGCTGTACATTGGTCAATAGGCTTAGTAGTCCCTCCTTAGTACCGCCTTGTCTCATTTTGTAACCTCTCATGGCAATATTCCCTGTTATGGGTGTTGTTACTCGGTAAGCTTTAATTACAGCCTCCGAGCACTATTTTCTCAAATAGCTTTGTCCTGCCTGCAACGCCCTCTCCTATCGCTTTATTTTAATTTTATTAGCACTGGTGCTGAACGCATTTGCAATGCAATAGTCTTGCATTTGTGAGAGTTTAAGCTATTGGCATTGTAAATTACAATGCCTTTTATTTATCTGTTTTAAAAACAACACATATATAAAAAGCATTGTCGTTTACAATGCCAATAGCTCAAACTCTTGTAAATGTAAGACCTGCTGCATTGCAAATGCTTGTTTTTATATACCCAACAAATGCCTTAGACTACCCTGTTACTGTTTTGGACTTGTGTCGTTTATTTATCCTACATGACAATTCTGTATAGAATGCAAGAGCTCATAATAGTGTTTAGTTTTTAACATGATTATATTGCAAAACAGAGATCAATTGTTGAATACAACCGCTCCTTCCAGGCATTGCAGGAAAGATCATGTTTAAAGAACTTTTGGAGCACTCCTTTCTTCTCCAGTGGCCATCTTTGTGCTAAAAGAACACCCCAAAACAACTGATGCAGAAGTAGGCTAACTTGTGATTGAGGAGGATGGTGCATATTTATTAATCTTTCATGCAACGCAGGGCATTAACTAAAGTTAGTGTGCTGCATTTGTGTGAAAAGGAGAGAGCAGATCAGCTTCCTTTTTACAAAGATATGGAGCATTTCTGCTCTTTCCTTGGACTGGTGCACTGTGTGCTCCACAGCACTAACCCAGGCACTCTTGCATCATAGTGCAAGTGTGCCTGCGTCATGGGCAGTATTACCTTTATGAAAATAGAGGGCACCTTCCTGCACAAAATAATCCTTAGAGACATATTCTTCTTTCTACTTGTGATGCCGAATTGCTCATGCATTGAAAGAAAAAGTAATGAGAAGAAAAAGATATATTTCTCCTTGTTATGCATCTCTGGGGAAGAAATAGAATTCTGGGAATGTGCCAAAATCCTCAGGTGGATGCACTGGAATGCGCATCTGCCACACATGTAATTCCTTCCAGATGCAGTGTAATGCAACACAACACAACACAAGGGGCTGCCTTGCGATACTTCATCTTTAAAAAGCCACACAAGGGGGGCGTGGCCAAGATGGCGGTGAGGTAGGGCGCACTGAGTCGAGCTCCTGCCCATCGTCCGCCATTTCACTGACTTTCCAGTGTTTCCAGTAGCCCTGTAGCACCTGGAGTGGCCTTGATCGAAAGCACTATCAGCGGGATCCAATTTGCTGCGGTTTTGAGCACCTGGCTCCCATTCCATCGGGCACTGTACAGTGAGAGCCCGGATTGCGGCGGCGCCGCCTCCATTTTGTGGGTGCTCGCAGAGGCCTGGTCATGGCGAAGGGCGTGGGCCCGGTGTAACCGGAGCTGTTATCTTCCTCCCCTGCCCGCGACGTTGGCCTGAAGGAGGGAACCTGCAGGTAGTATCCAGGTTCGAGCAGGTGTTCGTGGTTCGAGGTCCGGACCTGGAGAGAGCGAAGTGACGGTGGGCCACGCATAGCCCCGACCTCGAGTGGCGGTTCTGCTGCCGGGCCTAGAGGGTGGCGCTGGAGGCCACGACGGAGCTCACAGAGACAAAAGCCTGCTTCTGTGGAAGATTGCTGGACTTACGGCCTGATAACCGGACGACGGAACCCAGCGGCTTAGTACCCAGGGTCTAAGTGGAACCTCCTCAGAGAAACCACTTACACTTGTCTCATGGCAAGTGGTTGGAAGCCTTGCTGGGCTTATTTTCCACATTGTTCCAGCTCTTCAGCGTGGCCCCAGGAGAGGACTGGCGCAGTGAACTATTGGGGTGGCGCTTAACTACCGGAGGGATTCGACGAGGACCTGAGGCATCGAGGAGATTACGGCAGGGCTTTGTTGGTGGCTGGTGGATCTAGGCCCCACCACATAAGCACAAACTCCTCCCACAGAGCGGCCATCTTAGCTGAGGATGGCAGTAGCACTGAGGAGGGGACAGTCCAACTTTTGCAGCCGCTCCCCCCACTGCCTATGGCACACATGGATCACTGAAATAATATAGACTGCCAAAATATCGACCTGCAAAAATATCGTTGCCAAAATATCGACAGACTAAAATCTCCACTTTCTATCTACAAACAGGTAAGTACAAAAATATCGAGTACAAAATATCGTTAACAATAATATAGATATAAAAAATATCGACAGTGGTAAATTAAAATAATATTAAATTTTAATTACTAAAATATACTTAAAAATACTTAAATTAAATTATAATAATTAAATAATAAATGAAAATAATAAAAATAATTTTTTACAATCTTATTTGTTGACCCTGAACCCTAAAATATACCCCTTTACCCAAAAACCCAAAACTGACCCTGAACCCTAAAAATACCCCTTTACCCAAAAACTAAAAACTGACCCTGAACCCTAAAAATGCCCCTTCACCCAAAAACTGAAAACTGACCCTGAACCCTAAAAATGCCCCTTTACCCAAAAACTGAAAACTGACCCTGAACCTAAAAATGCCCCTTTACCCAAAAACTGAAAACTGACCCTGAACCCTAAAAATGCCCCTTTACCCAAAAACTGGAAACTGACCCTGAACCCTAAAAATGCCCCTTTACCCAAAAACTGAAAACTGACCCTGAACCCTAAAAATGCCCCTTTACCCAAAAACTAAAAACTGACCCTGAACTCTAAAAATACTCCTTTACCCAAAATGTATCAATATTATTTAATTACCAAATAATTATTAATTAACAATAACAATAAAGTAAATATATTAGCACATTAGCTGTAATTATTTTAATAATTAATATTATTTTTTCCCAATTAATTACTTAACAATAACACAAAATTATATATATTAAAATGTACTCTAATTAATGTAATTAACTAATTACAATTAATCAATTACCAATTAATTACTAATTCAAAATATGTACAAAATTATATTAATTAATTAACTAATTATTATTAATTATCAATTAATTATTAATTATAAATATTTACAAATATATATTAATTAATTAATTATTATTAAATTACTTCCCACCCTATTCCCCTATAAACCCACAACCCGCTACAGAATTACATAACGCAATTATTAAAAAAACAAAATCCATTTAATAAAATATTTTATAACATGAATACACACTTTTCACACATATTATTACATAAAAATACACTATAAAATATTATATATTATTAAAAATTCGATATTTTTGCTATCTATATTTTATACAGTCGATATTACTTCACTTACCAGAAAAACGAAATTTTTGTAGTCGATATTATGTCCAGTCGATATTTTGTCCAGTCTATATTTAAAACTCGATATTATGTCCAGTCGATATTTTGGAGTCGATATTTTGTCTGTTCATCGGCACACATTGTGGTGGTGGGTGTGGTGTGAGTGCGGGACGTAGCGGGAGCCCGACTCGCCCCTCTTACCCTCCTCTGAGTCTTGGCGCTGCTGCTTGGTTGCGGCTTCTGCTAACGGACATTCTTTGCTGGGCACAGAGGTCACCCTTGAACCCCCCAGACTGCCTTTCCTTCTCTGTCCAGGTGGCCCTAGTAGCTGGGACAGTGCACTCCTCACGGCAGTAGGTCGCTCCCTCGATCCTTTACCTCCCTGAGTGGCCCAAGTGGGTCATTTAGCGTCTCCTGACTGCCCGGTTCTTGGCATCACCATCACCAACTATGGATGGCCCCCACCAAGACGACGAAAGCCGAGCCCTTAAGGGCATATTTGGCCATTCGCAATCCATACCCAACATGGCAAGCGGTACCTCCAGCTGCTCTTCGCCGGCCCCAGCGACCCCCGCAGGTGGCGAGTTGATCACCAAGGCATTTTTGGGATCTTTGTTCTTGACACTTCGCAAAGATCTTCAGACGGTAAAGAAAGACCTCACTGACGAGATAAAGGAAATCCGCCGAGACGTCAACAGTATTGGAGAGCGGGTAGCAACACTGGTGGGCCGTGGTGATGATACGGTCACTGAGCTCTCTAATCTTCAATAGGAAGTCCTATGTTTGCACGATCAACACCTGGACATGCAGCTCCACCAGGAAGATTTAGAAAACTGCTCCCGTAGGCATAATATTCTCATTCGGGGAGTTGATCATACAGACGCCACGAGCAACCTATTCATGTTCTCTGAGGAGCTTTTCAACAGCATACTGAGTAACCAGCCTGACTCCGAGTTCAAACTAGATAGAGCACAAAGAGTGGGCCCTCCTTGAATGAATAATGCACCACTGGCAGACATTCTTGTCTGTGTTCACGACTTCGAAACGGAAGAGGCCATTCTCGCCAAGGCTCGAGCTATGCACCCCATTCAATTTACAGGTAAATGCCAGTGCTCTTCCAGGACCTACCATCAGTAACACTACAGCGACGCAGACAGTTTCGTCCCATTACGGACCACCTTCGACAGATTGGGACATCCTACTTGTGAAGCCACCCCTTTAGACTTATATTTCGTCACAACAGAAAGCTGATTCAACTCCGTTCTCTCACTGAAGCTTGTCGCCTTTTGGGAATATCTCTACCTCAGGAGGACGTTGATGGTCACAGCACACACTCTGGCTCCGAGACCACACCCTTGGGCTGGCAGCAGCAGGGCAGAAGGAGGCGCAATAGACGGCCAGATAAGGCAGAAATTGCCAGGGGACAACGAGCTGCTCTTGAGACAACGCTGGAGGCCCTAGCGGGCTCCCAATACGGGGACTCATGAAGGAGCAGGAGAGTCAGTTTTTTTTACCATGCATCTTCAGGCGGGCGGTGGGCGGGACGGGTGCCTCCACAATTGGCTACATTATGGACCCCATTACGTTGTTGTGCTGGTTATCATGCGATAACGGACTAGTGTTCTTACTGTTGCTCATTTTGTATTTTTATGATCTAGCTAATTGTTGGGGATTGGTTTTTTAGGGTTTTCCTTTATTTTGGGTTTGAGGTTCCCCGCCCACCTCCCCTAATGGTCCTTTGATCGGTATGGAGAACCTTTCCCAGGACTCTCATGCCTTTTACTTCCGTTACCTGCTACCGGTAGAGCTTCCCACCATAGGTCTCTCCTGGGTCTCACTCCCCTAATGCCTCCCTGCTCACTCTGAATGTGAGAGGCCTAAATAACCCTATTAAGCGCAGAACGGTTCTTGCCTATCTGGAACACCCATCTGCCTCCTGCAGGAAACCCGCCTCCTTCCCAAAGACTGTCATCGGCTGAAATCTCGGCTGTTTCTGATACAAAAGTTTTCCTCAGAGCCTACTAAATTGGTGGGGGTAGCCTTTCTGGTGCCACGGTCTTTTCCAGGCAAGGTATTACAGAAAGAATCTGAGATTAGGGGTCGGCTTCTTACGTATCACTTCAGGGTGGGGGGCATGTCACTCATAGTGCAATCCCTTTATGCTCCAAATGATGGACAAGAGCGCTTCCTCCATAACGCCCTCACTACCTACCACAGAGCGCAGACTCATCTTAGGGGGTGACCTGAATCTAGTCTTTGATAACAGGGCTGACCGCTCCTGCCAACGTGTGGGACAGGCCGGAGCTATATCATTGGCAGGGCTTACCCGAGTAGTGGACTTGGGGCTGACAGACCTTTGGAGACAGTTTCACCCTCACACCCGGGCATACACTTATCATTCAGGGGCTCACAAAACCTATGCTAGCCTTGACTACTTTCTCTGTTCAACTTCATTGCAAGCACTGGCGACGGAGGGTGAGATCATGACTGCCTCTTTATCAGATCACACACCAGTCCTTGCAACGTTTAAGCTCCCACCTATGAAGCGACCCATATGCTGTTGGGGGCTGCGGGATACCCTTCTCCAAAAGGCCTCTGTAGTTCAACAGATCCAGAAGGCGATTAAAGAGTATCTTACCCACAATGCTAACAATGACACTACTCTGTCAACGCAATGGGCATCTCTCAAGGTGGTCAGAAGGGGGAAACTGGTGGGTATTGCTATGGTGGAAAATGTTGATCGTAGTCGCAAGAGAGATGACCTTACTCGCCAGGTGCAATAGCTTGAACAAATACACCAGAATACGGGGGCACATCGGGTCTGACGCCAATTGCGCACAGCGCAGCAGCAGTTGGCAGCCTTAGATCAAGATCGTGCGGAATTCTGTACCCTCTGGTCGCGACACTCGTTCTACACAGGAGGGGACAAATGTGGTCGCTTATTAGCACACAAACTCCAAGAGGTTAGGCAGACTCAGAGTGTCCAAGCTATTCTCACGGGGAGCGGGAAATTAACTACAGAGGACTCTGAAATAGCAGAGACTTTCCATGATTTTTACACGCAACTGTACACTGGTGAACGCTTAGACCCCTTTTGTAGTGCTGATCATGTAGCCGCAGCGGGCATACCCTCTCTCACGCCAGCGCAAGCTGAGTATCTCGATAGGGATATCAGAACTGAGGAAGTCATTGCAGCGATCTCACATCTTAAATTGGGCAAATCCCCAGGGCCTGACAGCTACTCCGTAGCTTTTTATAAGACATTCTGCCCCTTGTTAGCCCCACTCTTGACGAAATTATTTAACACTTTCGCGCAGGTACGGGCAATACCAGCCGAAATGCTGGAGGCCTCTATAGTAGTGATTCCCAAACCCGGTAAGGACTGAATACCGGCCGATTTCTCTTCTTAATATTGACATAAAATTGTACACTAGCATTCTCGCCTCTCGACTGGTGCCATATATGCCTGCCTTGTTGGAGCCAGTCCAGACTGGATTTATCCTGCAACGTCAAACGAGCGACAATACCAAAAGGGTTCTCCATTTGTTTGAGAAGGCCTCTTGGTTGCAAGGTGAGTACATGTTGCTCACAATTGACGCTGTGAAGGCCTTCGATAGGGTCCATTGGCCTTATTTGGAACAGGTTCTCATGCAGGTGGGGATGGCTGAGAAGCTGCGCACCGGGATCCTTAATTGCTATTGATTGCCTAAAGTCACTGTTAGGGTTAATGGGCATGCATCCTCACAGTTTTCTATTGGTAGGGGCACCAGTTAGGGGTGCCTGCTTTCCCCCCTCCTATTTGCTTTATATATGGAGCCCCTTGCCTTGCGGATTAAACATAACCCTCTCATAACTGGTATCAAATTTGGGGGGGACGTACACACTAATAGCCTCTATGCAGATGATATTTTGATTTCACTACCGGATCCAGATGATGTCTTTTCCACAACTCAAAGTTGAACATGGCCTTTTAGGAGGTGGAACGGCTAACATATTTGCAGCTCCCCCACTGGGCTGTACACCCACAGGTTAAACCTGGAGCACAACGCTTTTTGACCGCCTTTAAAAAATGGCTTTTAACTCGTACATCTGACAAAAAAAACGTTGTTATGACATATATAAGATGATGTTAATGAAGGACAAATACACCTATAATGCTGGTCGAGAACGCTGGGAACGGGAATTGGTTAGGTCCCCGACCCATAAGGAGTGGGAGGGTATCTATTGCAGGGCTAGACACTCAGCATACCACTCGGGACTCACTGAGACGTTGACAAAACTTGTTACCTACTGGTTTTATACACCTGAAAGGCTACATCAATACGATTCACAGCTAAGCGCTAATTGTTGGAGGGGGTGAGGCGTGGCGGGGACTCTGACACATCTTTTGTGGAAATGCGAACATATTCAATCATTCTGGAAACAGATTCTTGATGAAATAGACATTCACTTAGAGACTCAAATTCCATAATTTCCCGCTTATATTTTATTGGGATTGCCTAATCCTCTTACTTAACCACTCAGATCTAGAAGGGGTTGCTTGATTGCCAATGCCACAGGCTCAGCTCTCCAGCATATACTGACACATTGGCGTTCTCCAAAGTCACCACCTTTACAGGGTGGCTACACCGCTTGTGCCATGTCTTGAGTATGGAGAAATTGACATCTACACTTGCGGGTAAAGGATCAGACTTTAGAGAATTATGGCAACCCTTTATATCCCTTCTCAAAACAGAATTTTGCGAACTCTCATGTCCCAGGTACCTACGGCTCTTACGCCTTTCCGAACCACTGCAATCGGACACATGAGGTCGCATACTATCATAGAGTTTCCAGCTAACTCTTTTCTATTTGCTTTTCCGGTGGACGAGGTACGGGGTGGTGGGAGGTGGGAGGGTATTTGGAGTTTCCTTTTTTGTTATGTGTTCATTTTTGACCTGCTCCGCCTGTTTTGCTCTTATTTCTCTATTGATGCGGTTTATTGCCTTTTATGCTCTAACCTTTTCATAGAGCGGATGGTCTTGTTGTCTGTAGTAGAAAATTCTATAAAAGATTTAAACCATAAAAAGCCACAAAAGGCAGTGTAATTAGTCCCTTGCATAGCTTAGTAAATCCCATGTATGGACTAGTGTTGCCTTGCAACTACGAGCGACATGCAAGGACTGCGCACGTCCTTAGAAAATCTGGACCAATATTTGTATAATTCAGCCAAGCATAAATGTCCTTGATGATCTTGATACATGTTAAAAAATTATAACATGTTTTTTTTCTCTTTACCACCATGAACAAGATTTCAGTTACTTAAATTCCATATGCATTGAATACCAGTGTAATCTCTGTGTGTGGTTTGTGATAAACATGGAACAAAGCATTTTGAAACTGACTCAGTTCTTAATGTTTTCCTAAACAGTAATGAAAGTTCTGAAAGTGAATTAGAGGTGTACAAAAAAATGTTCATAATTCATCTCAAATACCAACATTTCCTCCTAAGTACAAAGTTAAAGTCAATGGCCTGCTTCCATTCCCAATTCTGTCAATCTTAAATGTGCAATTAAATCCCAACACCTGCAAGATAGTCTGCAATTAAGAGCAAGAGACAGAATCGCATAGAGTGGAATGACCTATTGCACTCAAGAAGCAAGTGTAGAAAATATGCAGTGGTATTAACAGATGGGTGCATGGAGTGACATGGTTATTTTTGGTATCACTCCTGACATAAATGCAGAAACAGGTGCTAGTTGTGCATAATAGGTAGGGTGCTACCTGCTGAGCTGTCGAACAGGAGATGTCTGGTCAAAAGATGAGAACAATTTCAACACAAACGTATCGAAGTAAGGGGCATATTACCAACAACTAGCGATAATTTTTGTCTCTAACTTGTTTAGAGACAAAAATTATCGCCGCACATCGGCGATTTTTATCGCAAATAAACCTTGGTATTATCAAGGTTTAACGCAAATGCGGTAAAAATCCCCGCAAAGCATGAATATCGCTGAAAAGTCAGCGATATTCATGCATTAGCGAGCTAATGCTCTTAGCCATGTTATCCACCTCCCATTGGATAACATGGCTAAGAACTGCTCAGGGCAGGTGTTAGCTTTTGGAGATATTCCCGCTTAGCGCGAATATCTCCAAAAGTTGGTAATAGGAGATAGCGATGTTAGAGACTGTTTTCAGTCTCTAACATCTTGGCACGCCCACTTTGCATCTCATTAGTGATAAATATCACTGACATGCAAAGTGGGGCCCAAGATGGTCGCTATCTCCTACTAGCTGCCGCTAACTGGTGTTAGCGGCAGCTAGGTAATAGGGA
Source organism: Lissotriton vulgaris (assembly GCF_964263255.1). Taxonomy (NCBI): domain Eukaryota; kingdom Metazoa; phylum Chordata; class Amphibia; order Caudata; family Salamandridae; genus Lissotriton; species Lissotriton vulgaris. The sequence goes on along the minus strand of NC_141687.1, from coordinate 436,742,800 downwards.
GATAATTTTATCTCTGCTTTCTCGGCTTTTAAAGCCAAAAAACCGGAGATAAACCCCCTTGATAATATGCCCCTAAGTTATGAGTAATTTGCCAATTCATGTGATCCTATAGATTCCATAATGGTCATCCTCTGAAATACATGATTGAACTAGAGCATGGCTTCGAAAGCTGCCCACTGAATGTTTGCTACACATTTATTAGGTTTCTCTTCTTAAAGAGAGAAAATGGAAGCTTTCCTCCCTCCCCAACGCCCCTTGTTTTCAGGTATGTGTTATAGACCACTGGTGTGTCTCTGGTTTTGTGTCTTGAAGCAAGTCAGACTTTGGCTGTTTTGATTCCTCCATTTTGTTTCTCCTTCTCCTAATGTGTTACTTCCTATGCTCTAAACAAACATGATTGTTCTGCAAATTTCCAATTTTTGTCAACTGACAAAGAATTAAGAGTCAATTCCTATTAGTGGGCCCTCTTTGGATATAGAGAGGTAAGCAGATCTGGGGCTGAAATATAAAAAATGTGAAGGACATATATTGAATAAAGTAAGTGACAGACTAAGGAGACAGGAACAATGCTCCACCGATATACCATATTTCCACAGGAGTTCAATTTACACATCAGGAGACCCTTGAGATGTTTTCCTTGTTAAGTAACACTTTACCTCAAAGGCATGTACATATACGCGATCATTTGAAATTTTGAGCAAAAGTGAAAGAGACATAAACAGATTCCCATGAGTCTTGTACTCAGCAATTCAGCTGGCTGAGTATCTGTGCATGATATCAGAGCTAAATGTGCGAAAGGGTCCTGCTAGCTCTCAATCAGCAATGAGAGGGAGGTGAAGCAACACATTGATGAGTCTGAATCTAAAAGTATAAAAGTACACTGTTATTTTTTATAATTTTGAATATATGAACTACTTGGTAGGATTCCCTTTTCAGTCTTTTCCTAAAAAATATGTAGTCAAAGCCTTCTTCCCCTTTCAGTGTGAATTTCATTGATAAAATTATCCCCAACGGGACACTAGGAACTTACTGCACCACTTAGCATCGAAGTTTCTATTGAGGTCCACTCCATAGCAGGTGCCATTGTCATGCGGAGAACGGGATTTTCTCCACAGACGATCCTGTAAAGGTAGGTTTGGAGAGAAGAGGTCACAATTGGCCTTGGCATAAATAACAAGAACGTTTATGATTCAGCTTTGGTTTAGTTTCAGAAGTACAGAAAATGGCATTATGTAGATTTTAGGACATAAGATATAGAACCTTAATTTAGTTATGCATGGTGTTAGGCCCAGCGGTTTCTGGCTGGCTGGGATACACCAAAGCCAGACAAAATCCACCATCCTAGCTAGTATGATTATGATAGACTTGTCAAGTAAGCTGTGCTCACCCTTTAGTAGGGGAAACATCCTTTACAACGAAACTTTTACCACCCAGTGCTGTTACAAATCAAGTATTACAACAAAAACCTTTACAACGCATTACACTGGGGGGCGCTCTAGGATAGGGAATAGTTTTAATTTACTATCCAACACCTTCCCTAGTGTCCACGGGGACTGGAGTTGGAATAGTAAATTAAACTATTCACTATCCAGCACCCCCAAGTGTAATGTGTTGTAAAGGTTTGCGTTGTAATACTTGCGTTGTAACAGCATGCGTGGTAAAAGCATGCGTTGTAACGTCATACATCCTTTGGTAGCTATGCACAGAGCAGTCAGGCTTATCCTCAGCGTCAAAGTGTAAAGTATTGTTACAGCACCACCCTCACAACACACTGAGTACACTACAAAAAGCCTCCACACTGCATATATAAAACACTGGTCTTTGTATTACACACACATTAACCACATCGCTGCTACAGGAATTTTCCTGCTGTGCTGCTTTTTTATGAACAGAGTGTGGTCGTGACGGAACCATTCCGTCATCAGCACAGCTCAACCGTGACTGATGACGGAATGGTTCCGTCACCAGCATCGAAGGGGTTAAAATCAAAATGGCATACACATTGGATGTATGCTATATAGTTATATGCAACTGTCAAACTCTCCCATTAGCAGCAGAACGGCTTTAACCTATTTGTACACATCATAGGAGTTAACTTGCTCCGTTATTCCCTCAGCCTTACAAGCAACATAAACCCATGTACATACTTTCCCAAGGTATTCACGATCCAAGCTATCCATCCCACATAAAAACGGCAGAACATATATGCAGGCCTGTTCAGAGGAATTCCACTTTCCCGCTATCACATTAGCATCAAACACAAGATTCCCAAATATTTTGTACAGCTTGTAATGGACAAGAAACACAGGTTTTGACTATGCCTCATGACCCAGCTCCGCAGCCACTCAAACTACACCAGCCAACGATACATGTTGCAACCCCTGAAGACACTTTGATTAGGTAGTTGGGTCCACCTTCAGCGGAAGGAAACATATACTTGGTTTCATCCATCCAGATTAGGCAGTCAAGGAACAAAGCGGCGCCTCCACATTGGAGAAATGTTTCCCTCCAGGCAGGGGGGCTAGCGCAGTTGCTCCAGGCAGCCAGCCGTGGGCTTACACAAGGCACAACAGGATCCCTTGGGTCCAGTCATGATGTTACCAACAACAGAGTACCTTGTGGCATGGGTCCGGGGAGAGAGAGCTGGAGACCTCAGACTGAGGTCGCGATGTCAGGCACTGTCGTCCTCCCGATCTGGACGTTGGAGAGAGTCCAGCCTTTTGGTTTGGGTCCTCGGACTTGGCAAACTTCCCCAGCACATCTTCAGACTCCTCTCATTACGGCACCCCAGGTGGGCCGCTGATCTTTACAAGCCTACTCCTCTGCACAGTGTGATTACTTCTTATGTCAGGATGTCCTCAGCCGAACCAACAATAACTGCCACACATTTCTGCCGACCCTTCGTGGTCCTTACGATCTTGTGGAAACGAGGGGATCCTTCCTGTCCCTGGGATCTCCTGGACAGGAGACCAGCCAACAAGCTCTTGGAGAGTTCTTATCTACCCGGGCCACAACAGTTGGCAATTAGCTGCAGGGCAGCAACATCTAGGAAAAATCCACAAAGTGATTGTTCCCTACCTGGAGCCCAACAAGCCCCAGGACACCACAAGTCATGCGGACAATCCAGTTGCAGTCCCTCCTGCACCAATAGATCCTTGTGGTGATGTCTCAGCTACGAACCAGCATAGTTGGTCCCAATGCCAAAAGCAACTCTAAACTCCTGAGGAAAGAGCTCCAGTAGAACCCGCAGTGGCCTTTGGAGACGAGATCGTTTAACAAGGCCACCTTTGAAATGCACAGGCCCGCCCTAAATTTAGTCCTGTCTGTCATCCTACCCTGGGAGACTTACTTGATTAATATCTTAATTGGGCCAGGAGCCTGCCCCCTGGGATTCAGGTACCAATCCCCCCCCCCTTATCCATCTCAGGAAGGCCCCCAGAGTCAGAGGTCTGCAGATTTCTTTGAGTGCCCCTAGTTTATGGCCATCAATCAGGAATGCAAAGATGTAGCTGCCCACCCCCCTCAGCACCCAGATGTTGATTGGATATAGGCTGACAGGCACAAAAAGAGCCACAAACATAGAAATGCCCAATTTTTCCATAATGGCACTTGGGCATTAGTAATATCAACTCCACTCTCACTACTAGAGATGATTTGCCCTTACTAATCCATCAATACTAAACACCATACCCCTACTCTATGCACGTAAGAAACACAACTCAATAGCCTTTCCACAGATTAACCAACTTGAGAAGCAGGCCTTATAGTACTGAACACACCAGCCGGTGTTATTCACTACGAGGGCATGTATTGCACATTGCACATGCCCTTCGGCTTTCCTACACAGCACCCTGCCACCAGGGAGTACTCAAATGTAGTGAGAGACATGCAGAACATTGGCAAGTAGCTTTTAAATGCCAAGCTGAGTAACAGTTACCTGCACACACAGGCCCGCCATGGGAAACCTGTGGTACGTTTTGTAGAGCTACCGCCTTAGGTGCCACAACTAGTCCTGCAGCCCACGGAGTAGCATTTGAGTTACATGCCCCAGGTATATGTCATACCACTGGACAAGGGACTTACAGCTAACTCAAATCAGCCAATCATGTATAAACCAATCATCAGTATGTATATGACAAGCGCAGTGCTTTGGCACTGAATTGTAGTGTCAAAGCACTCAAAGTCCTAAGGTTAGCACATAGATAACCGGAAATCCTGGAGGGACAAAAGCATAAAGTCAAGATGAAGCACCCTAAAGTGGGCCCTTTCCAACATATGGAGTTAATGCTTTCTGGGCTGGAGCAATGTCTAGTGAGTTCTTCATAAAGATGTTCCTGTATTTGGCGAGTAATTGTCTATTGATTTTAGGTGATGGTCCCTTGAGCAAATTCAGACTATCTGGGCTACCTCAATCTGGAGGGCAAGCTTTAATAGGAGTAATATCTATGAGTTTAATAGATATCTGATTTGAATCTATAGTATTGATTTATTAAACTTTTTTAATTCCTAGGGATATGAGAAAATATTTAAGTACAGATGATCTTAAAATTGTCAGTCCTGCCTCAATCATGTATTACATGCTCAAATATATATCACATGCTTTTTATCTACATCAATAGATATTATACATTTATACCAGATTCTAATTGATGTATTGCATACGTACTGAACTACTCAAAGACTCAATAGTGCCTGGATCTCACGTTGGAGCTAAATCAAACTAACCAATGAAGTACAGGAGATAACTACATTTAATAAGAGATATTAGCATCTTTGTAGCAGAGTTATCAGTTCAGTGAGATCAAATCAGTAAGCACAGAAGCACAGGTTCCAACCGAAATTCATTTTTTTCCCTGTGCTGTGAATCCTCTCTGGACCATTTTAGATAGATCTCGCTGAAGACAGCTTCATGTGTTGGATGCAGACAGCTCTGTAAACAATATATTTATACTTATTATAGTAGGATTCTTGTTTTTTTCACAGTTGGATGGCGTCTTTGTACATTTCGCTGTGGTGCACCTACTTCAATGGCTTTTCTTCCTGGTCTTGTGTTTATCCCTCCTCTGCAGCATATAGGGTTTACACATGTTTTTGATTGGTTGCGTGCATCATTCCAGTGCTGATGTCAGAGAACATTTTTTTTTATTTTCCCCACCATTTGTGAATTAGTACTAAAACATAGTGCACACCCTGCTACTTTCTTTCTCCCTTGCTCACACTTTCCCTTTCTGATCAAATATGTGCTCTCACTTTTTGCCTTGCTCTCTCACATTGTCTCTCTCACCCCCCTCTGCAGCATATAGGGTTTACACATGTTTTTGATTGGTTGCGTGCATCATTCCAGTGCTGATGTCAGAGAACATTTTTTTTTATTTTCCCCACCATTTGTGAATTAGTACTAAAACGTAATGCACACCCTGCTACTTTCTCTCTCTCTTGCTCACACTTTCCCTTCCTGATCAAATATGTGCTCTCACTTTTTGCCTTGCTCCCTCACATTGTCTCTCTCAACCACCGAGCAGTTATTTTCTCCCGCCTTTCTCTTGCTCCTCAGCTGTCCCTTTGCTGTTGCCCATTGATTGGATTGGAAATATCCATTACAAGGCAGTCATTACAACGCACTACCTTTACAAAGCAACTGCCTTTACATCACCTGCCATTATAACGCATGCCATTACAATGCATGTCACTACAACGCGAGTCATTACAAAGCATACCATTACAACGCATGCCATTACCACGCATTATTAGGTAAGGAATGGAGAATTTGTAGTCCTAGGGTGTGTGTGGGTTTTGGGGTATTATTATTATGTTTCTTATATAGCGCCTGAATCAACCCCCGAAGGGGTATCTCCGCGCTTGCCTTGGGAACCCATCCTGGCTTTTCCCTGTGAGATAGCCCCTACAGGGCATCCCCAAGGTGAAAGCCAGGCATCCCGCCGCGGGGGGGCCATTGTGGAGATTAAGCAAGCTTAATGCCCAGAGTTGCAGAGTGTGAACCCATGATTTGGTCAGGCACCGAAGTGAGAATTATCGAGTCCATGGACATTTGAGCTCAAGACCCTGCCGCGTCGGGAATTGAACCCTGGTCCCGGGTCTGACCTCTGCTTCAGGGTCTGCCTGCTCTAACCAGTGAGCCACACTTCTCCACCATGGGAAACATAATGTTTACCCCCACACTATCCAACACTTTCCCTACTGCTGCCCGCACTGGAGTGGGAATAGTCATTTTTACCCCTGCACTACCCAACACTTACCCTACTGTTGCACTCATTGGAGTGGGAATAGAAATTTGTACCCCTGCGCTATCCAACACTTACCCTAATGTTAACCTAAAAGTATTGTGCATTGTAATGGTATGCGTTGTGATGGTATGCATTGTAATGGTAGTTTTTAAAAAATGCATTGTAATGGCATCCATGTATATTCCATAGCTTTGCCAATGCCAGATGCATTTAAAATTGGTCCAGCATTTGTAAAACCAGTAACGGGACTTGGAAATATAAATAAATACACTTCCATGATGGCTGCCTCTTTGCATTAATTCAAGTTGCATCAGGCAATGTGGTCGTCATCTTGGAAGCATTAAAAAGTACACTCCCAAGATGGATGGTCACTTCTATTGTGTTTGCCTATGCTGGAAAAGATAGTAAGCAAATACAAAGCACGTTCAAAGTGAGAATGACAGGCTTTGTCAATGCTTGTTTCACTCTTGGACTTACAAACGAGATGATTATTACCTTATTCTATTCAGTCATACACGAAAATAATGCTTGTTGAAAGCTCTCTTTGCCTAGAGCATGCGTCATGCGCCTATGCCATGCTCATATTTGCATGTGAGGAAGCGAGAGTACAGGTCACTGGATGTGCTGACACCTTCCAGCATGTAAATATACAAAAGGGATCACTTTTTCCATCCATTTTAGAAGTAACCTCTCTTAACTCTTAAACCCCAGCAAATTGCAAATCCAGCCTAATCGAATGTAGCTTTGTTTAGCAGTCTAGCCATTTCAACATGTTCCAAAGGCTTGAAGTGATTATTTTGAATAGGAGTTCCTTCTCAGAAGTGGCTTGGAATTCATTTGAAAGACTGGAGGGTTCGCCGTAGTTACCTTTTCCCAAGAATATATGTAGCCATCAATGTTCAGCACAGGCACGATGTAAAAGTCGACGGCCTGGAGGACTTTGGACAGCTTGGAGTCACTGTGTCGATTTGCTAAAATCTAAAAGGCAAAAACAAAACATTATACTTGAGTGAATGATTTTAGATTACCTAAGCACGAGCATAAATTATGAAGCCAAATAGAAATAGAAAGCCCTCCTCTGGCTGCGGCTGACTGCCGAAAATGTATTCAAATTGCTATTCATTTATCACAGAATCATTTTTTCACCCACATTCTCTTATAGCCATTGTACAGGCATGAACCTGTACTCACCAAGGCGGATCCCACTGCAGGCAGTCTATAGCTTATTGGTTCCTGTATTCATGGGATGAAGTTTATGTCTGCATGGACAACGCTACAAACTTTTGGAATACTTCATCTAACAATACCTTAGCAATCAGGGTGAATTTAGAATGCTCAAGAAAGACCAACACCTATGACATAGTCTACTAGGATGGTTACCCGGCTGGACATGGAGCCACCAGCAGCTCTGAAAATCCTTTTCATCCTAGCCCATTACTGGCTGACCACACTTACTGAGCGGACCCATTTCTCTATTATTTGGCTTTAGAATATGGGTACCACTTCGTTCCATGTTGCCACTACAGCAAGTTCCTAATCCTGGGCTGTATTATTAAAATAATTATTATGTGTGTTAGTTTGTTGGATTTAATAGAAGAAAGCAAAGACAACAAATCCAAAACACAATAGTTTGTCAAATGACAGTACAGCATGGATGCGTGGTATCCTGACACGTGGAAAAACGTGGCAACCATATCAGAGGTAGGATTTGGCAGACCTGAGAGTGTGGACAGGGAGACAAGGGGAGACGTTTATACCCAGGAATGCCAGATATTTGCGTTACCCACCTCATGTTCAATTGCCATGACCCTAAAGATAATTAATCAGCAAATTAGTAGCCAGTGAAGTGATATTAGCACAGGGAGAATATGTGGTCTTTTAATAGAGTCTGTTACTAGCCAGGTGGCCCTATTTTGGATGAGCTGGAAACAGTGGTTTATTTTTCCTGCCAGGTAGATAGTATTTCGCTTAACCCAACCTTTCTTGAATTAGTATATTTATCACAATGCTGAGCAGATTTGCCTTGATGTATGGTAGGATCTGCTTTAAGATCCAAAGATGAGCAAATGTCTGCTCAATTCTGGAGGCTAGAGTATTTTATGAGATGGCATCATCAAAAAGGACCCAGAGATTGCGAATGAGTTTTGCAGGCACGGGAGGGGGCCATGATTGATGGCCACCAAGTAGCCACCCAGTTACCTTTGGTTGGAGTGACGACTTGAGTCTCTGTCTTTGCTAGGGTTAGATGTAAGAAATTGGTAGCTAGCTGCCATTGAACAGTGGATAATGCTTTAGTCTGGGGACTGGCCTTGTTAAAGAGGGAATTGCTCAGATGTGCGAGATTGACCAAAGATGAGCTGTTTATCATCTGCCTATTGGTAAATACTAATCGCTTGCTGGTAAGGAAAAGAACCTAGGATTCAGATCTAAAGATTAAAAAGAAAGGGAGATAAAATAGGTATATTGGACACCACATCTGAGTGCTTTTATTTCTGCATAGAAAGTTAGTTAGTAGCACTACCTTTAATGATCTTACATCGAAAAAGGATTTTACCCATTAGAGTACTAGGGGTATATTTATGGGGACTTGATGCAGGGCAGAACCGCAACTCAGCTTGCTGTGCCGCCCTGTGTCAAAGAGAAAGGGCAAGAATGCGCCATATCTACGGCATATGGCTCCCTCATGCCTTTCCCCCTGTACTGGCGCAGTTTTGGCAGCCTAGCGCCAATGTAGTTACCTGTGCTGCACCCAGGATTGTTCCCACACAAGAACAATTCTGGGAGACTTTTCCTCTTTCACAGAAAGAAGAAAAAACTAGGAGAAACAAACATATTTTGTTCCTCGCTGCACCTGCCCTGGGAAGGCCTAAGGTTTGGTGCATCCCCCCGGTTTACATGGTCTTGTAAATCTGAGGTGAGTCAAAATCCATTCGTATTGCATGGGAACACCCATCACAATGATCTTGGAACGCCTCCATAGCACAGAGTAAGTCAACACAGCGATTTGCCCATCCTTGCCTTACTCCATATCTATGAGGCCATTTAAAGCTACACAAAGTGGCTTTTTGTTGCCTCATAAATATGATTTGGTAGTTTGTGCCCCCATTGCATCACAGAAAAATGTTGAGCACCTAAATTCAGCTTCTTCCAGGGTGGTAAACAGAATATTGTGGCAGAAAGTGTTGTTACCTGCCAACAAATCTGGCGGGATCAGCATTTAGACATCATATCTGTTGACGATCCTCCTCAGGTCAACCATGGCATAATAGCACTACATGTTTGTTACTATGCCATGGCAAAATCCAGCTTGCTGTCCTTCAATATAATGGTTTCTCAGTAAAGTATTGCAATTGTGTAAATGCAAGTTTCCCTTATAATTTGCTAGGTATGGAATGAGGGAAAGGAGGTGAGGATTGTTTAATTCAAGAGGGCTGTTTTTCTGGAGATGGGAAGGATGCCTAAGTAGGCAAACTACTGAAGAGGTTAAGAAGAAAATCTTACTTGTCATGAAGTAGAAGCTTCCTTAATCTAGCTGGACCAATATCATTAGGGAAACCTGAAGAATGACTGGGGCAACGATTTTTATGGAAGTGTTACAAGTGGTTGTCTGAGGAGTTCAGATTTGGGGGGTGGTATTTTTGATGATTTAATATGTGATAGTTAGGATCTTGTTCCTGAATAAACAGGCAATATGTTTGCAGATTTTATAAAATGCGCAATACTAGATGTTTGTCCCTCTGGTTCTTATAACTATGTAAAAAGAACTATTGATGGACAGAATGAAGAACAATGTCATACATTCCCCCCAGTACAGATATCTGGGCCTAAATCCATCGTTTGTTTGCTCAACATGCCATTCCAGTTTGGACCATGCCATATGCAAATCAGTCTTGACCCTGCGCCCAATGGGAACAGTCCAGTCCGAACTGCCAGGCCAGGTCCTCCCTGGACTAGAAACAAGCATCCTAAGACCGGTTTCCGGGTTTCACCCCTCTTCAGCCAGGGTAGCTTGATTCCAGTGGCATGGAGAGCACGGAAATCACGTCTGAGCATACCCGTCCCACTTGGGGTGACAAATGCCAAAAGAACTATTGATGGGCAGAATGCAGAACAATCTCTTACATTCCCCCCAGTACAGAGATCTGGGCCTAAATCCATTGTTTTTTTGCTCACCATACCATTCCAGTTTGGACCCAGCCATATGCGAATCAGTCTTGACCATGCGCCCAATGGGAACAGTCCAGCCCGAACTGCCAGGCCAGGTCCTCTGTGGACTGGAAACAAGCATACTAGGACCGGTTTCAGGGTTTCACCCCTCTTCAGCCAGGATAGCTGGATTCCAGTGGCATGGAGAGCACGGGACTCACGTCTGAGCATACCCGTCCCACTTGGGGTGACAAATGCAAAAAGAACTATTGATGGATAGAATGCAGAACAATGTCATACATTCCCACTAGTACAGAGATCTGGGCCTAAATCCATCGTTTTTTTGCTCACCATGCCATTCCAGTTTGGACTCAGCCATATGCAAATCAGTCTTGACCCTGCACCCAATGGGAACATCCAGCCCGAATAGGCCATGTCTGAACTGGGGTGGCGTGGTGAGCAAAATAACGATGGATTAAACCCAGATCTGTGACTGGGGGTAAATGTTTTGCCAATGTGCAACATTCCGTCCATCACCTTTTGTGTTTTGCTCTTATAATTATGTGACAATAATAAGGTTCTTCAGCTCTGCAAGGCGCAGTTCTGTGATATTCAAAGAAGGAGGGGTTTTGATTTTGTAAGTGGACAGATTTTCTGCTCTCCATACTACAAGTTTGAGATTTTGAGGTTGAGGAGACAACCATAGATTATATTTCCACTTCAAGGGTGGAGGCTTCTGTTTCTGGAAGGAGAGGGAGGTGTAGATGTCCAAGATCATTGAAGGTGATCTTACCCAGGGCTATTAGACTACCTATGTGCTAACCCTGCTTAGGCAGTGGCCGTAACTAGGCTATAGATTTAGGGCCATATGTATCAAGCCAAATTGCATTCGCAAACGCTGAAATTCGCAGAATTTCGGCATTTGCGAATGCAATTTGGCTTAATGGTATGTATTATACAAATCTGCGTGCAAAATAAGGATTCCATATTTTGCGATTGTATTTAAGAAATCCCAAATTTTGCGATTCCTTAAATGCAATGTAAGAAGCATTAAAAAATGCAAATTGGCCTTAAGGAATCGCAAATTACCACCAACTTCAAGTTGGTGATAATTTGCGAATTCCTTGAAAAATGCACTTTTTTGCATTTTTCAAAGTGCACTGTGAAGCACATACATGCCCTTAGGGCATGTATGTGCACCACATGTGCACCCATTCAAATTTCAGGGGGGCAACAGGGTGTCCTTTGGACACCCCTGCACCCTTGAAAGTATTCTTAATTTGCGATTCTCAAATTGCGAATCGCAAATTGAGAATCACTTCCCATTCATTCCTATGGGCCTCCTGGCCCATAGAAATGAACGGGAAAGTATTCCTTAATTGTGATTCACAATTTGCTACTCACAATTAAGGAATTTTAAGAAATCGCAAACAAAAATTTGATTTGCTACATACATACCAATTTGCGAATGTAAAATAGCGATTTCTTAAAAATTGCTGTTAGAGATTAGCAAATGGGTACCTTCATACATATGGCCCTTTATTTTTCAATTCCCTTTAAAGCTGTTTTGAGTCTTTAGCCCACAGGGAATCTTGATTATAAATGGAACTGTCAAATGGTCATTCCAGGAGAGAGGGATGGGCTGCAATGAATAGATTAAATTAGGCATCAAAAAGATGAGATGCAGCAGCTGGCCTGCTCCATGTGTGGGATTAATTTCAAGACAGACAAACTATTTTATGTAGTCTAAATTAGGCCAGTGGGGTCTTCCAACCACACATTAAGATCCCGAAGAAGAAACATATCATCTGTACATAGTGTTAAGGTGCCTTATTCCTCTACAAATGGGGGTTGCTAGCACACACATAGATGGTCTGTACACCAAAAAGAGAAGATGTGTTGAACCTATAATGAAGCTAATGCATAGAGATTCAAATCTTGAATCAATGTGAATGGGAAGAATTTAAAACGAAGCAAATTATGAGCAGTGACTGATATTTCCCCCCCACACCCCTTTGTATCTGTCTCTCTTTTCTGAAAATTCCAAATTTTTCTCAGATGAAATCATCAATCAACTGTACTCGGACAACAAGGTTTATGACCGAAGCAATATTTGATTTCCATATAGAGAGAAAAGGTTAGTAATGTGGATTCAATGCTTAACAGCCAGCCACACAGAATGATTGTGATTTTCTATTTTAACCCACCAAAATGGATTTTCGATTTTTTTTAAAATTATTTTTTATTTTGTAACAACACAGCAATTAGGACAGTTTTGCATAGGATTGTTACATCGGGTATATAAACAAAATAGCGGGCCTTTCGCAATTACATTCAATTTGAAATCACAGGTATTAAACACGACATTTTGAACAAATCTCTTCATCAGCCGTACATCCCATTAGTTATCATTAGTCTAGCTCCTCATTGTCCCCATCGGTGGTTCGCAGATGTTACCCCTGAACGTGTTCCATTCACCCCATATTTTACTCCATTTGCTTGGGCAACCACGATGAATGAATACAGCCTTCTCCGCTACCATTGCCCCATCCATGTCTTTACACCAACTATTTAATGTCGGTGACACTGCAGAGGCCCAAAGCCTGGCGACATTGCGTTTTGCCATCAGCATGCCCAACATCACCCAGTCCTGCTGCCGGTGAATCAAGTCATTAGGCTCCCATACATTTAGTAGGCATCGCCGGGGCTCCGGCAGCAGGGAGATGCCTATCGTTTGAGAAATCGTGTGCATTACTGCTGTCCAGTACATTGATATGAACCTACACTCCCAGATAGTGTGGAAAAAGTCCCCTCTTCCCCGCAATTACGGAGGCAGAATTTATGTACAGCTCTTCCCATCTTGTGCAGGAGTGGCCTGGTACAGTACGTACGATGCATTATTTTGAGTTGGATCAGTTTTAGTCTAGAGGGGATCGCCGCTTCAAGTGGAGATGCAAGGGCCTCCTGCCATTCAGAATCATCAAGTGGGCCCACCTCCTCAGACCAGCGTTGTTTCAGGGTGGTTGTAGCATCGGGGAGGTTATTAACCGGCTTTCGATATGTGAGGGAAGTGTTCGGTCAAGAGCCTATCCTCAAGAGGAGTGGATTCCCCAAGGACAGTGCCAACTGGTATAGCCGATTGAAGCGCATGTTTAACTTGAAGGTATCTAAATATCTCTGTTTGTGACATTTCATATTGTGTTTGCAGATGGGCGAAGTCTCCCACCCTACCCTTCTTCCATAAATCTCCTACCACTGAAATACCAATGTTGTCCCAGGCCTGGAATCCCTTACTATTTCGGAGGAAACCCAGTCTGCTTGAATCCCATAATGGTGTCATTTGGGTGATGGTTCTCAAGCATTTGAGTCTTCTGTTAGCTCGATACCAAAGCTGCACAGAGTGTTGTGTTGGGCCTATCAAGTCTGAAGGTGGACGGGGGCTGTATAGATTACCCAGCAGTCACCTGCATTCCAAAGAGTGTCTGTCAGCATTATACGTAGGTTCAGTTTGCGGTGCATGCAACCAAAAACTAATCTGCTTAAGATGTGCCGCCCAGTAGTAGAGCTCTACATTTGGAAGTGCGATTCCCCCATCGTACCAACTCCTAGTCAGCTTATCTTGCGCTATCCGTGGTGACCCTCCACCCCACAGCAGGTGGGAAACTGATGACGCTATCGATTTAAAGTACCGTGTAGGGACTAAGGAAGGGGTATTCTCAAGAATGTAAAGGAAGCGGGGAGAGCCATCATTTTATACAATGCTGCCTTTCCTAGGAGCGTGAGAGGGAGAGTCTGCCACACCTTCACGTCACGTTTGTCCAATAGGGGGCTGAGATTTAGACTGTAGAATTCACCCGGGTCTGAAGTTATGTAGATACCCAGGTATTTGAATGGAGTTGTGGCTACTTTTAAAGGGCAGGTCAATGGTAGGGTAGGCGGCGGACCAGAAAGGATAAACAGGATGGATTTAGTCCAGTTAATCTTGCATCCTGATACTCTACCAAACTTTTCACGCACATTCAGTAGTTCAAGAATTGATTTTTTCGGGGATGTGAGATACAGAAGGATATCGTCCGCATATAGGGATATACGATCCTCCCATATGCCAGTCCACCGGAGCCCCTTAATGGAGGGTTCCCATCTGATCCAGATCGCAAGTGGTTCCAGGATCAGTGCGAATAGCAACGGAGACAGTGGGCATCCCTGTCTTGTGCCTTGGCCAAGTGGGAAATCTCGTGAAATGTGTCCATTTGCGACAACATGCGCTAATGGCTTGGTGTACAGCAAAGAAACCCAGGTGCAAAATTTGGGACCAAATCCCATATGTTGGAGCACTGCAAACAAGTAGGGCCATTCGACTGTGTCGAACGCCATAGTGGCGTCTAGAGAGAGGATGACAGCAGGGTCTTTGAGATAGGGGGCACGTGCAAGGACCGCATGAAGCCACCGGAGATTAAGGGCCGTGCTCCGATGTGGCATGAAGCCAGAGTGGTCCGGGTGCACTAATGTCACTAGGTGAGGAGTGAGTCGCAACACTAGCAATTTAGCGAAGATCTTAGGCTCCGCGTTGATGAGTGAGATAGGACGGTATGAGGCACAGTCCGTCTCAGGCCTGCCAGGTTTGTGGATCGCAACAGTCACGGCTAGTCGTTGATCTCGTGGCAGCTCTCCTAATTCCAGACTGTCGGAGATCATACTAAGAAAGGAGGGGGCTGTTGATTGTATCACTCTCGTGTGCAATTCAACTGGGAGCCCATTCGGCCTCAGTGCTTTGCCAGACGCTAAGGCGTAGGTAGCTGTCTGTACTTCGGTGGTAATGCCGGCCTCTAAGAGGAGAGCTGTCTCCGGGGAGAGCTTGGGTATTGATAGATCCTTAATATATTCATAAGCCTCAGCAGTCAAATAGGCTGCCCGGGGAGCATAGATTTGTTCATAGTGGTCAGCTAGAAAATTGACTATACCATCTGGGTCGGAAATCGGGGAGCCTGAAGGAGAGGTAAGTTGTGGAATGACTTTACGTGCCCTCTCTTCCCGATCTAGCCAGGCCAGCATTTTCCCTGCCTTATCACCCAGTTCATACACCTTGTATCTAGTAGCTTGTATCTTGGTTAGCGCTATTTCTCTCTGGTGGGCCAGAAGTTCTGTTTGTTTTAGGCGAACCGCACGGGTCCCGGAGATGGGTGGGCCTCCTGCTCCTCAATGGCTACAGTAAGTTCAGCCTCGAGACTGTCCAGTTCCGCCTGATGCTCCAGTTTGTGTCCCAAAATGGATGCCATAGCTTGTCCCCGGGGTACCACTTTATACGCCTCCCAGAGCGTGCTGGGTGAGTCCACCGAGCCCTGGTTTTCTTGGAAGAATTGTTTAGTGGTGCATGCGAGGGTTGACTGAATGGGTGGAATCTGGAGGAAACTAGCGTGTACTGGGAACATGCGCCTTCGGCAGACGGTTTTCTATTTTAACCCACCAAAATGTTTCGAGTGGAAGCTCAAATTGTGTTCGAAGCAAAGATACAAAGAATGGCTATCTGTCCATATCCTCTTCAATGGTCAATCAAGAAGCCCTGTACTGGGGCAGACCGTATGCATCTTTTTACTCCCTCTCTCCTTGGTCCAGGAAAAAGCACACTCTTGTAGCGCCCTCAACCAACTCTTCCATGTATCTTTGTTTCCTGCATTTCCTGATACCCCAGGCTCCATCCAGCTTCATATGTTTACCCAGTTATTGAAAATCTCTCATGGCAAATTATGCCAGAAGGAGGTAACTGTTTAACAGACATTGAGTCAATGGCTATGGGGTGGATTCGAAGATATATGCCCCAGGCAATGTCAAGCTAAAGGCCATCATCTATTTGTATGGTCTATAGAGCATGGACGATTAGGGATACAGGAAACAGGTTGGTTTCACAATTTCCAATGAATGTATTCTTACCCCTTCTAGTCAATAACTGCAGGAGAAGAGACCACAGTTATTTGGAGGTACGGATAAGTTCAGGGATTCATGCATTTAGTGATGGTAGCGACAGAGTGTAGAAAGACAGATAGGTGGTATTGTGGAAATTAGAGAAATTGATGTACATAGACAGCGTTCATTTCCCCACACGGGCAAGTCATAAACCTTCTTCTTCTGCAAAACCCTGTCCTTGGGAGTCACGGCCGCGCCTGACCAGCACCTCCTCTCCTTTCATGAATGACCCATCTGTTAGTAAACCCTCCCTCCGCGATTGACTGTCCACACATGTCTGAGGTCATCGCCTAAGCCAGGAGATACTGTTTACTGCTTATTGTATGGAATCACTCCTCTTCAAAGAACCCACTATTGATCCTGGGCACCCCACCCCCTGGGCTATGATCAGGCGCACACATCCTAAAAGTTGGCGGAACACTCAGCTGCGTGATTACCCTCCCCTCTTATCAGCAGGTCAAGGGTCCCTATTGTGAACATATGTGGGGTAGGATTGACACGAGGATTATGGGGATGTCCTTTCCGTGTTTCACAATGTCATGATTGTAATGCTAAGTGTTCTGTAAAGTATAAAAGACGACGTTGCAGCTCACTTGTTAGAGCACCTCCCGAAAGACACTGTGTTTCGTGTCCGAAATGACAGGCTCTCCTCATGAGAAATAAATCCTGTTCTTGTGACTCCGGCTTCCAGCGCCCGTCTCTTTATTTTGGTAACTATTCAGAATGGGAACTAAGAGGCGACTTGCGCCAGCCATCCGGGCATCGATACTAGTATGGATTCACATTTTACAATTGGCGTCCCAACGCGGGGTCCATCAGTGACATGAGGTCCAGTAAGAGAGATCCAGACGATGAGGTGAATATCTAAATGATCGGAGTATACCTGCCTTGAGAGGGCCCTCGTCCGGCTGCCGATTGAATGAACTTCACCGATTCTGAACGGACCTCTCTCGAGTGACCTACTGTCCTGACTGGAATCCCACAGGAATGCTGCATAGAGTAAGAGAACGATCGGGCGCTGGAAGGGGAAGACGAAGAACTATCCGCATGGTCCGGTACGGGTAAGATTAAGTAGGGTGTTTTTACGCCTGATTGGTAGGGTGGTTCTATCCACCTGATTGATTGATTGATTGTATTGGAATCGGTATTTGTATACTGATATTGTTGTTATTGGTTCATTTAGCTTTGGATGCTACTTGAAATATTGGTTCTCTTCTTGAGAACGAGACATTCTCTGTTTGCAAACGGCGGTGAATAGGAACGTTCGCCCCTCTTTGCAGATAGAGAAGGGTAGGTAATGCAGACTTTTGTCCCCGTTGTAATCCGTCATGCCTACTTTTCTCCCCACTGATTGTTTGGAATCGATTAATAATCGATTGTTGCTCTTTGAGATCTTCCCTGTCTACAAACAGAGACGAGTAGAAATATTCTGTCTTCCTTTATGGATAGCGAAGGGCAGGTAATGCAGACGTTTGTCCCCGTTGTAATCCGTCATGCCTGTTTTTCTCCCCACTGATTGATTGGTTGCCTGGACATTGTTGTTCCAGGAATTGTTTCGTTTGAGGTATTTTCTATTTGCAAACAACGTGGAATAGAAATATTCTGTCTAGTCTTTGCAAGTAGTAAAGGGTAGGTTATGCCCCTTTGTGAATTCGTCAGTCCTACCCACTCCCCACTGATTGTTTATTTGGGGGGTAGCTCGCATGGTCCGTCCAGGAGGCTACCCTTATGGAGGACATATGCTCCCCACTCATGGGCCATTTAGTGGAAGTAGACCATCTGGTCCGCCCAGGAGGCTACCCTAGTAAGTGGAAGTACATCGTTTGGTCTGTCCAGGATGATACCCTAATGAAGGAATATATGTTCCCCTTTTGATCGATAATCTCGTTCCACCCCGGACCATTTATTGGAGGTAACTCGTCTGGTCCGTCCAGGAGTGCCCCTAATGAAAAGGACACATACAAATATGAAGTGATCACCGTACCCTATTAAGAAGAAACTTTAGCTCGAAACACGCTAAGGAAAAGAAGAATAAAAATAAAAAGAAATCAGGCTAAGTCAGTTACCCTCTGATGAGCTTTTGACTTCACTAAAAATAAGTAACATAAGAAACAGTTCGTAATAAGAAATATAAAATGGCGGAAAGATTTGACAGCAAGACAGTCACGAGGTAGCTAGGTTCCGCTGCCTACTCCTGCTCCAAACATGTCTGCCTCATTGCCCACCACGCCCAAATAACGGTCACATGAAATAGATACAAATCAATAGGTACCTACCCCCATTCCGGAAACTCCTGAAGTGCAACAGGTCCGCGGTTACGCCCATCCGGAAGGCGAGGCCTCGAGGCATGCGGGGCTCGCCTGGCCGCAGTCGGAAGGGGAGGCTGTGGGGCGTACGGCCCAGAAAACCGTGATGGCCTCTCCTTCTCTCCTCTTCTGCTGCCCTGCAGGCCACGGGGGGGGGCTGTCTTGCCTCAGCCACCGACCACCCCCCCCCTCTGTCTTTCGCCTGATCCGGCCCACAACGAAGGCCGAAGCCAAGGCGAGGACGGCGGCGCTTACAGGTAGTCCCGCCACATGTCAAACTTCTGGATAGTTTCAGGTAGTCCCGCCACATGTCCACGCCTGGAAGTTGCAGGTAGCCCAGCCACACGGCAACGCCTGGACAATTGAAGGTAGTCCCGCCACATGTCAAGGGGGGGGGCTGTCTTGCCTCAGCCACCGACCCCCCCCATCTTCAATAGCCGGCACGGCCAATATCGAAGCGGCGGAGCCGAGGATCGGCGCGGGGTCGCTGGAAGGGGGAGGTGGCGCGAACGAGCCTCCCCCACCTCCCTCCAGGTGGAGGCTTCCAGCGACACCCCAACGCTCTTACTTAAAGAGGGTCCACATCGAAAAGCGGTCTTTTGCCCGGGACGGGCACACGCCCCATGCCTTCTCTCCTCAACTTTGAAGATTCTATGAGAGCCGGGGGGCCCCCCGACCCCTCTGCATGGGCGCCCCCGTCCCCCTCACTGGGACCCGCGACATCGACGCACTCCTGCCGGCGCCAGCCTCAGTTTGGAAATGGCTAAAACACAGCCAAGGTACAGACTTGTTCAGTTCCGGTGGAACACCAGAATGACCCGGTAGGAAAATTGTTGCTGCCCTCCCCACTCTTTGACTGATGGTCCATATTGTTAGACTGTTACCACATTGCGAAAAACTTTTTGAACTACCAACGGAAGGTTCTGGTCCAACCATGAGTCATTGGAGACATTCTGACTATACCGGAACCTGCCTGACCTCGCTCAAAATGGCGCCGATACACGAAACAAAACTTTCGAACTCCCTGTTCACCCGGATTGCTCGAATATTGATGCTCTGAGATATGTATGCATTTTCGGACAATGAAAGTCGATAAGATGGATAGTGATTATGTGCTTAGAGAAGAAAGCAATACAGATATTGATCATGTGTTTGGACAATGAACTGATTTAGGGTGGGTACTAATTATGATTGGGAACAATGAATTGGTGTAATTTAGACAGTGAATGAGCATCTGGATAATGAATTAATGAATTAATTGAAAAACTGAATCCTTGACATGCATCATGCTTGCTCTGTAGTAAAGTTCGATACGATTTTATTGCACTGCCGCACTTTATGCAATGAACTGCCACCAACTTCGTTCTTCTTATGTACAGTTCCAATCTGCTCCGTGGCCGGTCCACTGGATTGTAGGCCTGTATTTATACACCAGCACTTTTTATTAAAAGTATTTTTGAAAAAGAAAGCATAGTTGTAGCGGTTGCATTAATGAGTTTTGAATGTATTACTACTGTGAGCAACGAGAAAGTATGATGAAGGCTGAAGGCTAAAAAGGACCCGATATTTAGCAGCTACATTATGTGTCACAGGCAGCCGGAAAAGTGTTTTAGAAGCCTTAAAGCGACACCACAGAAATGCCACCTAACCACCACCCTTACACACAACCAAAAGGGGTTGCGACCAAGTAACTCATGTAGATACGCAGATCGTCAATGATTATCTATCTGACATTACTGGTCCCTCTGGGCTTAAACGCCGAGATGGTAAAGAAATGTACTACGTGGAGATAGGTCGAGTATGTGGTAGGTAAAAACATTTTTCGGATTACTGCATGCTGATGTGGTTTGAATGCTGCCCCCCCACCCCCTTCTTTCTCCTCCCTTCTGCAGGTCGCGTTGGAACATCGGCTGAAGTATGGGAGAACGATGATCGAACCACCGACGAAAAAGGGAAGGAGGGAATATGAGCATAGTCCTTGTGACGATAAGTTTTTAAAAGACGTAGACTTAAACATGACTGTTCCTCCTTAGAACATAGCGACTGGGAGGATGGACTGACATAGAGACTTGACGGGTACTGTATGACGAAAATTGACTCGAAATAGCACGTTAGAGAATGTGACTAGACGTTTTACTAGGTAGGGAAAGGACAAAAGAAAGGTGCACGGGTAAGGGTTACCAAGACTGCACCCGTCTGGGAAGTTAGAAATGTTGCTGATGTTCAAAATGTACTGCCCCCTTCTCACACTCTTATAGATCTAGCCAAGCTGTCCGACTGTTCTCCCGATCAATACTTGCCGTTGCCTCAGCCTGAAGAACTTCCCACCAAAGGAAGAAACTGGAAAATGGTTTAAGATCCAACCATGGGTAAATAGCGCGACCAGGTTCATTTCTGATCGACTAACCGAGGTGTAAGTATTGGCAATTGAGAACGCTCGAAGAGATAACAAGCGAGAGGGAAAAGGAGGGAAAAGGAGGGAAAGGTAGAAAGAGCTAAGCACGTAGGTAAATAGGATAGTAAAAGATAAGTAGGATATAAAAAAAAATATAGATCTTGTTGGCCAACTATTGTTTTCTGTTTTGTTGTGAATGTCTTATATATGTAATACAGGTACTGTCTTCCTTCGTCTGAGTTTGTGTGTGTGCGTACTGTAGGGGTTTATGTTCTTTCTTTGTTTGTGTCTCTCCGTTATCTGACCCTCTACTGTTCTGTGTTGTGAATGCACTAAATGACCTATTTTTGTACACGTCTCTCCCTTTCTCTATCTCTTTCCCTCACTCTGTTTCTCTCTCTCTTTCTCTCTACATGTCATACGTGTACCGAATGGCTCGTTTAGATTGCGGACGACTCTCACTCTCTATGAGAGTCTCCCTATTTCCTCTTCCTTTTTATGGTAAAACCGTGCCTCGCTGGCACCAGTCTGATTGGATACTTATTGAACGCGAAGGTGTTCAGCGAAATTGACCGAAACTAAAATGATTATATCTCGCCATATTACTACCTCTCCTTTCTGCAAAATGAATAAACTTGAATTGGCTGAGAAGGAAAGGACAGGTAAGACGACTAAGGTCCCCCAATCTGGCCTTTATAGGGGAACTGTATGTCAATGGCACCTTATTTTTCTGTTCATCAGAGACGAACGCCAACGTCCAGATTGACCCCCAATGCCCAGATTGCCCCACCCCCCTTTTTGCACCCAAGCGCGAGCACCCGAAGCATCCCCGCCCCATTTGATAAACCCCAGCTGCTGTCCCGGATATAAACATGATGACCATGAGTAACTGTCGTCCCTCGAGAAAAACCTGTTTTACGTGACTCTCGATGATAGCGCCCCCGACCTGTTTGAAAAGGTTAGCCAGCCTTGAAGGGAAATGTTAGACTGTTAAAGGCTCGGGTTTGACAGGCAAGTCTACACTGGAAGCTCCAAAATGTTGAAATTGATGAAATGCGCAGTTGATGGGAATATTATTTCTATACATTTATGTCATGAATAGACGATGAATACACTTGGCATGAACACCGTAGGAATGTTGACATATGCACTGCTTGGTAATAGACCTCTGACTGTGACCGATGAGCGTATCTCCCAAGTGCGTAGGATTGAGGGAGGAATTCACCTGCATAAATGACTTCTTCTGTCAGTTCTCTAAAAGCTTGTTTTGTACCTATTCAAAGATTTGCGATCACCGGAGGAGAAGGGTCGGACGTGCCTGGCTGCAGATCTTGGGATACATGCGACCTCGACCAAAGGTGGAGCTGCAGAGCAACAAGATACGGGACGAGACAGCAATTTCAAACGTGGAAAATGAAAAATGACGGGCTGCCCTGAAGCCCTCCGTCTGCTAACCCACGTGTGCCTGGAGTCTCCGTCCCCCTTCTTTGGGCCCGATTGATGGGCCTGCCTGCTTGTTATCCTTTGCTCCCCTGGTCCCTTTTTGTGTGTCCCAGGAATTCTGACCCAACTCCGCTCCCTCTCCTATCGACTATTTGAACCACACCCACCCTCTTTTCCATGTGACTTCACGCCAAAAGGAACGGCATTCAAGTGGAAATAGGGTGTTGCCACGGAAATATAGGTGCCGAGCATAAGGCGCCACTAAAAGGACTGGTTAGGGAACAGGACTGTGGTCTAACAGCAGAGGACAGACCGCACCTTGCAACGCGAAAGGTTGAATACGAGCTGGACCTATAGCTCCACCGCCGGTGCTCAACAGCGCCAACGAGAGGATACGGACTAGAGCCTACCAGTGATGGCTCACTGCTAAAAAAGACACTGTGGCGAAGAGATCTTGTGTATTGAACTGAATTCCACCCTCGGCTACTTGGTCAAAATGTTCATTGGTCGCATTTTTTAAGTCAGATACATTTATGCTATGCAGTGCGTCTGAATGTTAGGAACTCGACAAATGCAATTTCCTATGTGCTGCATTCTGCCCATCACGTCAACTGTTCATGATTATATACCAAATGTTAATATTGACAAATGCTAATTCTTCAACTACGCCTGTGTATTTTTGTACCCCCATCAATTACAAAAATGAACTCTGTCATGTAAAAAGGGGCGACTGTGGAAATTAGAGAAATTGATGTACATAGACAGCGTTCATTTCCCCATATTCCCGCTCCTCTCCCTGCAAGCACCATGAATACCGTAAAATATTGACCGCATCACTCTGCCAGTAAAAGCCCGCACCCATATGTACATGACAGCCATTTTAGGCACCCTGGCCTTTTTCCTGCTCATTAGAATCACCGGCTTCCCTTCTGCGCGTATCTGAACCCCCCTCTCTCTCTCACATGCATGGATTATGAAACCCTCTCCCTCTGCGCGACCCTACCCTAAAAGGCAACCCTCCTGCTTGACCCACGCAAACCCCCCATTCCCTCTTGGAGAGGCATCCTTTGCCTTAGCTGACATAGCCCTCCCCAGCTGCACCTGACTGCCCCCGCTCTCTCACACATAAGTCATAAGACCTCTCTCTCTCTCTGTGCGACTCTGTCCCTGTGTCCACCCTGGTTCCCCCTCCCCTCTCCCTCACACGGGCAAGTCATAAACCTTCTTCTTCTGCAAAACCCTGTCCTTGGGAGTCACGGCCGCGCCTGACCAGCACCTCCTCTCCTTTCATGAATGACCCATCTGTTAGTAAACCCTCCCTCCACGATTGACTGTCCACACATGTCTGAGGTCATCGCCTAAGCCAGGAGATACTGTTTACTGCTTATTGTATGGAATCACTCCTCTTCAAAGGACCCACTATTGATCCTGGGCACCCCACCCCCTGGGCTATGATCAGGCGCACACATCCTAAAAGTTGGCGGAACACTCAGCTGCGTGATTACCCTCCCCTCTTATCAGCAGGTCAAGGGTCCCTATTGTGAACATATGTGGGGTAGGATTGACACGAGGATTATGGGGATGTCCTTTCCGTGTTTCACAATGTCATGATTGTAATGCTAAGTGTTCTGTAAAGTATAAAAGACGACGTTGCAGCTCACTTGTTAGAGCACCTCCCGAAAGACACTGTGTTTCGTGTCCGAAATGACAGGCTCTCCTCATGAGAAATAAATCCTGTTCTTGTGACTCCGGCTTCCAGCGCCCGTCTCTTTATTTTGGTAACTATTCAGAATGGGAACTAAGAGGCGACTTGCGCCAGCCATCCGGGCATCGATACTAGTATGGATTCACATTTTACAGTATTATGAAACTCACAGATCTTAAAACTAAACTTGGCATACTGAAACGCTAAAATTAGAGAAACAAAAATGTAGAAAGCTGGAAAAACTATGGAGGAAGAATCATTCCAGCGAAAGTAAGGAGCTTTACCAACAGGCTGTGTCCACCTACTACAAAAATATAAAAAAGGCAAGGAAAACCAGCCTTCGATCTCAGATTGATGAAGCTAGCAACTCTACTAGAGAACTATATAAAATTCTCCGAACTTTCACTAACCCTTCAGCATGGGAAAGCCCTGACACTTTCTCTCAAGAGCTGTGCAATAATATCTCCCAATTTTTTGAAGATAAGATTGACACCATCTATAATAAAATTCTGGCCAAACATCCCAATATTACTGAGACCTCCAATGCCTCCTGCATACAGACAAATACTGATATCTTCAATGACATCCCTGATGTCACTGAGGATGACATAAGATCATTACTAAACAATATAAAAACTGGGTCCCCCCTTGACCTTCTTCCTGCCAGAATGATGAATACTCTGAGCATAGCACTCTGCCCCATCATTCAAAAAATCTTGAACCTCTCTTTCAAAGAAGGTAAACTCCCTCAGCAATGGAAAGAGGCAGTAGTGAATCCTATACGGAAAAATTCCACCTCCCCTTGGACAGAACTCTCCAATCTCCGCCCTATCTCTCTTCTGCCCATCCTGAGCAAACTGGCTGAGAAACATGTCAACACCCACATGTCCAGTTTCATAGAGGCGACAGGGGGCCTGGACCACTCACAATCTGGGTTCAGGCCCAACTACAGCACCGAATCAGCACTCCTCTCTGTGACCGATAACATCAAGATGTCACAGGATAGAGGAGGCTCAATGATTCTGGTGCTGTTAGACTTGTCGGCCGCCTTTGATACTGTGTCCCACAAGATTCTCTTGAGCCATTTGAAGGGAGTGGGCATTGGAGGACAGGCCCTTTCTTGGTTGGAGAGCTTCCTGTCCGGGCGCTCACAATCCGTCAGCTTGGGCCCCTATCGTTCCACCTCAAGGGCGCTCACGAAGGGGGTGCCACAGGGCTCATGCCTAAGCCCCACATTGTTCAATGTGTACGTGGCCCCCCTTGCTGAGATTGTGAGGAAATATGGATTCACTCCAGTGTCTTACGTCGATGACACCCAACTTCTTTACCCTTTCCATTCCCTTAACTCCAATGTTAGGGATAACTTCGCTGAAGGCATGAGGGCCATCTCTAACTGGATGGCTTCCAACCGTCTCCAATGTAACGTTGGGAAGACAGAAGTAATGCTCTTTGGAAAAGCATCTATACTATGGTCCCCTGACTGGTGGCCCCTAGACCTAGGACCACTGCCCTCCCCAAAATTGACAGTTAAAAATCTAGGGGTAAAGTTAGACCAAAATCTAACTTTAAAGGAACATGTGAACGTGATCGCTGGGGCATGCTTCCACACCATTGGCCTGTTGAGGCGGGTCTTCCCTTATCTGCCGGATAATTACAGAAAGACCCTTGTACAAACCATGGTGATAAGTCGACTAGACTATTGTAATGGACTCCTGATACAAGCCAACGAGGACGCCATAATACAGCGGCAAGACTGATTCTGAACGCCCCTCCAAGAACTCCCTCCAGGCCTCTACTGAGAGAACTGCATTGGCTACCGATACGGCAACGTATCAAATTCAAAATCTGCTGCACTGTTCATAAGTGCCTGTTCGGGAACGGCCCTAATTATCTGACCCAAAAGTTGCAACTCTACAAACCAGACAGATCCCTACGCTCTAGCAACCAACTGCTAATAAAACCCCCTCTGGTAAAAAAGACCAGACAAGGTGGCCGTGCCTTCTCCCTTGTGGGACCGACCTTGTGGAACAACCTTCCCCTCAGTCTTAGGCAAATCTCCAACCACTTTTCCTTCAGGAAAAAGCTAAAAACCAACCTGTTCTTAGAGGAATAATTGGTCGGGTCAGCTCACAATACCACAGCTCATCTGCAAAGTTTCCTCCCCCACTACACTCTAGCGAGCAAAGCGCGGAGATACCCCAGCCGGGGTCGATTCCTGCGCTATACAAGAAACTAAATAAATAAACTATATGGTATAATTCAATACACCCAGTGAAGAGTAATTTCTGGATGTGAGGGTGAAGTAGAGGAAGCTGGTGAGAGTGCCTATCTTCAGCAGTGAAGGCAGAAGAAGAACAGTGTCTCTCAGGGAGACATCAATCACATGGAGGACATGCACGTAATGCTAGATTAACTATGCAAGTTTAAAGGAAAACCCATTGTAGACTTGGAACTAGTTACCTATTTTTGGGCTGGATTGGCTGAGAGGCCTAGAGCAGTGGTTCTAAACCTGTGGTCCAGAGACCTCTGGTGGTCTACGAAACCCATTTAGGGGGTTTGTGACTGCTTAGAAAACAAAATAATAGTAACAAATTAATAAAGTGTATATAAATAAAGAAGCAAAATTGAAAAAATCAAAAAGTTCTGGAAATGTGAAGGAATTTGAGATTGAAGGCTAAAAATTAAGTTAGTATCCCCAGGTTGTTTCGAGGGATCAGTGCAAGGTCATCAAACAGGATATAGTAAGGACAATGGATGGTCTCAATAGAATTTAGAAACTCTCCAACCTCTCCATTAAAATTTAGATTTTTTTATATTTATGAATTAAATTAAATATTTCATCATTTGTGTATTTTGTTATATGAATGCTTCTTTTTGTATTTTTTGTGTCCTTTTTTGTGATTCAAATCATCGAAATTTCTTAGGCCAGGATCCCCTGCTTCTAGTAATGATTAAGTGGGGGGTCCACAGCAGTCAAAAAGGTTAAGAACCACTGGTCTAGTGTATCCAGCTAAGAAAACACCTTATGGGAATGGCATACAATTTTTTTTACATCCATAAACGATTTGCAGTTGCAGGGGTATATTGTTCCTTATTACTCTGTCAGACGAAAAGCATTAAAATCACTGATTTGCTCTACAGAATTGCCTGTAAAAAAGTATGTTAATTAACCAGCATCTGGAAATGTTTCCTGAAAAATGAATTGCGTAGCACAATTTATATTTTTAAATCATAAAGCAAAGGACAATTTTATGCTCCCACTTCAAGAATGATTGATCTCTATTTCCCATTAGCTACAATATGGAACTTGCATTACAATAATTTTCAGGGTTATTTTAATATTTCAAACCAGCCTTAAATGCAGAGAGGCAAGATGCTGTTTTAATAATAAAGTCTCTCGAGTTGAGAGGGCAGATGGTTAAAACTATTAACTATATTGTTAGTATCTGAGTCCTGGTTACTTAGTATCAAACACTTGATTGTTTGCCTTGAGCAAGAGAAAGCATGTTAGAAGATGCTGAATATTTCAGATTGGTCTTCAAGTGATTGTGTTAGACTTGGCATCTTAGGCGTGGTTTCCCCTGACTTTTTGCCTCTACCCCCTGTATTTTTGATGCTTTGGGGTTGTCGTTTTTGCTGGCTTAAATGCTTTGGGCACTTTGCCACTGCTGATCAATGTCAATGTGCAAGTGCTTCCTGTGTAAATTGTTATTATAATTGGTTCTCCCTGATTGGCATATTTGATAAGTCCATAGTAAGGTGCACTAAGTGTGCCCAGGCCTGTAACTCACATGCTAATAGTGGGCCTGCAGCACTGATTATGCCATCCACATGGGTAGCCCTGAAACGGTATCTCAGACTTGTCACTTGGGTGTCTGTACGCAGTTTTAAACTGCCATGTTGACCTGGCAAGTGCCAGGTCCGAACCTTCCCTTTCCTTTTCTTACATGTAAGACACCCCTATGGTAGGCCCTAGGTACCTCCGTGGGCAGGATGCAGTGTATTTGAAAGACAGGACATGTACTGGTGTGTGTGAGACAAGTCCTGATAGGGAAATACTGTAAATTCGTTTTTAATGATTGAAAGGATATCTGACCCATAGGATGGAATAGGAGATACATTGTAACATATTACAAACATAATTTCCCATCGGGACAAGGTGGAGGAATACAGGTTGGGCTCTCTGAGCTCGGAATTTAATAACACATCTTTTAGTAAAGATTGTTTTTAAATTGTGTGTTTGAAAATGCCACTTTTAGAAATTAGGCATTTTCTTGTTTAACCATTTTGTGTGCCTCTGCCTGTTTGTGGATGGACTGTCTGGTTTTGGAGTGACAGGGGCTGGGGATATGCATTCACTGTAGACAGCCACTGGGGAGGGGGAGTTTAGGTGCGCATGGCCCTTCCCTGATGACTCAGAGCTGAGCTGAATATGGTGTGGCTGCATTTAGAGTAGTGAGAGGAGTTTTTCTTGTACCTGAATATGGCCTGTCTTCCTTGCACAATGCTGTCTCCGCCCCCTATGGTCGTACAGCACCAGTGAGAACAGAACTGGTTTGAACTGGGCTCAGAGACCCTTACACAAAAAGAGAAGACACAATGGGGTATAAGTTGTAGACCTTAAACCCCAGAACTTTAGATCACTTCTGGACTTAAGAGGAACCTTTGCCAAGGAGACGAGCTGGAAGAAGGAGTACTGCCCCTTTGCTGTGTGGAGTTGGTCTGCAGTTGCTGCTTCTGCCAAGGGAAGGACAAAGACTGGAACTTTGCTGTGAACCGGCTTGAACAAGAATCTCTAAGAGCCTGTGTGAGCTGACCTCCAGTTCTGAAGTCTCAGGGACACAAATACTTCACCCACAGCTCCCCTGTACTCTGCTACTGAGATTACTTGTCAGGAGGTGCCTATTCCAGTTTGGGGCCTCTGGAGGTTGTTCCTGATGTTGGAAGCTGGAAGAAACCTGAAAAGCCTGATTTGATTTTGATTTGATTTGATAAAAATTTATAATGCGCAAAACAATAACCCGCAGGTATCAAGGCGCCTAACAATAACATCTAAAAAATGGAAACATCATCCTTACACATAGGCTTGCAGGAAGAGGCGAGTTTTAAGGGCACTTCGGAATTTCTGTAGGGAGGGTAGGGACCTGAGATCCAGAGGGAGGTCATTCCACCATTTAGGGGCCAGGGTGGAGAAAGCCCTGCCACCCCACTTGGCTCTTCGTATGTGGGGGACTGCCAGGAGCAGTTTCCTGGAGGAGCGCAAGTCCCTTCCAGGAGTGTAATGGGAGATGATGGAACCAACTTCCGTGTCGCTGTTCTTTGCAATGGCTCTATAGGTCATGCATAGGACTTTAAACCGTACTCGGTGCTCTACCGGTAGCCAATGCAGCGCTTTCCTGGCCAACGTGGCCGAGGAGAGTCTGGGAACATCCTGAACAAATCTGGCTGCGGCATTCTGGACTACCTGCAAGCGCTGCAGCAGGCTCCTGTTTAGCCCCGCATACAGCGCGTTACAGTAGTCCAGTCGTGAGCCGATAAGTGCGACAGCTATTTGCTTTCTGGATTGCTGAGAGAGATATTTCCTGATTCTTCGCAGGGTGTGGATTAAGCCCCAACAGGTGGAGATGGTTCTACTAACCTGTCTGCCCATATCCAGGGCAGGGTCTATCATCACCCCAAGATTCTTAGCAGATGTC
Source organism: Lissotriton vulgaris (assembly GCF_964263255.1). NCBI lineage: Eukaryota > Metazoa > Chordata > Amphibia > Caudata > Salamandridae > Lissotriton > Lissotriton vulgaris. The sequence goes on along the minus strand of NC_141687.1, from coordinate 436,712,903 downwards.
TTGGGGGAAGGGCACACTCCTAGCGAGTCAGGCCACCAGAGGGCTGACCAGATGTTCTCTTTCCCTCCAAACACCATTACCTCAGTCTTCTCCCCATTCAGTTTGAGTGAGTTCTGGATCATCCACTGACCAACCGCCTCCATGCAAGATCTAAAGTTGGAGGCAGTTGGTACATCTGAATGGGAAAGAGAGACGAGGATTTGGGTGTCATCTGCATAAGAAACTACCTCCATCCCGAAAGTTCTAATTAGTCTGGCTAGTGGGGTCACGTAGATGTTAAATAGGGTCGGACTAAGAGCCGACCCTTGCGGGACCCCACAAAGCACCGGTCGGGATGGAGATAGGAACTCCCCCAGCTTGACTCTTTGTTCCCTTCCGTCAAGGAAAGAGGTCAGTAGATCTAGAGCTGCGTCCTTCACCCCCACATCCCTCAGACGAGATGTGAGTACTGAGGGGGAGAGGGTATCAAAGGCCGCAGTTAGATCTAACAGGACCAGGAGGGTGGTCTGGCCCCCATCCACTTTCGTGCGGATCTTATCAAGCACAATAGTGAGGGCCGACTCAGTGCTGTGTTCCCTCCTGAATCCGTGCTGGGGAAAGTCCAGACAGCCCGAGTCTTCCACAAAGGCAGCGAGATGCTTGTTTAGATGTTCCTCAAGCATCTTCGCAGGGGCTGGGAGCAGTGAGATCGGACGGAAGTTTTTTAGGACCTCCGGATCAAGGGAGGCCTTCTTTAGCAGGGGTTTCACTACTGCACTCTTCCACTCCGAGGGGAAGACACCGTCTCTCATAGCTAGATTCATGATTTCTAGCAGAGGCGGTAGGAAGGTTTTCCTACACTGCTTAATGATTTTCATTGGGCAGATATCTAGGGGGGAGCCAGATTTGGTCTTATTAAGCAAGATCTCCAGATCTTGTAAAACCAGCGGGGGAATGGACTCCAGGGTGCTCAATAGGGAGATATCTGTGGTGGTCATGTTCATCTCAACCCGAGCAGGGGGCCCACTGATATATGCTCTTTGTTCCTCAAGAGCCAGGCAGATATCCTGTATTTTGGTGTGAAAGAAGGAAGCAATTTTATCACATAGATCTTGCGAGGGTACAACAGGGTCAGGTGTTTGTAGGTTGACTAAGGAGTCAAGGATTCTGAAAAGCTCCTTCGGCGAGGAGAGCGAGTTTGTCATGGCCACAAAGTGATCTTGTTTGGCCTGCACAATCTCAGCCTTGTATTTCCTGACCAGGAGTTTGTGAGCTTCCTTGTTCTTGAGGTCCCAGCCTGAGTGCCAGAGCCTCTCCATCCTCCTCACTTCTTGCCTGAGGAGTCTGAGGGATTGAGAAAACCATGGGGCAGATGGTCTTTTTCTGGCTCGGCGGCGGGTCTGTACTGGGGCCAGTTCATTCAGGGCCTCAGTAATAACCTGTTCAAAATGATCAACCGCAGTCTGAACACTGTCCATGCCAGTAGTAGAAAGGCTGAAAGCCCATGGCGCAAAGGAGTCATTGCTAATATTTCTAAAATTTCTGACAGTTTCCACTGAGTGTTTCCCTATTTTACTTCTATCCATCCTATGGCATTCCAAAAGGAAAGGGACCGCAAGGTGATCGGACCAAGACAGATACACCGGATCCTTGATGGTCAAACGATGGTCGTTAGAGAAAATACCATCTAGTGTGTGGCCCGCACAATGGGTAACCCCGCTAACTCGCTGCGTGAGTCCACAGGACGCCAAGGCCTCAGTAAGACATGAAGTATCAGATAAATCATGCCGTTCTAAATGGTAATTAAAATCACCTAGAATGGAAACATTTTCTCAACCAAAGTAGGGTTCCAAGGACTGGAGGAAGTTGTGCGTGAAGTCGGTCCTCGGGCCAGGAGGTCGATACAGCAGAATTCCATTGAAAAAAGGGCATTGCACTTCCTTTATGGTGAAATAGAAAGCTTGAAAGCTATCCGGAAAGTCGGGTATAGGTACTGTGTGGCATTGCAGGTGGTATTTATAGAGGATCGCTATACCCCCTCCCACTCGTCCCTGTCTGTCCAGTCTGGCCAGGCAGTACCCTTCCGGGACCGCTTCGATCAGATCAGGACCAGATGAGTCTTTAGCCCAAGTTTCAGTGATAAACACTAGGGCAGGCTTTCTGTCTAGGACTATCTCCCTAAACATTATCTTGTTTTTGACAAGGGAGCGGGCATTGATCAAAATGCCTTCTACTCCCACTGTCCTGGGTCTACTGACGGCGGGGAGGTCAGAGGAGAGGTGACGGGGAACAGGACTAACAGGCCTACGCGTGTGGTAACAGCCACATCGTAAAGGAAAAAGAAGTTCGTCAGGTTCATAGGAGTGCGAGCACCACAAACTTCGGGGTTTCAGGCGTAGCATCTCCTGGTGAGAATATCTACACGAGGAGGCAAAAGCTTCGTCTAAGTCCAGAGTCCAGCCGCCCAGCGCGTCCTCAGCGCGGACGGGCGCAGACGGGCTGGACTCTGGCGTGACTCCGGCGTGACTGTGGCGTCCACGATGCACGTACACGCTGCGCGTCATATCCAGCTAATTAAGTAGGGCTCTATCCAGTCCACGTGTCGGCTCCAGCGAATGGCTGAGGAGTGCTTCTTAGACCCACCCAAGATGGCGCCCCAGGTAAACAGAGCGCAGGGACCGGGCCGCCCAAATGGCGGTGAATGCAGCAGAATTTTAAAGTGCAGGAGATGCGGTCCGGGTCTAAGGACACAGGTAGGGGTGACTATGAAATCTAGGCAAATCTAAACTAATTATTAAAACCGAGGTATAAGTGAATAAATTAAAAAGAACAGCAACGACAAAACGGGGCTTTTTTAAAATTACAACAGGCTTCTAGCGAGTAGCGCTATGTGCGAGGCGATATCCAAACAGGAGTGAAGCTCCCTCCTACCCGCCTTAAGTACACGCTCTAAGTACAGCCTCTATCCAGTCCACATGTCGGCTCCAGCGAATGGCTGAGGAGTGCTTCTTAGACCCAACCCAAGATGGCACCCCAGGTAAACAGAGCGCAGGGACCGGGCCGCCCAAATGGCGGTGAATGCAGCAGAATTTTAAAGTGCAGGAGATGCGGTCCGGGTCTAAGGACACAGGTAGGGGTTACTATGAAATCTAGTCAAATCTAAACTAATTATTAAAACCGAGGTATAAGTGAATAAAATTAAAAAGAACAGCAACGACAAAACGGGGCTTTTTTAAAATTACAACAGGCTTCTAGCGAGTAGCGCTATGCGCGAGGCGATATCCAAACAGGAGTGAAGCTCCCTCCTACCTGCCTTAAGTACACGCTCTAAGTACAGCCTCTATCCAGTCCACGTGTCGGCTCCAGCGAATGGCTGAGGAGTGCTTCTTAGACCCACCCAAGATGGTGCCCCAGGTAAACAGAGCGCAGGGACCGGGCCGCCCAAATGGCGGTAAATGCAGCAGAATTTTAAAGTGCAGGAGATGCGGTCCGGGTCTAAGGACACCGGTAGGGGTGACTATGAAATCTAGGCAAATCTAAACTGGAAAGTTGATGCATCACCTTGCTTGCAGCTGTTTTTTCTGATGCAGCACCACCGCGCGAGGAGAATCTCCATGCACTACCATGCCGCTGCAGAGATGATGCAGAGCCTGTCACGGCTGAAAGAACCGGCACACCGTGAGATCGCAGCTGAAGAAACTGACGCAGTGCCGCTTGTCGCATCGATTGCCAGCGCATCCCGGATTTCCATGCATAGTACCTGTGCGGCAAGTTTTCCCTACGCCTCACCCGCAGAACAGAACCATCTTGAAGGCCATGCATCACTTCCCCCTACAGTCTGTATTCGACGCATCTCTTCTCCTGCGTGCAGCAGAACTGTCGAATCGCCTCCCCAAGGATTCAGGAACTGATGCATCTCTTTGATTCTCAGCGCTTCCCTTCTTTGTCGCTGTCTGGCCTTGTGAATTTTGACACATCTACAGGTACTTTGCGTAGAATCACGCATCCATAGTTTTCTATGGGTCATGTTGCTTGAAACCTTTGAAAAGTCAAATTCTTATTAAATGTATGATGGAGTTTTGTCAATTTGGTCTTGTTGAGTTTAGCTAAATATATTTTATTTTTCTAAACTAGTGTGGTGTCCATTTGTGGTGTTTTCACTTTATTAATGAGTGTTTTGACTACAAATACTTTACACATTGCCTTTGGGATAAGCCTGTCTGCTCGCGCCAAGCTACCCAGGGAGTGAGCAGGAAATATCCAAAGTGTGTATCCTCCTTATCCTGACTAGAAGCAAGCCTCCCTATTTGGATAAATGTGCCTACCTCTGCCAAATAGAGACCCCCATTGTTAACAGGTTGTAAATACCTTTCCAAGAATAAGGATGTCATTAAAATGGATTAACTATCACATTTTGGTAAATAGTATATAGCACATTAACATTTGGAGCTCATCCACCCAGGTTGGCGATAGTTTTGAAGTAAAGCTTTGAGTTTACGTGGGCTGTTTCTCTCTCTAGTTCTGTGGGCCATCTAGTTTGGGGCTACAGACTTTGATATGGTACTTCTCACGTCTCACCTCTTTATTACAGGTCTACAGCCCTAAAATGAGAACAATGGACTTTGAATGGCCAGCTATTGCCATTCCAAACCCCACTTTAGTAACTGTGTTAACACTGTTTGCTACACAAGCATAGCAAAAGGTATTGCAGGACTGGGAGTGGTGTCCAAAATGTACCATATTCCAATGAGGAGGTTGGCACAACCCACTTGCAGACTGACAGGCAGTGATAGCTGATTAGCATGAGGGCCAAGGCCTTTTTTTACCCCTGGCCCTATGAGCGGCATCCATCTTATAATCAATCCTATTGTGAAAGATCTGGGCAGTCCCCGAGAGAAGGGGTCTTCCATTTCTCGCTGAATGCACCTACTTTTGTTGTTCTACCTTGTGTATACACAGCTACTGTGTACTGCACGAATGACCAGGGCCAGGCTGGAACCCTACATCTCCGCTCGTGCCCCCTGCTGACTAATCAGCAAACCTACCACTTGTGGCTTTAGCACATTTGTGTCTCCTGACAAGCCCAAGCCCACCTTTCAGCACCCTAAGGCCGCAAAAAGACAAAAGGGGCCACCTTATTAACCCACAAATGCGCTCTGTCCCAATCTGTACACAAAGGCTCAGCGGGTCAAACCAAATCTGAGGGCCTAGAGAGGCCACTTAACTTCCAATCCTTCTGTCGCAATTACCCATTGTTACAATGGGTGCGGGTTGCGGCGCTGGAGTTAAGGGCAATAGGCGAGCTCTGGGTAACTTAGGTTTTATTGCGGCAAACAATTGATCAGTACAGCTTTTACGGTTAGGAAACTTCCTCGGTGAGCGGCTTCTACTCCATCGGCGGTGGATGACCTTCTCCTTCTTCCGGGTCCCGTCTGGTCTTCGGGTAGGGGTTTCTTCGGCCTCGGAGTCCGTCCCGACTGTAGGAGTAGCTCTCCAGCGATCACCCAGCCAGAGGAAAGGAAAAGAAAGAAAAGTGTCAGGGGTCTGCTTCCAATAACACGCGGTGAAGGGGAGGGTAGTGAGGGGACTCCCGGTGCTCTAATGAACGCGTGAACGGCGGTGAAGGGTGCTTGAGTGACACCGTTAAAACTACACGTCCCGCGGGGTTGTACCTAGCGTACGTTGACCTCCGACCCAGCCCCTCAAACGGTCACGTACCTGGAGAAGCCACGCACCTCCCCTGGGTGAGTGGCTGGGCGGCTCGTGGGAACGGTGGCCTCCTGGCTTTCCTCCGTCCTGGGCAGGCGCCGACTCTTCACGCGTTTCCTCTCCTGGTGTCCGACTCCCGAGTTTCTCTCCAGCTGCTCGGCTCTCGATGGTTCCTGGGTCTTCTCCCGGTCTCTCCTCCAGAACTTCGATCCTCCTCCGTTCGGTACCTTCCTCCTCCTGAATCTCCGTCTTCCGCACTCTCTCTCCTTCCGTCCTCCAGGTGAACAAGCACACCTGTGTCTCGTCGGGATCTCCTTTTGAGGGGCAGGGCAGGTAAGTCGGCTCTTCCCACTCGGCTTGTCCTTCAGGGTTAAAGGGCCAGTCCAGGTCGTTCGGCTCCGTCCAGCTCGCTAACGGGTCCTGTGTTTGAGACAGAGAGAGGGGAGGGGTGGGAACAAGAGTTAGCTCGGACCTCCCCTCGGTCTTCCCCTTTTCACGAGGTAGACCATCACCGGGAGACTCTGAGTCCTGCCTGCCCTGCACCCTTTTGTACACCCCGTTACACACCTCCCCCCTAGGACGCTCCCGATCGGGGAGGGGATGGCGAGACAGGTAGTCCGCATTAATGTTTTCAGTTCCCTTCTTATGATGCACTGTAAATGAATACGGCTGGAGTGCCAGGAACCAGCGCATTACCCTAGCGTTGTTGGATTTGTTCCTTGACATCCACAAGAGGGGAGCGTGGTCAGTGTACAGGTGGAATGGTCGACCCTCTAGATAGTAAGCTAGCTTCTCAATAGCCCACCTTACAGCTAAACACTCCTTCTCAATGGTGGCATATTTGAGTTCCCTGGGAAAGAGCTTGCGGCTGACGTATACCACGGGGTGTTCCAGCCCGTCCTTACCTATCTGGGACAAAACGGCTCCTATGCCATACTCGGAGGCATCCGTATGTAGCAGAAACGGGATCGAGAAATCGGGGGATATGAGCACCGGCGTAGTGGTTATGATGCGTTTTAACTGGTTGAAGGCGTCGGCCATGCTCTCAGAGGGCTTGATGGGGGCGTTGGACTTACCGGGCTGGCGTAGGGCGTCTGTAAGGGGGGCGGCGATGTTTGCAAATAGAGGGATGAACCTCCTATAGTACCCGACCAACCCTAGGAAGGCCCTCATCTCTTTCCGGGTGGAGGGGAAAGGGGTGTCCACAATAGCCCTGACCTTCTCTATCTGTGGTTCTATCATGCCCTGTCCCAAGACGTACCCGAGGTACTTCACCTTCTGGTAGGCTAGCCGTGATTTCTTGGAGTTTACTTTCAGTCCGGCTTTTTCAAGTACCTGAAACACCTGGTGGATATGTTGCAAATGCTCCTCCCATGTTTTGCTGTGTATGACGATGTCGTCAAGATATGCCGATGCCATGGAGGATACTGGGGCTAGAACCGTGTTCATAAGTCTCTGAAAGGTGGCAGGTGCCCCGTGGAGCCGGAACGGGAGGACGGTAAACTCGTAATGCCCTTCGTGGGTGCTGAAGGCGGTTTTCTTCTTGTCTTCCTCCCGTAAGGGCACCTGCCAATATCCTTTGGTAAGGTCGAGTGTTGTTATGTACCGGGCCTCCCCGAGGCGTTCTATAAGTTCATCTACTCGGGGAATCGGGTACGCATCAAATTCCGATATCTCATTGAGGGCTCTGAAGTCCATGCAAAAGCGCCGACTCCCGTCCGGCTTAGGAATCATGACGATCGGACTGGACCATTGGCTGGTGGAAGGCCGTATTACCCCTATATCCAACATGTCCTGTACTTCTTTCTGTATGGCTGTACGTCTGGCCTCAGGCACTCTGTAGGGTTTGATGTTAATAACCTTTTCAGGCGGAGTGTTTATTCGATGTTCTGCCAGGTTAGTTAGTCCAGGCTGATCTGAGAATAATCCCTCGTGTTGTTTCAAGACGGTCTGTATGTCCTTTTTTTGCGCTTGAGTCAGCTCATCGTTGATGTTCAGCTGGTCTTGCGTAGAAGTTGACGGAACACTGCTAGTCAGGATCCGTACATCGTCGGCTGGGGGGGCTCCTAACCATTTCTTTAGGGAGTTTATATGGTAGGTTTGCGTCTTTCTGGGTCCGATCTGTAGACAATAGGTAGTCTTCCCAATGGTTTTGATAACTCGGAAAGGCCCCGTCCAACTGGCACGAAATTTCTGAGTGGAGGAGGGTAACAGCACTAGGGCCCAATCTCCTACCCTCAACTGTCTCCACTTCTTGCCTTTGTCGTAGAAATGTTTCTGTTTTTCTTGACTGTCCCCCATATTGGCATATGCCAGGTCGCGGAGCTTTCCCAGTTTGGATTTGAGGTTCTGTGCATAGTCCAGGGTGGCTGAGGTTTCTTCGGGAACCTCGTTCTCCCATGCTTCTTTAGTCATCTCCATCAGAGAGCGGGGCTGTCGACCGTATAACAGCTCAAATGATGAAACGCCGAGACTGCTTTGGCGTTGCCCTCGTATAACATAAAGAGCCAAGGGAAGAATCTGGTCCCATTCACTCCCATTTACTTCCATCATTTTCCGCAATGTTGTCTTTAGGGTGCGGTTATAGCGCTCCACTAGGCCATCCGTCTGGGGATGGTATGCTGCGGTCCTGATTTGGTGCACGTCTAGGCATTTGCATACCTCCTTCATCAGCCGGGAGACGAACGGGGTCCCTTGATCGGTCAGTAGTTCCTTCGGGAACCCCACACGACTAAACAGTTCGATCATTTTGTCGGCTACTTGCTTCGTAGTGGTAGCCGTGAGGGGGAAGGCCTCCGGGAACCTAGTGGCGTAATCCACCAACACCAACACATACTGGTATCCTTTCCGGGTTTTGGGCAACGGACCGATGATGTCCATACCGTCTCTTTCAAACGGTTTCCCAATAATGGGGAGTGGCTGGAGAGGCACCGCGGGTGGTCTCGTCATATTCATGGTTTGGCATATACTGCATTCCTGGCAATAACGCTGGGCGTCCTTATATATACCGGGCCAGTAAAAGAACCGTAATATGAGTTGGGTGGTCTTTTCGCTCCCGGTGTGTCCAGCCGCTAGATGTGAGTGGGCGAAGAATAGGATCTGATCTCGGTAGGAGACAGGCACCAGCAACTGTTCGGGTTCGCCTTCCTTAGCCTGACGGTACAAAAGGTCCTTGGAAATGATAAATCGGGGGTATCTGGGGTGAGGGTCATCCGTCTCCCTATGGGCCTGTTCCCAAGCGTTTAAGAGGGTGGTGTCATTTATCTGGGCGAATTTGAAGCTCCGGTCCATAACCCAGGGTTCAGGAGTTAGAAGGGCTGGTTTCGGAGATGGTGAGCGGTGTTCCCCTTTTCCCAAACTCTGCCTGAACCAGTGTAGGAATTGTGGATTGTCAGTGCCTATAATCAATGGCTCTGGGAGGGTATCGAGGACGCCTACCCGTACTAGCTGTGGGGGCCCGCCTTTGGGGTGTATCGGTATATGTGCGAGGGGGTAGGTCCGCACATCCCCGTGTACACATCTTATGGCCACGGTTTGCGAGCTGAGGTATTGTGACCTGAGGACATGAGGGGCCTGAATAACTGACTGCCTGCACCCAGAGTCTAGTAGAGCCTGTATGACCACTCCGTTCACCTGTACACTCACCCGATATGTGCTCCCCATCTCGGCGGAGTACAGTACTGTCCTTGGCAGGTATCCCACCTCCATCGGTTCATCTTGGGTTTTCTTGGAGGGGCAAAACCTGGCAATGTGGCCCCAATTTCCACAATCAAAGCATTGCGGACCAGAGCTGGAGGGAACCTCAGGCTTCCAAGTACGAGGTTTTGGAGGTTCTATGGACCGCGGGACAGGGCGTCTCTCTTGTTTTAAGGGCAACTTCGGGTGGCGCTCGTGTTCCCAGCCCGAGGAGCGGGGTTGGGCTCTCGAGAAGGTGGTGGCCATCTCCACCGCGTCCGCTGTGGACAGGTTGTGATGTTGGCGGAGCCAACGCTGTGTCGCATATGGAAGCGCCTCCAGAAATTGTTCAAGATATATGCGGTCCATTATCTCGGTTTTCGTGCTGGTGTTCGGGGTCAGCCATTTATCTGCGGCCATCTTCAGCCTCACGAATAGGGTTTTAGGGGTCTCTCCGGGCGTGCCCCTTTCCTTACGAAACCTTATTCTGTAGGCCTCGGGATCCAGCCCTAGGTGATCGAGAATGATGGTCTTTATATCTTTGTATGAAGTGTCCCCGTTCGGGTTGGCGACCTGGTAGGCGGCTTGCGCCTCCCCTGATAAGAGAGGTGCCAAGAAGAAGGGCCATTTGCTGATGGGCCACCCACAGGCCCTGGCGGCCCTCTCGAAATTCAGCAAGAACGCATCAGGGTCGTCGCCTACATGGTACTTCTGCAGGGCCACAGCAGAGGAGCCGTGGGGGATAGTTCCTTCTCCTCTGGTTCCCCCTGTGGCGACGGGATCCACCCAGGGTTGTTGTGTTTCCTCCCTGGCAGCGAGGGCTTTCTTTAGGATCTCCCTGTCGGCCTGGGCCGAGGTTAACTGCTGTTCAGCCACCCAGCCTAGCTTCTCCTGTCCCTTCACGAGTTCCTGCAGAATGGTTTCCATCTCAGTATCGAGATTTAGGTTGCCCGCATTCTCCACCACTGTTACAATGGGTGCGGGTTGCGGCGCTGGAGTTAAGGGCAATAGGCGAGCTCTGGGTAACTTAGGTTTTATTGCGGCAAACAATTGATCAGTACAGCTTTTACGGTTAGGAAACTTCCTCGGTGAGCGGCTTCTACTCCGTCGGCGGTGGATGACCTTCTCCTTCTTCCGGGTCCCGTCTGGTCTTCGGGTAGGGGTTTCTTCGGCCTCGGAGTCCGTCCCGACTGTAGGAGTAGCTCTCCAGCGATCACCCAGCCAGAGGAAAGGAAAAGAAAGAAAAGTGTCAGGGGTCTGCTTCCAATAACACGCGGTGAAGGGGAGGGTAGTGAGGGGACTCCCGGTGCTCTAATTAACGCGTGAACGGCGGTGAAGGGTGCTTGAGTGACACCGTTAAAACTACACGTCCCGCGGGGTTGTACCTAGCGTACGTTGACCTCCGACCCAGCCCCTCAAACGGTCACGTACCTGGAGAAGCCACGCACCTCCCCTGGGTGAGTGGCTGGGCGGCTCGTGGGAACGGTGGCCTCCTGGCTTTCCTCCGTCCTGGGCAGGCGCCGACTCTGCACGCGTTTCCTCTCCTGGTGTCCGACTCCCGAGTTTCTCTCCAGCTGCTCGGCTCTCGATGGTTCCTGGGTCTTCTCCCGGTCTCTCCTCCAGAACTTCGATCCTCCTCCGTTCGGTACCTTCCTCCTCCTGAATCTCCGTCTTCCGCACTCTCTCTCCTTCCGTCCTCCAGGTGAACAAGCACACCTGTGTCTCGTCGGGATCTCCTTTTGAGGGGCAGGGCAGGTAAGTCGGCTCCTCCCACTCGGCTTGTCCTTCAGGGTTAAAGGGCCAGTCCAGGTCGTTCGGCTCCGTCCAGCTCGCTAACGGGTCCTGTGTTTGAGACAGAGAGAGGGGAGGGGTGGGAACAAGAGTTAGCTCGGACCTCCCCTCGGTCTTCCCCTTTTCACGAGGTAGACCATCACCGGGAGACTCTGAGTCCTGCCTGCCCTGCACCCTTTTGTACACCCCGTTACACCCATACTCCTAGATCCTCACAAAGATGCACAAAGCATCAAGCATCAAACTATTAAGGAAAATCACCACCTAACCTTAAAACGCTCCAGGAACTAAAGCGTGCTTTTGCCCCTTCCCTACAACCTGCAGGAGGTCATCACCCAGAGAAAGTGAGGGTGCCGCTCGAGCTGGGCTGGCAAGGGAAGCAGGGATCAAACCTCAAACCACAATATATGCCCTGGATTAAGTGAAATTTCACATTTCACTCCCCACATTGTGGTAAAGTACTGCTCAAATTCGACTTTAATGCTAGGAGCACTGTGGAGGGAGGATCTGCAATATTTCTACAGATTCAGAACCCCTAACGTCTCCCCTAGTTGCACATGGGGTGGGGTTCCTGTAGCTATCAGACAAGTACTTATAAAATATGTTTTTGTGAGTCCTGGTGCTGGTAAAATGACCAAAGTCATTTTTCACATTGCAAACACCTTGTTACATAGGTTAACATGGTAGTAAGTTATTGATTAGTAACGCTTGGTAGTAGAGGGCTAGAAATGCCATTCAAAGACTTCACAGAATGGTATTAATAAATCCAACAATATCAAATTGTTGAATTTCTCCTAAAGTGTACATACAAGAAGTTATAAGACTTTCTTGTTTGTAAGTCCAAATTCAGCCTTCCAGTGGTCTGCCCTTATTTGTCGGAATTTAGTGGATTAGCCAGGCTGCCTTGTGGAGGTTATAAAGACCCCCTGGGGTTAACCAGCTCTGCTGGTAGGGCAGTGTGCTTTTCCATAGGAATGCCAGGCCAGGGGGAGGAGTTGTAAACAATGTTCTTCAAACAGGAGAGCAGAGAACAGTGTCATTTACAACTCTGAACTTCCCACCTTCGGCAGATGGTAGGATTAAGGACGGTATGAGCAGATGCAGGGGGGAGAGGCTATCCTAGGGGTGTGTTTAGCCAGCTCTTACCTCCTTGCTGGAAAACCAGCCATTATGGATTTGGAAGAGTTGATGCACTCTGGGACAAAATAATGCCACACTCTACAGGATGTGGTCATATCTTGGAGGAGTTACCCTGCTCCCATTGTTTAGAAGTGACCTTCTGCTTGACCCACAGAACTTGGAACAAGTCTCTGAGAGGGGCAGAGCCCTCCAGATCTGCTGCTTGAAACGTACTGAAGCAAGACATTGCCAAGCTGAGAAGATTTGCTGTGCAAAGATTTCCAAGGCCTGACCTCTAAAAACTGCACCATCTGAAACTACAGCCTTGTGGATTATTTAGCTGAAAAAGAACTAAAGAGTGGACTCCCTGTAAGCTACAGGTTAAAAGAGCTCATCTGGAACATCACCACCTAAGTACGCATCGTGGAGAACCATCAGTGGATTTGTAATAGTTTTGTACCAGTGGATTGTGGAAACTGAAGTCCTCAACTTTCAAGCACCATCTTGGAGCTTCCAGACCCTTGGAGTGAGTTTGAGACACGTTGGGACCCCTTGAGGAACTTCAGGAAGAAGTTCAAGAAGTTTGGAGAATTTTGAAGCTACTTTGAAAAAAAGCTCCATAGAGGGACCGACTCAACCTGGCCAGCCAGGACGCTTGCCTTTAACCGCGAGCCGGCCAAGCCAGCCAGGTTCGTCCCGCTAAAAGCTCCATAACTCCAAATTCCAGAGATTGAATAAATCTGAAGCCTGCAAACCCTCACCAGATCCGGCTACATGAGCATCGAGAGACCTCGTGAGAAAAAGCTCCTGAAAAGTTTCTAAGTTCGCTCGTAGAAAAGATGATCGGTAGCAACTGCGAATGCCAAGCCACCTGCCTTCCATCGCATGCCGGCCTCGATTCCTGAATTGCCCCTCGGAAGCACTAGAGAAAACTTTTCTAAGTCTGCACCAGGGAAGTTGACCGGGAGCTCGTTGAATGGCAAGCCGGTGAACCCTCACCGAATCCGGACTGGCTGGGAGCTATGCGGTCCCTCTGGAAGAAAGCTCAAGAAAAGTTTTTAAGTGTGAAGTTAGAGACTGAGACCGGGACCTGCCACGAGCTGTAGCCACTCAGGGCTCCATCGCGCCTAGCTTGACACTTTTACTTTGGCCTGGTCTATCGCAGGCAGGTATCACAATATAGTGCTATAATCTTCTAGGTGCTATATTTGATTAAATCTTTGAAAATTCATATCTCTGGTTCCCTACATTGGATTTATGTCGTTGTGGTGTCATTTTAAAGATAAAAATATTTCCTATTTTTAGTAAATTTGTATTGGATTCTTATTATGTGTTGTGTCTTAATTATTGACTGAATTGTTGTTTTTACATGCTTTACATACCTGTCTTTGAAGTTAAGCCTGTCTGCTCGCAGCCACGTTACCAAGGGTTGAGCATAGGAATACTTTTCTAAGACCTATGCTGAGTCCTATAATGTGTTAGTGTCCTTATTGCCAGTGGCAGACCTACATTTGCCCCTACCAATAACCCACTTTCCAACACTCGACTCCACCAAGGTCGGTGAAGTCAGTGAATACAAATGTATCTGCCTCATATTCGACAACAAGGGGAACCTCAGAACTCAAAAACATTTCAGAGGGAAAGGTGCTGCACTGGTAGCACGGCTAAGGGCCTTATTTAGAAATCTGAATAAGCTGTCGCAAAGCCCCACCCTAGAAATAGCCAGGGCAAAGGTGGTGTCCACGCTGGCATATGGAAACCAAGCCCTTTGGGGTAGGGACTCAAAAATCCTGGACACAACCATTGTAAAAATCTACAGGGAAATCTTCCAACTCTCCAGTTACACCTCACCTGCCAAATTAGGTTGGAATTCGGTCTAGTCAGTTATTTGCCAGGCGAGCCACATTCACCAACATTTGCTCCAGGTTCAAATCCGACAAGAACACCATAACACCATATACCATAACGTCAGATCGGAAATAACCAACAAATTCCGTTCAGCAGCCAGAGATTGCCTTATAAGATCAATTACTAGCCCAATTGTGGACTGCATCACCCAGCTGCCAACAAAACACCAAAACTAGTATCACCACTTGAAGACAGGGCAACCCTTGAGAGACGTGACCACACCCGGATGGTGCTAATCAGCTACACCTCCTTAAAGCCTCACAAACTAGCTGAGTGAAGCCTTTAGCAGCAGGATAAAAGGCAATTCTTAAAACAGTTATCCACCCGTCAAACGCACATGCCGCCCCATGGTTGAGGGCAAAGGAAGAGCTGGTTTGCAGGTTGTGCGGTTACTCAACAGCTGACGCAATTCACAAAATCTGTCTCTGCAGGCCCACTCTAAGCCTTCGCCACCGTTGGTTGTGGCCCTTTTAGAATCAGGCAGGGATGTTCCTGCAGACAGCCCAGGATATCGGACGCTCCAACATCCGGCAAGAAAGTTCTCATAGACATGATCTTAAAAGTATTTTATTGAATACCATTCTTATTGTATTTGTTCATTACCCATGATTCCTATTTTAACAATTTTAAGTAATCGTAAAGCTCTTGCTTACTTACAATTACAATTTGAGTAGGAGTTCTGTCTAACATTGTATGCTACTGTCTGCGCCCATTGAGTAATTTAAAGCCACTTCCCACAAAGGTGGTGGGGCGAACCTACCATGGCAAGTTAACCTTGTCACTCAGAGGTAAAGAATGTGAATAATAAGGGCTGAAACACAGTCTTATTTCAGCTGTTCCCAAGCTTATGTGCACAGAGGCATCTGAATGGACCAGTAACCATTTGTAACAACCTGACCCACAAAAATACGCAGTATGGTCCAGGGAAGTATTTGAGCCACAAGAGGAGCAGTGCCAATCGGATGCAGCATGCACAGTCGCAAACATATGGCTATTCAAAGTGTAGTAAGTTTTAAATACTGTGCCAGGGCATAATCCACTTAGCTGCCCAGTCCTGTCAGGTGATAACTTGTATTAAGATGCAAGAGCAGAACCTATGATGGTACATAATCAGCCTCCAGTGTGAGCCCCTGAATGTGAACTCGCCTCAGGGACCAGCACCAGGGGCTACAGTGCACTAGCTATGGCCCCCGAAAGCTTCCTCCTTAGATAGGGTCTACAGGGGGGCGCACTGCTGGGCAGACAAGGGTCACACATGAAGGTTCGAATCTGGTTAGTATCAGCCCAATTGAATTGTCTATCTCTTCTTTCTTGAAGATAATGATGAAACTGTAGTTAGTTGAATTAAAGAGGAAAATATAATGGGGTTTGTAATCGCCTGCGTTAGAGAACCCAACTCTGTAATCTGTCTCTCAACTTGTGCTCTCAAGGGGTGGTACAATGAGGCATACGTGACCTGAGGGTGGCACACTATGCAAGGCAATGGTAAGAATTAATTGCCAGGTAAGGGACCTAACAAGTTATGAGCCAAAAGAGCCCTAGGACCAACGGGTGGGGCATGAAAACCTGCTTATATACCATTAACTTTGTAAAACAGAATAGCATCGCTTTGATGACTAGCAATTAGTTCAGCCAAAACTTTGATCATGCATTTGATCTGTCGCTGCATTATGGCATCCTTTGGTGAGAGGGTCAAAGTAGGCCCTAGCAATATATCAGGCACTAACCTGTATCAAGAAGCAGGAGCAAATGATAATGTGTACCCAGCCTCCAAAGTTGGTTCCTAAGTTGTGATCGAATTTCAATCTGACACCAGGTGCTAGAGTACACTGCACTCCCATGTATGTGGGTGTGAATAGAGAAGAAGCAGTTAACACAGTTGTAACACAGGCACTGGATCCTAGGTTTCAATCGTCTTAAAATAGTTGCTGAATGATTGAGGGACAGAAGTATTATTGTGGTAAATGAAAAGACCATTCTTGTGGCACCATTCACCCCACTCTAAGGGTGCATACATTACCTGGGGTGAAGAAATTCCAGGCATCAGATATCAAGGGAAATGTATGTCTTTTGTGGCATGGGGTATCCAAAAGAATGAGGAAAAGTCTTGCAATCCTTTCATAAGATGGCTACTGTTCCACAGCAATGCAGAAGGAACCATGAAAGTAACACCGCTCCCGCCCCCCTCCCAAAAAAATACATATGAAACTCAGAAGGGATCAAATCAAGAAAAAAGAAAGTAGGAGAAGCCCCAGTGAAGCTGAGAACGCTGGTGGGTAAAGGACTTATAATTTCAAGTTAGCTGGCAATTCTGCATTGGAATATTGAAAGCGACCCCGTTTTTTATAAGTGCTGTCTCAATGTAGCCAGAATCTTGACTCCTCCTTGGCTTCATATTGAAGGTTTTTAGTACCAGAAAATAGAAAGCTAATATACCAAGGTGTGGACTTGTAGTTTTGTGCCACCAAAATTGGGAAGCAGAGGAGGTCATGCTGGTATCTTCTGTCTGGATGATTAATAGTTATACTGCCCATAAAGTAGTGCAATAGCCCTGATTTTACCGCAAGACCCAGCTAGAGGGCTGATGATTGGCACCATCATCTTGTTGCCTGATATATTTCTGACTGAAGGAATAGTGACAACCTAACCAAATCCATTCCTTGGCTAATTCCCACCTGAGATGTATGGTAAGGTGACCCAGTGTCCCACATTTAGATTATTATTAACATTAGTGTGCTGAAACAAATAAACAAGCAATGACAGAATGACAGAAGAAGAACATTTCTCTGTTGAGCAAGTAACACAGCTCCTAAGAGATATTCATGGCACTAATTATACGCAAACAATCAATTGGGGAAGTGTAGAGGAGATGATAGAATCACCCTCCTGAACTAGATTTGTAAACAATGGGATTCTATCAATGTGAGTGGTGACTAATTTTATATGATTTTGTATATTCTCTAAACTTGTGGATACACTGCAATTTGAAAATCAGGACTCTGCGAGTGGAAGAATGAGGGCACTGTGTGTTTTTAAAATACCCCTCACACACTATGAATCCCATAGTGTCATTCTCCCATCATTGGGGTCTTCCCGTCCCTCTACGGGGCGGGGCGTGCTTCGACCTACGAGTGATGCGGGAGCACTTATATTTTTGACAATTGGCTATGTGATGTGATGAGGATAGTGATATGTGTTGGGGAGTGTATGGACCTATTTACATGAATGGTAGTGTAAAAAAAGGGTAAAAATTCCCTGGCTAGTCGAAAAATTAACTTTAATGGCTTCGCAAGCTGGGAACATTAAAAAGGGGGTTAGTAAGTAGAATTACAAGTGTGGTCTACTTTGTCGACATGACATGTTTCATAGGCAGACCCCTCCTGCCTACTCATCAGGACCTCTGTTGATCCCTACACAAATCTCAATTCTAGACTAAATGTTAAATGCCTATGGTCCTAAAACTTAACAGCAAAAATCGGCTGCTAGGTTTAGCCTCAGGGCTTGAGTTGGCCCTTAGTGAGGCATTTTCATAAAAAATGACCTAATATGGTCTATTTGAAGCGTGGTGATAGGGCCTCATGAGCCTGCGTCTTAGGGTGATTAGTTGACTGGTTAGTGACCGCTTGCCTAATCTGGCTTTATTCCATACCCTTCAGCAGCTCCGTGGATGTGCAAACCACAGTCTAGAAATTCTACTTACTAACCCCCTTTTTAATGTTCCCAGCTTGCGAAGCCATTAAAGTTAATTTTTTCGACTAGCCAGGGAATTTTCACCCTTTTTTTACACTACCATTCACGTAAATAGGTCTCTACACTCCCCAACACATATCACTATCCTCATCACATCACATAGCCAATTGTCAAAAATATAAGTGCTCCTGCGTCACTCGTAGGTCGAAGCACGCCCCGCCCCGTAGAGGGGCGGGGAGACCCCAATGATGGGTGAATGACACTATGGGATTTATAGTGTGTGAGGGGTATTTTAAAAACACACACTGCCCTCATTCTGCCACTCGCAGAGGCCTGATTTTCAAATTGCAGTGTATCCACGTGTTTAGAGAATATACTAATTATACGCAAACTGGACTAAAAAACAGAAGCATCAAGTATCAACAGCCCACTCAGGCAAATAAAACATAGATCCTTAACAAGTGTGGGATCAGAAGCTTTTCAACCAATACTCCCTAATTTAGGGAGAAATGAGCAGTATAATGTGGGACCCATAGCAACCTGGGCAATGCAAAGATTTAAAAGAATTCAGTGCAAAAGACGTACACAAAAAAACAGAATTGAATTGAAACAACCAAGAAAATCACATGAAACAAGTGCAAACGCAAGTTGGGAATAAATGTTGATACCGACACTGAAACTTTCGATCTTTCAATGATCAGAAATAGGGATTATCTGGAGTTCATACAGGATAGTAAAATCTACCCAGAAAATTAATGTCATGAAACACTTATTTTCTCTCCAATGTACCAAATGCATGAACTGCCTGATATTCTCAGTAAAGGCAATTAAATAAAATTGAAAAAAGCGCTTTCAGGATTTCAACACAGAGTTTCTCAATATATTCTTGCAGTCAGTATTTCAGAAAGGGGAAACACTGACCACGGGGAATCAGCAAAGATTGTGTGGTCCTCAAAGCTCATAGTGAATAAAATATCATAATAACATCACGAAATAAAATGATGGATGGAGTGTTGAAAGTTTCAAACCCTCACCCCCAGTCACAGATCTGGGTTTAATCCATTGTTATTTTGCTCACCACGTCATCTCCGTTTTGACCCTGCCACAGAGGGGTTCCTCCATGAGGGCGGAGGAGCGTCGCCCCACTGCTTTCTCGCAGTGCGAGAAGCAGAAGCATAAAATGGTATCATAAATACCACTTTATGTTTCTGCTTCTCGCACTTCTCAAAAGCAGAAGGGTTTGGTTAGGGGTAGGCGGTCCTGCTTTAGGGCAGGGAAGGAGTGGCTTGCCCACTACTGAGGGCACTGACTGTTTGGCCTCTTGGGACGACCAAAGCAGTCATGCGCACTCTGCCTTTTCGCCATGTAGGCCTCCCCATAAAGGCCTGGCTAGTCGGCATCCTGACCAACCACAACGCTGCCAGAATTGCGAATGGCTATGGGGTGGGGAAGGAGGCTGCCTGCTTCCTGTTCAGGAGAGGAGCAGAGACGACGCAGGACCAGCCGGGTAAGTTAACATTTAATTTTTTATTTGTAATTTTAAATTAAACCCCCCACTGTGAACCCCTTCCCCCCACCTGCGAGTCATGCCGGCTGCGACTGCCTAGCCAATGTGTGAATCGAAATGCTTATGGCTGAAAAAGGGCTTTGTATATCTGGCCCTTAGATAATGTGTTTTCTGACAGGTCGGAAACTGGATTTAGTTTATTGCACTTTGGAGGTAACACATTTTTCTTTGTGCTTTTGTCACTATGATGTCCAATTTGAGGTCGCTTTATTCCTGGTCACATTCTGAGTTGCAGCAGATCATTCATCCCTTTTCATCATCGGTATCAGATCTGTGAGAGCTAATAGGAACCGAGGAGCAGAGAGACAGGTTATCGTTTACAAAATGAGAGACAAAGACACTGTAGGTGTAATGATATGTTCATTATTAGGAGAGTGGTCACGGGCTATCCCAGCAAGGCATATAGTGACTGGAGTTACATCAAAAAGTAGGCTTTGATCTGAATAAACTGGTGTCTTAAAACCAGGCCATTAAAAGTTACGATTAAATCCTAAATAGTGGAAGCTATTACATCTAAGGAGCGATCTTGTGTCGTCAATTGCTTACTGAGCAAATTTACTAATGAGGTCAACGTATTCATAATTGCATGCGTCATTCAAGAGATGCGTGGTCTTCAATATTAGGAGCTGTGATATTATAGCTCAAAGATATGGGCTACATACACATAGTAGACATGTTCACTTGGCCACACTATAGCAAAAAGAGGTCCGAAAGTAACAATTAGTAACAATCACTTTCATCAAGTCTGGTAGGCTTCGCACTAGAATTTACCTTCTCGTTTGCTACAAGATAATTAGGGAAAACATCTACTGAATAATCCAACTCTAAACAACGATTGGGGTAACAAATAATGTTACAATTTGACATCTATAACAGCCAGATTTGTAGTCTATTTCGTTGAAATGATTAACTATTCTCCCTCTACTGGAGAGAGCCCCCGCACGAGGCATCCATTCCCAGAAGAGCCAGCATAGACTCGGGTAGATGGCGAAATTAGGTTGGCAGACATTCCAGGAATTGGAACAATGGTGGAAGCTGCATACTCCCTGGGAAGGGCCACAAAAGGACCCAAAGGCTGTTTCCTAATGATAACACAGTGTCAGAGGGTCCTGATGTTTGAAAGAAGCACAGTCATTACTTTGCATGAGAGAAAAAGGCCATGTAACAGAATAGAGTAAGAAACAGGCAGAGGTCCTGGCCCCTGGATGTTGGCTTCTGGCTTGTCGGTGTCAGGCTTGATGATGCGGTGCACTTGTAATGTTGGATACATAGAGTTCTTGTTACATGTGAGAGCATTAAGGAAGGAGGGCTGCTAATCAGAGCACTGGGTTGGCCATGGATGCCCTGCACCCCCGCAGGCACCCCCTCCAGCGTTTCACAGGCCTCGTAGGAAAGCAGGCAGCAAGGTGAAGCCAAAGTGTGACTAGGCAGCAGATAACAAAGTGGGGGCGGCAATAATACATGCTATATAAATACCTAGATATTCCATCAATTTAGATAAATAGATGGATGGTGCACTAGCAGACAGCTAAGCATATAAAAATCCAGTCAACAATATTTAGGTTATTAAAACATATACAGTTGTTCACAAATACAAATATATAAATTAAACACGTTATACACTATTCTCATCTAAACTGTGGATTTTGTTACTCTGCATGGTGTATATATATCTGTATGGGTGTTGTGACATCCTTATTCACACGTTTATACTTTCCCCTGTCAGTGATATTTGGCTTGACCTTATCTTCGATGCCAGAGATATAAGGTGCAGTTCACACAACCATCTCCTTTAGAACATGCCAGTGTTCTCTGGTACACCAGGCACATGGCTTACCTCTTTAACAAACCACTGACAATAAGCTGGTGCAATCCATTCTCTGGCATGAATCCCACAGTCCATCCAGATAATCTTTTTAGGCACTGAAGACGGCACACCAATCTATTACAAATACATTGAAGCATTAGATATTACTACCATCTACATATTTATATGAGTCCTTTAATCAATATAATTGTTTACATCCACACTCCAGGTATAAGCAGGACGAGCTCATCAGAAATCAACAGCTATGAGCAGTGTAAAGCCAATAGGTCTGACGTTAATGTATGAATGCTTGCAAACTCCATTTGTGCATTCCAGTGTTTCAGTGTTAAATTAAAGAAATACCTATTTAGCTTTGCTAATGCTTTTTTAGGCAGCTGGGTTTTCTCGACTTAATGTTAAGCATTTAATAAAGCCTCCTGCAGTGAAAAAAGCAAAAACAGAAAGTAGTATTGATTATTTTCTGTATTCCACCCATGCGTGAGATAAATTGAACATGTGAAGATTCAGCACTTTACGATGTAAAATAGTCGCTTCTGCATTGCAATACAAGCACTCCTTAGGAGGCGGGATGATACACCAAACAACTAATAACACGAGGTGAGAGGGTAATACTCCTCTGATTGGAGCCATTTCTTGTGAACTTTGAGGAACTGGTAACAAGAGGTCTTGAAAACAGCTGTTCTGTCGAGCCAGACTTAAGAATAGGATGCCACATTTCCTATTGTTAGTATTTGGGAAAATGCAAGATTCATTATAGGCACACTCAGCTCAGATCTAGCTGAGATCAGATTTAAAATTGTTTTGTCAGATCAAAGCAAGTACAGCATAACCTGTGGGTCATGAGAAGCAAGAGGTAATTCACAAAACAAAAAACCACTCTGCTCAGACACGCATTAGGGAAAGATGGCAAATTATGCGAATTCACAACTTCTTTCATTGAATAAAATAAGGTGTTGGACTTAGGCCTCTCTGTAGGTATACCCACAAACTTTTTTTACCTTATCACCTTCTGTTGTGCTAAATTTCTTTATGTTCCCTTTGAGACTCTTTGCACTTTATTACTGCTAACCAGTGGTTAGGTGTGTGTGCTCTCTCCTTTAAACATGTCAAAATAGAATGACACTTGTTTGGCATATACAATTTATTTATAAGTCCCTTGCAAAGTGCTATACCATATACACAGGGCTAAAAACTTAAATGCTACGAGTGGGACTGTGGACCCTTAACAAAAAATGAAATACAGTGGTTCTGGATACAAAAATCAGTTCCATAAACAGATTCAATGATCAGAGATTGCAATTTTATTACTACAATTCAATAAAAAATGTTGGGCTGGCCAATCATTCATGCACACTTCGCATCTTCTCCATGCAAGCTGCATTACAGCCTGCATCGAGAACAAGCCCAGGCCCTCATTCGCTGGCTCAGCGCCGATCCACAGTGCTCGGGCCACTCATAACGCTGCATTGCAGCATTGTGATTGGCTATCGGGAGGCTGGGTGCCGGGTGCTTCCTGCTGCTTCCTGCATCCTGCTGCAGACTAGAGTCAGAAAGAAGAGGACAGAGGAGAGGCGGCAGCCGGCCTGCTGTCACAGGGAAGTGTTTTTGTTGTTTTTGTTTTACTTTTTGTATCCGCCCCACCCCACGGCCCCTGCCCTACCACCCAGGTACGGTAGTAGCCGCTACTGTTTTTATGTGGTCATCAACTACTAGTTTAATAGTTAAAATCCCTGGTATTTGCCACTTACACAACACAGTTTATATATTATTTTCCTGACCTCAAGTTAAGTAGTGATGGTTCTCTTATATGTGCCCAGCTCTGTCCATAAAGTACATTCATTATTCTGGAAAGTTCATAAATTATTCTGTATGCCTGGATGCGAACTCACAGCACCTTATCTCTGCTAAGTAGGGGTGGGCGTAAGTTCTGTAACTCAGCTGAATTACCAAAACATTTTGCCTGATTATGCAAGAAGAGTAATTCTGCATGTAATGCTACATTCATAATGGGAAAACACCCCGTCACATCCAAAATGGACACAAGGATGCATTTTACTCTACACGCAATAGAACATGAATAGCACTGCTTCCGCTTGCTAATTGTGCACTTGGGATATGATTTTTCCCCAATGTACTCCTGGCATTTTGCACCAGTTTCTTAGCACAAAATGCACTCTTGATTCCAAACTTAATGCAATCAAATCAAATAGTCCTGAATTGAAAATAACATAGAGAGCGGCACATGGAGCTGCGCGCTAAATTCATTGTTTCTGTGCTAGGTTTTGCCCCCAAATTGCTCCTTCCGCGTCGACCAGTGTAACTGAATTACCAAAATTACTCAGACTACTCTGATGTAATTAAAAATACTCCCAGGTCTTCTACTGAGTGCCTGACATCTGGGTAAATAGTAAATAATCTCTCCTCTTTACCTGGCTCAGCTGGCTGTTAGTCTGTTGTGCGCGTATAGCATATATTCTGTAATATTCATCCATCAACTGAATTTGAATTTGTATTTAAGGGTATTTGTTGAGCGCTTGTTTACCAGGCGGTTTCATGGCGCTGTTGAGGAGGAATCCTAAGTTGGATGGCAAGGCGGTTTAGATATTAAAAGCCTGTGAAAACAGAATAGTTTTCAGAGTGCTACGAAACTCCAGATAGGAAGGTATCAATCTCATTGGTAGATGTAAAGAGTTCCAAAACTGCAGAACAAGGACAGAGAACTTAGAGCCTCCCATTCTCCTCTTCTTGAACCTGGGCACCACCAAGAGGGACAAAGAGGAGGAACGCAGTTGTCTGCTGGGGATGTAGGGTTCGATTTTGGACTTAATAAAAGAAGGAGCTGTTCCCGCGAGGGCCTGAACCGTAATACATCCCATCTTAAAAAGGGCCCTTTCTTTGATAGGAAGCCAATGAAGGGATCTTAGAAGGGGAGAAATGTGATGTGATTTAGGTAGGCCGTAGACCAAGCGGGCAGCTTGGTTCTGCACCAATTGGAGTCGCCGGAAGGCGTAGGCGGGGGCTCCATTGTACAGAACGTTGCCGTAATCTAAACGGGAAAGGACCATAGCCATAAGGATCAGTTTAAGAGCTGAAAAGGAAAAGAACTGTGAAATTTTTCGAATAGTGCGAAAAATAAAGAAGCAAGAGGAGACCACTGTGCTAATCTGGGATTGTAGGGTGAGATGTTGATTGAGCGTAATCCCCAGTGTCTTAACAGAGGGGGAAGGAGAGGGAGGAGGACCAAAAGAGGGGGGCCAAAAAATAGAAGACCAAGGGTTGAGTTTATCACCAGTGAGGAGAAGCTCGGTCTTATCAGGGTTGAGCTTGAGATGGTTAAAGCTCATCCAATCCCTGATAAAGGGAATCACCGACTGGAAATTGTATATAGAGTCAGGAGAATCGGAGAGGTTAAAAATGAGCTGGAGGTCATCGGCATAATTAAACACCGTGACCTCCATCCTCTGCAGGGCAGAAATAAGTGGAAAGATATACAAATTAAAAAGAAGAGGGGAGAGAAAAGATCCCTGGGGGACGCCACATTGTACCTTGCGAGCAGGGGAGGAAAAGTCCGCCAAATGGACTGCCTGTGAGCGGTCGCTCAAAAATGAGCTGAGCCAGGCCAGGGCCGAACCTCCAATGCCTGCCACCTCGACACGGGAGAGAAGGATGGTGTGGTCCACCGTGTCGAAGGCGGCCAACAAGTCAAGGAGAACCAGTGCTTGAGGGAGATTAGCATCTAGGCCCTCTCTAAGTGTATCCATGACGGAGACCACCACTTTTTCGGTGGAATGGAGAAGGCGGAACCCTGCTTGGCACGGTGCAAGGTAGCCACTATCCTCGATAAAGGAACTGAGGATTTTAGTGGCGTGGCATTCAAGAACTTTGGCCAAGTAAGGGAGAAGGGAAACAGGCTGATAGTTTGCTAACGCTGTTGAGTCTGCACCTGGTTTCTTTAAGATAGGGATGATAGTGGCTGATTTGTGACAAGGAGGGACAATTCCTGACTTGAGGGTCTCATTGAGAAAAATAAGAAGGGGGGAAGGGCAGGTCAGGAAGATATCACGCAAGATGTAAGCCGGGCAAATGTCGGAAGGGGATCGAGACTTGATGCATGGGAGCAAAGAGAGAAAAGTTTCTTTAGACAAAGGAGTTATGTGATCCAGGTGATTGGTGTTGAGTGGTGGGTCAGGGTTTAAAAAGGCAGGGGAAGGAAGGGGAATGTTGGCCTTAATGTCTGCAATTTTATTAATATAAAAATTATTCAGCGAGTCACACAGGGGCTGGGAAGGTACAGGCTTAGAAGTGGTCCTGTCCGAAGAGGCTAATTCAAAGACTGTGGCGAAGATTTCTCTAGGTTGGTTTTCTGCCCGGAGGATCTTGTTGGAGAAATAATTGGTTTTAGCGTCTAGGATGGCTTTCTTGTACTCCGCCTGGATGGAGGAATACAGTGATTTAGAGGCAGTGCAATAAGTACGTCTCCAAGTGCGCTCTAATCGGCGGGCAGCGGAACCATTTGTTAACGTTGTGGGCGCGTCTAACCCTAATGCGCCTTAGGAGGGCCACCTGATCACAGCATTGGACAGCCATTTATTTAAGTTCTCTGCTTGAAGCGGTGTGGAAAGTTCCTCTATAGCAGGACTAGAGGCAAAAAGAGAGGAGCAGAGAGAGGAAATATCGACTTGGCCCCAGTTACGAGCCCAGGTGTTCTTGGGCAGAGGGGGTTTTGTGGTTAAACTTAAATCCAAGAAAAAGGAAATCAAATGATGGTCGGACCACAAACAAGGGGTGACAGTAGGAGCAGGGATAGGGATATTGAGAGACCAAACTTGGTCTAAAATATGACCCTGAACGTGGGTTGGAGTATGAATATGTGGTATGAAGTTCAGACTGTGAAGTGATTCCGTGAAGTCTCTGGAAGGGAAAAAAATTAAAGTCTCCCAAAACCAGGACCACCGAGTTATTCACAGCCAACGTAGCTAACAGGTCCTGAAGAGCCGGAAGGAAATGAGGCATATTTTGGGGAGGACGATACATCAAAACACAAGTGATTGGCGTCTGAAAGGAGTTAGAACATGCAACCAAGTAGTCATCTGCTGGGATTAGTGGGTAGGATAATAGTTGAAAGTGTAAACCGGAACGGATAATCAGAGCCACTCCCCCCCCCTGCTTTGCCAGGAGGCGGATCTGCCCGTAAAGCGTAGTACGAAGTGGGCAGGGCTGCGAGTAAGTTGGGCAGGGAGTCCTGGCAGAACCAAGTTTCCGTGAGGAACAATAGGTCCGGTTTTTGAATGTCCAAGAAAATGAACAAGTCGAGATGGTGTTTTACAGCCGACCGTGTATTTAACAGGAAGGCAGAAATGGTTGTTGTGTCACTTTCTAGGGGGATGGAAGAACAGGGGCAGGTGGAAGGTCGGGATAGTGAAGGCAAATTAGATGGTAAAAGGGGTAAAGGATGAGCGCATAAAATCCCGGCATCCATGATATGCCCCAGTGCTGCTTGATTCAGCCCAAGGGCCTTGGTATGCACAGAGTATATCGGGAGTATAGTACGTAAAATGGGCATAGTGCAGTGCCCCTGACCCCGTCCGGCCGCGGACGGGCGCAGACGGGCTTGCCTTTGGCACGCTGGTAGCGCGCCCGCTGCGCGTCCGAGAAATGCACATTGTTATAGGGGAGGGGAGGGGCGTGGCCTCACGGCAGTGGGCATGGCCTGTGGGCTTGTGGTGTAATGTCGGAAATGAGTTTTCCAACCCGCGGCAGCGCTTACATCCGCTGCGCCGGGATATCCAGCAAGTTTTGAGGGGAGATGTGCCCAGGGAGAAGAGAGCAGCCAGGTAAAAACAATCAGTGCAAAATACAATTTTTAAAAGAAACGAACGTCTCTCCCGGCTTTCCGCCTCAGGAGTCAGTGTCCTCTAACGCGAGCTTGTAGTCAGCGCGGCTTATGTTAGTTTAGGAAGAAGGGGGCGTGGCCTCACTGCAGTGGGCATGGCCTGTGGGCTTGTGGTGTAATGTCGGAAATGAGTTTTCCAACCCGCGGCAGCGCTTACTGGGTAAAAAGCAAATATTTTGTGCTGCTCAGGCAGCAGCCAGGTATACAGCAGAAATTCTATGATTCTCAGCGAACAGCCGAGTACATAATAGATAAACTATAACTTTTTAACTGGCGGGCAAGTAAGTCACATTGAATCTATAGTATCTATCTAGCTAACCTATGAATAACAGATATTTTGTACTACTATGGGGCCCATACAACTTCGGGACGAGGGATGATACATCTCACCTGATTACAAGTTTTACAGTGCACAGGAAGACACCAGAAAAAACTTTACGTGATTTAACACACATTATTATTATTTTTTCAGCTCAAAACAGGAGAATGTGCACGGAATCGGGCCCAGAATCAGTAACCACATGTGGTTTGGAACACGATAATTCCGTGTATAGGATGTCATTTCCAGTTCTAGGCCGGAAACCTCTCAATGGCCAATAAGTGGAGTTATGATATATTTATTTTTTGGCCTCATTCTGCCAATTCTCTTGCTGGTATCACTCTTTTCCCTGTTGCCAAAACATGGGGCAGAACCTTTCCACTCAAGAAAAAAATTGCTGTTTCCTCTTCCAACCCTTCTCCGGAGTGCCAGTAGCAGAAGGGAACCAGGAAGGACAGCGTTTTTGGCTTAATCATCGGACCTCCATCCAACCAACAATGACCAAACTTTCTCCCGGCTTCTAGTCACAGGTCATGTCGAACTGACTTTTAGATATAATATTTTTAATACAACCCAAAAAACAAAGAGGACTTCCAGACTGGAAGTCTGGAGTTATGATACCTACAAGAACCTGCATTCCTTTGCATGGTATCTCCACTTCTAATTGCCAGCCAAATTGGGTTGGGGTTCTGGGCAGTGTTTAAATTGGAAAAAAATAAGTGCCAGGCCCTCGTCAGGAGGTCACCACAGTTTAACCCACACATTGCCATTGTACTTACATAACTACTACCATCACACTGCTACAAGTGATACAATTCAAACTGTTCGAGGCCACCAAAGCTGTAAGAATGACTTGGGTAGCAGCCATTAGTTGTTTTTAATGTATATTGAACTAACTAACAACTGTTTTTCTGCTCAACTTTAAACTACACAAACGGTGCCACCATGTGGCATCTGTTATAACTGGAGGTTCTGGCAAATAAGTGCCGGTGCAGAGCACTGGAAAACACAGGCTCAAATTTAGTACTGGATCTGGGCCAGAAAACTTCCCTATTTACATGGCATACACTGAAACCCTAGAGAACTGATGCTATTTAACCAGGCAAAAGTAAAGTATCTCTATTTGCCTTGCTGTCAGTAAAAAAAACACTTAAGCATTGCTTCTTTGCCAATGGCTGGACAACATGTCATAGTTCCTTATGACAGAATAGTTAAGGTGGCAAGCCTCAAGATACCTTGAGATTTTTGCTTTTCAAGCTAATTTCAATAAACCAGGAACGACAGCGACTTTCTCCTGGCTTCTAAAGTCACAGGCCATGTCGAATTGACTTACAGAGATAATATTTTTAATACAATCCAAAAAACAAAGAGGACTTTCAGACTGGAAGTCTGGAGTTAAGATACCTACCAGAACCTGCATCCCTTTGCATGGTATCTCCACTTGTAATTGCCAGCCAAATTTAGTTGGGGATCTAGGCAGTGCTTAATTTGGAAAAAAAAAATAAGTGCCGGGCCCTCGTCAGGAGGTCACTACAGCTTGTCACCTTAACTATTCTGTCATAAGGAACTATTACATGTTGTCCAGCCATTGGCAAAGAAGCAGTGCTTAAGTGTTTTTTTACTGACAGCAAGGCAAATAGAGATACGTTACTTTTGCCTGGTTAAATAGCATCAGTTCTCTAGGGTTTCAGCGTATGCCATGTAAATAGTGAAGTTTTCTGGCCCAGATCCAGTACTAAATTTGAGCCTGTGTATTGAGGAATATTGACGGAGACCCTTAACCTGGCAGAGTTAAAGCTCACTCAAGTAACTAGTCCACAGTATTTTAAAGCGTGAGAGTAACCAAACAAGAGCTACAACAATCTTTATTGAGAAGCAGGTTCTTAATAGTAGGACATTTGGCCAACACCTATATGAGGAGGGGAAGATAATTGAATGGCTGGGAGCCTGGAGGGCCAGAACACGACAATCTTAAAACACTATTCTAAAAATTAGGGATCCACCTGAGAAGGACACATTGCTGCATTAAGCTCCTCAAATAGAAGAGGTATTTCAGTAGCATTTTGCGAGCTTTTATACAGCAGACCAGCATTCGTGCAATAATGATATACTCCATTTGTTAGGTATAATTGGACTCCCGAAGCTGACAAATGAAGCAGCACAAGATCCTGCCCCATAACCCTACAGGAAATCAAGTGAGTGGTCAAAGCACTGCCCAGGTGCAAAGCTGCAGGTGAGGATGGGTTTCCATTAGAATGGTACAAAATATTCCTTCCGGAATTGGGAATAGATGTGATTGACATGTTTAATAATGTACTGAGTGAAGGTGCCATCCCCACTTCTTTTGGTAAAGGGGTCCTCACACGCTTTTTAAAAAAAGATAAAAACCCAGAACACATAAATAATTCCCTCCATCACACTCCTGAATGCAGACTGTAAGATTCTTATGTAAATCTTAGCAGTAACGGTAGCAGACGTCTCGTCCGATTAGACGGGATTTATTTCTGGATGTCGGCTGTATTATAATACCCATTACCAAGGACGCAACTAGAGTCAAATTTCAAGGGGGCTAAGAAATTTTTTCGGAGGGAGGGGGGGGGGGCTGATTCTTCAAGCAAAATGCCGAGTGGAGCTGCAGGGGCTCTAAGCAGGGGGGGGCATCAGAGCCTCATTAACAAGCAAAAGGTCTTTAAAAGACCTGTGAAGTACTCGGGTGCGGCTGTGTGTGTGCCCAGGAAGAAGTCTCATCCCGGGCTGACACACACGACAGGGGTGGGGGGGTGGGCAGAGGGCGGTTAAGCCCTTTGAGGCCAATGGGCATTACGTGCCTGCCCATTACCTAGTTGAAGCAACTGATTATTTTACCCGAAGACGCAAATGGCAATTTTGTTCATAGATGTAGGAAAAGCCTTTGACCTTGAGAGCTGGAACAACTTATGTAAAGTGATGGAAATATTGGAGAATTCTAAAACAGGTCACCAGGTCGACAAGTAACTTTGAATGGCAGGGTCCAGGACCCCATCAAGAGCACTTTGACCATCATCAAGATCATTTGACCATCTCTTTTTGACCTATTTGTTGCTCAAACTATAAGTGGATGATTTGGTGCTATTTTTGTCACCTGAGAGGATGGTGCTTCATGATCTGTTTGAAATCTTTAATACGTTCTTAAAAAGTAAATATATCTAAAACTGAAATGCTTAGTTTTAATATAGGTGTCAAAGTCTCACGTCAATTTTTGCAGACTACACACCAGAGGAAGCCAGTCAGATATTTGGGAATTAGAGTATCTGAGAAATTCGAACATACATATGGATTACATTATTGTCCCTCAATCACTACAATCAAAAGTATGATGGATAGGTGGGGTAAGATACCAATTTCTACTATGATTGGGAGAATACAGCTAGTAAAAATGCGTATCTTACCTCTGTTAAACTTCTTTTTTACATCAAGCCCATGTGTACTACACAGTAATTGTTTGCAAAGATTGAACGCTTTGATTAGTACATTTATTTGAAACAAGTGCAATAGGACAATTACGTTTTAAGAACCTGATTCTGCCAGCCCAGGAAGGCGGGTTGTCCCTTTCAAATTAGAGAACTTATTATTTAGCTGCTTATTTAATAGCAATAGGTATTATAATTCTGACAAACATAAGAATTTTGATAATTTTTCTTAGCAGCTATGTGGGATGGAATTTTTCCATTGCTCAGATCCTACCCTTCCCAAAGCAAAAACAATAAGATACCGCACTCCGGTATCATTTGATCTCAAGCAGAGACAGCTATTTCCATAGTTGCAGATTCTTAATATTTACATAACTCAAAATCATTTGTGATGCAAGTTGGGACATGCCCTAAGAAGCAATATTCCTTTAGGGTGATTACAGAGAAGGTGCCCTTAACCCCAACCTTCTCTTACTTGGGCATCCTGATGGATGATCGTTTGGACTGGAGTGCCCTGGTTAGGAGAAGGAAGGGGAAAGTGACAAGAGTAAATGCATATTTTCTCAATTTTGCCACAAAGATGGGCAAGCGCCCAGTTGCGGCATTACTGAAAATGTATCAAGCAAAAAGCATAGCAACTGCCATCTACGGAAGCGAATTATGGGGATACGTAGCCTTGGAGTGAATTCAGGTGGCTGAGAATAATTTCCTGAAACAACTGCTGGGGGTTCCCAAAGGCACTGCTAATTTAATAGTACATGAAGAGACTGGGACTGCATTTATTTCTGATATTCTGGCTATACGTCCATTGATTTTTTGGCTCAACTGTTGGCTGAATAAAGACGTAAGCCTTAATCATGAGATATTGAAGGAAGTAATGAGTCTGGACCATATGATTGATATCCCATGGCTTAAATACATAAAGGGTTGTTTTGGTGACCTGGGGCGCCCAGACTTGTTTTTAAGATCTGGTTTTATAACTGCAAAAGACATGCTGTTTGTAAAGGAATCTTTTATCATGCTCAAAAAAGCAAACAGAGATGGGGTAGAATTTTCAAAAACTAGCGTGCGGAAATTCGTGATGCTAAAAACTATTCCGGGCACTGAGCCTTATCTCTTAATGCCTCTGTCGAACTATGAGCGGTTCTTATTGACCAGGTTTAGAATGGATTATTTCCATTTTTTACTTGCTGTTCCTCTGTGGCGCCACAGAGGACAAGTGCTAGCACCCTGTGGCTGTGTCTCCAAAGGACTTGCTGCACTTTATGTTCTTTTGTAGCTTTTATGATGCTCTCCGGAGGTTCTTTTTAAAATCACTTTTAAAAAACTACATTTTCCCAAAGCGCGCCCGCCCTTTATTTTCTACAAATGGTAAAATCTGAATGCATCCCTTTTGTCGTTGGTTTTTTGGAATGCTCATTGAAATATAGAAAATGTATGGAAAATAACTTTTAAATGCCGCCTGTTTTTTCTTTCTATGTAATACAGTGCTGTGACCATACAGTCTTTTTAACCGGTTAATTAATTAATCTGTAATGCTGGTATCTTCTTTTATTAATTGGATGGTCTATCCACATTGTAATAATAACACTGTGTCTTTTAATAATTTTTATATACAGCAGTTAAATATTTTAATATGTATACAATGGGATTTTCGCTTAGAATGTCTAGGATTTAGACACGCCCTGTGTCTTTTTATGAGATCTGTAATCTTTTATGGTTTTCTATCTTTTAAACCGATTAAAGTTTTTAATTGATTGACTCCACTATTCCAAGAAAGCTTAGCAAATTCCATTGCAGATCCCACCCTGACCCTTGATGTACTGCATAAGTAGCAGCAGCCAAAAGACACTGAAAATCTTTTTAAGTGCTTTATAAATTTGAACCACACTTACACTATTGTGTGGATGACACCCAACTCATCCTCCCTCTTCTGGAGTCTCAGTATTTCTTCTAAGCACAATTCAAAGTCTATATGAAGGCCACGGTCTTCTGTATGGGTCACTACAGGACTGCAATACACTTTACTGTAATCTTTGCAAAACTGAAGTCCTAGTCTTCTGGAAGAGCTCTGCTTGGTCTCATGAATGGTGGCCAGAATCACTAGGTCCCCCACCCTCTCCCACCAATTCAGCAGATAATCGTAGGGTAACATTTGACACCTCAACTGTCTTTCTTGTATTTGTACTTGTATATGCATGATGCATAGAATATACCCAACCTAGGGTACTTTTTGGTGCCAGAACTCAATACATAGTACAAAGACAACAAAACTTAAAAAATGCTAGATACTATTTAAGAGTGTGGAAATACTGGTGGTAATGCACTACACAGTATCACAGTATGCAATATGTATGAATTAATAACTACATTGGGATGATTCTAGAGCATCTGAGGGAGGAGTTGTTCATTCATAGATCGACATCCTGGCTGCTATGCATCACTGAGTCCTTAGCTAGAGTTCACTCACCTTGAGATAGAATATGGGCCTTGACTCATATGTTGATCCCAGATAATGCATGCTCACAACATCTGTGTTCTTCTCTACTATTAGGGTCATCCAGTCATAAATCTGCCAGAGGAGGAATCAGAGGTCAGAGGTAAACCTTCTTGGCCTTGAAACTATACACATTTGAAGGAAAAACAACCACTCAACAGTCCTAGACAATACTGGTATCATTTTGAATTTGATTGATAACAGGGGCATCTTGGAATCACTTTTAATCAAAACCTTAATTTTTATAATGAGTTATCATTGCCAGCTTTGTGAGCTAGAATTTAAGCTGCTTAGGTTAGCGCTCAGTAAGGGGGTTATTGACTAGTGGTTGTGCAGGTGTTTGTGTGGTGCTACACCTGTAGGCTTTTAAAACACTTTGCAAAGCTTTGGACCACATGCAAAACTCTAATAAAAAAAACTACTTTTATTTAGTGAATGTTTTATCAATTAATATGATAGTCTGAATAAAAATATCAAATGGCTGTAGCAATCTTGCGAGAGTATAGTAGCTTCCTTCATGCTGTATGAGAGAAAGTGTCTGGTTTAAGCTTAAGCCTCTAATTCACCCTCAATACAATCTGTATGGAAGATATCATTCTGCCTGTGTATTCTTCTTCAGATCGAGCTCCTCAATCAGAAATCAGTTTCTTTCACCGCCACAACTCCTCTCACACGCACTATTTCCGACTTTAACTAAATCCTGACGAGGACGGATTCACTGAAATAATGTTAATATCTTTAACATCGTGGTGTGTATTGCTGCTTACATAATCCGACCCTGGCTAGGAAGCAACAGGAGTGGGGCACTGTACAAGGTACCATGGAAATGACCATTCATGATTGAATACATAAGGGTGCCAGAAAGGGCTAGGAAGAGAGAAACGTTTTTTAATAACATATTTTATTGAAAATATAGGTATAGTGTACATCCATACTATAGGAACAGTATTTCTCACAATGTGATCACATAGTACATGAAAACGGTCTGTTTTATTTCTGCAATAGAAGGTTACATAAGTAGCCATCATTTATACAGAACAGAGAGGTCGATCTGCAATTAAGTGCATTATACTGCAGCATCATTAGTCTGAACAGGGAAACATCCTTTACCCCGCATGCGTTACTTCACAGTGCTATTACCCCGCAGTCTTTACACCGCAAAATATTTTACAATGCAGGGCTTTACACAGCAAACTATTGCAACTAATTTCCCAAAGTAACGCCACAGTGCAGTTAGAATAGTAAATTGTGTTGTAATAGGTAATGCGTTGTAATACTTTGCGGTGTAAAGCTCTGCGTTGTAAAATATTTTGCAGTGTAAAAACTGCAGGGTAATGGCGCTGCGGAGTAACACATGCGGGGTAAAATGTCCTATTCCTGTAGTTGCCCATTTGAATACCAGTGGCCCACTGTGTTCATACCCCTCCCTGCCCAATCGAATATGCCGGTCCATTCCACCTTTGTGAGGGAGATGCAATCGGGTCATCAAAGGAAGCTCTTTGCGTATTGGAGTTTCCTCCCTGTGTGTTGAATCATGTGAGTCCATGAGAGGCTATTGGGCAATGGTCCCTCTGTGCCTTCTCGGTGTTGGGATTGTGGCGTGAGCAGTATGGCCAACAGGGTGGAGTTCTCAGAGATGTACCTTGATCCATCCCCTGGCCCACTGGCTAACCTTAAACCGAGAGTCCCAATAGATGACACAGATTTAGTGCATTTAATGAAAATAAGGATTTAGTGAAGGTGTAGAATTTTATGTTTGTTACAAGGTGAGGTCGCACACCCACACCATACAATAAACCATTTTCTCACAAAAAATGAAATAGAGGAAACAACATTCAAGGTGAGCTGAATAGGAGGACCTGTCCTAACTTTCAAACCTAGCAATAGTTAGTGTAAGGAGCTTTTCCGGAGAACATTACTCTTCTCTTCATGTTAAAAAATAATTCTTTTAAAACACATTTCAGTAAACCTGTTTCTGAACTACAAATGTTCTTTCTGTAATTCTGATCAAACAAGGAGGGTTGTGTGGCACTCTGAAGTTAATCTGTTGTTCTAGATGGTTCATTAATCTTAAGTCTTCGTTTAGCTGCTTGGGTGCTGATGGGTTTGCTCCCTCTGACCTGTGGGGAGTTCTCGAATAAA
The DNA here is from genome assembly GCF_964263255.1 of Lissotriton vulgaris. Lineage (NCBI taxonomy): Eukaryota > Metazoa > Chordata > Amphibia > Caudata > Salamandridae > Lissotriton > Lissotriton vulgaris. The sequence goes on along the minus strand of NC_141687.1, from coordinate 436,677,337 downwards.
TCGGTATTGTTTGCTGTCAAGCTTGACAGTGAACCCAATCGCACTCCTTTGGGATATAATAATCTTCACAATTATTCTAAACTCAAGGTAGATGAAAGTGTATACAAAGTGTAACCAAGAAAAAATGTCTTTTCACTCCGGTTTATTCTTGTGACAGAAATTTCTCTCAGTTTACGCTGTTACATCACAGCTGCATGTTTAAAGTCTCATGGTTGGTCAATTGATTCCAAAATGCATAAACAATCCATTCAATAGTCTCAAGTGTCTTCCAAACATCCAATGCATTTCGTGCGAACCGCACTTCATCAGGGGAAAAACATTTCAATCTATAAACAATAAAAGTAAAACATTTGTCAAAGATAGGGAAGCAGGCCTACATATAACGTTAGTGGAAAGATGAGAAATGTTAGAAGACATGAGTAACAAGGTAATATGATGGAAACAATGATAAAAAAAAGTATGTTCTTAAAGTGGATACTTTATACTGGAGACTATGGTGAATACGTTGCGAGAAGGTCATGCGGCGTGTTGAAGAAAAGTGCTAAAAATAAATCGTGCTGGCCAAAAATGTAAAGAACGGCCCTTTACGGTGAAAAAAGTAAGTCTAATGCGTGACCTTTCAAGTGCAGTAAACGGAGAGGAATCGTGCTCGCTTGGGTATTGTAAACATGGCAGTGAGCTACTAAGTCTATGTTTACTACGTAGATGTTGCAAATATAATGCTCCATAGTGAAAGTAACATTGCGCCACCAAGTGACATGAAATTAAGAGTTAACGATTATCCATTATCTTAAAACGCGACCGTGTTACGCTTACCGGTGCTGCTTGACACATTGTACGTGTTGTAGCTCTACACGGCTGTGTTCAGTCGGGGAAACGCTGCGCATGCGCCTAATGTGTAGTTATCGGAGTTTCCTCCTCGCGACCCGGAAGTGCAAGTACGGGCCATTAAGGTGCTTGTGAAACTCCGAATAATCTTAAAACAAAATTAAATGTACGTCAAGCATACAAAATGAAAAAATAAAACGAAAGGATCATATTAAATTCCGAACCTGGTAAACATCCTTAATGTTAAAGATGGTGAATGGGGTGTAGGAATGTTGGCCATGTTATGTGGGTATGTATTAAACACTGTTTTAAGGTAAATTGAAATTAGGTGTGTATCGGAAAAAAGTAACAAAGAAAGAAGCGGAGGTTAAAATCAAAAGTTGAAAACAAAACATAATCAAGGCAGATAGGTTATGAGGTTGGCGGCCATGTTGTATTGGTGCAGTAAGTAAGTAAAAGTTAGGTTCAAGTTAAATTCTCGGGAGAATTGAATAATATACGAGATGTAAAGAAAAGGGAGAGACATTATAGGTGTGAATATGTAGTATAACACTATTATATTGCATCAATCAATGTGAGATACTTCAAAAGATGCTTTTTGAATATCCAAAAGCTCCATCAAATCAGATTACAGAAAACAACAGTATTGTAGTCGTTCATTTAACCCCGTTGGGTTACATGAGTTCAATTTCTTAATCCAAAACATTTCCTGTTGAAGTAGTCTTTTTTTGTTGTCAGCGTCTAGTTTCACAGGAACACACTCCAAGACCATGAATCTGATTTGACTAATGTTGTGGCTGTTGGTGACGAAGTGTGCAGCTACTGGGGCCTTAATGGTCTTGTTTCTTATAGTACTTTTATGCTCTGTCATGCGTGTCTTTATCTTTCTCTCTGTTTTCCCTACATATGGAAAACCACACGGGCATTTTAACAAATACACCACATTTTTAGAGTCACAGGTGGCATTGGTGAACAGTTTAATGGTTTTTCCGGTGGTGGGATGGTTAATGGTGTTACCTTGGATGATGTTGTTGCAATGTCCACAATTTGCACATGGAATAGTACCAGTGCACGTAATATTCTGCACTCGTGGTTCAGATTCAAGTAAATCTTTAAGGTTTCTCGATCTTTGGTAAGCGAACAAAGGCTTTGTAAAAATTCCTTTGAAGTCAGGTTCATTTTCAATCATTTGCCAGTTTTTGAGGATGATTTTCTTTATCTGTTCTCTTCTAGTTGAAAATGTAGACACGAAGACTGGTCTGTTTTGAGTTCAATTTCTTAATCCAAAATATTTCCCGTTGAAGTAGTCAGCGCCTAGTTTCACTGGAACACACTCCAAGACCATTAATCTGATTTGACTAATGTTGTGGCTGTTGGTGACGAAGTGTGCAGCTACCGGGGCCTTAATGGTCTGGTTTCTTATAGTACTTTTATGCTCTGTCATCCGTGTCTTTATCTTTCTCTCTGTTTTCCCTACATATGGAAAACCACACGGGCATTGGTGAACAGCTTAATGGTTTTTCCGGTGGTGGGATGGTTAATGGTGTTACCTTGGATGATGTTGTTGCAATGTCCACAATTTGCATGGAATAGTACCAGGTTCAGATTCAAGTAAATCTTTAAGGTTTCTCGATCTTTGGTAAGCGAACAAAGGCTTTGTAAAAATTCCTTTGAAGTCAGGTTCATTTTCAATCATTTGCCAGTTTTTGAGGATGATTTTCTTTATCTGTTCACTTCTAATTGAAAATTTAGACACAAAGACTGGTCTGTTTTGATTGGTGTCTCTGTGGTGTACCTTAAGTAGTTCCGATCTGGTGGTAGTTTGAGTTCTAAGTCTCGCTTAATTTAGAATGTTTTCTGGGTATTTGCGTTCTCTGAATTTTGCAATCATCAGAATTTCATTAGAATCATAAGTTTGAACATCCGATGATATTCTTTTCAATCTTAAAAGTTGAGACTAAGGTAGTTGACATTTCAGAGACATCGGGTGACAGCTGTCAAAAATCAAAGTGTTATTCCTATCTGTGCTTTTAGTGTGTGCATCCGTGTGAAAGCGATTGTTATCCAGGGATACTAGGACATCCAGGTATGAATGGATCCAGTGTAAATAGAGTGTGTGAACTGTATGTGATCATCAATGCCATTGATGTATTTGATGAAGTCTTCAATTTCTGTGGATGCTCCTTTCCACATAAGAAAAATATCATCTATATATCTCCAAAATCTATGGATCTTGTTCTGCCATCTGGGATTGTCAAGAATGTTGTCGAGTTCCGGACGGTGCATAAAGAGGTTCGCATAGCTAGGGGCCGCACAATTCCCCATAGATGTTCCAGCTAACTGTTGAAAATATTCACCATTCCAGGAAAAGTAGCAATGGTACAAGGTGAAGTGTAGGAGTTCTAAAATAAACACTTTTAGATCTTGTTTTATATCATGATGGATTAGGAAAGATTCTGTGGCTTCAATACCCGTGTTGTCTGGTATGGACGTATATAAAGAATATACGTCTATGGTGCAAAGACTATAGTCCATAGTCTTATCAAATGTCGTGTCATTCAATTTGGTAAGAACGTCTGTGGTGTCACGTAGGTATGTGGACATTTTTTTTACTAGTGGCTGTAAATGACGGTCTAAATATTTTCCTGTGGGTTCATGAATAGAACCCCTTGTCGACACTATCGGTCTGAAGGGTGGTTTCATCAAATCCTTGTATATCTTTGGCAGCATGTGTATGCTCGGGCTCTTGGGATGTTCTTGTAGTAGAAATGTTTTGTCTTTGTCTGTGATGATACCCATCTCTACTGCTTTGTTGATGATTGTTATCAAAATATCTTTAAACAAAGCAGTTGGATCGTTTGGTAGTATCATGTAGATGTTTTTATCATGTACATGATTCTTCACGCTTTTAAGGTAATACTCTGAGTCCATTATAACTATTGCGCCACCTTTGTCTGCTTTGCAGCATTTAATGTTGTGTTTCTCAACGATTGTAACGGAACCAGTGACACAAACGGAAGACACCTTACTAGGTTTGAGAAGCAAAAGTACCTTTTTGGCACCAGTGAGCCATAAGATTCTTGACTCATTTGAAACAATCACAATGAATGAAATCAAAGATTTGTATAAAAAAAACATCATCCAAGCGATCTAATTTTTCCATTAAGGAGTCTCGAGCCATCAACCAAATCATTGAGAACCACAACATTAAATGCTGCATATATAGATGATATTTTTCTTATATGGAAAGGAGCATCCACAGAAATTGAAGACTTCATCAAATACATCAATGGCATTGATGATCACATACAGTTCACACACTCTATTAACACTGGATCCATTCCAAACCTGGATGTCCTAGTATCCCTGGAGAACAATCGTTTTCACACGGATGTACACACTAAAAGCACAGATAGGAATAACACTTTGATTTTTGACAGCTGTCACCGAATGTCTCTGAAACGTCACCTACCTTATTCTCAACTTTTAAGATTGAAAAGAATATCATCGGATGTTCAAACTTATGAATCTAATGAAATTCTGATGATTGCAAATTTCCGAGAATGCAAATACCCTGAAAACATTCTAAATGAAGCGAGACTTAGAACTCAAACTACCACCAGATCGGAACTACTTAAGGTACACCACAGAGACACCAATCAAAACAGACCAGTCTTTGTGTCCAAATTTTCAATTAGAAGTGAACAGATAAAGAAAATCATCCTCAAAAACTGGCAAATGATTGAAAATGAACCTGACTTCAAAGGAATTTTTACAAAGCCTTTGTTCGCTTACCAAAGATCGAGAAACCTTAAAGATTTACTTGAATCTGAACCTGGTACTATTCCATGCAAATTGTGGACATTGCAACAACATCATCCAAGGTAACACCATTAACCATCCCACCACCGGAAAAACCATTAAACTGTTCACCAATGCCCGTGTGGTTTTCCATATGTAGGGAAAACAGAGAGAAAGATAAAGACACGGATGACAGAGCATAAAAGTACTATAAGAAACCAGACCATTAAGGCCCCGGTAGCTGCACACTTCGTCACCAACAGCCACAACATTAGTCAAATCAGATTCATGGTCTTGGAGTGTGTTCCAGTGAAACTAGGCCCTGACAACAAAAAAAGACTACTTCAACGGGAAATATTTTGGATTAAGAAATTGAACTCATGTAACCCAACGGGGTTAAATGAACGGCTAGAATACAGTTGTTTTCTGTATTCTGATTTGATGGAGCTTTTGGATGTTCAAAAAACATCTTTTGAATATCTCACATTGATTGATGCAATATAATAGTGTTATACTTACATATTCACACCTATAATGTCTCTCCCTTTTCTTTACATCTCGTATATTATTCAATTCTCCCGAGAATTTAACTTGAACCTAACTTTTACTTACTTACTGCCCCATTACAACATGGCCGCCAACCTCATAACTTATCTGCCTTCATTATGTTTTGTTTTCAACTTTTGATTTTAACCTCCGCTTCTTTCTTTGTTACTTTTTTCCGATACACCCCTAATTCCAATGTACCTTAAAACAGTGTTTAATACATGCCCACATAACATGGCCAACATTCCTATACCCCATTCACGATCTTTAACTTTAAGGATGTTTACCAGGTTCGGAATTTAATATGATCCTATCATTTTATTTTTTCGTTTTGTATACTTGACATACATTTAATTTTGTTTTAAGATTATTCGGCATTTCACAAGCACCTTAATGACCCGTTGTTGCACTTCCGGGTCGCGAGGAGGAAACTCCGATAACTACACATTAGGCTCATGCGCAGCGTTTCTCCGACTGAAAACAGCCGTGTAGAGCTACAACACGTACCATGTGTCAAGCAGCACCGGTAAGCGTAACGCGGTCGCATTTTAAGAATATGGATAATCGTTCACTCTTAATTTCATGTCACTTGGTGGCGCAGAGTTAATTTCACTATGGAGCATTATATTTGCAACTTCTACATAGTAAACATAGACTTATTAGCTCTCTGCCATGTTTACAATACCCAAGCGAACACGATTCCACTCTGTTTACCGCACTTGTAACGCCACGCATTAGACTTACTTTTTTCACCATAAAGGGCCGTTCTTTACATTTTTGGCGAGCACAATTTATTTTTAGCACTTTTCTTCAACACGCCGCATGACCTTCTCGCAACGTATTCACCATAGTCTCCAGTTTAGAGCGTCCACTTTAAGAACATTCTTTTTTTCATCATCGTTTCTATCGTATTACCTTGTTACTCATGTCTTGTAACATTTCTCATCTTTCCACTAACGTTATATGTAGGCCTGCTTCCCTATCTTTGACAAATGTTTTGTTTTCATTGTTTATAGATTGAAATGTATTTCCACTGATGAAGTGCGGTTCGCACGAAATGCATTTGGTGTTTGGAAGACACTTGAGACTATTGAATGGATTGTTTATGCATTTTGGAATCAATTGACCAACCATGAGACTTTAAACATGCAGCTGTGATGTAACAGCGTAAACTGAGAGAAATTTCTGTCACAAGAATAAACCAGAGTGAAAAGACATTTTTTCTTGGTTACACTTTGTGTACACTTTCATCTACCTTGAGTTTAAAAATAATTGTGAAGATTATTATATCTCCTAAAGGAGTGTGATTGGGTTCACTGTCAAGCTTGACAGCACACAATACTGACTTTCTCTAATTCTGCCATTTAATCTAGGTACTATCACTTCTTTATTTCTGGATGTTTAGGCTATTTTTCTCTGGTTTTGTCACATTTTATGATGCCTGCTAAGTTGCTGCCTCTATTAAATAACTTTGCGTGCCTCATTAAAGACGTATATGAGGCCTGGACCACAATAGGTTTCATAAACTGTAGATACAACTGATAGCATTGGGCATTCAGTCACCATCAGTGGGAGGGACCTTCACGCAGTGGTGTGCCATCTCAGTTCCAGTTGCTCATTCTCTCTAAACTGTGCATGTGCTACTTGATGGGCACCGTCTGTTACTGCCATTATAGTGCTAGACACAAAGACAGTGTAGAAATGTGAACACTTATACCTCAGCTGCAGGATAACAAATGACATTGGGGTAGGGGGTCTATGCATTTATTCCATAGATCTGCTAGCCTGTCCAGTACATGTGTAACTAGTTTGGATACTTGTATGGGCAAGAGGCAGGCTTGAAATCTACCTGAAATACCCCAAGAACACCTAACTGTGCGAGTGATTGTCCTCAAGCAGTACAGAAGAGGACTCACAATTGCCTCAGTTCCGAATGCCGTGCATCAGTGTCCTCAAGAGTAATCCCAACTTTGTCATCTAATTTCTTAAACTTTAAAATATATTATTATGCCTTCACATGTTGTTTCATGGTATAGAACCCTTATCCTCCAAGTCATTATTCGGTTCTGACGTTGAGGCACAACATTTTTCTGATGTTTCTGGAAACCCCACTTGTGGTTGATACAGCTCCACTCTTTTTAGGTGGGTTTCTAGGTCATTACTATCAACTCATGCAAGGTGAGAAAATAGTGTTTGGGCAGACAGGGAGAGCCATTTAAGGTCATTTGAGGGGGTCAACCCTCCCTTGTTTCATGTGGACACACCAATAATCTGGCACCGCCATATCGCCTGACCTCGATTTCTGAGCACAACCGCGTGCAACAGATTCTAAGGAGACTCTTTCTATGAACTTGGAGGGTGGACCATCTCTGCCCATCGCGCTCACTGGGTTAGTAGGCCTGAGATGGTGAACTGTGCATGTTTCCATCTTAGTGTCTCAGGAAACCTGTGGGTCAGCATGGGTCTTTGTTATTTCCGGCACTGTACAACACTGCAGAGATGCATAGGGCTCAGGTGGTGTTGGTGGGGCGGAGTTATCTTATTGAAAATGTGAAAGAGAACTCCCAACCTAGTCATTCTGCTATAATGCCTCATGAGAGAATTGTAAAAGTGAACATGTGCATTCTTGCGGCATGGGTACGGCCTCCTCTGCACATATTGTTGTATCGCAGAGATTGAGTTTGGAATGGTGACACTTTATGGTTCACTGGATGGATTATGCAAAATATTTAAGAATTTAGACAGAAATGAGCAGGTGCAACAAAACGGCTGGTGGAATTATCCTATTCTATGTGTTTATCGCTGATCAAGGATTCAAGAGTATATATACAGTTCAAGAGTTTACAGCCAACACGTGCGTCATCCCTTAGTGGCGTGCAGGCTGCAGCTTTTTCAAGGCTGCAAGATAGTACTTAATAGTGCATGTGCTAAAATTATTTATAAAGCAGAATATTGTGGTCGTCTTTATATACTCCTTACTCACTGATACCTGAGAGAACACTGCATCATTCGATGGGGCACTGCAGCCGTGGAATACTTATACATGACAGGCAAGAAGAGACAGGAAATGATGAGTGTTTAAGTGAATATACACATATGTCTCAGTTACTCTGCGGTTGCCATTATCGATAATTACTTTATTTACTTTCTAAATAGAAGAATCATGTTTGACTTAGTATTGTAATCAACTTAAAGCTAATGATAGCAACAGTGCTAACTAGTGGTGCAATAAAGCTTCAGATAGTCAATACAAAGTAATCTCTTCACTATTACCGTGGTATCCCCTTTATTCACTACCAGCTCCGACACAAGGTTTTTAAGGGATAACACCAGACATTTAGTTAAAGTAGCATGATAGGAGGTATACACCATGATTTAATATTATTGTGCATTAGGGACAATGGATAGTATCCTGCCGTGCAGATGATCTTTGATCATTCCGGGGGAATCTTCCCACTGATGACAAAAGAATCACTGTCTCTCTTACACATATAGCAACAAATCCTCTGCAATTCCTCCAGTCACTCATGCCCACAATCTGAGACTCATGACAGTTTCAACCCTCGAAAACTGGTTACAGCACTAAGACACCAGGGTCTTAGCCATGTGGACTACCAGGGCCATAATTGTGAGGATCTTTGCGCCCACAATATCAAGGGCTTTCTAATTTCTTAGTACGCCTGGACAGACCAGCCTTGCTTTCCTGCATTCCACTTTCTGTGTTTTATGCATAACATGTTTGCCTTGTGGAATAAATACCTTGTGTATATTCGAGGGTCATCTTACACCCCATGCTTCCTAAAATCAGCTTATAAACTATGGGTTATCGAATATATTTTGATAGTCTGGCCACAATGTTACTATTAAGCCTGAGGTATATTTATCTTAAGAGTACTTTACCTCATCCATTACATGGTACCGGGTGTAATCATAGTTTGCCAAAGATTTTATTTGCTTTCTTTGACTCCCAATGCTGTTGCGGCCCAGAAGTGCTCCCACATTGCTGATAAGGACTCTGCCAATAAGAAAAGGAGAAAAAAGATACGTTGGATGAATAATATTGACAACATATTACTCTAACTTTGCAAAGTTGAGGCCTCCCATAGACTTTGTGTTGTATTATGAGTGTATGTAGCGCACTTCGATGTTCCTTCAAGGGACATCTAGATATGAACGTGATGTGTAACTCTACCGATGGGAGTTGCTGGAAAGAGGATGGTGTTTATACCTGCTTCGGGTCACTTGCTTAGAAAGGACTTACCACATTTTCTCGAGCTTCACCACACGTGTTCAGTTTGTCACTAGTGACATGGATGGACATTATTGTATTGCATTGGACCTTGTTCAGGCAAGTGGCATATAGAGTGAATGAACTGGTTGGTGAAAGAGTGTGTAGGATGAAATATTTTAGCGCTAATACGTTTTAAACTGTTGATAGAGGCTGTTCTGGCCATGTGATACTCACAATAAACCCGATTCCATCACCGGCAGTCGTACCTTTCAATTATTCCAAGGGAATTTATAACAAGCAGAGATTTGTATCCAGATTCTTGGAGCTCCACTCATAGATAACAGCACCAAAATTCACTAATAGGTTCAACAATGCATAACTCTATCTGAAAGTCTCTAACTCTAGACATCCATAGCCTCAAACTCTTCTAGAATCTGTGGTGCAAAGAGAATCGAAGCAGACAAAGAATGACATGTGCACTACACAAAAAGAAGGTAAGTGAAAATATATGCTCAAAACTATTTCTACAGTGAACATGCATGCATCTGTGTTTGGATGCATATGTGTTCTGGTGAGAGTTGTGGAGGGGCTGCATAACCCACACTGTGGTGGCTAGGTTGGTCCTCGCTGTCTGTTTAGATATTTTCAAGCGAGTTTATCAAAAAACGAAAAGTGCAGGAATATTTACATTTGCCATCTGTATAACTTTCGACAGTATCAATACTTATGTAAGTGAGCAGGCTTTTACATATTTGTGGTATTTTCTGACAAGCTGGGGTATCTAAAACATGATAGTGCCACGTCTGGCAAAATGCTAGCTTTGATATTTTGATAGAAATTTTGGGAATATCGAGACATCCTTGTAAGGCCAGAAAAACCATAGTGCACGCGCTCATAACTCCCCACTTAGACTATGGAAATTTTCTCCTATTAGGCCTCAACCAAAAACAGTTACACCAGCTACAATGCATACAGAATGCAGCCGCCCGCATGGTACTAGGTCTCCCCAGAAGAACACCCTCCAAAGCAGCCCTTTCCAAACTTCACTGGCTCCCTGTTAGGGAAAGAATCAGGTTCAAAAGCCTCTGCTATGCCCACAAAATCGCCCACAATAAAGGACCTATCTATCTCAGAAATCTGATGTCTATCCATCGTCCCCTCAGAAACCTAAGATCTTCTGGACTGACACAATTCAAACTTCCCTGCATCTACAGAGCCAGAATGGGAGGTAGATCTTTTCGCCACCTTGGAGCTAAGCACTGGAATGCTCTACCAGTTCAATTGCGTATGGAACCCTCAGAAACGCTTTTCAGAGCTAAATTAAAAACTCACCTCTTCCCTCAATAATTTTTTCCCTTTTTCCCTCCCCCCCTCTCCCTCTGACAGATTCAGTTAGCAGTTAGCGCGGGGGCACACAGTTTGTGCAGCCATGCGCTTTATAAATCCTTTATTATTTATTATTATTATTAATTAGGGCACCTATTCATGACAAAGAGCCAGCCCTGGAATATTGATGCTTTTGTTGCTTTTTCAGGGCATCCATATCATAAAGATGTTCATCCTCGGTATTGCTGATCATGGCATAAGGGTGGAAATACCATAAATAAGGTGGACATCAATAGCCACTGCACACTATTTATATAATGCTGGCCCTGGAATAATGGTGGTAATTCCTAGTCCATTGTTGGTATACATGGTGGGATTGTGCCTATTCCAGGAGTAATGCTAGCCCTGCTTTAAGGTGCTAATTCCAGCATATAGTGGGCTACCATAACAGGACAATGCCCTCCATTCAAATCGCTGGCCCAGTTTACTGGTAGTATTGCTTGATATAAGGTGGGCATCAATGCCGGCAGCCCATCCATGATATAATTCTGTCCCTGGCTTAGCGGTGATAATTCATACCATGATATTTTGCACCTGTGATATATTGCACACTGTGTCATAATGCTGGTAATGCTCAGCATTGTAATTTATTCAGAAAGGCCATGGCTGTCACATTTCTCTAACTTCAGCATAGTAGCCCTTGGGAATTTCGCTCATGACCCTATCCCTATCTCAACGCCCAGGACCTACTGTTAATTGGCCTTATACTCCATTCTAGGGATCAAATAGATTCTCACAGGATGGAATAGTGTAAAACAACTTATTCCATACATGATGGGCATGGCTTTACACTATATCATTAGCACTTAATTAAAAGTGCTGGTGATATAATATACACAAGATCTAACTCCTTAAGATCTTCGAGACATCTCTGGGATAGTATGAACATATAAATGGACAGAAATGTAAACCTCTTTAAACACAGTAGAGAAACTCATATAACTTCAAGTCTCCTAATACCTTACACTTCATACACAAATGTAGCACTTTTAAGGAGTGTGATGGAGCAGGGGAGAAACAAAGATTTTTGTGTACCCCTTGTAAAGTAATTCTCTCATAACTATAATGATATTAATAGTGTGAAGCATGGAAACCAATCAACAAAATGCACATACAATCGACAACACGTGGGAAAACTAATTCCTGCTCTGCTAAAATAATTTGCTAATAAAAACAATGAGTCGTACTAATATAGAGCTGTGGTATTGCAGATATAATTGAATACATGTGTGTATTTGTGCTTATATTAGAAGTTTTGTGGCAAAAAGAATGTAGATGGTGAGTAAAATTACGCTTATTTGTTTGATTTTGCTAGGTAACAACTAACATGGAAAATTAGGATGGTGAGAGGTAACAGAAGGGCTAAAATTCTATATCTAATTTCTGTTGTGTTTATTTTCATATTAGTTCCCATTGAGACCTGCGCGGCCTAGTCTGAAAAGGCTGTTTAAACGAAACAATGGCTCCCACACATGCGCAGTGCACATGAGAAGTATGAGTGAATGGCCTATGCTCGGAGCGTGAGATGTCAAGGCCAGCTTGGCCTATGAACGGGAAATGTGCCAAAGGATGCCTGCATTTAATAGCTTGGGGCAGTAAAGAGCTGAAACTTTATTATGTATAAAAGATGCAAGAAGTGAACGACAAGTACAAATGTGAACATTAAGTCACAAGAAAGCCTTGAGAATAACAGGGCAAAATATGAACTGGTTTGAACAAGGAGGACATGAGGTGATCATCACCACCCCTCTAATAGACCAATGAGATTTGAGTGCGGACCCTAAAAGTTTTAATTTTAGTTAGTTAGTAAAAAAGGGTATAAAAGAACTTGCACCAAAGAGGGAATGGGTTGGTTCCGTGGACTTTATTTCGCACCACGACATGCTGTCGGTTTGAACAATTTTTATGGTGCAAAAGACTTTGAAATTTTTTGGACTTTAAACTTTTGAAGGGGCAAAGAAAAGAGATTGATTGCGCAGATTTTATGTCGGGAATGGGACATTGAGGAAGTTAGAAAGACCGTCAGCTTGAGAACCTGTTCTATGCAGTTCTGTCATCTTCCTATGGCAGATTGGTAATATACTTTCTGATTTAACATTTCTTGAAACATACTAAATAAATGCTTAAATTGTATTTGTCTAAAAATATGCTATTTTTCCTTTCCTACTGAATTTAGATAAAATCTTGTGAAATGTAATCTCGAGTCTGTTTCATTAGTAAAATAAGTTGCTCTTGGGTTAATTGGGATGAGTTTGAAGGTTGTTTGGGAGTCGCGCTGGATCAAGTGCTGCTCCATCATAAACCATTCACCGCACTAAAACAGGCACGTCCATCCCACTCCACCTTGCACACCCCCTAGCTCCTCTTCTGTCACTAAATCTTTCTCCTAAACATGTTATCTTCTTGCGTTACCTGTACTCATTTCAAATTAAATTAACTTAATTTAATTTGTGCTCACAACTTTACTGAAATTATTTGTGTTAACTTAACTTGATTACAAAGGACGAGACCTGATCACAGTTCAAAAAACGACCTCCAAACTTACAGCTTGTGTTAGCTATACTCCCTACGTTGTTGGAATCCCCAGATCTAACCTGCAATTCTGCTAAAGGCATTGTGAAATAAGCAAATTAACTGCTTGAATCCTGAGCGCATTTTCCTCTCCAGCTGTCAGAAGTACATGCTCCACCTTTTAGGATTCATTGACTTCTGTATGTTGTCATAATTTCAATAGTGCCTTCTACCATTAGTATGGCTCTGACTCACTTTCAAATGTGGGCGCATGTTTTGCATTGCTCTGGGATTTCTACGCATCATTTGTCAATGGTTTTTTATTTGCAGAGACTTTTTATGTTTCTGGGTTAGTGATGGTTTGTGAGGCTAATACAAAAATAAAATTAGATTGATCCTGCTAAAGATCTTTGCAGTGGTATGGATATGTGTGCTGAAGGAGGTTGACACTTTACAATGACCTAGTGTTTTGGTTATCCATTGCTCAACCGAATAACATTATTTACTTGGCTAGCCTTGTTGTCTTCAAAACAGCCATTATGCGACACTGTGCACATAATGATGTGGTATGTTTATAGTAACTTATCTGAGTTCTTCTAAGGTGTATGTTGTTCAGATGTGAGGTAGGTAATGTTGGGCTGGCATCACACTGACAACTATTTAACTTTGGTGCACTGTGATGAGCACCAGGATGTCAAATGTTTGGAAAGGGGCGACCGAATCGGTCCCCCCGAACTTATGGCCGAGTGCCTCGATCCCCCCGGGAAGCCATTTTGGGCGGGAGGCGCGTCTCAGCTGGTATGCCCGAAGCGGCGTAGCTGGGGCGCGCTCGTTCCCGCCCTAGAGTGGGCTGGCCTAGACACCGACGCAGCCAGCCACGCCCTCAGGGGCAGGCAGGGGCGGGTATACGCCCGCCCTGAAGACGGATAAAAAGGGACGCAAGACCAGAAGACATCCTCTTGTTCTTGTGCTCTGAAGCTGCACCTCCTCGCTGCACGTGAGCTCGGGACAGAACGAAGAGCCAATTTTGAGCGTTTTAATCTCTCTCTTTGTCTTTTAGATACTTCGTCGGAAGGATGCCCAAGAAAGGAGCAAAGAGAATGTCGACTGACCAGTTGGTTCGGGCACTCATGAAGGACATGTCCGAAATTAAGAAGCGGTTGGCGGAGCGAGACGGCGAGGAGGGATCGGGGCGTCCACCGGCCGGAGGGAAGCCAAAGAGGCCGAGAAGGGGGCCGGTCGGGGGAGACGTCCCGGTTCCCTGTTCCCCGCTCGAGGCGCCAGCCCCGGTACCGGCCCCGGTACCGGATGAGGGGAATCCGATTCCCGTGATAGTTACCCCGACGTCTGCCGGAGATATGCCTCCCGAGTTGGCGGCACAGTTAGCAGCATGGTTGGGGGACAGTAATGGGGGCGCCATGGCTACCGAAGCGCAAGCTCTCATAAAGCAGTTGCGCGAGAAACGTGATACAGCCAAGGTGCCCGCGCCGGATGCGGCGATAGACAAGCCACGAGGGACGGAAGCAGCGTCCGGTGCAGGTAAGCGGCCATTGCCGATTGCAAGGGATGAGTCAACACCCTCTCGTAGAGAAAGATTGGGGCAACATGTTCCTTTGCCAATAAAGGAAAAGATTTGGGCGGGGGAATACGTTAACATTTTCTCCCTGCTCGTTGATCACTATGAGGTCGAAACTGTTAAGGGTCAAAAGGATCTGATGCATCCGAGTGTTTGGCGCGCAAAAATGGCCGCCTTTAAAGTGAATGAAAATATTGGTAACTGGGGTAATGCTTGGGGAATTTTCACGGCAATTTTGGGGGAACGGAGGCCTGATTTGCTCCCTGAATTTCCAGTATACCAGTCACGAATTATGGGGTACTCGACATCACACCAAGGTAACCAATGGTTCTGTTATGACAACCTTTTCAGGAAAGCGATGGAGCATAACAAAAGTTTAACCTGGGACTGTTACGATTCTTTAACATGGAATAAGATGAAAGAGTCGGGAATGTTGAAAGTGCCATTGGTAGGGAGTGCTGTTAGTGAGTCCTCCCGCCAAAATGGGGGGACGCCCTTTCGGTCGGGTACGGGTACAGACGATTACCCGAGACCCGCCGGCAATACAGGGAAGAGGGGGTTCTGTTTCAATTTCAACAGAAGCAAATGTACTAGGCCCCCGGGGTCTTGTAAGTTCAAACACGAATGTAGTGGTTGTAGGGCACCCCATCCTGAGTCCTCGTGCAGAGCCAAATCGGGTGAAAATGGGGGTAGAGGAGGCGCTAAACAGGTCTAATATAGTCCGAGGGGCGCCTTTACCAACCCCGATTGATACCCTGGCGATGATTCCCTGGCTCAGCGAATACCCAGATCGTACTTCTGCTGGGGTGCTACGAAACGGTTTTTCATATGGTTTCCGCATCCCGGTGGGTAGCTTTCAGGGTGTCGGGTCGTGCAAAAATCAACTTTCCGTCTTGCAGCATACTACTGTAGTACAGGATAAGATCCGGAAAGAGGTTACCCGAGGTCGGGTTGCCGGCCCGTTTCCTGTCCCCCCGGTACCGAACTTTGTTTGTTCTCCTTTAGGGGTGGTCCCCAAGAAGGACCTGGGTGAGTTTCGATTGATTCACAATTTATCAGCCCCTCATGGCCTTTCTGTAAACGATGCAATTAATCCAGAAATGTGTTCGGTGCGGTACGCATCATGAGGCCGTAGCCATTTTGAATCGCCTGGGGCCCGGGACGCTGATGGCGAAATCAGATATCGAGTCAGCGTTCCGTTTGCTCCCGGTATACCCGGATGATCAACGTTTGTTGGGATTCACGTTTCAAGGTTTGTATTACATGGACAGGTGTATGCCAATGGGGTGCTCGATATCTTGTGCTTATTTCGAGAAATTCAGTAGTTTTCTGCAATGGGTTTACACGAAGAAAACAGGTTTTCGGAATGTGATGCATTACCTCGATGATTTTCTGTTCCTTGGGGCCGCTGGGGATGATGAATGTGCCCGGGCCTTGACTGAATTTTGTGTTTTAATGAATCAATTTGGCGTGCCGTTGGCACCAGGTAAAACTGTGGGTCCCACGACTTGCCTCGAGTTCCTCGGGATCGAGTTGGACTCTAGTGAGGGTTGTTTTCGTTTACCAGCTTCAAAAGTATCAAAATTCAAGACAGCCCTGCAAATGTGTATCACTGCATCTAAAGTTACGCTGCATCAATTGCAGCAATTGGTGGGGAAGTTGAATTTTGCCTTAAGGGTGATCCCGATGGCCCGCCCCTTCTCCCGTTCGATTGCACAGGCGATGGTCGGCCTAAAAGAGGGTCACCATCGCACGAGGTTATCGGCCGAGGTCCGCCAAGACATGCGTATTTGGTTAGCATTCCTGGCGGATTTCAATGGTCGAGTCGTCTGGAACAAACCGGCCTTGTCCTCTGAAGAGCTGGGTCTATGGACGGATTCAGCGGGAAGCATGGGTTTCGGCGCCATCTTCGGCACAAAATGGTCGGCACAAAAGTGGCCAACATGGTGGCACGATGAGGGGCTGACGAGTAATATTGCTTTCCTTGAGCTGTTTCCTATTTTGGTGGCCCTCAGATCCTGGCCCGATGGTTTCAAAAATCATTCTGTCATATTTTGGTCTGACAATATGACCGTTGTAGAATGCATTAATAGTCAGGCAGCACGTTGTAAACTGATTTTGAGGCTGCTTAAAGAAATTGTCTTACTGTGTATGCAACTGAACGTGGTATTCAGAGCAAAACATGTCCCGGGGGTGATGAATCAGGCTGCTGATGCACTGTCTCGTTTTCAAATGCAGGCTTTCTCGGGTTTCCTTCCCTCAGCGGACCCCGAGCCAGCACCTTTTCCCGAAGCTCTCTGGTCTCTCGGTGCCCCGAACTTCGTTACCTCGTGGGAGAGAGTCTAGCACCAAGGACGAGGAAGGCATACGAAGGGGCGTTTCGGGCTTATTTGGCCTTTTTGGGGACTGAGAGAGGGGGACTTTGGGGGCATGAGGATTGGGTAGTACATTTTCTGATGTCCTTGCGTAAGGCTGGGAAGTCGGTGGCTACAGCCCAGAGGCATCGTGCTGCCATCTCCTTTGTTGCCAGGGCTCATAATATCCAGGACCCGACAGCGTCTTTTGCTGTACAGAAAGCGCTGCGTGGGTGGCAACGCCTTGAGGGTCGCAGAGTAGATGAGAGGCGCCCGATAGGTCTGGATAGGTTGTCCCAGTTGCTGGCCACACTCCCCGACATATGCTCGTCTCAGTTCGAGGCCTGTTTGTTCCGAGCCGCCTTTACGCTTGCATTTCACGGGGCTATGAGGATAAGTGAGCTGGTGGCAAGGAGCAAGCGGGATGTGGCGGGGGGTTTGTGCCGGGAACACGTTCAGATCAGGGGTGAGACTATGACGGTATCCTTTGTCAAGTCGAAAACCGATCAAAATGGGGTGGGAGACTGCATAGTCATTCGCAGGATTCCAGGGTCCTCCATGTGTCCGGTGAGGTGTTTAGAGGATTACCTAGCACAAAGGGTGGCATCATGGGGGGGGACAATGTTGAGACACGCGGACGCCACCCCACTGACAAAGTTTCAGTTTCAGCGGGTGCTCGCGATGTCAATTGCCGCAGCAGGCTTGGACCCAGGTGAGTTTGGGACCCACTCCTTTCGGATAGGGGCTGCCACCGAAGCTGCAGCCAGGGGTCTTAATGTGGAACAAGTAAAACAAGTGGGGCGTTGGTCCTCCAATTGTTATAAGAGGTATGTGCGGTTGCACATGTTGTGAAGCTGTAACAATGTACTCACGCTTCTTGTCTTTTGTTTGGTTTTCAGTTACGCAAGCCTTCGAGGCGGGGCGGACTATGCAGTCGACCCAACACCGGGCCAGCGGTCAGACATCACCGGCTGTGAGAAAGGAGGTGTGGGTCGTGGGCCACTCATACGTGAGGCGTGCCGCAGACGTATTCAAAGCAGGTGACATGATTCACGTAGCTGGGGAATACGGGTACAGGATGTCCTTCTACGGAAGGGGCGGTCTCTGTATTGACCAGTTTCAAGCTTACTTTGAGGGTTTGTTAGGGCGGATGAGGTCACCGCCGTCAATAGTCATAGTACATTTAGGGGGCAATGATTTGGTCACCACCGGTAGACGACTTCTCCTGGAGGCAATGCTTTCCACCGTAAGTTGGTTGGCGAGGAGAGTTCCGGGGTGCATAATTGCGTGGTCTCATATGATCCCACGAAAAGTGTGGCGGGGGGGCTATTTCGATCCCTGCTTTGAACCATTCTGTTAGGAAACTTAATAACAAAATGAGTAGGTTGTTCCGTTCCAGGACATTGCATTCTGTCTCGCACGGTTGTATTAATGATGACAGTATGTATATGGGGGACGGTGTGCATTTGTCTCGGGTGGGAAATGAGTTACTCATAGGAGACTTCTTAGCATGGTTAAAAACGTTGGAACATGACCTTTAGCTAGGAGTTGGTGGGGGGCCCGGATAGCCGGTCAACTATCCGGGCCTGTGGCGGTAAGGTCATGATCGGTGAGCACTAATTAGTAGATCCCTATGAGTGGGCGTCACCCAACACGGATGGGAGCGCTCGGGAGAGGTGGCCATTGGCCCCTCAATGGGGAGGCGGTCCCTTCTAAGGATGGGTCGCCGGAAGTAAAGGAAAGGCGGTCAAGGCCCCTTCCTTTGTAGGAGGGGTTACAGCCCCCTCCTGGGGAATTTCCCGGGGCCAGTGACATCTGCGACGGCAGATGCGGTAAGTTGTGTGGGGTTGGGATAAGGGCCACGATACCTTCTAGATACCTCACACGAGTATTCGAACGACCTTTAACTGGCGTCGAGTTTTAGGTGCCCCCGTCAAGTCAAGGGAAATTGGTAGTAGTTGCACTTGAGGTACGCCTCCGTGCTGTCGCCCATCCCAAGTGGGAGGGGTAAGTCCGGTTAGGGATCTTGACACCGGTTATGACCTTGCTGTTGGCCCTTAAACGTTAGGTTGTACAATTTCAATATGTCAAGAAATGTTTTGTAGGTTGCTAGTTCGGCTAGGAGAACCTCTGTATTAGAGAATCTGTTAAGGTTAGCCAAACATCGCAATATGGTAATGAAATTGTACATAACATGAAACGTTTAATGTTTTAATTTTTGTTTTAATAAATACGGCCGGGATGGTCACTCCATCCCACTTCCAAAAACTTCAAGAACTGTTTCCGGTTTCACTCCTTTCGGGGATTGTGTTGAGAGGGGGTGGCGGGTATCTCGGCTATATGGAAAGGGGCGACCGAATCGGTCCCCCCGAACTTATGGCCGAGTGCCTCGATCCCCCCGGGAAGCCATTTTGGGCGGGAGGCGCGTCTCAGCTGGTATGCCCGAAGCGGCGTAGCTGGGGCGCGCTCGTTCCCGCCCTAGAGTGGGCTGGCCTAGACACCGACGCAGCCAGCCACGCCCTCAGGGGCAGGCAGGGGCGGGTATACGCCCGCCCTGAAGACGGATAAAAAGGGACGCAAGACCAGAAGACATCCTCTTGTTCTTGTGCTCTGAAGCTGCACCTCCTCGCTGCACGTGAGCTCGGGACAGAACGAAGAGCCAATTTTGACCCACCCACCAGCCCCTGAAGACAGCCAGTTGTGTATAATAAAGTTGATTAATTTTGTTTTTGTTTTCGTTTCCAGGTTGTAGTGCCATGTTGATTTTGAGTTAATAAAGAATGTTCGTTTTGAGTATGTTTGCCATTAAAGATATTCAGTTAGTGTCGAATTTTGATGTATGCTCTTTCGGTCATAGTGGCCAATGTATTCTTAGGTTAATTTGCACTGTCGTATTTATTTTGGTAGGCGGTAAGGTCATGATCGGTGAGCACTAATTAGTAGATCCCTATGAGTGGGCGTCACCCAACACGGATGGGAGCGCTCGGGAGAGGTGGCCATTGGCCCCTCAATGGGGAGGCGGTCCCTTCTAAGGATGGGTCGCCGGAAGTAAAGGAAAGGCGGTCAAGGCCCCTTCCTTTGTAGGAGGGGTTACAGCCCCCTCCTGGGGAATTTCCCGGGGCCAGTGACATCTGCGACGGCAGATGCGGTAAGTTGTGTGGGGTTGGGATAAGGGCCACGATACCTTCTAGATACCTCACACGAGTATTCGAACGACCTTTAACTGGCGTCGAGTTTTAGGTGCCCCCGTCAAGTCAAGGGAAATTGGTAGTAGTTGCACTTGAGGTACGCCTCCGTGCTGTCGCCCATCCCAAGTGGGAGGGGTAAGTCCGGTTAGGGATCTTGACACCGGTTATGACCTTGCTGTTGGCCCTTAAACGTTAGGTTGTACAATTTCAATATGTCAAGAAATGTTTTGTAGGTTGCTAGTTCGGCTAGGAGAACCTCTGTATTAGAGAATCTGTTAAGGTTAGCCAAACATCGCAATATGGTAATGAAATTGTACATAACATGAAACGTTTAATGTTTTAATTTTTGTTTTAATAAATACGGCCGGGATGGTCACTCCATCCCACTTCCAAAAACTTCAAGAACTGTTTCCGGTTTCACTCCTTTCGGGGATTGTGTTGAGAGGGGGTGGCGGGTATCTCGGCTATAATGTCTAGCGTCATCAGCTAGACAAAGGTATATTGCATGTGTGAAGCGCAGCTGAAAAGTGTGTATTTTTGGGTGGAAGTGGCGAGTGGTCTTTAGTACCACAATACTAGCCACAATTGAGTATCACAGAAAATCTGTTCTTTTGGCTGAAGCATGACAAGGTTTTAGCTGCTGTTGTGAGCACAGTGATAGGACACTTTTCGGGCATATGTGTCTTGTTGGAAGTATGTATGTTGGGTGGACTTTTAGAATGTTTTATTGGAAGTCTGTGTCAGCCGTGGCCCATGCAGGTAAGAACAGTGAGGTGGTGTGGCCAGGTTTGTGGGGGTGGGGTTTGACAGACGACGACAAGGGAAAATTGATTATTTATTTTCCCTTGTGTCCTCTGTTGAATGCCCCCCAACGGCCCACCACTCTTACCTGCACGGGCCCAGGCCGGACTGGCCATAGCGGGCCACACGGGTGGGGGCCGGTTTTGGGCCCCAGGGGGCCATTTTTGTTACAGGGCCGTTTTTGCAGCATAGCTGCAAAATCGGCCCTGTTCCAAAAACGGCCAAAAACGGCCCCAGCAAAGAGATCAGCGGCACCTCTAACCCCCTCCCCCCGACCCCCACCGAGTGGGGAGGAGGGGACGGCTGAGCACTTTGCCAGGGCCGGTTGTGGTTCCCAGTCCGGCCCTGCACAGGCTGCTCCTGGTCTGTGTGTTGGTTACCATCTCTGCTGTAGTATAGTGTAATTTCATTACTACCTGGTAGCAGTAATTTGGCTTTCTATATGCTTATATGCTCCGTCCTTGCCAGTGGGGCACTGGAGTTTTGTGCATGTTTAAACCAAAAGAACATAATCCTTGGAAGCTGAATAATCCAGTTAGTACCAGGTGCCTTGAGGTGCCCTCTTTTTTTTAAAGTGTGGTTACTGCCACATAAATGAAAACCCATCAAAAAACAAAATATCAATTGCTGCAGCAATAAAAGTTGGTTAAATGAGGAAGAGTTGTTCAAGTTTCTCAAGGAATACATATTGTCCTCTTGCTGTACATTGTAGAAGACCAAGGCCACATGTACAACAGTTTTTTGCTGTCGCAAATGTGAAACTATCCCATTTGTGACTGCTAAAAAGGGTTTTAGCAAGTACAAACCTATTTTGTGAGTCAGTAACTTGTTACTGACTCGCAAAATAGGATTTGCGAGTCGCTATTAGGAAGTGGCATGACAAGGGCATGCCTCCCTAATAGCGAGTTGCAGGAGGATGTAAGAGTTACATGCGACTACAAATGTGGTTGCAAAACAATCGCATTTACCATCAATTTACATTTGTGGTAGGCCAGTTGCAAACGGGAAGGGTCCCCAAGGAAAAAAGTTTTTTAAGAGCAGACAGTAGTCTTAAATTATGCTCTTAAATTATGAAACTGAAACATCTTATTTTTATTTTTTAAACTTATTGTGTTTTCCTTTAAGGAAAATGGGCTATATTTTAAAAATATAAACTCCTTCATTGAAAAAGCAGTCACAGACATGGTGGTCTGCTGACCCAGCAGGTCACCCTCCCTGTGTTATTGCCTATTCCTAAAGGGTTGTACATTTCGAGCTGCCTCAAGAATATTGATGAGGAAGGTCATTTGTTACCCCATTGAGAATTGCAAAATGTGTCTGAGACAGAATAGTAGATTTCCTTTTGCGACTCACAACTTGCGAGTCGCTAAAATTCGCAAATTGCGAGTCGCAAAAGAAAATGGTCGTACGGGAAATTGGGCCATTTGCAACCACTAAAAAGGGTTGTAGCATGTACCAAACCTATTTTGTGAGTCTGTAACCTGTCTGCTGACCCCAGCAGGGCACCATTCCTGTGAGTGCCGGCAATTCCCAATGGGTTGCAAAATGTGACCTGACTCATGAATAGTAATGAAGCAGTTCCTTTGTGACCCATTTGGGAATTGCAAACAGTGTCTCAGACACTGTTGTACATTCGAGATTGCGACTCACAATTTGTGGGTTGCTAAAAGTCGCGGATTGCGACTCTCAATCTCTAATGGTCGTACATCTGGCCCAAAGAGAAGAAACCTAGGGCCCTATGTACATAGAAAAGGATTAGCGATTTCATCTGAATCGTTAGTTAGAAATCGCTATTCATTATGTATGAAAAAAAATGGTTTCATTCTTGCGATTGCTAGTGGGTCGAAAGCGACCTATCTCATGAATATTAATGAGGTGGGTCGCAGTTTGCAGACCATTAGGAAATGCAGCCATCACAGGGGTGGTGGCTTGCTAAGGTCAGCAGACCACCATGTCTGTGATTGCAATTTAATAAAGGTTTTTTCTTTTTTGTTGAAACTCAAACCTTTTACTTAAAGGAAAACAAGATACATTTCAACAATAAACAAAATGAAATGTTTTGTTTTTATTTTTTCAAAGAGCAGGCTCTATTGGCGGCTGGTGAGATTTGAAAGTGGTGAGGTGTAACAGTTCTGTGCAAGTACCTGGTGGCGAGCGAGCCCCCCGAGAAATTTAAAATACATTATACAACAAGAAGGGTGACAAAGAGGGACTATAGGGGCAGTGGAAAGGGAGACCAATCGGGATTGGTAGGGTTGCTTCGTGAGAGAAAACACAATAATGCTCAAAATAATCAACATTGTTGAAAACTTTCAAAACAGACAGGGAGATAATGTGTGTCTTTTTGTGTGTTTGTAAAAATTCCTGGTGAAATCCGACAGACATCTCACCAACCCTGACTGAAGCATCTGCACCCAACTATTTACCATAAAATACATTTATTAGTAGGGGTGTAAAACACCAAACACCCCCCTAAAGCTACGCCCCTGTGAATTATTGTGTGCCTTGGACACCGTTCAGTGTCTAAACCTTGGACTCAGACAAGTGCTTATTATTTTAGGGGGCATTTTTTGGCAAAAAATGCCCATAGGCACTGTGATAGGCTCTGGATGTTGTCAGGTTCGCGCATTATCATGTTCATGCTTTAAAATGTAATTTCTGCTGTCACTGGAGCGAGCAAATTGACGTCACTTGAACGTGTTCCTGGTACAATTGCTTTATCTTGTGCGGCAGTTATAAATAAGAGACTGTCTTCTTCATAGGAGTTAATTATACAACCAGTTGTTCGCTACACAATTTGATCCCTGGAATATTGCAATGTCATCAACTTCTACAGTGTGCTCGAGAAACAGTTTGCTGGAGAGTGCATATAAGTGCATATAAGATTATCAGCTAGATTCATCAAAGGCCCGTTTTGCGAGTCAGTATTAGCGATTATTAAGGAATCGCTATTACAGACTCGCAAAACGGGATTCATGTACAAATCGCAATTTATTTTGCGATTCCTACAGCTTCCTTATTTGCGATTAGCTAATTGCTAATCGCAATTAAGGAATAACTCCCCATTCATTCCTATGGGCCTAGAGGCCCATGGGAATGAATGAGAAGACATATCAATGTGCAAATCGCTATTAGCGATTTGCATTTTGAAATTGCGATTTCAAGGGTGCAGGGGTGTCCAAAGGACACCCTGTTGCACCCCTGAAATGACAGTGGACGCTGGTGTTACGCACACACATGTCCCAAGGACATGTGTGTGTGTAACATACAACTTAGAAAAATGCACTTAAGTGTATTTTTCTAAGTTTCCTCTATTTACCACGAGGTTTGACTTCACGGTAAATAGCGGCCCAAAATTGCGAATTCGCATTTTTTAAATGTATCATGAATTGCATTTAAGGAATCTCAAATAGAGATTCCTTAAATACAATTGCTCGCAAATTTGCGAATTCTATAATAGCGATTTTTGCATTTGGGATGATGAATCCCAAATGCAAAAATTGCGCTTGCAAAGGGCCAGATTCTCAGAATCTGGCCCTTTGCGAGCCGATTTTCGTTTCATGAATCTGGCCGTATATTTGCAGGTGATATTTGACTTTAGGTTTAATGGGACAACATTGGCTCAGAGTGACAGCACTTTTTTTTTGCAACTCTTTTCGTTCACTCATTTTTATAAAGTCTGACAATGAGAGGTGATGTCTTCAATTGCTCAGTTAAGTAAGCTTCTCTATGTTGCCTGGCTAACTAATTAACTAACTAACGATTGTTCCTTAACAAGGCTGCTGTATTGTGACAAACAGCTCGTAAAAATCCCATCTGCCGCAAAACCCTTTCAGATCCCTTTGAATGTAAATTGTATATTTCCTTTCCTCTTCTGAAACAACGAGGGTACAAAGGGCTATGCTACCACCAAATTGCTCTCTACTCTGGCAAGAAAAACACTCCATTTACAATATCCCCCATACACGACTAGTACCGATTCCGGAACCCCGTCTGTCCCCACAAATGCTCTGCAGATGATAATCTGAAGCACCGACTGCGAGCAGCCCCACTTTTTATTGTGCGCAGCGCACCGCGCAATTTCTTGTTTTACACGAAAAGTGAAGTCAAGCTCCTAAGTGAGTGACTGGAGCTCGTGAGAAGGCCCTGTCCTTCATTAACTAACTACATTGAGGTCTGTGGTGCGCACGGTGACGGAATGGCTGCGTTGCGGGTCAAGTCACTCACTCATTATAACGAACTGACCAATCACTGTCTGCATGAGCCACAGTGATTGGCCACACGTCTTCAACCAAATGCAACAGTGCCACCACCCACGCGGGACACCCAATGAGTTTATGCCTCCAGGTTGCAGGGTGTCTCAACCAATCCAGACGCTGCATTTTGCAGAGGCCGCTGCACCCCCCCCGAAGGGGAGGGGGGAGGCTCAGGGGCAGGCGCCTTAACCCACGCCGAGCCCCAGTGGAAGAACCGGTTCTGGGCGCCCAGAAGCGGCAGGAAGGCTCAGCACCTCGCAGGGGAACATCCTGTTGGCACCAAGGAACCCCCCAGCCAATAGGGGGGGCAGCATGGTACAAACCCCCCAATGGGGGGCCAGCTGCACGGAACGGACGAGCAGAAGGGGGGGATATAAGCCACCGCTCCCCCCAGATAGCTCCTAATTTTCGTGGTGCGGGGGAAGCGGCGCACCTGAATTTTTGGAGAGACAGTGAAATCATTATCACGAGGCGAAGCTCTGCGGGGGACGATCAAATACAAGCCCGAATCTGTGGAAGCCTTTCTGCTGGGGACGCGACTGAAGCAATGGAGGTGCGCCTGCTTATAGCCCGCTCGAGGTTTTCCAGCAGAGCCTTTCGTAATCTCCTCCTGCCTATCAACAATGGAAGAACCCTCGAACCTCGCAGCGAGGCAGGTTATGGGCGGGGGCATAGGACAGTCGAACGGAACAGGGGTTCCACCCGGGTGTGGCGCAGAATGCACGCTTTTCCCCACGGGAGTGGCGCAGAATGCCCGCGTTTCCCCACGCCTCAAACTGGCTCAGCGAACAGGCCAGCCACGCCCGCCGCCGCTGGAGCGGAGAAATGCAGGTGAAAAGGTGGTCGTTTTGAAGACCCCCATGCCAGCTCCCCATGCAAAAGGGAAGAGGAACCCCCGGTCAATACAAGGCGCGGACCGGCAAGGTAAGGGATCAAAGACAGGGGCACACGGGAGATCAATAGAGGCATTATATCCGGTTCGTTTTTTGGGTGAAGGGTGCGGGCGGCGGCCGGCGCACGCTAAACAAAAAGGTAACCCAAGGGGGGCTTGGGGGAGGGAGCTGACCGCAGGGAGGTCCCCTCCCCCGGGCGGTTTGGGAGAGCTGCGAGGGGTTCTTTCCAGAAGTTGCCAGAATGTTCTGGTTTTTGGGCTGGTCTAGTAGGATCCGCCAGCCCAATTATAAATTCCCCCGTTCCCGCCTCCTAGCCACCATTTTAGGTTTGGTGACCTGGTGGATAGGAGGGCTGTTAGCGTTTTTTGTGAGAGAGGATACTGTGTGCTTTTGTGAGACATTTTGTTAGGCTTTATTGTCTAGGCTTATTGTCTTTGCTATTTTCCAATGGAGGATTCACGAGTTGTCGAGGCGATGCGTCTGCTGGCTGAGGCCGGTCGTTTGGATTTGCTGGCAGGAGATGTGCAGGCGAGGCCTCAACGCCAGGCTTCTGCTGGCGTGGTCGCTGCGGTAATGGCGTGCTCGTCGCCGAAGAAGAGACACCCGAGCCAGGTAAGCAATAGGGGCCGGTCCCGTACGAGGAAGCCGGCCTCCGAGCGGCGGGCGCGTGTGGCTTCTGGGGAGGTTGAAGCTCTGGCGGTATGCGGCGCTTCTGGTGAGGGCGGGGGGGTGGCGTCCCTGGCTCCGGCGCCCCAGGTGGGAGTTGTGGTGGGGGCGGGGGGACCTCCGGGCATGCCTGGTGTCATAGTGGGGCAAGCGCAGGTGTCGGGAAGACGGGGAAGAGGGGGACGGGGAGGGATCAAGAAGCGCTCCGCTTCGGACCCGCTGGTCGAGCGGCGCGTACAGTCTACAGAGGTAGTCGCTGCGCGTGGTGCGCGCAGAAGCTCTGTTCAATTTGTTGTGCAAGGTGCGGGCCAGGAGCGGGTTGAGCCCGGTCTCCATGGCACCGAGTGGGTTGTCGAGGAGTCACAGTTTGTGCCTGAGACGGCATCTCGAATGTTGTTAACTCCTTCCAGGCATTTTGCTTATGAAAGACAGGCGGGGGAGAGGGGGGATTCGAGCATGGGGAGACCTCATGTTGAGTTGGCCTCCGGGGGCTTGGCACCTTCTTATGGTCAGGTAGTTTCTGGACAGGATGCCGATACTGGTATGGTGGATGTTGGGGGTAATGTGGGTAGCCCTTTACTGTTTTCTACGCCTGGTTCTTCAGTGGGTGATGTTTCGTCTGTTGGGGGGGGGTTCTAGGGGTGAGGGAGAATGGGCCCAAATGGGCGAAGGGGGTTCTCTTTCTGGTGTGGCTTTGGGGCAGGAGGCTCCACGTTCAAGGGGTTTCGAGTCTGCTGCTTTTCCGGGGATGGATGACAGTCTTCAGAGAGAAGGAGGGAGAGTATCACTGGGGGGACACGGAACCTTTCCTCCTGACAATAATGTAACACGACCTGATATTGGTGCAGGATCGGCAGTCCTTGGTACTTCAGTTATGGATAATTCTGGAACGTTTTGCGCACCTAGGGTACTGAGTGTGGGGGGTGTGGGCCTTCAGGGCACTATGTTGGGGCATGGTAGGGGTTTTGGCCACGTGAGTGGTGGGCTTGTACAAGGGTCCAGGGGTGCAGTTCCACTCTTGACTGGGGATACCAGAGGCCCATATTTTATGTGTGGTTCCCCTGGGTGGGAGCATTTTGGTGCGCCAGGCCTTGCGCAGCAGAGTTTTCAGGAGGATGGTACAAGCCATGAGTGGCGTGCGAGGGTTCCTATTCAGACTTCTTCTTCGGCAGTGGCGATGGATAATTTGGATTACAGTGAGGATGAGGATGTGATAGGTGGCTCTCCGGTCAGGGAGGTGCCTTTGAGATCTAGTGTTCGAGGACGTTCTTTAGACAGGGGTCAGATGTTGCATGCGAGTTCTAATTGGAGGGGGACAGATTCTG
Source organism: Lissotriton vulgaris (assembly GCF_964263255.1). Taxonomy (NCBI): domain Eukaryota; kingdom Metazoa; phylum Chordata; class Amphibia; order Caudata; family Salamandridae; genus Lissotriton; species Lissotriton vulgaris. Next base: position 436,648,975 of record NC_141687.1, on the reverse strand, counting down.
GTTTGAATGTAGCTTTTAGGAATCCTAGCACACCAGTCCAAACCTTTTCTTTTCAGGACAGGGATAGGTGCGGAGGTCCAGACTTGGCAGGGCGCGGTCCAGTACATTTTTGCCAAGGGGAAGCGAGGAGAATGCCTAGCGAGGCCCTCTCTGTTCCACCGAGGGAACCCGCCGCGGCCAGCACACGAGGGTCTGGCGTGACCCCGCTGGCCCCAACGAGTAGCAGGTATAGGTGTCCTACCTTGCCGGCGGCTATGGAGCCGCAGAGTCAACGCAAAGGGAGTTACAGGCGTGTACAGTCTGCTCCCCCCCCTGGAGGTTCTTCAAAATCATTAAAATGCACTATTGTTGATACCGGGTTAGGTAAGACCCTTGGTGATGTGTTACATACTGGTTTTGATTCAGTGGTCTTGGACTATGACGAAGATAGTCCCGAGGAAGTAGAATTGCGGGACGTGGAGGGGGGGTGCCCTCTCATGTCTCTCATAGTGTTTTGCAGGCTCCAGTGGTTCAGAGTCAAGTGCAAGTGAGAAGAGAGCACGGCCCATCGGTCAGGGCGCCTCGCAGACAAGACGCATTGACTTCAGCGCCACGGGCGGAGCCTTCGAGAGTGGTCTCTCTGTTGCCAGGTGAGCAATTAGCTGCACAGGCCAAACCTATTATGGTGTCTGTGGACACAGGAGGGGAAACGGATGTTGTTGTTGGAGATGGGCGATTGCTCAAAGGACGTTACGCGAAGGACACTGCTGTGGGCACTGACGATGTTGTTGAAGTCACGGGTAAAGTGGAAAGTGGTACTACTACTGGTGCTTCCAGTACAGTTAAAGAGCCATTGGCCAGTAAAGAATTGAAAATCAAAAAGTTACCTTATATGGGGGTCACAAAGCCTTTGGGTGCTCATTTGATGTTAAGTACCAAAGAACGTATTTGGAACGGTGAGTATGTGGAACTCCTTAAGCTGCTACACCGGGAAGTCCGGTCCAAAGAGGGGAGAGGAGTTTGAGCTGGCTAAACGACCTAGAGTCCCCTTAAACATTGAAAATTGGACAGCTGCATTTCTTATCTATGCGAGTGTATACTGTGAAAAGTTTCCAGAGCGCAGCGTGTCTCTTTTTAAATACATGGACGTTATACGCAAGGCGCAGATTACTGGAGGTGGGTTTGCTTGGTCCCAATATGATGAGGAGTTCAGGGCCAGGATGGCTTGGGATCCGGAGGCCAAGTGGGGGGAGCTCGATCTTGACTTATGGCAGCATACCATGGGCTCTGCGTCAGGGGGGAAGACTATTTTTACAGCGAGTGGATTTCCCTTAGTTTACCGGCCCTTTCAGGGGAAGCCCACCCGGGGAGGGGTGGGGGCTACTTCAACCACGCAGTCAGGGACTGGCACATGCTGGGAGTTTAACAAGGGCTCTTGTACCAGAGAATATTGTAAGTTTAAACACGAATGCTCTGGCTGTGGCAGGAGACACCCCTTTTCCAGATGCTGGGATAACCAGCCAGCAGGAAGCCAACAGGGGAAACAGGCGAGTGCAGGTAGTTCAGGGACGCCCTCACAGTTTTCAGGGGGTAGGGGATCCAGAGGTTCTAAGGGTACTGGGGCCAAGGGATCATACACCGGTTAGGTTGGAGAGGTTGCGCCTTGCGCTTCAAGACTATGAGGATGAAGCAGTAAAGAAAAAATTGTTGGATGGTTTTGAATTTGGTTTCCGGCTGGGTTATATGGGCTCACGGGAGAGAAGGTGGTCTGCTAATTTAAAATCAGCATCTGAGCATGGTGCAGTGGTGCAGGAAAAGCTCAATAAAGAGGTACATGAAGGCAGGATGGCTGGCCCTTTTCATGATTGGCCGATCCTTAATTTGATTATATCACCTGTTGGAGTGGTCCCGAAGAAAGATCCGGGACAATTCAGGCTTATTCAGCACTTATCATGGCCAGAAGGGTCGTCTGTCAATGATTTTATTGACTCAGAGGCTGTTTCAGTCTCTTATTCCTCGGTTGACGTGGCCATGTCACTTGTTGTGACCGCGGGCGCAGCTGCTGAGATGGCCAAGTGTGATATAAAGTCTGCTTTCCGGCTGTTGCCTGTCCACCCGGATGACTGGTGTCTCCTGGGTATACATTTTGCAGGACAATGGTATGTGGACAAGGCTCTGCCGATGGGTTGCTCCATCTCATGTGCTCTTTTTGAGTGTTTTAGTACTTTTCTACAATGGTACTTTACTCAGCAGTCCTGTCATTCACTGGTAACGCACTACCTAGGTGACTTTTTCTTTGTCGGATCCCCGGGCTCCACGGAGTGCCAGTCTGCTCTGGACACTTTCCAAGGGCTCATGGAGGATCTGGGAGTTCCTTTGGCTCCCGAGAAAACGATGGGTCCTGCCACTGTTTTGTCCTTTTTAGGTATTGAGATCGATTCTGTGGCAATGTGTGCTCGCCTGCCTGAGGATAAAAAGGTGAAAATGTTGGAGTTACTAGAAGCCATGTTAGCGAAAAGGAAAGTGTTGGTGAAAGATGTTCAGGTTCTGCTAGGCCATCTCAATTTTGCTTGTAGGGTGGTAAGAGAAGGCAGGACTTTTTGTTGAAGATTGGGCAGGGCTCTTGCAGGTCATCAGTTGCCTCACCATCGTGTTCGTTTGTCTGCTGGTGTCAAGGAGGATTTGAGAATGTGGAAATGTTTTCTTTCTTCCTTTAATGGTGTTCCTTTGGTGCGGGACGTAGACTTCCAGCGGGATGTGCAAATGTTCTCAGATGCTGCTGGCAGTGATGGTTTTGGGCTCTATTGGAATGGAAGGTGGTGTGCTGAACGTTGGCCGGATGAGTGGTTGAATGGCGGCCGCAGCATTACCTTTTTAGAGCTTTTCCCTTTGCTGGTGGCTTTGACCCTTTGGGGGGAGGAATTGGCACACAAGAAAGTGCTTTTTCGTGTGGATAACATGGCTGTAGTGGAGATCGTTAACCGACAGTCTGCCAGGGATGAACAGGTATTGAAGCTCATGAGAGTCTTCGTGCTGGGTTGTTTGAAACACGACATTCATTTTCGTGCTTTGCACATCCCTGGTGTGGACAATGACATTGCGGATGCTCTGTCTCGTTCACAGTGGGGGAGATTCCGTGGACTGGCGAGGGACGCAGACAGAACACCGACCCCGATGCCGATTCATCTGTGGCACGTCGGCAAGGTCGGGTCGTACAACTGGTGGTAGGTTCTTTGTCTTTGTCTATGCGTTCTGCTTATTCTCTGGCCTGGAGGGAGTTTCTGGAATCTGGTGCTTCTAGGCGCGAGGAAGTTTCGCGTCGTTCGGAGGATGTGGTCAACTTCATATTAGACCTTATGGATAGAGGATTGACCAAGGTAACCATTGCGGGTAAATTGGCAGGGATAGCTTTCATGGGCAAGTTCTTGTGGGGTTATTCTCCGACAGCAGGGGAAATTGGCAGAAGGATGCTTGAGGGTTGGGCCAGAGAGCAAGGGCATACTAGTAGACTCAGGGCTCCTTTATCTTGGCAGGTCCTGGCCCGGTTAATCACTATTCTACCTTCTATTTGTCCAGATGACTTTGAGTCATGTTTATTTTCCATGTTAATGGCGTTCATGTTTTTTGGAGCTTTCAGGGTTTCGGAGTTGTTGGGTTCGAAATACAAGTGTGGCCTATTTTGGCGGGATGTTTTTTGTTCAGATGAGGGGGTGCATGTCTGGTTGGCCAGCTCCAAAACTGATCAGACGAGAAAAGGGAAGGGTGTGTGGTTGCAGGCGCGTGCTCCAGGCTTACTTGCCCTTTACTTTTGGCGTGGCGCTGGCGTTCACTGTATGGGGGTGGTGATGAGGCGCTTGTTTTTCAGCATATTGATGGCACCCCTGTGACAACATACCAATTCCGAATGGTTTTGCGCAAGGCTTTGCAGCGCTTAGGCCTGGATGGGAACCTATATGGGACACATTCTTTCAGGATTGGTGCTGCTACTGAAGCCTTCAACAGAGGTTGGGCTGAAAGAGATATCATGAGATTGGGGCGTTGGTCTTCAAACTGTTTCCAGCGCTACGTGAGGAGTCCAGCGGAGGAGGCGCATGCGTCATCTTCCTTCCCATGAGTTCTAACTCTGTTTTCTTTTGTAGGATCAGTTGCTGGGCCTCGTTCGCCGGTGGTGACAGTATGGATAGTTGGGCATTCCTTCGTGAAGTGGGCCCGAGTCCAGGCGGCACAGAGTTACTTTGGAGAACTCCTTGGTTTTAATGCTCGAATGTTTAATGTGGTTTGGAAGGGGAAAGGTGGGATGCTCTGGAGAGAGTTAATCCCTTGTCTTAACAACAATATGGTGGGCGGACTATGTCCTGATATTTTAGTCATTCATCTGGGGGAGAACGATCTCTGTGCTACCAAAAGTGTGGTATTACTTCAGGCTATTAAAAGGGATCTGGGCCTTATTAAGGAGCTTTGGGCTGGGTGCCATGTCTTTTGGACGGAATTGATACCGCGTAGGATCTGGAGAGGGGCAGTCAATCCCAGGGCTGTTGACAGGGCCAGGAAGAAGGTAAACTCTGAAGTTTCTCGTTGCTGTCGTGGTCTTGGTTTTAGCAGGATTTCACATAGGGAAATTAAATTTGAAACAGTGGAATTTTTCAGAGATGATGGTGTTCACCTGTCCCGGGTGGGTATGGACCTATACTTGTTAGAGTTACGTGAGGTTTTGGCGCGTTTGCTAGCCATGCAGCGTTGATTTTGCTTCGGTTCTTTTTCTCGTTTACGGTTTGGGGGGGCAGAAAGGGAGGTGGTGTAGTTTCTCTCCCCCTCCTACCTTTCTGGGTGGCGGGGTTTTTGGTTGTATCGGTATGGTTTATGGTAGATTGTTTGATGAGTATTGGATCGATTCTTTGATTGACAGGTTCAGGGGTATGTTGGTCATTGTTTGACCGTTCAGGTTTGTGGGGGGGGGGTATTGGCAGGAGTGAAGGGTCAGGCAGGGTTTATGGTTATATAGGGCCTGGCTTTTAATATGTGATTGGGGTTTGACGAATAAAGCTTTAAAATAATGACGTAATGATTTGATTAATGACGTAATGTTTTATTGATGACGTGATGTTTATAATGTTTTTGTAATGTTTTATTGATGTATTGTTGGGCGGGGGAGGGGCCAAAGAATTTTAGGGGTAGGGGTTGGGGGCGGGGTTTGTAGTTAATTATTTATTTAGTGAGGTATAGTTTTGTAAGGCGTTGCCAAGGTTTATATTTGTAATGTGCACCTGTTTCCTAATAAAGCGGCCTTTTACACACTCAAAACAATCTTGGTTTACTTTTCTCCCACCCCTCGCCCTCCCTCCCAAGGGGGGCTTGGGGGAGGGAGCTGACCGCAGGGAGGTCCCCTCCCCCGGGCGGTTTGGGAGGGCTGCGAGGGGTTCTTTCCAGAAGTTGCCAGAATGTTCTGGTTTTTGGGCTGGTCTAGTAGGATCCGCCAGCCCAATTATAAATTCCCCCATTCCCGCCTCCTAGCCACCATTTTAGGTTTGGTGACCTGGTGGCTAGGAGGGCTGTTAGCGTTTTTTGTCCCACCCCCCCTCCTATTTATTATCCCCTCTTTTTTCTGTTTTTTTTTTTTGTTCTCCCCCCATTTTGTTATGCCAGGGTTTTTCTCTCTCTTTTTTATTTTTTGTATTTTTCTTTTTCATTAAAGGCTGTTTTCTTGGATATAGGTGTGCAGGGGTTTTTCTTGTAATTTGTATTGTCGCTAGGAACAGGTGCTGTGCGGGGTTTTTGGTTGTATCGGTACGGTTTATGGTAGATTGTTTGATGAGTATTGGATCGATTCTTTGATTGACAGGTTCAGGGGTATGTTGGTCATTGTTTGACCGTTCAGGTTTGTGGGGGGGGTATTGGCAGGATTGAAGGGTCAGGCAGGGTTTATGGTTATGGAGGGCCTGGCTTTTAATATGTGATTGGGGTTTGACGAATAAAGCTTTAAAATAATGACGTAATGATTTGATTAATGACGTAATGTTTTATTGATGACGTGATGTTTATAATGTTTTTGTAATGTTTTATTGATGTATTGTTGGGCGGGGGAGGGGCCAAAGAATTTTAGGGGCGGGGTTTGTAGTTAATTATTTATTTAGTGAGGTATAGTTTTGTAAGGCGTTGCCAAGGTTTATATTTGTAATGTGCACCTGTTTCCTAATAAAGCGGCCTTTTACATACTCAAAACAATCTTGGTCTACTTTTCTCCCACCCCTCGCCCTCCCTCCCAAACCCGCACATTTTGTCCTCAATCCTCCCGTGCCTAACATGACGAATGTTTGTCCCTACCATGGGCGGTATACCCGTTGCGAGGGTCGCCTTAAACTGAAAAGTATCGGCATCTTTTTTTTTTTTACACTGTGATAAGCATCGTCCAATAGGCGACAAACGCCAGTGAAACTTGCCCCATACAATCGGACCACTTCGAAGCAGGATGGGGGAGAATAGTAACGGAGTAGTTATCAGTTCAAACTCCATACCACAGTATGGGAGGCGAGGCAATGTCGAAAAGAGAGTGGCCTGGCGGTCAAAAAAAAAATAAAAAATACTGGTTTGAGGCCCCTGTCTCGCGTGAGGCATGCTGTAGGGGCCAGCGCCACCAGTTACTTTGGCTTAAATAGCTCAGGTGGCGTGACGTTAGACGGAGGATTGGAGGGTTTCTCAGATCAATCCCGTTATCCGGCAGGGTCTGAGTTCCGTGCTTCTCATCGCACAGAATATTCCCTCCTCCCAGGGCTACCAGCCCGAAGGGTCGGAGCAGGCCTAGCGAAAGGAAAGAAGGAAGTTCGTACCAAAAGGAGGTTGTCGGTCGGCCGGACTGCTGAGTTTGGCGCGGGAGACCAGGGCTCAGCCCCGGGGGGTCTCGTACACTCCATGGGCTTCGGGGCAAATTAGTTAACCCCCAGTGCTCCCCCCGAAGGTGTAGATATAAGTACGGTACTTGTACATACGACAGAACAGGCCGGGGGACCATCTCGTCCTGCCGCTCCAGGGGCCTTATTTATGAAGGACTTGCGCCGCCGATGTGTCACTTTTTCCCATGTTAAAAGTGACGCACCGGCGGCGCAAGTCCTTCATAAATAAGGCCCCAGCTCCGTTAAACCCCTTTTGGCCCCCAGGTTAAAGGGGATGTACGGACGCATTACACTATTTCCTTTAGACAGGAGCAGAGTTGTTAACATAGAAATTTTCCCTTGAGAAGAGATATTTTCCTAAATAATCCTGCAGGGGTGCATAATTTCCTTTGTGACACGGTGTGCCCCGGGCATTACCGAGTTTACACGGTATGAAATTAAGCTGGTCTTTAAAAAACAAACTCAGGAACCCGTGGCGTATCCGCTTGCAAACTGGCACAGCGAAGGCTGTTGTAACATTCCATCCAATTCCTAAAACTGCGCTGTAATAAAAAAATTAAAAAAAATGTCAGCCATGCTTTCCGTGCTTTCATCGGGACGTTTCTGCCCGACGCACTTATAACAAGCATTAGAAATGCAATAGGTCTCGCAGCATTAGAGTTAGTGCTTTTAGAATTGTTTATGGGTTTTTTTGTAAATCTTTAGCATGAGGTTGAGGGTGAGTGAGGGTGAGTGAGGGTGAGGGGTTGAGGCTGAGGGGTTGAGGGTGAGGCTGAGGGGTTGAGGGTGAGGCTGAGGGGTTGAGGGTGAGGGTGAGTGAGGGGTTGAGGGTGAGTGAGGGGTTGAGGGTGAGTGAGGGTGAGGGGTTGAGGGTGAGTGAGGGTGAGGGTGAGTGAGGGTGAGGGTGAGTGAGGGTGAGGGTGAGTGAGGGTGAGTGAGTGAGGGTGGGTGAGTGTGAGTGGGGGTGAGTGTGGGTGAGTGTGGGTGAGTGTGGGTGAGTGTGGGTGAGTGTGGGTGAGGGATTGAGGGTGAGGGGTTGAGGGTGAGGGGTTGAGGGTGAGGGGTTGAGGGTGAGTGAGGGTGAGGGGTTGAGGGTGAGTGAGGGTGAGGGGTTGAGGGTGAGTGAGGGTGAGGGGTTGAGGGTGAGTGAGGGTGAGGGGTTGAGGGTGAGTGGGGGTGAGTGAGGGTGAGGGGTTGAGGGTGAGTGAGGGTGAAGGTGAGTGAGGGTGAGTGTGAGTGAGGGTGAGTGGGTGAGTGTGAGTGAGGGTGAGTGTGGGTGAGTGTGAGTGAGTGAGGGTGAGGGGTTGAGGGTGAGGGGTTGAGGGTGAGGGGTTGAGGGTGAGGGGTTGAGGGTGAGGGGTTGAGGGTGAGGGGTTGAGGGTGAGGGGTTGAGGGTGAGGGGTTGAGGGTGAGGGTGAGTGAGGGTGAGGGTGAGTGAGGGTGAGGGTGAGTGGGGGTGAGTGAGGGTGAGGGGTTGAGGGTGAGTGAGGGTGAAGGTGAGTGAGGGTGAGTGGGTGAGTGTGAGTGAGGGTGAGTGTGGGTGAGTGTGAGTGAGTGAGGGTGAGGGGTTGAGGGTGAGGGGTTGAGGGTGAGGGGTTGAGGGTGAGGGGTTGAGGGTGAGGGGTTGAGGGTGAGGGGTTGAGGGTGGGTGAGGGGGTGAGGGTGAGGGGTTGAGGGTGGGTGAGGGTGAGGGTGAGTGAGGGTGAGGGGTTGAGGGTGAGGGGTTGAGGGTGAGGGGGTGAGGGGGTGAGGGGTTGAGGGTGAGGGGTTGAGGGTGAGGGGTTGAGGGTGAGGGGTTGAGGGTGAGTGGGGGTGAGTGAGGGTGAGGGGTTGAGGGTGAGTGAGGGTGAGGGGTTGAGGGTGAGTGAGGATGAGGGGTTGAGGGTGGGTGAGGGTGAGTGAGGGTGAGTGAGGATGAGGGGTTGAGGGTGGGTGAGGGTGAGTGAGGGTGAGGGTGAGTGAGGGTGAGTGAGGGTGAGTGAGGGTGAGTGAGGGTGAGTGAGGGTGAGTGAGGGTGAGTGAGGGTGAGGCGTTGAGGGTGAGTGAGGGTGAGGGGTTGAGGGTGAGGGAGGGTGAGTGAGGGTGAGGGGTTGGTGTCCAATGTGGGAAAACAAAAGTCTCTATTCTATAATGTAGAAAGTGCAGGGCGCCTTTAAAGACTCCCTGGTATCTAAATAGCAGAGAATCGAGGATGAAATGAGGAAGTTTACCGTAAATATTAGTCGTAAGTCCTGAATAAGCAATCACCCAAAGGTACAGACAGATTGCAGGAAAACGATAAAATAGCAGCTATACACAGTGAGGCTTAAGAATCGGGACCTGAGGGGCACCAGGGGTCAATGCGAAATCCGGACCTAGAGGGAGAAAAATACGGGCAAATCTGAAGACGATAAACAAAGCAATGTAAAAACAAAGTATTCTGACCGGTAAAGGAGCAATGACACACATAAGAGAACTATCGAAAAAAGGCAATCAGGCTCAATAACAAAGGAGTCCGAAGGAGGCATCCCAAAAAGCATGGTGTGTATATGGGTACACACACAAAATATATTTACCATGTTAATTCAGTGTACCGGAAATATAAACAGCGTAACTATCGGGAGTCGGAAGCTTATGATTCAGGACATCATGTAGTAATGGGTAGCCTGAAAAAAAGCAAAGAACGTATTGCTAGTAGGCGAATCAGGCCAGAGATAATAAAGTGATAGACTCGAACCCCCACAGTGGGTGCTTACCTCACACAAAGCGGATATCCAGCCCGATCGGAAAGCCAGCCGCTACGCCCCTCGAACGTGCAGGCCGGAAACGGTAGAGGCGAGGTCTGGAGCAGGGTTTAAATACAAAACGCCTTGCGTACAAGTGTGTACACCTGGTAATAACGATTCACCGGAATGCTAGAACGTAAACCAGCACGTTCTAGAGAGGAAAGATGGCGGCCGTAGATCATAAATCACAGGTAAAGCTGGGGAGGGGAGTGGAAAAAGGGGAGCCGACGGAAGGAAGAGAGGGGAGGGGGAGGAGAAATGCGACACGGCGGGAGGGGGCGGAGCGGGGAGCCGGTCGACAAAGTTGAATACCAGGAAGTGGTGTGTCACGAGGGGTGTGATGTGGTAGCAAGGGGCCAAGATGGGAGAGAGGGTGAGTACAAGACGGAGGGGAGGGGGAGGAGAAATGCGACACGGCGGGAGGGGGCGGAGCGGGTAAACAAACACGGACGTGCACGCGCCCGTGACTTTTAAGGTCAATGCGCATGCGCATAAGCTTAATGCGCATGCGCATTGACCTTAAAAGTCACGGGCACTGCAAGGAATCGCCACGATTCCTTGCAAGTTAGATAAAGAGTGGATGAGCCCCTATAGTCTCGCTTGCTCGATGCGCATGCGCATCGACAGGCGAGACCTAAAAAGCGCCCTGTTTTCTGTATTAGCCAGCTGTTTGAACAGAAGTGTCCACGATCCGCTAGAAGCGCTCTGCTATGTGGAAGTGCAGGCAATCTTCCAGGCCATTTGTGGCCGTCTTAAAACTTCGCGCAGGGGTTTGGAAAAAACTGACAACATTCTTAATTGTAGCTTTATGAGACACGTTTTCAAGCCTTCAAGGTAAATATATAAATGGAAATATTTTCAGGAAGGTTCACAGTAGTTGACACAACTCATATAGGAACAACACATATCTTTTGCAATTGGGCGTTTGAAGGTATTTACCTTAGTGTTTGACTACGATTATACTGTTCGTGTTACATGCTGCCAATTGTGGCACAGAACAGTAGGGCCTGGAGCTGGCCCGGGGGTATGTGTGGGCTCCCAGGAGACGAGTCTTACAGAACTTTTGAAGTTTACTTAAAAAAAAAAACATGAGACAAAATCCACAGGACACAGGACAAAAGGAAAAAACGTTATGGGGCGGATTTATGTTAACTGGCGCATCCCCAGGGATGCGCCAGTTAACATGCGCCACAGCTCCGCCAGCCATGGTGCGCCGCATTTATAATGCGGCGCACCATGGTGCAAAAATGGCACAGATGCGTGACGCATCTGTGCCGGAAATGTGGCGCATTGCTGGAGTTGCGTCGCAAGCGCGACGCAGCTCCAGCAAGGCTCGGGGGTGCCCCATTTTAACAATGCTGCGTCAAGACCTACGCCTGTTTCAAGCAGGCGCAGGCTTTTGACGCAGCATTGGCTTAAAAGTGACTGAGTGAAATCTCATAGATTTCACTCAGCCACTTTTGCGAGGCGCACCTGCCCCGGAACGCCCACCCTGTGCCGGAACGCCCACAAGCGGCGCAGGGCTTTACAACGTCACGCATCTGCCTAGATGCGTCACGTTGTAAATTGTTCGTAGGGATGCGCCACGTTTACGCCGCCTTGTGTGACGCAACAGCGGCGTAAACGTGGCGCAAGGGCCTCATAAATCTGCCCCTATAAGTTTATAAAAAAGCGAGACTCAATATAAAAAGTGCAACATCCACAAGTCAGTCGGGCGAAAAAGTATGATCTTGTCCTTGAGGGTTGCCGACTTTGTGGGGTTTTGAGAGAAGTAATTGAACATGTAAATCATAATTGTCACGCGTGACGGAGTTGGATAAGTTATTTTTTAAGTGGCCACCTGTCCTGTTTCCCTCCCTCGCTCTGAAGGAAGTAATCCGATTACGTAGTTAGATATGCAATACGTGTAACACATCTCTCAGTTTGTTCATGTCCACGCCTGGGTGCCTCTTGCAGTCTAGGTCTATTCCTTGCACAATGGGAATGTAGTCCTTCTTTAATAATAGGCTCGACAGGATCACACATCTCCAAATGCTAAGAAGAATCCTGGCCTGTAGCACCTCATTCGAGGCATTCGGAATTTAAGAGCACGGCTGTCAGGGCTTTTCACTGAGACCAAGCAGATGATACCAAATCTCAATATTGCGACCTGTTACGCGTGCGTCCTTTGTGACTGGCTTTTGTCTAGGGCTTGGGTGCGCCGGACGCTTATGTCAGGGCCGGATACTGCTAGGTGAATTCGGCGGTATACAAATGACTCTAGAAGGGCAGATTTCTACATTTTTTCTATACAAACCAGTGAGGCAGTGGTGTCCGTGGGGAAAAAATCGTGCAAGGTTAGGGTCACAATAATGTACCCATTCTGAGGTTGCAGCAGAAATCATTGCGTCTGCAGCCATTAGCCTCACCCTCGCTCGGTGCCACGACAAGCGGCTCACTGCAAGTTACCGAATTTGAAATATCCACACTACCTCAATGCGCGCAGCATTGGCAAAGCTGTGACAGGCGAATTAGGGAATCAGCCTAAGCTCGGATGCGGACGTAGAAAGGTACGACAGTAGAAAGTTTACGTCATAAAAAAAAAAAAAAACTCAGACCCTACAGACCTGGAAGAGCTGCATGCCAATAGGATGTCCGTTGGGTATAAGGCATTGGAATAAGCATGAGGAGTAACCCAACCCCACCCTGGGAGTGGAGATGCTTGCGGCGTGACTGTGTAAACACGGTTTTGGGCACAGGCGCAGTTGTCCGCCATTGCCCACTTTGCCAGGCTCTTCACGTGGAGTGAAAGGCAGAGGGCTGCCTGGCACGTGTTGCCATTGAATACCGCAAGGAAATAAGATGTACAAATATATTTATCGGTGTATGCACACACAACGGAATCCAGTCAAATACAGTGGTAACCGATTCTCAGCAATTTCAACACTACTCGGTCTTGAAAGGGCGACTGTGGAGCCAAACACAAATCACAGCAATGGCCACAGGAAGACGCGTGGCCACTAGATCCAGGCACAGAAGCCTGCCAGCAGCAGGGTGCCCATCCCCACCTGGGCAGTTATTTTGCCCCACATGGCGCGGCCTAATAAGGCCACAGGAAGGAGTCCAGACAGTGGGCAGGTTGAGCACACCATAAACCACAGGCCAGCCTCGACAAGGAGGCTCAAGCACCCTGTGATTCTGGGTAAATCACTTAGTCTCCCGGGCTGAAGGGAATGATTGTTGCGCTGGGTGCGAGTGGCCCAGAGCGCAGATCCTGTGCCCACCTCGGCGTGGGAAAGGGGGCCGGACTCACAAATAAAGGAAAAAGCACAGCCGCCCACAAGTACACAAGGCCGGCTCAGAATATGTATGGCGGTTTTCACCTTGGGTTGCCCTGGTCGCCCAGAACCTTTCGGCCACGACCGAGTGTAGCTGGCGGAAGGAAGGATGAGAGTCAGTGAGGTGCCGTCCGGTGACGCAATTGCGCATGTAAGCCACAATAATCACAGGAGCTGGGGGGAGCCGCAGGAAGACGTGCGCCTCCCTGCGGCGTGGCGGAAATTGTTACAACGGATGGCTAAGGAGACACACCAACAGGGCGGTGTGTAGAAGTAGGCCACTCATTTTGGGATGCCGCACGGCAGGGTGAGGTGGCCGGGCAAAGGAGGGGAGTAGCGAACGGAGACGGCGCTCGCGGCCCAGACCCGGCCGGACGGCAGGGCACAAAAAGGTAGTGAGTTGGGCCTAAGTCCTTGGAGAAGCTACCCCTCCCTACACGCAAAGGGCGTGGATGACCAGCCAAATGGTGGTCCCAGAGGTAACACGACAATGAGGACTACCAAGGACCAACAAAAGAACTGGTTTGGTAGGCGTGCCATCTACGAACTGAATGTACCACGATATGATCTGCACAATATGATGATTGACGTGTTTATGACCCAGATATGATTTATGACAATGATGACGACATGTATGATTTATGACCCAGATTTGATTTATGACAATGATAATGACATGTATGATTTATGACCCAGATATGATTTATGACCACGGCGATGGCATGTATGATTTATGACCCAGATATGATGTATGACATGTTTATGACCCAGATATAATTTATGGGATATTGTGTTGACATGTATATGACCCAGATATGATTTATGATCCCAATAAAACTGCGGCCAACAACCACCACAACAACTACGACCTTGTTGGCTAAGTGTATTGGTCTTGGGGTAGATACTTCCCACGTTATGGGGGAGTGCGGGGGTTAAGCAGCGCCAGGATTGACTAGAGCAGGGATACGGCCCACCCATAACAAGACCGGGGGCTGCTGCATGAAGCAACCCTCGGCCTCTCGGGTCCCCCTTGCTCTCCCACACTGGGAAGGTACAGTGGTGCGCATGTTCACCCTGGCCATAAAAATGACCAGGCCTAACTCGAGCATGCTCACTATTGCAGCTGCGCTGCTTAGTGGGTGCCACTGTCACTGAAACCCTTTAGTGCTGCGCAGCCCCGCACCAGGCCCACCCTTCAGCGGCTGATTTTGCCTTGGGCGCGCCGTGTCCAGGTATTAGCATTTTTTTCAGGCGCCCGTTCAGCGTCAGTCAAGCCTGTGAGACTGTGAGAGTTATTTGGAATGGGAGCATGTGGCATTAGTGGGGCAATGCCCCAGTGCCCCCAATGGACGCACCACCACTGTCAGTTTCTTAAAAAATGTTTTGCCAACAATCACAAAGGGAAAGGGGTCCCCTAAGGACTCCTTTCAATTCGCGAATGCATTACTACCCACTTTGAGTTGGTGATAAAGTGCAAATATTTTGCGATTGCATTTTGGTCACAAAACATTTGTACATACCAATGGAATTCGGTATTTGGAAAAGACGCTCTAAGCACACCCCTTCCAAATACCGAATCGCAAAACCCAAATTGCGATTCTGTAACAAGTTACCGAATCGCAATTTGGGCTGATACTGCGATTCAGCCTGTTTGCGACAAAAAAAATGCATATGTATTATTATTGGAAATAGCAATGAAATAATTGCGATTCGCTGCAAATCGCACTTAGGTAATTGCCATTCCTAATGTATGAAACTCCATGCGTTTCACTTAGCTATTCCTAGTGGGTCACACATCGGCCTACCTCATGAATACTAATGAGGTAGGTCTCAATTTGCGACCCTTTAGGAATCGCTAAAATCACAGGGATGGTGGCCTGCTGGGGTCAGCATACTACCATGTTGCTAAGTGTTTTTAGGGCGAGGTACTATCCGGTTCGTCAGAACCGGAAGTAGCGAGTCTTATGTTTCTAAGTAGGGCTTCTTCATCCCGCCTCTCATTTTGGCTCTCTCCCATTGGCTGGCTTCCTAAACGGAGGCCAGCCATTGGAGGAGAGAGCCGTCCCTCCAAATAGGCTCCGTCCTTTTCGGATTTGGAGGTGTGTTTCTTGCTGTTCTTTCCACTTTTTTCCACGCCTCTTTTGAACAGCAGGAACACGCCCCCAAATCCGAAAAATCTCCGAGCTTGAAATCGCCATTTTGTTTTTTTTGCCGAGGCTGGCACCATCTCTCGAACTGAATGTTCTAATATCAGAATGTAGGGAACAATTGATCCAGACGCCGTAGACAGCTGGCAGCTCGGGGATTCTAGTACAATAGGATCTAGACGTTCGCATCCTATACACCATACACGAACGTCCTACACGGCAAGCATGAGATCTAAATGTTATGTACATAACGGGCGGTCTAAACGCCGGAAGGCATGAAGAAAAGTAGGTATACACGTTCTTAAGACAACAAATGTTCTATTTGCCGTGTGACGCCCTATCGTCTGCCTGATCACTTAACAAAGGGGAGGTGTAGGCGGCCTCTCTTCGGGGGTTCCCCTGCTGGATTCTATGCACGCTGTCTGTGTGTCTGCTCTTTCCGGTACTGTACACTGTAGACGTGTAGCCTTTTCTTTTCTCCTTCCTTCGTGTGCCTAGATTGTGCTTTCTCGGAAGTGGTGGCGAGGAGGCCATGTGCATGGCTGTCAGTGGTGGGGGCGGCGGATTCCGCGGACCGGCACATGGGGCGCCTTGTTTGTCTGTCTGGGTGTCGTGTGTCACCAAACCAGGGCGGAAACTACCGCCGAGGAGAGCGCATGGGTTGAGACTAAATGCCCCACTACGCTTACTTTTAATTGCACCCCAGGAGGAGGGCCCCTATTAGACAGAGGCGGGGGTTTGCGACTGCAGCGATCAGCCCGCGGTTTGAAATTTTGGCGGAACGGCGCGGGCTTTGTGAAGCCGCTCGAATCGAGGTTCACCCCTCAACTTTAAAGAGAGCTTTTATTGAACTATTGTAAGCAGATTAAACCATTTCTACACGAGCCCTAATCGCCCACGGCTGTAGCTTTATCCTCAAACTCCCTACACCCAGGATGGGTTGTCCCAGCAGTTTACATTTTGGGATATATTTTTGTAACGCCCCCGCCGCCCCCTTTGTTGGGACCATCATTGCATCACCCAATGTACCTTTCTCAGTATATTTTACCACTTATACCGGCCACACTGTCCATTCTGCGCACCTCCCAACCTCTTGAGTTTACGAAAAAATTGCCACTCCGGTTTTGGAGGGCGATCCAATTGGCAGAGTATCGATCAGCACGCCACAGACGCTAACAGGTTACTCTGTACAGCGAGTACCAACGCTTCTGTATTTCAATGTTATGCTCCGAATGCAGATGGCTAATAGGGTATCGGACATTTCGCTTGTTTGGAGGGTGACCATTAGACCAGTAAGGGTGGGTTGAGAAGTCCAAGGAGACCGGGTTTTTGTGTTGACCCACCTTGAGTAAATCTGAGGACCAAGTACCTTCAACTGAATAAAGGCAGAACGAGCATTAGGGCCAGTGGATGGCCAGGAGTCTTTCCTTATTGTATAGATATTCCTTAATGTTGTTCTACGCAGGGCTTTAAGTGGGCAGGGTCCTGCGGGTGCAAGCAGGTGCTGAGATGGGTCTCTATCGGGCTCTCCCTTTTTGCATCCACCCTCGGGTTGGAAAAAAAAACTCTTCTCTGCAGCAGTGCCACTCCTATATCTTTGATGTAACTTTAAAGAGACTCGTTAGAGTTGTTTCACAGTCTCATCATTTCAGAACGGAACCATTTTCAATAGTCTATACAACGAAGCCGTAGTTGTTGCTTATTTAACTTGTACTACTAACATTCATTGACTAAGCGAATAGTTCTGGCTTGTTGTAGGTATAATGATACTTGTTTTATTATATATCTGGATGCAATGAAAAGCAGCAAAATACCATTCGGGCAGCACACTATGCTAAGCAGTTTTTAGTTTGTATTTGTAAGCCACGCCCATAATTACATGGGCTACGACCCCCAATTTTTTTTATCCCACTAAGTCCTGGTAACCTATTCTGATTCCAGTCTTCGGTGTGTTGTTCTTCCCCCCCCCCCCCCCCCCCCCCCCCGGGCATTATTCTAGTTTTTTTTAATCTGCCCTTGAGGGACTGCGTACTATAATTTAAGCAGTTACATCCGATAGCGTACGAAACAGTCAGCATGCCACTGCACAGGAATGTCAACCTGCAAAGGCCTGTATTATCGGATAATCGTATGTCGAGTAGGTGGTGTAATGGCTACCAGCAGGTGTCAGAGCGTACAGATGAAATACTGTCGCATCGTGTCCTCCCCTCTACCCAGCTGGGCATCGCAAATGGTTAGGCACCTGCTGCTATGCAGACTCATTTTAGACGCCCCATGACCACCTGCAATATTAGTTTTCCACTTTTTATTCTCTGAAAAGGCAAAGCGTTTTTTAACAAGTGAAGGGACACCTGATATGATGCGTAATTTATCCAGGTGAGGCCAGGTCGATTGCATGTCTACTTAAAACATGTTATAAGTAATGCATTTTATTCAAATTCATTATGAGCATGTGCACAAAGCTCACACTTCAAAGTGTGGAGTGCAGTGGAGTGCAGTGGAGTGCAGTGCAGTGGAGTGGAGTGTGCTCCAGAGTGCTGTGTGCTGTTGAGTGTGTCTGTGAGGGTGGCTCTGTGTAGGGAATGTAAATTGATGATTTAAAAAAAAAAAGAAATGTCATGAGCAATGCCAATAGCTCTACCTTTAATGATGCCGAGCCCATTGCATTCTAAATGCTTGTTTAAATAAAGCAATCATTTTTTTTTAATGCTGCCCGTTTATCCTTAAAGAAACATGGGTTGCATTTAAAAAAAGAAAAATGTAAAGTTTTCTTTTCATTATTTAACAGCAGGCAGTGGTCAGTGAGACCACAGCCTGCACTGAAAAAACGTTTTCGCTACCATTCCCAAAGGGAAAGGGGTCCCTTGGCTACCCCTTCCCATTTGCAAATGGGTTACCGCCTACTATGATACATACGGCCCCAAATGCCTCCGTGCAAAGCTTTAAGCTTGAGTGGGCTTTGCTGCATGGATTTAGGACTAACGCATTTTACCACACGGTGGGGCTTTTCACAACCTGACATCCGTGATTAGCAAAGCTACGTCCTCCAACTAATATATTTTCTTCAAACTGCATGTGACGCTAATCAACTCACCTTTCTCCCAAATAGGTAATATCACTATTATTTTGATAGGGTAGGAAATTGCCCATCAGTCCAATTAGCAAAGAAAATTATCTTTCTGGTAGAAAATATAAGGCGGGTCTGGTTTAATGTGCTTACACATGCAAACACAGGCCTACTCAATGACATTTGCATGCGTTAGCTTGCGTTAGTCATTTAAGCCGGACCCCTTGGCTCTGCCAATTCTAGGTGTCCTAAGAATGGCAAACATTTTCTGTGTATCACGGTAAAGGATGTTTTGGTGTTTGCTTATCCCCTTTTCACGAGCAACAAGGCATATTTTGGCCATTTGTTACAAACCGGCCCCATTTTGGGGGCACTTGTGTTGTTACCACTAGGCCCATTTCTACATTGGACTGAATATAGCACCATCGGCCACAGCTTCTACAGATGAAGTGCAGTGACAGCTCCTCACTCCCAAAAAAGTCATATGCATCAGAATGAGCAGGTTTGTGTGGCCACAACAGCCTGCTCTCTCGCGCTCAGTGACCCCTTGCAAGCAGCCTTCCCACCGAGATGCAGATCCGGCTGCACACACAGTGATGTGACACATCTCAGGTTACCCGCATTTTATTTTCCTTTCACCTGTGTGATGGAAGCTTCCTTCCACTGATGTGTGTGCTATGTGAAAGCGTTTCCTGCTCTTGCCTGTATTGCACACGTGCTGCTTGTAGGCTTGTGAAGGAGATTTGTACTGCGGCCATACTGAATGTACTGTTTGCTGAGGTGAGAAAACAAAAAATACTGCTTTTTGAATACAATGCACACAAAAGATGAATATTTTAATGTGTATTAAGGTGTCATGATTAAGTGTACTTTTGAGATGTTAAACAGCCCTCGTGCATTCGGTCTGAGGTAGCATGATAGACGCATCTGGGTGAAGGCGAGCCACCTTGGACATACTTTAGGGAATCAGTAGCAATAGGTCGCGCATACATGTGCACATTCAGACCAGACCTAAATGATCTCACTGGGAGGAGAGACGCACTGCTGGGTACGAAGGTCACGCTAATCTTCCAGTTAGATAAGGTTATCTGAGTGAGCAGCTGGAGTGCGAATGGATCAGTTCACAGCCAGGTTCAAAGTTCAGCGATTACCGCCCTTGGCCCTCGGTCCTTGGTCAAGAGAGGAAACGCCTTTTAGTGCTCTTCCTGGATTGTTGTGAAGAATCAACACATACATTGTTTATGAAACGTCGAGGGGAATGGAATGGTGACGTGGAAACATTACTGCCCTTAACATGAAGCGTGGCTTACGGACTGATGTATATTCGTTTGCGCCACAGTATAGCCCATGAGGCAACTAGTGAGGAGCTCATGTGTGCATTGAGTATGTTTTTGAGCTATTGTACCACAGGATCATGTATAATCGGATGATTTCCAACCTCAGACGAGTTCTGTGGCCTCTTCTTCGGCCACACACACCTGGCATCTTCCTGCTGCTCACAGGGATGGAGCACTTTATGGCGCTTAGTGTCATCCATGGATGCGTTTATCAAAGCATGACCGGCTCTGCTCTGCCACATCCATGTATGGATTTGTTAAGCGTGTATTTCCGAGTGCCAGTCCTGTTATTGGGTCGCATTGCCATAGAAGAGAGCAGACAAAATAAGAAGTGCTCGTTTAGTACATGTTAGGGGGAAGGGGATATTTCTTGGCTATTGTTGGGCTGCTACTATGTGTTTCTAAGATCCCAGTTCACAGATGATTGCAGCACAATGACTTAAGCGGCCATATTGGCAGGCAAAGGAGCAGCAGTAGTATAGACAGTAATCACGCATTGAGTTGGTAAAATGTGCCCGTGCAGTGATTCTTGCCATACAGGTTGTGTGCTCTGTCAGTGCTGTTGAGGAGCACCTGCCGTGCGGCCAGCTGTGCATTGTTATGGAACAGGGTAGTATCTACAACACAGGCTCACCTCTTGAAATCTCGGCGGTGCCCGAGGCTGCCTATTGTTATTATCCAATGCTTTATAGAAACATGCAAGACTGGGTGTCCAAAACAGCATGGGAGAGAGGTGAAAAACATTTGGTTGCTCTCAAATGCCTCACAAAACAGAGGGCATATTTACAATAAACTGACAGAGCACAGTGTCACTCTAAAATTGCTAACGCAGCGCTCCATCAATTTAAAAATGCTGGGATGCACCGTATTCACAAGAATGTTAGGCCCCCC
The DNA here is from genome assembly GCF_964263255.1 of Lissotriton vulgaris. Classification (NCBI taxonomy): domain Eukaryota; kingdom Metazoa; phylum Chordata; class Amphibia; order Caudata; family Salamandridae; genus Lissotriton; species Lissotriton vulgaris. Next base: position 436,628,585 of record NC_141687.1, on the reverse strand, counting down.
CCTCCCCGAGATTCTCCTAGCGCTGGTGCTAAATCTAGCTGCCTAGCGCCAACAAAGGCACCCTTGCATCACAGTGCAAGGGTGCCTGAGTTGAGGGAATGATTGTTTATGTGCAGGAGATGTCCCTTCCCGCACATAAACAATCCATAATGAAGATTTGTAACTTCTATATGTGCTGCTTTGAGCAGCACAGATAGAAGTTGCAACTCGTCATTTTAAATGATTGTTTACGTGCAGGAAGGGAAACCTTTCTGCACATGAACAATCACTAATGATGATTTGCTGTTTCTATGTGTGCTGCATAATGCAACACACATAAAAACAGCAAAAAAGAGAAGAAATCAATAATTTCTCCTAGTTTCACCAGGTTAAGACCAGGGGGAGGGGTATTTACAAGAAACTGTTGGAGGGCCAAGCCAAAATTGCTAACGCCGCACTCCGACAGTTTCAAAAAGCAAGGATGCGCCATATTTACAAAAAAGCAGCGCTCCCCTGCATACTCCCTCTAGTGCTGGTGCTAAATTTAGCTGCCTAGTGCCAATGCAGGTACCCTTGCACCATAGGGAATGATTGTTTATGTGCAGGAAGGTGTCCCTTCCTGCACATAAACAATCAGTAAAGGCGATTTGTACATTCTAGTGTGCTACAGAATGCAGCACATAGAAGTTGCAAAACGTGATTTTTTAATGATTGCTTATGTGTTGGAAGGGACACCTTCCTGCACATGAACAGTCACTTATGGTGATTTGCTGTTGCAGAATACAGCACAAATCAAAACAGCAAAAACGAGGAGAAATTAATAGTTTCTCCTCATTGTGCCTGTTTAAGACCAGGTTTTCCCTGGTCTTATTTTTGGTGCTGCCCCATACTTACACCACCCTTGTAAATAGGGGCAGCATTAAAAGCAATGGGTGTTGCGGCAGAACGCCCACCACAACACCCATTGCCTGCTCCTTTCATGCTAAGTGCTGCATGAAAAGGGGCCTTATTTACAAGGTGGGGTTGAGCCACATTAAGTGGCTTAACACAGCCTTGTAAATAAGGCAAAGGGCTTATCACCACCAGAACACAATAAAAGTTGATGTCTTGGTGGCGATGAGCCCTTGTAAATATGCCCCAGAATGTCCTAAGTCCGAACTTGCCAAGTACACGGACAGGCTCAGAAACGCGTCGGCTTACAGGCTCTTGACATTTCATTCGTCTTAAATCCGAATGTTTATTGCGCATAAGGCTTTTGTATTTGGACAAATACATTGAACACTGATTGTACTAGCTGCCTCTTGCGCTATCAGGCCAAAACAAAGAGATAAAAACATTCATTTTCAGTGGCCTGGTAGAAAAAATGTGGACAGGGTACTTTCAACCCTAATGAGTTATTTCCTTCTTAAATGTTTGTCTTGTGTGAAATTATTTAAATGTGTAATCCTTTTTTGTCTTTTAAAGTGATGTGTAATTTGAGTTTGTAAATATATGTGTTCTAGTGCAGGACAGCAAGTAATTCTTCGGACAGTTACAGTATCTGTAAAAATCACTGCATTTACTTTTTCTGAAATTCAAAATATATATAGGTTGCACATAAGGATTAAATAACTGAGTGCAAGATTCTGCCCTAAATAAAAATTGAGCAGAACTAACAAACGAGTGACCGGGTCTTCTTCTTTCTTATAATTGTCATTGTCCTACCCGGCCACATTTTTGGACAAAACCCCCCTGGTAACAGACCAGAATGTCCTAAGGGCATTGCTAAACGCGAGGTGATTGTGCTCTTTTGACAGATATAGTATGAGGGAGTTTTAAAATTTAAGGCTAGAACCCCGAGGCATCTCAAATGGAACTTTGTTGAATCAAAGGATGTTGTGTTGATACGGTGTATGGTAGATGACAGTGCTGTGATCAGGGTACCCAAACCCTGGTTTCTGTTGGAATGACTTCTGTTCAAAGAGAGTGTTAAGATATTCAGATCATGTACCCCGAATGTCTTTATTTATTTATTCTTTCCCTTTACCCGGAGTCTGAGCAAGGCAGAGCGCCCTCGGGGAGGGAGGATGCAGGGGTTCTCCGCGGCAGGTGATGACGCGGTGCCCCCACCTCCAACCCTCCCTTGTTGCTCAAACGTCCAATGAGGGTCGGCGGTGGATGTGAGCCAGAAGCACATTTGTGCTTGCGGCTTGCACGTTCACCGATCATAGGGGCAAGCCAGATCCTACTGGCTGCCCTGTGCTACCCCCTTTAAAAGGAGTCTGGGGGAGCTGGAACAGTCTCTTGTTCCTTCGCTCCTCCTAGATCGGTACCCGGGCCTTCAGCATGGCCGTAATTGATTTTTTCTTTGTTTTCTCGGGGGAAGGCCAGATAGTCGGGCAACTATGTGGGCCTGTGGCGGTAAGGTATTGATTGGTAAGTGTAGTCTTCCGCCCTTAGCGGCCACCACCAGGTAACTCCAGGGGCAGTGACAGTCAGTTGGTAAGTTGTTGGTGCGGGGGCTGGGTTGGGGGAGTCACTTTTTCCTGTAGGCCTGTGGTCACCCCCGCACGCTCATGCGCATCGGGGCGCAAGTATTCAAAATTGCAGCCCCCGTTATGAAGTTTAAAGCTCAGGGCTTAGGTGGGGCCCGGGGGAAAGTGTCCGCCGACAAGCTGTTCGCCCTACGCAAGCCTACTCCAGTGGAGAAGTGGTATTTTACCTGATCTGAGGGGCTGCCAGTCATTGACCTTGCCATAGGCTCTAGAGGGGACACGCAGAAAGTAAAGTATTTATATTGCTAGATTACGGTAGGAGTGGATTTTGTATTAGAACATGTTAAGGTTAGACAAGTGACATCATGTATCTATCAATGTATTTGTACTTTCTGCGTTTAGTTGTACATAATGTAATTATTAATACATGTTTTTTAATTATGTAATAAATACGGCTGGGGGGCCTCTCCCCCTAATCCAAAAGAGTGTGATTTGAAGTGCTTGCCTCAGGGGTGAAGGGAATACACAAACATCTGAGGGTGGTCGTGGGTAACAGTAGAGGGGACTTAGGCAGTACAAGGCCATATGCGCAGAACTCATTGGGCGGGTGGAAGTGACCCAATTGATTTAGAAAATTACTCTTGTAGCGCGGTTTTGCACCAGTTGTAGCCGGAGAACGAGCAGATTTACGGGGTAGAGGTATTATGAATAACCTCAGGTTTTAAATCCTTTACAAACTGCTGAGGGTTTAAGAAATTACATAAATCATTCAAAACCGTCCCACTTAGACTCAAAGATTCCAAGTCTCTGAGGCTCCAGCGAGAGCACTTGTATGAGATGCCGTCTGTATGTAAAGAAAGGCTCTTCGCTTGGTAGATTCCGCTGGATTGGGTCATCCACATATGGTCAAAGGGCTGAAAAGAACCTATGTCATACAACATGCTCCCCCCATAGATGTCTTTGTAGCTTTTGAAGTATTGGGCTCTCTAGGTTTCAGACAGCACTGTTTGGGCTGCAGGTCACTAACTGGGAGAAGGGCAGAGCTCATATGCATTTAGAAGCCTTCGAGCCAAATACCCGTCTCTCTCTGCACCTTGCATCACTGTTGCATCTCCCTACCCCTGATCATCTCCCATACAGCAGCCTCTGCGACAGGACCAGAAGCCCCTTGGCATCCAGTACTTATTTCCCCACACCCTCTCAATACACGGTCCATGATGGCCCATATGATGAGATCGCACAATGCACGGATGCGGCAGGTTTGTAGCTCTCTGTAAGTAACCAGAATATTAACATAAATAGTACTATGTCCCATTCACCCACCAATAGATTACATTTAAACATGCATTTTAAGACGAATCATCGTACTCAAAGGGGATCGAATGCTGAAGCAGGCTTTCTCTCAGCTGTTCCAGGAAGGATGCTGGCACCATGACATGAACCTCAGCTCTGGGATGGATGTTCTCCAACTGACTTGGTTTCCATAGATCCAACTGGAGGAAAAACACAAGTGTTTACAGTGAAAGGTTGTCCGAATTTCTTAAACTACACCATTTTATCAATTGAACAAACTAAGAAGTAAATGTTATTTTGGGCCCCTTGAATACGGCCACTCTTTTGTGGTTCAAACAGCCACAGAGTTAGTATTTTCATAAAGGGTATCACAAAGTGGACTTCTCAGATTATGCCTACTGGGCAACATTTTGGATGTTTGCGCATCCAACATAGGCAACACAAGTAGCTGAATGACAGGAAACAGAACACTATTGGTTTTGCAGCCAGTGTTACAAGACTTACTTTTTTAAGGTTACCTTGTTGTAACTGGCTGTTTCAGCAGTTGGTTGAGTATTCATGAGAGCCTTGAATGTTCACGTCAGTATGCGCACTTACAGAGACACCTAACTTCCTATTCCCCGATTCATAAAGATTTTCCTGTGAGCAGGTGAGACTTACCCTTGAATTTCCCTTAAATGAGTCAAACCTACTGATAGAAATCACCTTATGAATCAGGCCCTACATAATGCATATCACATTACGCATGCATGTAAAGTACGTTTACCCGTCAAATATCATTAGTTGACGGCAAGGGATGTTGCCAGACAGTTTGCTAGTTGATGTCACTGACATACAAAATATAAGTACACTTTACCAAAGGGTGCTGAGGTTCAACCATGATCTGCACTTGCACAGAAGAAGTTCTTTCTTCTACCAGGAGGATATTCATGACCTCCTTGAAGGTTATGAATCCCAATTACCTGCCTCCAATCCTGGTCTCACTGGGCATGATTTCACATGACCCTTTACTAAAATATAGATCTCCTCAAACCATCAAAGAAGGCTGAGCACAACAACCTCAATCAAGTACATTGGAGCCACTTATACATCTACTATCTTAACTGCTGACGCATCACTGTGGTGTCTTATGCATAATTGCATATCAGCCGTGAAGCACAGATTGGAGGCCGTCACTACTATTGTCAATCTCGATCTTAATCTCCGAGTCCTTACTGACACTAAGCTCAACAACACTGAGTAAACCACTGTGAACCTCCTTCTTTCCCTTCTTTACTAGATTCTTTGTTTTGATCAGGAAGGCAGACTAGGCAGAGAGGTTTCAGTAATCAACAAGACATATTCACAAGAACAGTTAACCAGTCAATCAATCAATCAATCAATAAATTAATCAAACAATACTTGTTTAGAACGGCTAACCACCCGTAAGGGTATAAATGTGCTGATTTGCTGGTCTTAGTTGAAAAGCCAGGTCTTGAGTCCAACAACCAGAGACCGGGTATGCAACCCATCCGCGACTAGTGCCAGGGACCCTGGTCGTCCGATCCCCCGCCACTATGAACCCGGCATACACCACGCACTCAACCCCGGACGCAACAACAATTGCCAGCTCCCAACACTGAGCAACATTCAAGGCCCTATTTCCTGCCGACACTGCCGACGCACCTTCACCCACCTCCGGACCCTGGCAGATACCCCAACCCACCGGACGCCACTGCACACAAACCACTGAGCTGCATCTTCCTCAACGTACGCTCCCTGCACAGATACGCTGTAGAAATCTGGGACTTCTCAACACTCTCACGTCCGATGTTGCCTTCCTCACAAAAACCTGGACCACAGCCATCTCTCCACCAGACATCGCAACCGCCATGTCCTACGATACTAGATCCTGAGAATAGACAACTTCAACCGCCCAGGAGGAGGGCTCGCCATTGTCCACAAAAGCACCGTGCGACTGACAACCACCAACCCGGACGAAGCCTCACCCCTAATAGAACACATCCATTTCCAGATCCAGCCCAACCCCAGAATGGCGGTCAGCGGAACACTCACCTCCAGATCTCCTGGACCCCGCACCCACTGCACCAATGTCACATCACACCCCAAGCCCTCGCCTTTACGGACTACATACTACTCGGTGACTTGAACTTCTACCTGGACAACCACAGTGATTGCAACACCACTGCCCTCATGAAGAACCTCACCAACGTAGGACTGTAGTGATTTGTCTTCATCCCTACTCACAGCAGGATACACACCCAACTTCATCTTCGCTGGAGGAAACAACATTCACTTCAGCCACACCACAAAACTCCTCTGGACAGACCACCGCTGCATCCATTTTTCCTTTATGAAACCCACCGCACAAAAGCACATGTGCAGCCTCACATGCAGTAGCTGGAAGAAAGTCTCAGAAGAACACCTTACCTCCGCCCTCACCTTCACTCCACCCCCAACTGCAACGGACGCCAACACAGCGGTAAGCAAGCTCCACCAATGGATCACCAACTGTGCCACCACTCTCGCCCTCCTCCAGAACACCACGAGAGGACACAACAAGAAAGCCAACTGGTTTACTATGAATCTCTGAGAATCCAAGCGCTTCTGCTGACGACTGGAGAAGACGTGGAGAAACAGCAAAACCATGGAAGCACGCTCCGCCTACAAAACAGCCATCACAGCACACTACCAACTCATCAAATCAACAACAAAAAACGTAATCCAAGACAGAATCCTCTCCAACGCCCACAACTCCAAGGAACTCTTCATCCTCATACAGGAATTCACCAAACCCAACAGCAAAACGACCCTCACTCCCTAGACCTCTCCAACAAACTCAGCTTCTTCTTTCACCTCAAGATCAAGATGCTCTACGACAACTTCAACAACCAAGACCACAACACCGCCTCAACTCCCACACCCAATGACGCCACCCAACAGACCCCTCTCACCTGGACCCCTCTCACCACAGCAGACACCTTAAAGACAATGACGAGCATCCACTCTGGAGCACCTACTGACCCCTGCCCACTGCACATCTTCCACAGGGCCACCACTGCTATCGCACCTGAGCTATGGTGAACTATCAACTGATCCCTCAAGACCGCCACATTCCCCGACAACTGGAAGAGCGCCAAATTCAACCACCCATAAAGAAGACCTCCGCAGGCCCGACGGACCTCAAGAACTTCAGGCCCATCTCACTGCTTCCTTTTGCTGCCAAAGTAATTGAAAAGGCCGTCAACACTCAGCTAGCACACTTCATAGAAACCAACAGCATCCTAGACACCTCTCAATTCTGATTCCGCAGGAACCACAGCACCAAGACTGCCCTCCTCCCCGCCACCGATGACATCCGTGCCCTCCTCGACCAAGATTACACAGCAGCCCTCATACTCCAGGACTTTTAGGCAGCCTTTGACACCATCTCCCACCACAAACCAGCCACCAGACTACACAATGCAGGCATCCAAGGAAAAGACTTAGACTGGATACAATCGTTCCTCTCAGGCAGGGCACAGAGAATAAGAATCATGCCCTTCCTCTCAGAACTGACAGATATCAGATGCGGAGTCCCCCAAGGATACTCCCTCAGCCCCAAACTCTTCCTCGTTTTCATGGCCCCCCTCGCAACCATCATCAGAAACCAGGGGCTCTACATCATCTCCTATGCCAATAACACCCAGCTCATCCTCTCCCTCACCAAGGAACCCAACATCACCAGGCTCAACTTTCAAAAAGGGATGAAAGCTGTTTCGACCTGGATGAGCAACAGCTGCCTGAAGCTCAACTCCGAGAAAGCAGAAGTCCTCATCCTTGGCTCCACCCTCTCTGCATGGGACAACATCTGGTGGCACCCACCCTCGGAAACCGACCCGCCCCAACAGCCAATGCACGCCACCTCGGCATCATACTTAACTCTTCACTCACCATGAATCGCCAGATAAACGCCGTATTCTCTGAATGCTTTAACACCCTCTGCATAATCCGCAAGTAGTTCAAGTGGATCCCCCCGGACTAAAGGAAAACCGTCACCCATGCACTCATTACCAGCAGACTAGACTAAGGCAATGCCCTCTACACCGCAATCAACAAAAAACTCCTCTGCAAACTCCAGACCTTCCAGGAAGCTGCAGCTAGACTTATCCTCGATATCACATGGGTCAATCACATCACCCAACACCTCTGTGACCAGCACTGGCTCCCAGTCAAAAGAAGAATAACCCTCAAGCTGCTCACACATGCCTACAACGCCCTCCACACCACTGGAACCCAAAACCTCAATGACCGAATCTCCTCTCACGCCCCCAAGAGAAACCACCGCTCAACAGACCTCACCCTAGCCACCATCCATCGTTTCTACAGGACCAGAGCAGGTGGAAGATCCTTCTCCTACCTCGCAGCCAAGATTTGGAACAAATTCCCCCTTCAGCTCCTGCGAAGCCGTACACTTCACCAATTCAGAAAGGACCTCAGGACCTGGCTCTTCGAAGGACCCCAACGGAGCTACTCACATCCCCCTCAGCGCCTTGAGACCCTCACGGGTGAGTAGTGCTCTCTACCAAACCCTGATTGATTGATTGATTTAGTCTCTTCCTAAAGTCGATCAATGAGGGTGACGTTCGGAGGAGGAGGACATTCCAGAATTTGGCGGCGAGGGGCGAGAAAGAACAGCCTCCACTGTGGCTACGAAGATGGGCGGAGTCTGTGCGAGTGTGAGAAAGGATGAGCAGAGGTTTCTGGATGGTTGGTGGAAGTTCAGTTGATGGTTCATGTATGCTGGTCCTTGGTCATGGAGGGCTTGTAGGCGTGTGGCAGTAGTTTGACTTACTATCATTTCTGCACGGGTAGCCAGTAAAGGTTCCTCAGGTATTGGGTGATGTGAGCCCATTTGTGCAGGTTGATGATATATCTGCCAGCTGAATTCGGTATTGTCTGGATCCTTCCCATGAGTTCAGTGGTGGTTCCTGCGTACAGTGCGTTGCCGTAGTCCAGAAGGCTAGTGATCAGGGCTTACGTTACTGTTTTCCTTGTGTTTGTGGGGAGCCATTTGAAGATTTCTGAGAGCATGCGAAGAGTGTGAAAGGAGGCATAGGAGACTGTGATGATCTAACGTTTCATGGAGAGTTTCCTGTTGAGGATGATTACAAGGTTGTGGGCGTTGTCTTTAGGTGTGGGTCCGAGCTCCGCGGGTCACCAGGTGTCATTGCAGAGGCCAAAGATGAGTACTTTGGTCTTGTCCTTGTTTAGCTTCAGACAGCTGTCCTTCATCCAGGCTGTAACATTCTTCATGCAGTGGTGGAAGTCTTGGTGGTGGTGGAGTCTGCTGAGATCAAGAGGATGAGCTGGGTGTCGTCGGCATATGATATGATGTTGATACCATGGATTCTGATGATGTCGGCTAGAGACGTCATGTAGGTTTTGAAGAAAGTGAGGCTGAGGGATGAGCCTTGAGAGATGCCGCAAATGGTAGTCATGGGTTCCAAGGTGAAGGGGGAGGCAGATTCTCTGCGTGCATCTCGTGAGGAATGATGCAATCCATCTTAGTACTTCTTCCTTGATTCTGATCTGGTGCAGTCTCTGGATGAGTGTCTGGTGAAAAACAGCGTTGAAGGCTGTGGAGAGGTTGAGAAGGACCAGGACAGCCGATTCCCCTGTGTCGAGTAGGATGTGGATGCCATCCGTCACAGAGATCAGGGTAGTCTCTCTTCTGTGGTTGGCTTGAAAACCGGATTAGGATGCATCTAGCAGGTTGTTTCACTCAAGGTGCTCGGTGAGCAGGCAGTTGATGACTGTCCCCAGAACGTTGGTAGGAAATGGGAGCAGCAAGATGGGGTGGTGGTAATTCTGGAGTATGCTGTGGTCTGCGGTGGGATTCATGAGAGGTCTGACCTCTGAATGTTTCCATGCATTGGCAAACGTGGCTGTAGTGATAGATGCATTGAGGTTGGTGGGTGATCTCGTTGCTTCCTAGGTTGTAGAGGTGGTGGGGCAAGGATCCTTTGGTGCTCTCGAGTGGATAGAGTTCATGATGGCTGTGGTGTCTGGTGTGGTGAGCTGTTCCCATGCTGTGAGCAGTTGGTCGGGGGAGGTTTCTGTTGAAGTGAGGAGGCTAAGGAGGTCGTGGGTTGAGGTTCGAAGTTCCTGTAGATGGTAGATATCTTGTTGTGGAAAGGATTTGCTAGGGCGTCACCCAGTTCTTGTAATGAGGGATTGTGCTCTTGGTGGCTGTAGGGCGATTGAACTCTATGACGAATGTGAAGAGTCCCTTCGTGTGGTTGGCGCTAGCCTCAATGCGGTCTGCAAGGGCATTCTTTTTTGCGTCTTTGAAAATAGTTTCAAAATATTGAAAGTTGTACTAATGTTAAGTGCTTGGGCATTTTTTCAAGATAGTCTCACAGACTTGCAAACACACATTAGTGACATTTCAAGAACATATTTTCAAATAAATACTCCTTCTAACCAAATCTCCTCACTTATAAGCGTAATAATGAGATTTTTCGACTTTGTTTACAGTCTTTTTAAGACTCAAACACTAAGGGGCAGATTTACAAGTCCCTTGCACCACTTTTGTGTCACTTTTCCCATGTTAAAAGTGACGCAAAAGTGGCGCAAGGGGCTTATAAATCTGCCCCTAAATGTTTTAACCTAGGAAGTATCGATCTATAATGGCTTATCGGCTTTATTCCACGTCAAGAGTAATTTTATCTACTGCGTATTTATAGTAATATTTTATCATTAATACAATAACATCTATTTACTCACAAATAGTCATTGTGGATTTTGAATCACTCTCTGAATAGATGGATCGTATGTTTACATGGCCAACTGTCGAAAATTCTATATCGTGCACACGTTCTGTGAAAAGAGGCCAACTTAATGCACACATCTCATGGAAATTGGAACGGGACACTCACTTTTTGTGATTCCACTTTAGGGTTATCTATACTAAATTAGAATAGAGGACTCAAAGCATGAGGGGACAGTGAGAAATCGATCCATGAGAGGGACCTCAGGCTGCTGTCTTTCTATCCATGTCTGATGTTTGACATGCACATGTTCTGGTTGCGTCACACATGAATGTCACACCTGTTTCAGATGTATGGCACAGGTGCTATGTGTGACTGTATGTATCACACACATGCAAAAGACTTGTAATCTACTACATGAGTGTCAGATGTATGTTAGACTTGTTTGACAAATGCGTCGCAAGTGTCATGTGTGTGCCATGTATGTGTACCTTACATATCACTTACTCCTAAAAGGTAAGATTGTGTGGTATTTTACATTACATGAGTTCGGGGTTACATTTTGAAGAGACCCCTTTGTTTAAGTCAACAACAGCCATTTTCACTACGGTTAAAATATTCAAATGATTCAACAGCTGGTCGTGCACAGCTCCATGAACGAGACTGGCCCCCATGAATCACTTAGTGATCCAACCCGTTTTAAAAGGAGATGTCTCCACTTAAAGGCTACACCGACTGGAATTCCATCCCTCTTCACCTCGGTCTTTGCAACGACTATCTCACTTATCGAGGTACATTATTACACAGTAAGACAGGCTGCCAAATTTAAGAAAGAGATTTAAGATGGTCCGTATTATCAGGAATAAAGGCTCCACCACGTGGAGGTAATGTAGAATCACTATTGCTAAAAAGAGAAGCCTATCTGATTATGAAATATGACTGCGTGAGTGCAGGTCTGAACGAATATGGAGAATGCTAGAATCGGTAAATGGGTCAAATGTAATACGACCATGGATGTAACATCCCCCAAAATCACCAGCATTATAAGGAACAGCAAATTCACATATTGATTGATCCATTGGACTACATGTCCCACAATCGCCGGATCCGATTTTTAAAATATCACGTGACTGCAACACACACTCATTCGAGCGAGATCTTGGCAGACGTAAGCGGCTCAACATGAACACTGCAGGCAAATGTCGCCCGTGATTGAAAATACCGAGTGGCGAGCGTGGCAAATAAGCCCCCTAACTTGATCTCTTTCCACCCTTTTAGCACAAGCGGCAACTTAGAAAAACACAGAAAAAAGGCGGCGCTCCCCTGTAAATGATAATTCGGCGCACCGCGTTCGTTTTGAAAATCCTAAGTAAGTGAAAGCTAACCACAAAAAACTTTGGCGATTTGCACAAACAAATAGACCCCTTAGCTAAAACTGCTTCATTTAATGTTACAGAAATCGATGACCCCTCAGCACAAGCCGCAATAGTTGCAGACCAGATGACATGTACCGACTCAAACGAAACTCATTAACAATGTAAGTCACACCGCAGGCAATTCTCTGATACAAAACAACTTGCGATGCAATGTCCCCCAAGACAGAAAAAAGGAACAATTTTATTGTTTTGTATTGCAGAATAAAACTAAAACGTCAATCAAGAGTCTGAACTAATCGGAATAGACTCGTACATACATCATAGGAAGGTAACAATAAGTGTTTATAAATTCCTACCAGTGACTATACATGTGAAGGTGTTATAAAAGTTCCCTCTGGGTACACATCTTGCATTGTATCTATACCTGCTTCACGTAGCGAGTGCACAGGGCCCTCCTCTTGTGCAACTGATAGTGCTGCATGATGCGCTTATGGTAACGCTGGAGCATATAGGGGTAATTTGGCTGCCAGTGTCCCAATTGCCTGCGATAGTAGTTTCCAATGTATTAATTTCAGTCTTCGGTGTGCCTCTTTTTAAATGTGTGATGATGCCAGAGAGTGGAGTAGGGTGCGTGTCACCCTCTTCAACCGCCACGTGGGGGATGAAGCCGTGAGGGTGGTACCAATAATATATTGCACATGGGCACATAAATAATACATATAAAAATCTGGAACAGAAAATCCGCCCTTTGCGTAATCTAATGTCAGCATTGCCCACCCCATCCTAGCTTGTTTGCCGCCCCAAATGAGTCGTAACAGTCATGATCGAAGCGTGTTGAAAAAAAAATTAGTGAACTTTATGAGACTATTACTAAAAAGATATTAAAAATATAATATTTTAAAATAGCAATTCCATCTGCCAGCGACAATGGCAGTATTTGCCATTTGTCCACTTGGAGGTCTAAGGCTGTACATACTCTCCCATAATTTTCCTGAGTGATGACCTCAGGGTCCTGATGTACCCAAATACCAAGGTATTTAACTGGGTCAGTGGACCACATTAGTGGATACTCCAAACTAGGGGGATGTTGTGATCTCTGTGAGGTGTATTATTACCAATTTGTCCCAATTAATGGTCAGCCCTGAGAACGCGAGGTGGTATTGATGTTCTCTATTGAACAGCACCATATGTTCAGCGTACATAGAAATGCCTAGAGGACGAAATTAAGAGCTGTCTCTCTATGCCGCTGACGTATTATGCATGCCAAAGGTTCCAACATTATAGAAAATAGTAGTGGCGATAAGGGGCAGCCCTGGCGGGTACTGCGCTCTATCTGGAAAGCCTCCAATGTTAACCCACCCCCCCTCACTCGTGCCGTGGGGCCAGAATATAGTAGCCTTACCCAGTCTATAAAAATGGCATACGCCATATGCTGTAGAATACGAAACAGGTACTACCATTCGATAGAGTCAAATACTTTTGCTGCATCTAACATTACAGCTGTTGCAAGGGGGAGCAGGATCCAGAACGTGGAAAATGGCAAATATAGTGCAGAGATTGTTAGATGTAGATCTCTCCGGTACACAACCCGATTGATCTGGGAGGACCAAATGGGGCATAAGAGGTTAGAGTCGATCAGCAAGGATTTTTGCTAATATGTTTGCATCCAGATTAATCAAGGATAGCGGTCGATATGACTCACATGCCGCAGGCGATTTATCCTTTTAAGAAAAGCTATAATCAAGGCTTGGCGAAGCGAAGGAGGAAGACGTCCGGTTTCATATGCTTCACCATAAACCTCAAGCAGATGAGGTGTGAGGAGTTCAGCGCATTCCTTATGAAAATCTGCTGTGAGGCCATCTGGCCGTGGAGCTTTGTTATTCAACAGAGAGTGTATCGGCTCTTGGATGTCGGACGCCTCAATTGGCTGACTTAGATACACAGGGTGGCCATCTGACAGCCAGGCACATGCTATGTCTGATAGGTATTCACTTAGATCCAAAGATTCATCACCGTCTCGCGATTTATACATGGTGGCGTAGCAGTTGTGAAATTGTCCTGAGGTGTATAATGTCCATACCGTGGCTATCTACAATTTTGGTGATATGGTGATGATCCGCCCTGAATGTGAGCCGAGCAGCAAGGTTGCGACCAGGCCTACCACCCTCCCCATAGGGCCTGGCAATAGGTCATCTGGATAAATAACGTATTTCAGTGGTTGCCATTTCAAAGTACTCAAAAATTGATTCATGAATACGAGCAAGTGTAGCCGCGCATGGGTCTGCAGTGTAATCTTTTTTAAGCTGCGATAGTGTCTGTTCTATTTTAGTTAACTGCCCTCGAATATCTTTAAGAATACCTGCCGTGGTGCTGATACAAGCCCCCCGGATCGTGACCTTAAAGGCCTCCCATAAGGTAGCAGCACTATCCACAGAGTCCATATTTATCTAGAAAATGGTTCAATTTCTTTTCTTATGGTTTCTTTGTAAACCGGGTGTTGTAAGACTTCGGATCGAAATCTCCATGGGAATAGTCTATGAGTGTTAGTGGGTAAAAGGGTTGTGAGTCTGACTGGTTTATGATCGGATAGCGTGTGGGCGAGAGAAGTTATTTCCGTGACCCAGTCATTAGCACCCTCACTTAACAGCCAGTAATCCAATCTAGACCAACTTCCATACACCGGCGTGGCATGTGTGCCCTCTCTTGTGTCACAATTGCAATTGGTCTCTGGTCCAGGGAAGACATGGCTTGGCAGTTCGGACTGGACTGTTCCCATGAGGCACAGGGGTCAGACAGATTTGCATACAGATGTGTCTGAACTGAGGTGGCAAAGTGAGTTAAAGAATGATGGATTCAACCCAGATCTGTGACTGGAGGTGATTGTTTGAAAATGTTCAGCACTCCGTCCATCATCTCCTTGTGTTTGCTTTGTTCGCACTAAGTTGGCAGGGTATGCCCAGATGCGGGTCCTTTGCTCACTTTGCCACTGGATTCAAGATAGCCTGGCTGATGAGGGCTGTTATCCCGAAACCGGTCCCAGGATACTTGTTTGCAGTCCAGGGAAGACATGGCTTGGCAGTTAGGGCTGGACTGTTCCCATGAGGCACAGGGTCAAGACTGATTTGCATATAGCGCTGTCTGAACTGGGGTGGCAGAGTAAGCTAAAAATGATGTATTCAACCCAGATCTGTGACTGGGGGTGAGTGTTTTGAAAGTTTCAGCACTCCGTCCATCATCTCCTTGTGTTAGCTTTGTTCACCAATCAATCAGGAGTTTGTTAAAGCGCAACTACTCACCCGTAAGGGTCTCAAGGCGCTAGGGGTGGGGGGGGGAGGGTGCAGGTTCCATTCCATCAAGTTTTGAGGACGAGGTCCACTGGACCACCAGGGATGAGGCGCAGGGAAACCTGCGGGTGGAGGAGGGCCTCGATCACTAACACTCAAGAGTGCAGGGGCAGGGGCTCCTCACTTAATGGTGGAGCTGCGAGGGTGGGAGAGCAATTTCACTGACAAAATTGCTGGGATGCCCCGTGTCGCACATGTTCCGCCACAGTGACGACACTACATTAGATACACCCCCCCCATATTAAACACAAAATAACAACTGACCCCTTAAACGTACTCCCTTATTTAAGGCAATCGCTCAGGGCAATTGATGTTTGGTTTGCAATCAATTTAAACAAGTAACAGATTCGAAAAATATCTATCCCTAGGAAATGCAAGAACGCCAATACACACTAACGAAATTAACCTTCAGCACTTAAGGAAGGCGGTGAAAGTAGAACTAAGTAGCTGGCGTCACGAAACACTGTCCCTATCGGACAGATTCCTGCCATTAAACTGTCGGTTCTCCTGCACATTCTTTATGTGTTCTAGACAATGCCTATGTGTGAGTAATTGGGTTATTGGTGGAGGGGTGTTCAGGGAAAGAGGAGGGTGAGAGGAAGGAACGCAAAAGGAAAGGGTTGTCCTACTGTATTGGTAGTTTCCAATTTTAAATGTTCTTTGAAATGATCAATAGAACGTATTAAATCCTAAATAACTTGCTTGTACTCTTCACAACAACCTCTTCCAAGTAAACAAAAGACAGCTTATTACTAGCTCTCCTTACTGAAACAAAGTGAAACCCTACTTCCCAGAAACAACTTCAGAAGGCTAGTCTTCACATCTTGATTATGGCAACGTGCTGCTGTGGAGTCTCTCTGACATACCACTTGTTCCCCTGTAAAGCATCCAGCATGGGGCTACATGTCTCATGAAAGGCGGACTGAGGCTACTTGTCTCATGAAAGGCATACAGAAGGCGCACAGAAGTTCAAAAGTATTACTTCAACATAGAGGGAATTATACTTGCTCTCCCTCCAAGTTTGCATCTTCTTCCAGAAAAGCTGCATCACATACAAGACCACCAGAACCAGCACCCCTCATACCTTTGTGAAATGTAATATACCTCATACCTTTGTGAAATGTAACATATTGCCTTAGTGTAACTGCTTCAGTCAACTTTCTGCTCAATGCTAACTCTGACTCCACGTTGTGGCCATTTTTGACATGTAAAGTCTCATTCTGGCATTGTTGATGAGGAATTTCTGAATAACATGCTCAGCAATAAAAGTTTTTATTTCTGTATCTGTTTGACGTCACTTTTGTACTCTGCAGCAGCTTCAGAACCTGCGCTTTTGTTTCGATTTCATCACCTGATCTCCATTGGAACACTATATACGAAATCAAATACATTTGTGCGTTTTCTGCCCTTGAATGGCTTCGTTCTAATTGGGGTGCTATGGGGTCCTCTTGTTGCCTAAGTCTGTATTCACAGATTTTCTTTTCCTTTTGTTAATACACATTTATAGACTTCGGACTGACACATAGGCAGATTTCCTTCGCCAGCTGGCATACCATACTCAGGTGGACACTGCTATTCCAGAAGCTAGAACATCACCAGAATAGGAACAAAAAGCTACAAAAAAAGAAAACAACCCAGAAGACACGCTTTCTCCTTCTATGTTTCCAGCAGGAGAACCAGCATCTCCATCAACATTAGAACTTCCCCAACCTTTCCGCAAGTGAAACAAGTGCTGTAGACCCGCTCCTTCAGGGAACACTAAATCTTCACTTGATCGGATTCACTACCCACCTACATTTTACTTCATTGAAATCGATCCCAAAATCCGGAATAATTATTCAGTGCAATACAGTCAAATAGCTGTGCAATAGATATTACTAGTTCAAATATTACAGTGAATTTCTGGTGACCTACCTTTTAAGTCAGTCTCATGTGCATGATGTCTGAGGTGGAAGGGAATATGCCATTTTAAAAACACCTATTTAGGGCTGACATTGTTTTGTCAGAACTTAGACCCTATCAAAGTTTCAACAAGCAGATTTAATCTTTAGGGTCACTTGGTCTAGTGGGATTTGATACACTGCTCTTGTGTCCCACCACATGGGAACACTACCATTCACCTCCAAGTGACCACACTGCAATATACTGAAACACTCACATTTACTCTCATACCATTACATACATATAATGTACAACAACTCATCATGATCATGAACCACTGAGAAAAAACACCAAAAAGCACTAGCAACAACATCTGTATTCGTGCTTAAAAAGTAAACTGTCAAAACATGGAACACCCCCAGACAATATTGCTTAGCCAAAGTCATAATGAGAGAAACAGATGAAGTTGTCCTTTTATTTTCCTATACTCTTAGTACCATACCCTCGCTGCACACTTGAACACAGGATTTGGGTGAGGACCAACCACTAACTATAAATTCATAAAATTACTTCAGGCCCGAATCATCTGCAGAGCTTCCTTTGTCCTATGAGTATGTGAGGTCTGTGGGGAAATGTTAGTTTTTTTTTATCTTGTCCCCAATTCTATATCTTATTCAGACTGACATCAAGTAGGTAGAACAGTAACTCCATACAATCACCATTTTGCTGAGTTTGTTGATGCTTATTAGCGCATCAGGTTTCTCCTTATAAGATTATTTAAAGCAATGTGGCTTGAATAGTGTAATGATGGAAAATCCACATATGTATCCATCAAGAAGGAAAATAGTTGATCATTTGGTGTACCTGAATTTAGACGAGATTAAGAGGCAGCGCACTAAGATTGGTTTTGCTGCATCATTATGAGTGACCAGGAGGTGCACCTGTTAAGCTCCCACCAGTGCAGTTAACATTACTGCTCGTTGCATGAACTCTGGAGTATATTGAGTTAGCTAGTATTCTGAGTTGTATTCCGAGGTTCCTCTGAGAAATGCAAAATTACCAAGTAAATGTGTTATTCCGGGTCTGAGTCATCTAGCATTTCCAGATGCTTCACCACAGTTTCCCCTATAAGCTTTGGAAGCTAAAAACAGGAGAAAGCTTTGAGAGGGAACACAGATTGTCCCCAGTATTGTCGCTGACAACATAATTTCTGAATTCTGGAATTCAGGGATACATGATGAGGCTTAATGCATATTACCTTAAAAGTCAAATTCCAGGAAAACTAGTTTTGCAGCGTTTTAATGACAGGAATCTCCCAATAAAAGGCCAGCAACAAAAGCCATAGTATCTCTGGCCTAAAGTGCAGTCACAAATCATCAAAGTGTTTCAATTGCTGGTTATGAAATCATTAGGTTCTTGGTTTACATAAAATGGATGCAGCATGGCCTGCTAACCTTACAAGCGACTGGTGATTCTGTGCTAGATGAAGATTTGGTGTGCGTTTTCATCTATGGTGCAGTACCTTTCTTCAGGCTCCAGGCACCGAGCGGTAAACAAAAGGAATCATAGAATCTCATGCCGGAAAAGTGAAGGAAAATCCAGGTTATTTGGGACTGAAAGCTCACAAGATTGCAACGTTTGGTAAAATCTCAAATATTGACTACCCACTTCCTCTTATGCTCTTCAACACGAGTCACATAACTTATCAGACATGTTAGGACTTGTGATGCAATACTTGGATTCAGTTAAGATTTTGTAACTGCTTTATAGTCAAGCTCAATTCAGTATTTCACCTTTTAAAATAATTCAGTAAATTAGAGGCCCGCGTGTTCTACAATGGTTTGGCGCAGGCATAAAGCTGTGATAATAAGAGTGTCGATCAAGGGGCATGGCCAAGCTAAGAAACGATGGCCGCTTGATTATTCAGCTCCATCGACTCATTCTCCAAAATCAACTATCCAATACACAGATCTGGCCCCCAGTGAGGGTTCATGCCTCAGATCACAAGTGGCACTGACCCCAAAGACCACCAAGGCTCCGGACCGCGCTCAACAGGAGTTACAAGCCCGTTCGCCTGTGGCCTACATGAGCGTTGCAGCCAGGGACTAAAGTGCTGACCTGACCCACGGAGGTGCCCTGGAGGGGCGGACTCAACTAGTGCAAATCCCGGGTCTCACCCACGAGGTGAGCTGCGGACATCGCTGGCTCCCGTTGCGGCTACGAGATGCTTGCCGAGTGAGGGCGGACGGCTGCGGTGCACCAACGGCGCTGTGAGTGGCGGCGGAGTGAGGCCGGAGTGCGGTAACAATGCGACAATCCTGACATCCAAAGGCGGTGACCCTTGAGGAGCGGTGGCAGGGGCAGCTGGATGCACCACCAACCGTATTTGTATTGATACCTGCAGTGCCGCTACCCCCCTCCCCGTCCTCACCCTGACCGCCGATCCCGCTGGGAGACAACAAACTGGTAACAGCGGGTGGGTGTTGAGTGCCCCACTCCCTTGCAGGCACTACCCCGAAGTCCATACCAAGACCCTGGCGAGCTGATGATAGCAACGGAGGCAGAGGACTGATCTTACACTGGGCATTGAGAAATATAAATGCGGTGAAGCTTCCTGCGTCACAGGGCCAAGCAGCGCAAGGGGCTTGTGAAGTGCCGTGGCTGTTGTTTCTGATTGCTTTCCAAGCTTGGAACTCAACATCTGAACCTGCGGTGAGGGTACCCGCTTCTCGTTTCGCATCTCCCTCTCACTGAGCCACCGTGACTAGGCCCTACACTAACATCACGCGGCGACCCGCCGGGCACTGCGAACTGTAACAGCTAAACAGTGGCAGCCTGGACTCTCAGAGAAACATAAGGGACAAATCTAAATCTGGAGGGGCGAAAGGACCCAAGCCAATCCAATCAAATAAATTGGACCGCTATACCCTCTCCAAAGATGCCCTACAGGACCTTCAAATTAAAAACAAGCCTGCAACGGACCCCGGTGGAGAGTCCAGAACTGACTTTAAAGGACGTCATGGACGCCATATCTGGTATCAAAACCACGATGGAGCACACAATGGACTCTCTCTCGAATTTCATGAACCTTATTAGAGCGGACCTTTCCAAAATCAATGAAAAAGTCAAGCAAGTAGAAATCACAACTTCGAGCTTACTTGAAGATGTCACTCAACTACAATGTGACGTGAGTGAACTACAATCCTCCCGCAAGTTCATGGAACTGAAACTAGATTTCGAATGGATAGGTGGCTCCTCCCAGTAGGAAACTACAATAGAGCACTTTACAGGAAACCAAGCCGATTTCACTTAACGGGCCCCACCGGTCATTCAGTAAAAGTGTGGCATGCGGCAAACAGATCCCTCGGATGGGGAAATAGATTGACGCTAGCAACCCCCCTGTTGGGACTCTGAGCGACTGGGTAGTTTGTGGAAGTCAAAGGGATTTGATAAATGGGACCTGATCGGTATCTCTCGGATTGCAGACCTGTGGGAAAAGGGAGGAGTGAAAACATTTGCTGCTCTCCATTGCCAACTTGAGCTAGCTGACACTGATGATTTTCGCTAGTCCCAAGGTCGTCACGCTTTACACTCACTCCCTACAAAGGGTTCCTCCCCTCCTGAGTCCTCCCCACTGGAGGAAAGGATATTAGATGGCCACCTCCCCAATATATAGTAAATTAATATACAATATAGATGACCCCCTTCTAGTTTTACGAAATAAATGGGTGACAGAGGGTATAGAAATGGCCGATGAGGAATGGTGAGACGTGGTATCCTCCCCCAGAGTAGTAGCAATCCCAGCACGACCATATCTGGTGCAGCTCAAAATCCTGCGTAGGACATATATTACGGACCCCGTTTAGTGCAGATGGGAAGGGCCAAAGAAGGGGAATTTTCGGAGAAGATGTGGACAGCCAGGCACCTTTATGCATATCATATGGGAATGCGAACATATCCAATCATATTGCAGGGATATACATAAGGTAATAAGTGCCGTGTTTGAAATTGTTATTCGCCCGAAAGCTCGACGATGTCTCCTGAACATATGGGAACCTACTGATTTGAATGCACACCAAATACAATGGGCCACTCTAGGGTTTAGGATAGCAAAACGGAATATCGCTCAGGACTGGGGAGCGGTGGCACCGCCCACAGTAGGGACATGGAAATCAAACCTAGACTGGTGCATGTACCAGGAAAAGACAGTATATGTGGCCCGAGGCTGCCCTAAAAAATTGTTTCGAATATGAAGTGCGTGGAACTCATATTGTGCAGACATATGTCCTCCCCCACTTAGTTTTGAGTTGGATGACCTGCTCACTCCATGATTTATCCTTACTGTGTATACTGTGAATGATGATTGTATTAGCCCGTCATGCCTATAATGATATTGATTGTTTGTATGACTTACTATATGTTGATGACTGTTAAGTAAAAAGATTGATAAAAAAAGAGTGTCGATCAAATTTCAGGTACTATAGTGTTTCAGTTCTAAAATTTGATCCTCGCACAGGGCCAAAAGTGTTCTATGCCATGAAGAGGGCGTGGCAGTGGTAGAACAGAGAATAGCCTCATAGTTTTGAACACAAAACCAGATCAACTAAAACGCCTGAGCTTGTTTAACCTAAAACATTTATACCAAGTCAAATCAGGCATAAGCAAAAGCCAAAATTATGTTGTGTAATGTAGCAATGCGTAATATGTACTTTATAAAAATAAAAAAAACACACACACACACAGAGTTCATAAGTGACCCCTGTGCGTTTGTCTTTGTGCTGGAGTTTGTACTGGAGGGTGTACTTACAGCACAATTTTTTAGCTAGACGTTCCTTTCTCGTTTTTGTGCAGTAGCTCAAACCTTAGTGTCAACTCCCCAGATGTCATCATGGGCAGGTGGCTCTGTAAATTTGGCTCTGCAGTTTTGTTTTTTTTGCGCAATGCAGTCCTGACATTTTTCTGCACCTCTCTGTTGCTGAAAGATAGTTTAAAGAGGTTACGCAAACCTGACGCAAAGTCTACTGGTGGGATTTACAATCCAACACAAATTCTGATTTACGTTGGTTTATAATCTTAACACAACACAGTGCAACGTGCTGCCAGGAATTACTTTGTGCCAAGGGGGCATTTATTGGGTGGTGCATGGGCTTTCCCATGTGACCACCCAAGAGTTTCAATATAAATCCATGCCTACAAAGAATTGTACACAGGAATTTGGTCTAAAATCCTGTGTCTCCCTGAGGCAGGCGTAACAAGGAGAAATGTTTTCATTTCTCCTTGATTGTTCCAATTTGCATGTGTGCTGCATTATGTAGCACAAGTACAAAGATAAAAATGCCTTAAAGCACAGTTGTCCTGCACAAAAACTATGCTGAGTGCAGCGCAGACACCCTTGCACTATGCCACAAGGGTGCCTGCGTTGGCTCATGGTAGTCATAAGTGCACAAGTGCAGAATGAGAGAGCAGAACTGCACTACTTACAAGTAGATATGGTACAGTTCTGTACTCTTCTGTTCATGCAACGCGACACAACAACTTTATTTGCTGGGGTGCATTATGTGAACTCTTTGCAAATATGTTATAGTTATATAATAAAAGTTATTCACACAATTAACCGTGCATAGAAAGTACCCTGCATCAAATATTATCAACCAATTTAACATTCATTTAAGTTGGATAAACGTATGGAGATTAAGAAATCCTCACACAAATTAAGGATGCATCTGTGCAAGCGTTGTGGAGAATTGCAGTACTTAATCAACTCGTATAGATCAAATTGCAAAAAAGCAATTAAAAGCAATTTTGGTTTAAAGTGCCCATTCAATCAATGTGGTGTTTTCTTACATATTTTGCAGAATTTGTGGTCCATTTCCCATTTTTAGCTAGAAAAAACCCTTTTGTTAATACCACCCACTGTACAAAACAGCTTTTAGTAGTGGGTTTTATGTCTTGGATATGCTTATTATGCTCTGGCTGATGGAAAAGCATTGCCCCAAAATGTAGTGGCTGGCAGAAAACTTCAGCTTGCAGGTCCAGTTATGATGCAAGACGCAATTTATGCTTTGTCTCTTGTCCCTAGTGTATCTTGTATCTTGGTAATGAGGAGCTGTACTAGATATAAGATAAAGTACCTCTTGCCGTACATTATAAGGATGATGCAAGTGATTGAAGAGTTCCTTGACCACATAGAGGAATGAGACCGACTTCTGTCCAAAAGACAATTTCAGTGAAGAATACCAAGCTCACTGAGAGTGGGAGTAGGGGTAATAAGATACAATCATGCTCTACTTACTAGCCAGATCTTGCAGAGGCTTTGAAGGTGCTGTACGTGTTCGGATGTTTGCGGGATGACTTTAAATACTTGGTCCCTGCAACAAAAGGCTGACATTACACAAAGACACTTTTTCAATTGCCTGGCAAACTATTTCCTCATTTGATCGACCTTTCCTCTTTCGTAGGACATGTGTGGAAATAATATTGCTATATTTTCATTTATTGCCAAACGTTCATATGTTGATACATTTTATGGTGCTTTGTGTATTTCCCTCTAATTTTGGATGCGTAGATGGAAGAGTGGAGGGTAAAAACTGCAGAACGTTTTCCCAAGTAACAGGGCTGATGTACACCGAGCATTCCACTCCTGATCTTGCTTAACGAAAAGAGAGTGGAGGGTGCAAGACGCTCACATGTTCACCAGCTTCAATGAAGGGCTGGTTAGTGCTCTTGGGGGCATTGGGGTACGTAGACAGAGTGACTGGACCCCCTTCTCCAAAGCTGAATTGTAATCGAGCACAATACGTTTCATACATACATCTCACTCAGTTGTGCAGACTATGTTGCCAATGTGTGTGCCCATTTTTTCTTGAAGGATTACTAAATAAGAGACAAAGTGGCAAAGGAAATTGATTCCCCCACTTCTCCCTATCAGCTCTCATTAGGCAGGGAATTGATCATGCCCAAGGTCATTTTCTGTTGTCATCCAGAAACAAAAGCTGTGCCAACACTTACCCATCGTACATCAACTTCTGTCCAAATACCACAGAGACCCCAAGTGCCAGAAGACGGATCCCCCATGCCTGTAGCTTCATGACTGAGCAGAGGCAGTCGAGTTGAGAGAAGTTGGACACCACTCAGCCTGTCGTAATGTGAAGTGACCGTGAGACAACTCCAAGAGTTTCTTCCAAGTGGTTTCACTGATAAGGTTATCAATAATCATAAACATGTCTGAGATCATTGACTAACTTGCACTTACTCAGGTATCAACAGCAGAACTGTTAATCTCCTGGAGATTATAATTGTCATCCCCTGGAGTACCTAGTCACTATCCACCCGGTACCTCTGGCATCCCACAGTGGAACGTTTCTCGCAAAATGTGATTGTAAATTGTACATACTTGCCCTTTATCCCTTCTGTATCCAGCCCCCACCTCCTAGTCTTTTGTATACTACAGTTGTTTACTGTAAAGCGCTCTGATACCGTAACAGCTTGCGCTCTATAAAACTCAAAATAAATAAATAAATAAATCATTTAGTGAACTACTTTTGGGCGTGGCTGAAGACAGTGATAATTATGATGGCAGTTTTGATGCTGAAGTGAAAGGCTTTGTTCACGTGAGATATAAGCGACTAGCAGACACAAGTAGGCTGCATATTTTACCAGTCTTGCAGATTCCATAGGTGCGGATAAGCGCATCTTTAGGTTAGATGGACTCTACTAATCTTTTACCAGGACATTTTCGAGATTTCTACTGTTGGTGGACTGACAAGATCTGTTCCTTAGAAAGCCCTCTTTCATCATTTGCAAACAAGACAATTACATCTGAAGTTATCAGATCAGTCTTAAAATTTAAAGGAGCCCATATTGGAGCACCTGCTTGAAGGTTTGTAGCTCACCAGAGTGTGACACATAGGTTAGGTTCTTCAAGCTGGTCATTCTAGTTAGAGAATGTGTACTAGCTACCTAGACCCTTGCAGGGTTTACTGATTAATACTAGCAGAGCAGATCAGGTAGCAATCCAAATGGTTGCATGCTTGGTTGGGATATGAGATCAGGTTAGAAGCCCACAAATATATCCTTCCATCACATTCGCTAGCTAGGACATAAGCAGTGGTTCAGTTTCAAATTGAAGTTGACCATCATTACTTTTCAAAGTGCATATAGGTTGAATTTTTTAAATAGTTCTGCAAAGAGTACTCCATTACATTCATTCAGCAATTCACTTGTCCATAATTGCTTTGTTGATCACTTCACTATCATCGCGAAACATTCTGCCAAGTATACTATTATCTTACAAGTGCATAAACATATTCTTCTTCATTATGGGCAGTATAAGTTAATGTAGCAAAACAATATATATCTTGGTATCGGCTGTTCTCTGATCACATTGACACACACAATCAATCACTTCGCCCCAGTGCCTTGTCTGCCCATATCAAATGCCAGTGCTGGACTTTTTGTCTGACTAGGCAAAAAGATTGCAACCCCCTTAAGTTCTAGTTGCTGTTTTCAAACACAACCGATCCCACATACCTCTGCTTCCATCACCCTAGATGACGCCTTTCATTTCCTTATCCTGGGACCAACTTTTCAGCTATTTTCTAGGTAAAGTGTTCACCATTTAACAACAGAATTTTAGTCTCTACTAGATGTATCTTGTCTACTTACATTGCTCACCTTTTTGCAGTTCAAGAGAACAAAGACTGTACTGCCAAAAATCCCAAGGAAAAAAGCCTAACCCTTGCACTACTAATTGTCCATTGCAAAAAACCAAAGTTAGCATATAGGCAATAACAAATGTGCTTTCCTTATTCACGTGAGGATTAGCCCACTGCCAATGCGGGATCTTCTGGTTCTTGCACGTGCTTCATATATTCTCATCGTGGACATCAAAATAAATGACTTGGGAATCATGATAAATGTACTCCACCCGGTAGGTGGCATACATTTAGTTTAGAGGCATGGAGGTGCTCGTTTTCATACACTCACAATGTGGCTTTGTAACTAAGCTAAATCTACCATCTTAAAGTAACAAGTACTGTGTATTTTTTTCGTTTATTGGCCTTTGGGTAACTCTATATAAAGTATACTTATTTGTCATATAAACCTTGTGTGGTGTCCATTTGTAGTGTTGTCACTGGGTTACTGTATGTGGTCACAAATGCTTTACACACTGCCTCTGTGATAAGCCTGTCTGCTCCTGCCAAGCTACTAAGGGGGTGAGCAGGGGTTATTTTAGGAGTGTAATCCCCTTATCCTGACTAGAGGCAACGGTCCCTATTTGTCACAAGTACCTACATGTGCCAACCAGAGACCCCCAAATCTAACAGGGTCATATCTGCGTACAAGCGTAGAAAACGAGACACATTGTGCACAAGTCTCTAGAATTCTCCAAAATATACTCCTTTAGAGTCTATTTGTGCACATCATATGCCCATGCTATACACTTACCCCATTTTGCATGTACCTAGACACTGATTCAATGTCAAAGGTATGTCATAGAGCAGTACCTTCATGCAAATCCGGCCTCTATGCGTTCAACGCGGCAGTCGACGACCCAGGGTACTGGCTGGGTAACACAAGGGTCCAATGGCGCGCTAACACCTTCAAATACCTGGGCATTCAAATCTACCGACAGCCAGCAGATCTTCTGGATGGCAACTTGGGCAAGACGGTGACGGCCCTCAGGTCCCAGATATGCTTCTAGACCTCTCTCCCATTGACCACAACAGGTCGTGTGGCCCTCGCCAAAATGATCATGCTTCCCCGAGTCCTGTACTTCTTTGTTATTCTGCCTCTCTATGTGCCGCCTTCATTCTTCTCGCCGTTCCACGTGATGCTACGGGACTTCATCTGTGGTGGGTCCTGGCATCGACTGGCGCTTGCAAAGCTGTACCTGCCGACGGACAGTGGCGGACTGGCCGCCCCATGCTTCGAGCACTATTACCTAGCAGCGCAACTGCAATGGATTGCTCGCTGGTTGGTGGACAAGGGCAGAGAAGACACCGCCACGGCGGAGCCCCCGTACTCTCTGGAAAGGGTCACTAAGCTCTTTCATCCCCTGGAAGTGCCCGCCAGATCTGCCCCGCTGCTGCTGGCAGTAGCGTACAAATGCTATCGCAGGGCCTTGTTCCTCACCCGGCAGGTTCCCACATATGCGCCTGCGGCGCCCCTGGAGGCTTTCATGGGCGGAGACAGAGTCCTTGCGCGGCCGATGCTGGAGCGTTGGAAGGAGGCGGATGTCCAGACACTGGGGGACCTCTTCAGGGATGGGGCACTGGTGTCGTACGAGACACTGGTCACTGAGGATGGACTCCCGCCCGGGAGGTTCCTCCTACACCGCACCATAGTGGCTAAAATGACAGCCCGATGGGGGGATGTGTCGTCAGAACCCATGCAACACTTAACCATGCAATACCTACACGTCATGGGGAAGGGCAAACACCTGGTACGCTGGTTTGCGGGGTCGTTGAGGGTGCATACAGTGATCAGCCTGGTTCCGTCTCGCGGTAAATGGGAGCACGACCTGGGCATACAGTTGTCTGATAAGGAATGGGACAGGGTCCTCCGGAGTCCGGTGCGAATCCCCAGAAATCTGCGCTTCTGACAAATACAACTTTATGTTGTTCACAGGGCCTACCTCACGCCAGCGCTCTCAACAGATATTTCCAGCGTGCAGATGCGTCCTGTCCCAGGTGCGACGAACTGGACTTGGGGGTCCTTCACATGCTGTGGAGTTGCCCGGGTTAGGCTCCTACTGGGGTGCGATCAGTGAGCGGCAGCGCAGCTGTACCGGGCGCGTCATACCCCTGGATTGGCTGGAGTATATTCTACATTTATTTCGCAGGCCGCCTCGGGATAAAGTGACGTCTAGATTCCTGGACCT
The DNA here is from genome assembly GCF_964263255.1 of Lissotriton vulgaris. Lineage (NCBI taxonomy): Eukaryota > Metazoa > Chordata > Amphibia > Caudata > Salamandridae > Lissotriton > Lissotriton vulgaris. The sequence continues at coordinate 436,600,604 of NC_141687.1, read as the reverse complement.
GGGGCTGGTGGTGGCCGTTCGCCTGCTCACAAGGCACTGGAAGGTGCGCAACCCGCCACATATACAGGCATGGACCTCCTATTTTCTGGCGTGGGCCCGAGCGGAGTGGACGGCCTTACACCGGGAGGAAACAGTGGGGCTCCATCTGACACCGATGGATGACAGTTGGGAAGTCATGCTTAGTGCCTTGCGGCAGGCCGGCGAGGCTGGGGACACGGTTGGGGATGGCAACTAGCCAGTGCCCGAGGAAGGCGGGGTGCGCACATGGGCATGTTGCTACCTAGTAGTTCTACAGAATGCCGTCACACTACAGCAGGGGTACGCAGGCCCACGGAGTGGACCTAGCAATGTCAAGCGGGAGATTTTGCGCGAGGGAGGGTGGAGCTGGGAGTGGGGGCGGGGAGAGATAGGAATGTAACTGTATATTATCATTATAAGTGCTTATGTCGCTACTGTTCATTACATGTTTCTTTTCCATTATTGTTGATTTGTAGTTCTTGTAAAAATGTCACTGGTGTGCGCAACACAGGTACAGGGAAGATCCACCCTGAACATTTTGGTAACACACATTCGCATGGCGGGTGGGCAGTCACGGACTTATCTCGTGGCAGATGCCCGGCAACCTCCTGATCAGGCAACAGTATGCGGGATAATGCTCTCCCATTCCGAACAGGGACTTGCATGCCTGCATGGGCAGTGTATTGGACTAATTGACTGATGCCTGGCATACCTGCTTACTGTTTACTTCTTGTTGCCCTGTTTCATGCAATGTATTGTCTTTCTACGAAAAATGCCAATAAACAGATTTGACAAAAAAAATAGAGCAGTACCTTCATAAGCCTGCTTACCCTGCAAAAATATGGAAGAGAGCAAAAACAGAAGAAAGTGATTCTTCCTCTCCACTTGTCATGTTTGACAATGTAGTTAACTTCTAGAGAGAAAGTGAAATGGAGTCAACCTTTCCTAGTCATTGGGACGCGTGACCTGGAATACTGTGCCCCCAAGAAGGTTTCTAACCATTCTCTTCTTCATGCAGGTCATGACGCAAGAATGAAAATAGACGACAGGCCGGATCACACATTATTGACCGAAGATAGGAAACAACAGTTACAACGCATGCATTACAACACATGCTTTTACCCTGCATGCCATTACAACAAAAATGTCTTGCTGTAGGGGGTATACGGTGTTGGATTTAACTCCAACACCTTCCCCACTATTGCACAGACTGGAGTTGGAATAGTAAATTATACTATTCCAAACTGAAGAGAGCCCCCGACAGCAAGTCAGGTTAAAAAATTGTGTTGCAACGGCATGCAGGGTAAAAGCATGCATTGTAACTTCATACAATCATCAAAAACGGCCACCATATTGTCTTAGTCAAGGAGGATAGACGTTCTCATATAATGATTGCAAATACAGCCAATGATACAGATGTGCTTACTGGGACTAATCACATGTAGGTTAGCACACAAAGTATGTGGAGAAGGTATTGGACCAAGGCCTCACTGTGGTAAAGAAGTGTATAGCTCTAAGATGGATGTCCAAATGACTGCCCACACAAAAGCACTGGTTATGGGAATTTGCGAGGTGGGTACGAGCTGAATGTGCGGTACACCACGGGTAGATATACAACGGAGTGGAACAGGGAGAATGGACGGTACGGGACTTAGTAGAACTCCGGCTATAACAGTAAATGGGGGACCATGAACTGGCACAAGATGTGGCGGGACAGTTGATTAATACTCTTTTGATATGTCTGTGATGCTGATCTGCTGTAATTTGATGCAATAGTACCAATTATGCTGTTTAAGTGATCCAATGTTATGTATGGATTTGCACATGCTGTGACTCACATCCTCTCCTTGTTTACGGGGGAAGATGGGACAAGTTCATGAATTGTAATGTTATTTTGTTTTTAAAATGAATAAAAAATGTATGAACTAAAAGAAAAGGAAAATAAAAACTAGGATTTGTGATCATCGGAGCAATATACTATGTAGAAGAACATAACAAGCATTGGCATAGCCAGTAGGCCTCGCCTTTGGGGCCTTATAAGTATTTAGTTATGCAGCACAATATCCTTCCGGCAACAACATCAACTGGTGCGTGGCTAAACACTTATAAGGTCCCTAAGGTGAGACCTATTGGCTATGCCAATGCTTGTTGTTCAAGTTGGTAGGTATGATGGCCTGAGTGAACTTGTTCTCGCGCTACGTAAGGAAGACACTATACTGAAAGCTTGGCATTAAGTAGAATGAATAACTTAGGGGTACTTTCGAAGGGGTATGGCTGATGTAATCAAGGGTGTGGCTTAAAAACAAAAATTGAAAATCCATGCTTAGCATAGTGTGTCACCCCACTGGTATTTTGCTGCTTCGTCATTCCATCCGAATACAACAAGTAACATTACACCTACAATAAGCCAGTACTATTGGCTTTGTCAATGATTGTTAGTTCCATAAGATAAATAAGCAACAACTATGGCTTCAATGTACATAATTTTGAAAATGCAAGCATCATACTGCCCCATCAGGTTTGCATCAATCGTCATTGCCCATGCGCCAAGATAACCATATTGTCCCATCAGGTTTATCCATTCAGCAAAGGCCAATAGCCCAAGTCTGTGCCTAGAAGAAATGTCTTCTGTGACTCAGCACACTATGCCAGAAATAAGTGCTATGACACGGCTGGTGCTGGTGGCGGTTAGTGCTTTTTTGTGCAGAGAGCTGCAGGGTAAACAAAAAAGATGGGAGGATAAGCAACAATGGGGGCAGAGGATCAGATGATGACAGGAGGTGGGTGGGTGCAAGCAATGGGCAAGGGGACAGAGAAGAAATGACTATGGAAAGAAAACAACAAGCATTGTGAAGAGAGCAAGTTAATGAGAAATCCACGCTAGTATGAAAAGAAACAGTGGGAGAGCAATGGAGACAGGGAGGGAGATAAACGGACATAAATTAAGAAACTATACACAGGAAGAGACGAAGACGGTATATGAGGTGCACTGAACTCAGTAATGTTGGGATTACCTGCTGAGAGAGGTCACCTAGTAATACCCCAGGAATTAAAGCAGGAGGAAGTAGCCAGAGGAGAGCGAGCCAACGAGAAAAGGTGGAGAAGAGTGAACAGTGCCCGAAAAAAAGCAGAGAATGTGTGGCGGCTGTGAATGGTGCATGCATGCGCGCACGCGCAGTCTGCTCTTTTTGGAAGCACATACTCGTGCATGTGGCGCGTCCCTGCTCGCTTCCGCAAGGTGGATGCCGACAACAAGCACGAGTATGTGTTCCAAAAAGAGCAGAGCGACGGCTAAAGGTCCTCCTATTCAGCGCATGCCCGCTGCGTAGGCGAGACCTAACAATGGTAGAACACTTAATATCAGTAGACCACACAACCAATGATTTTAGTATGGTTAATAATAGAAAAAGTGAACAGCAATGTAAAAAATCCTGATAGAGTTCTATTAAAAAAGGAACAGCAATGGATTTATAGCCACCCACAAAGAAGGTTTAAATGACAATTTACCTTGGAATAGCATCCTTAACAGCTAATACAAAACATCCACATTGGGAAGGTTGGTTCCCCATGGGCATCTAATCTTTAGATGATAAAAAATGTCTTCCTTAGGTCACACTAGAATAATAACACAATTATAATCAAGTACTTTCAGAATATTTGCCTACATATAATATGAAATATACATGTCCACACATACACACTGCATCTGACAACATATGGTGCTACTATTCAGGGGAGTACAGGGGACAGTAAAATATAACAAGATTTTCTTGAGCTTGTTTTTTATCCTGTTTTTCGCTCCTCATTAATGAAGGATTTATTGAAAAAAAATATAATAAATACACCTTTTTTGAAAATATCACATGGTGGGGAACGACATCCTGAAAATAAGAAATAAGGTTTCATATGTTTATATATCAGACTAGACTAAACAGGTCCAAAAAAAAGAAAGTGGTTACTATACCACCTCCCGGAGAAGTGGAAGCATTAGGTCCTCTTTTTAGCATAAGGGTGCAGAGAATTTTGAGTGTCCCAGGCTTCACGCTAACGTGATGAGGCTATGATGTTACCACATCATAAGCCGAATCATGTGACCCGGAGGACGCTTATCTAGTGTTTGCCTGGGGGAGGGAGGGTGAAGGGGACACAACAATATGTAGAACCTAGAGGAAACTCTTTAGGTCCTCTGCAGGCATGACACATTAACGAAATAGGTTATGAAGCCTATACAGCACCAACATTACAAGGCATTAATTATAAGATTGTTGCTATCCCTTTTTACATCTCCGAATTTGAAATAAGATCTGCCCGACTCTAAGACTCCATATGAGATAAATCGGAGAAATACGATTTGAAAACGATATCATAAAAATGTGATATACATGTTCAGCTTGGACATCACTAAGGTGTTCTTGTTCGCTCCTACTTGCAAAGGCTACATGAGAGAAGCTCCCTCTTTGTCCTCACTGTAAAAAAAATCAGTGCAAGAGAATAGTGCAGTGAGTGATGCATCGCAGAACACAAGTCACTCAGGATTTACTGCATGAAGGTAACGCTATGGAGTGGAGTGCATTGCTAATCATGAGTGACGTGCTCACATAATTCCACATAGAACTTTATTTAAAATAATGATGTCTCTCTTTTTGATCCTTGCACATTCTAATACAAGAATGCATCTTGTAATTAGAGAAAGTGAACTGTGAGGCATTAAAAGTAGCATGATGTAATGCGGTTTGATATTTATCACAGGTGCACAATTGTGTTCTTAGCAGACATAACTTTAGGATAGGGATCTTTAAAAAAAACAGTGGTCCTGAAGAAAACCTTTTGACCTGAAATGGCACTAAGACATGGCTGAAACATGCAGACCTTTGTTTGGTGTTGGAACTCATAATTACTCCAGGCACATCAAAAAACTTTTTTGCTTTTACTGCTACCAATAGTTCCCTCCAATAATATTTTAAATTAAGGAATACCTGCAGGTAATTTTAATGTATGATTCATCCCTTGACAACATTCTGCTCCTCTATAATTTAAGCGTTGAAGCACACCCAGATACGTTAGTTATACTCAGTGGGAACCCAATGATGAATCATGCCACTAGTATTACTAGTGGCTGAGGGTTCCTTTACAAAAACGAATTAACTCGATCTGACCTTAGTGGTAACTTAGACAATATAAGACCGATATATCTACAAGTTCTCTCTTATGTGGTATTTGTCTTTGATATCTCCCTTTCCATTTAAAAGTATGAACATTTAGTGGCAATTTCAATGGAAATTGGGCTGTCTGTTAATGACAGTGCACTTGCACATGTAACCTTATTTACATCAAAAATTCACTGCTTTGTGCCCATTAAATCGAAGGGGGCCCGATAGATTGTTATGCTACAAATTGGGCTGTGGCTCTAAAAAGTTTGGGAACCACTGTCCTGGAGTATTACATATGAAAGAGTTACCATCAGGGTCAGACTGGGACCTAAAATTAGCCCAGGCACTAAAAATAAAAGTGGCCCACATTCCCAAAAAGGATAATCAAAAAAGTGGCCTATATTTGCAAATCAGGTCATTTTTCAATTTGTAAAGACAAGCTGTATGGTATTTTGCAAGGTATGGCAGATTTCATGCATTTGTCTAATGCAAACAATATTTGTGGTAACATCAGGGAAATCAACAGTGAAAACAGTCCCACCTGGCAATAAAACGGGCCCACGAACTGTCAGGCCAGCCCATCAGCCACTACCCTGTTGCCCTGTAGGCCTGTCCGACACAGGTCCCAATGCTCTATGTTGAACAATGAAACTAGGAATAGGAAGAACTGAAAGTGACAAGTTCACGGATGCGTTTGAACAGAACAAAATGGAGGGAAGCTTGTATATGGAAGTCCAGAGCAACGCCTCTGTTACCGACAAATCACCTCCTCCATCTATTATCATTCCATCTTTAAGGAACCAGAAATGGACCAACGTCAGAAAGAGAGAGCAGATCGTATCAGCGCTGACGGCTGTGTACTTTAGTTTTTACAACTACTAAGCAGGTCATTATTTTATTTTCTGCTTCTTTTGCTCATTATTGTTTTTGAAAATCTTGACGATTACAATGCATACAATTAACTGTGATATCGAACAAGAAAAAATTACTCGGATGGGCCTGGCATGTGTGGCCAGAACCTGCTAAATCAGCCTTTCCGCAATTTTCAGTGTAATCTCTTCCTACCGAGCCATTGATCAGTTAGTAAGGTTTATGACCTGTATTTTATGAACAAGTTATGGAGATCATAAAGAGAACAAATTGCAATTGTATGATGTAATTGCATAAGAATAAGATAATTAGGCCAAGTGCCCTTTGAAAAAAAAACCGGGACATTTTCTCACAGCAGCAAACTGTTAAAATAACTTTATAGTTTTTCCACTGAGTGCAAAGAATAAGCTCGAAGTTGAGAATTAACTAAAAGTTTTACCTCTCAGCAGCAAACTGTGAAATTCTCTGTTTCCGGGACGTTCCTTTTCCCTAATATGCTGATTGTCTTTAATTGGAGCACTAAAAGACTTGCTCGAATTAAAAATCGTACCATAAAGTCCTTAAAAAAGTCTTTATAAAAAGTTCTGGAATTTTCAGGCAGATGCAAATATCAATTTAAAAAGAGTTGTGCTCTTTCAGCACTAGGTAAAATCTCGTGCCAACATTCAAGGTGTAGTGACATTTAAAGAGTTTGAGGCCAAGGAGGAACGGCCACACCGAAATCAACCCGGCAATAATTGGGTGACAGTGCTCCCAGTATTGCCCTGCTGGATCAATACAGTAAATGAGACACAAGTTCACTCAGTCCTGCTCAGCTCAAATTCTCCATCCTGTGCAAATGTATACAACGGGAATTTGACTCCGTAATGAGGACACTGGACCACCTTAAAGCGTATTTCATCTGCAGCGTCTCCACTGCTTGGGCTCCCAAGAACTGCGCTATCTTGTGTGGACCTGCGGTTCCTGAAGCTCAGAAAAAGCCGCAAGAAGCCTGCAACTGCGGGCTGTGAGAGTCACTTACATGGGATGCCTTTTCTAGAGCTCCTGGGTTCCTGGCTGCTGCTCCACCAACACCAAAATGGCAATCACCTGCCTCCAGGATTGCAGCTCCCTTTTGGATCTACTATGCAGTTAATATATTTATTTATCCCCATTTTCTTTCCTCTTTCTATGTGTGCATTCTGCAGCATCATATAGAAAGAGGACAAAAGCCTCCATGCATTGTTTTTGTTCAGAAAGGTGTCCTTCCTGCAAAAAAACAATCCTACCAACAACGTAGACACCCTTGCACCATGTTGCAAGGGTGTCTGCGTTGGTGCTAGGCATCAAATTGTGCGCAGGCAGAAAGGACAGGAATGCACCAGATCTTGTAAATACTGTGCATTCCTGCCCTTTCGAATTGGCACAGGGCAGCGCAGCAAAACCCCCTGCGGCGCTGCCCTATACCAGGTCATTGTAAAAGAGGCCCTATGCTTCCTGTCATGTGGTATTTGATGTCATCTCCTTTTTTTGTTCTATTACAATAAAAGGGCTTCAGTCTGGCTGCAGGGTGCATTGCAACAAAGCTGTATTCCTTCGCTTGTTTCCTTGCTCCCTCCTGCTGATCCAGGCTGATCACAGTAGAATTCCACTGTTGGATTCTTACACCTGGCTTCCTCAATCATTTGAAGTCTTCAGCCACTAAGGAGGTATTTGACTGAATAGGCGTGTTGCCTCCTGGGAAGCTTCTCGAGTGCATTACCTTCCACATATTCCTGTGAGTGTTGACACAGTGTCTTCTGGAAACAATCACCTTTAAGCTGGACAGTGGATGACCCGATTTGGAAACTACCTGCTAGTTAAATTCTGTTTTGTTAATGAGAAGGAACATAGGTAAAAAGCCAGTCACTCCTGCAGGGACAATAATGTGATTTAAAGGTAGGAGTGTACGTCCGAGACAAACATGCATCCCACGACAATGTTGAAGCTTTGCACTTGCAGAGCACCTATTTTCAAAAGGTATTTACCAGTGAAAGATCTGTGAAGGAACTGCCTCTAACACACTTCAAACATCACAGGGCCTCCCCGTCCATATGGGATAGCATATGGCCAGTGGCATAGCAAGAGTGCTGTAGCCCTAATGCAAACAAGGAAAAAAGTCCCCATTCACTTTTTTCATAGAAAAAAACCCCATTATAACTGGAGTCCATTAGGTCTCTCAGGCCACTGCACCAGGGTGCTACTGCTTCTGCTGTACTACTGATAGCTATGTTCCTGCATACCACCATTTACGGTTGGTGCAGTACAAGGCAATATCTTTTTACGACATAAAGACTAGCAACATGGAATATCGATATCCTTCTAAATGGATAGCTGACAACTTTGCATGGAGCTGGCATAGGGCTTTTCTGTTGTTCGCCTTTAGTTGGTCGTTCAGGACTGCAGGCGATTTACTGACACTGGGAAATGTGTTTATCAATTAATTCCTGTTCTAGATTATTTGTCGAAAGAGTACATTTTCCAAAAATATATTGCAAACCTCGAATATTTTGGGGTACATTAAACGTTTTATGTCTAGAGTTAGAATAGAATACTAGAATACTAAATTAATCTCAAAACACACATTTTCCACAAACTGAGAACTTCATGATCTATGGGCAGTTCGGATGGCTCATGTTTCGTGTAGTTCTTCCTACTCCATATTTTACTTACGAGGGAGACCCACATAATCCACACAAAATACCCAAAAGTTGACATTACATCTGGTTGATTGCACAACAAGGTTAGCCCAATTTTGCTCTGCATTGAATTGAAAAAATAGATGAATGTTTTCAAGTCTCACAAATGTTTTTTACCTAAAAACTGAATGCAAAAAGCTAGGACTATTTAGGTGTATGGACTATTTAAAAACGAACTAGCTGAAGACATGGATTCATTATGTATATAATGAAACAAATGACGTTTTATTTAGAAAAAGCTACCATTTCCCCAACTTATGATAAAGAGTGTTTTTAGATTCTAGCACCCAAGGTTTATCAGAAATCAATTTTAGATCTATAATTTATTAATGTATTATTTACTTAATTATTGATTGTCGTATAGCCTGGGTGTTATGATGGTTTAACATCATATGAGTACTGACAATAATACAACATGTAGGAGCTTGCTTTCAAAACAATTTTGCACTCGCCAATCCTGCGATTCGTAAAATCAGAGTTTGTGACTCCAAACGAATGTTTTGAAATGTACAAAGCCCCTTGCACAAAACTGAATATGTTTTTTATAAATCTCAACTAGGAGGAGGCATGAAAGGGAAATCCACTTCTTATTTGGAAGTCACAATGAAATGTATCAGTGATTTGTAAGCCCAAATACAATAGTTGATTCTCAAAGGCCAAAGTAGGTCAGTTTCCCTTTTGTGAATCATGCCAAGAGGCCTTGTAGGGAGCAAGGAGCAGAACTAAGAACCATTGATGATTTTCCAAATAGAAAACATGTTTTTAAAGCATCACCTGTACCCTTATTGGGCCATTATGAGAACCCAAATGCAAGGATGCTGGTCTGATATCCCTTGTAGGCCACTACATTCACAGTCATTCACAGGAGATTGAACATTGTGACCTAATTAATATTCACTAGGCAGGTCATTTAGTGATCCCTTTTGAATGTATAGTTTGCACTGTGGCGTATTACTACAGAGAACACATAGTAAGTTACCTACTCATTTAAAAACCAGTTTGTATTCCAATTGCACATGCTGATATATGAATGGATATTTGTATATTGTGCTCAAAGTTTTATATTTAACGTTCCATTTGAGAAAACGCGTTTCAAAATACCTAGTAGGTGTCAGAGTTACAGCATACTGATTAGAAATAAAGATTAATGAAACGAAGATTCATATCAGAAAATGTCATAAAAGAATAGTACAAAACTACATGAGACTGGTAACTTCAGAAGAGAGAGAAAACAGGATGAAAGAAAAATAGGTTGAGGGCACTGTTTACAGTTTCTGGAACAATTACTCCCTAAACAAACATACAGAACATTGGAAACAATTTTTGGTAGAGATGGACAGTTTTGAACGTGGTGAATCAGGAAAATGCACCTTGCCCGGGTGACAGTGTACTGACTGTAAATTACAAGTATGGGCCGTAGAGTATCATTTATGCACTGAAAACATGGTACATAAATTACAACTGTCTACTGTATTGTCTTGGGTGCGGTGTAGAGATTAGAAATGCTGATTAGAAGAGTATAAGTATATTGGCCCATAGTGAAGGCTATTACATGTTGAATGAAAATGACTGCCTTAACAGTGATGAAAGAACAATCAGTAATTTGTACATGAGAAACAGATAGTTTCCTGCAACAAAATCTAGAGCGATGGATACTATGGCCCAATTCATGAAGGTAAACTTAGACCTGAAGTATAAGCTTACCTTTGTGAATCGGGCCCGTGGACTTCAGATCTAAACTTACACTTTAGGACTAAGTTTACCCTTAAGAATTCGGCCCTTACCCTTCAGGTCTAAAGTTAAACTTCAGGTCTAAAGTTAGACTTCAGGACTGAGTTTACCTTTGCCAGCCCTTAGACTTCAGGTCTAAACTTACACTTCAGGTCTAAAGTTAAACTTCAGGTCTAAAGTTAGACTTCAGGTCTAAACTTACACTTCAGGACTGAGTTTACCTTTGCCAGCCCTTAGACTTCAGGTCTAACGTTAGACTTCAGGTCTAAACTTACACTTCAGGTCTAAATTTAGACTTCAGGACTGAGTTTACCTTTGCCAGCCCTTAGACGTCAGGTCTAAACTTAGACTTCAGGTCTAAGTTTATATTTGTGAATTGGGCCCTGAGCAAATAAGAGATGCAGGTGACTTACGAAATGGGTTATTATCTCAATAAAGAAGAAGGCCATTAAAAATTAAGAAGCAAATCGTAAACTTGGCTACATACAACCTAAGTCCTTCCTGCTTCCGCACCTTGGATCTACAGTACCAAGAGACCCATGTGAATGAATGTTGCGCTACAAAGTAAAATTTAACAAAATGTATCATAACTATTTGAATGTTTTCTGCAAAGAACACATCCTTAAAGGTATTTGTTTTTTTCAATTAATGAATAGCTTTCGCGAGATTCAGTAAGTAATGGGCCATGGCAGAAAATAACAAAATTGTGTAAAACCAACTGGATTGTGTTGCAACAGGAGGAACTGCTGCTCAGATTTAACGGAATATAAAATAATCGTGGCTACATAATTTCCATCAATAAATAAAGAGAAAGAAATGAGCGAGCAAAAACAGAATAACGATCTTGCCCAACTGCGCCTGAAAGACTGATAAGTGGCAAGAAAAAGACTAATAAATGTTTCAAAAACGATTTGAAGTGAAGCTCTTTCACAATTTGAGGTTTTCTTATCTTTGTATGTTCTCCACGTTATCTTATTTTTTCTGTGGTTAGGGTACCTAACTAGTTGTAATAATAATCAAATGATTAACCACTCGTTACAGAAAAAAGTGCCCGCATTGCATGCATTATGGTTCAAGGAGGTTACTGTTCAAGGATGTTAACAGCTTGGTGTCAGAGAAGCCAACGAGAATGAGTAACTAGAAGGTACAATTACCCATATCAGCGCTCAGACTCTTTCAGGAACCGAGTTTCATGAATCGCTTTCAAGGCTGTGGCATTTAACACCTTCCTTTTTAACACTCTTCTCAGTCTTATTATATACATTTCCCTATTTTAGTAAAAATTAAACTCTTTAACCTAGATATATTTCCCGTGTAAAATAATTGTCATTAATGCTTTGCAATTTTGGTTTTTTTCTTGCATTGTGGAAACGGATTCAGAAGAGATACATAACATTTAAGGAGATCTTTCTCAAATTTTATAATTATATTTTCACACCCACTGTGCATGCTGCTAACTATTGGCCACAAGCCACATTTAGGGGTGATCTATGAGTTCTATAAAGTCGATTTTAATATTGCTCAGAATAATTGATTTTGACGCAGTATTGGAAGCTTTAGCCAGCCAGGACATAATGGTAGAGCTGTAGCCATGTTTCTTCAATTGCACATGTGGGTGGTGTATATGTACACTGTAGCTGACGTGGGGCATTTAACTTTCATACCACCAGTGCACTTACTGCACCAACTAACCGCAGTCTTACTGTAATACGCCAATTTAGTGAAGCCTATTTTGCCTCACGTTATAGTGACACAACATAGGAACAGTAATACTGAATGACAGTATCACAGTGTCCGTGTCAAAGTACCGACAAAAATCAATCGGCAGAAGCTCGGGTACCACTAACAAAAATATATTTTCTCACAATGCTGCATAAAGCATTATCAGAATTGTAATGTATTAAATGAAACCCATCCTAGGAGGGTTCAGTAATAATCAGAAGAAGTTATACATTATCAAGGCAAACGTATTCAGGTACAAAGAAGTCTTCTACGCTTGGTGCAGTCCCGATAACACCGGGTAAAAAGCCAATAGCCATGAGACACAGCATGCCACATTTACAATACTGGTGCAAGACCTTATCACTGACGAACATTGAGTCAAATAAACCATTTAGATGAATTGGGCAAATTTGTACTGCATAGAAAAGAGGCAAAGAAAGGCTGGAATATTTCATTTTAAGAATTAAAGAACTGTAGAGGCACTGGCCTTGGAAAAGGCCATAAGAATCATGAACAGAGATGATAGAAGGATGTCCAGTGTAAGTATAGGAGTTGGTGTCACATTGCAAAGCTGTGCTATTCCTGGCAATTTCTAATTGTCCCTGAAGTTTCTCTGTCATTTATTGTTTTTGACAACAGTCTGAGGGGCCCCAAATTGTGAGGAATCCACCAAACCGCCGATTTGAGCTTCCCAGGATCCTCACTTATGGGTGTGCCCTGAGAATGGTGAGTTGCCAATGCGGTAATCCCAAGAGAATAAGCACTCCTGGGGCCCTTGGCAGAGGTCCAGGCTGATGACAGCGTATTCATTGCTTTCCGACTGTACTAGGTGAGCCATGGGAATGACCGGGTATTCCAACATGAATTATTTACAGAGACTGACTTGGAGCACTCACAAACCCCTTAGTGATTTTTTTTGTGGGAGCATGATGTTTTAAAATATAATATGCAGTCATTGCAGGTGGAGCCCTTCAAGAACATTTGCACAACTGTGTATGTTAAATGCTATGCAAAATCTACTGGTGTACCTATCATCAGCTACTCTTAGCTCATGGCAAACATTGATCTATGTGTAAGAATGGCATTTGCAAGATAGAGGATAAATACCGCTCACTGAGGAAAACTCCATCCCCAATTCTTAACACAGAGGTTCTGTTCTGAAAACATCTGTTATGATGGCTATTTAGATAGGCCGTTAGTTCGTTTAAGTCTTCTGTAAATCTACTATGGGAGTTTCTCACTATGCAGCACTGAGACACTTCTTTCAAAGTACCTATCACGATTTAGAAGTCCCATTATTATTATTATTATTGTTATAATTATTATTAGTTGCCTTTTATGACTCTGCACTTAGGGCGAGAAAGAAAAAGATACATAATTGATGGACAGAATGCAGAACCCTAACCATAACCTAACCCTACCTCACCGAGCCTGGCTATATGCCTAAGACTCAAGCTAATACTTATTCACCTCGTAATGCTAACGGCACAGGCTTAAGAATATATTTATCTAATCACCCTTATAGCCTATCGCCTTCTACCTCATATATGTTTGTTGTTATAATTGCTATTATAATGTCTATTTGTAATCTACCGTCTATGTTAAGCGCTCTGATACCCACGGGTCTTGTCCGCGCTATACAAAACACTATAAATAAATAAATAAATAAATAAATAAGAACGAATTAAAACATTCACTGCCAGTCAAAAGATCTTGTTTAAATCCATCATTCTTTTGCTCACCATGGCACCACAGTTTAGGCCTGGCCATATGCAAATCAGTCTTAACCCTGACCAATTCCCAATTGTGAAGAGATAAACTTTTCAAGTTTGGTGACACTGGCCTCACAATTTAAAATCACAACTTTTGGTGAAGTTAGAATTGTAATTACATTATGCATTCAGAGACAGGCAGCGGGCACAGAATGGTTAATGTAAGTAAATGCCAACTTTCATAAAGTGGCATTTGCTTACTTTAACAAGAAAATGTTATCCTTATGCACTCTTATATTCAGGTTTTTTTCAATGTTATACTTTTTTTAGGTTGGCGCAACTCATGCCACAAGGCGTCCTGCCCTTGTCTTGTAAATAACTATATGATATGGAGAGTGACTCCTTCCCACGAATGAGTGCGCTCGACAGTCAATGAAACACTCAGGTTTCTTCACAAAGTTAACTTGATTTCATCAATATTTATTCCAACATATGTATAAATCAAAGTTCCATTTAACTTTCCATTTCCATGATTTTTATGAGGCAGTATTCATATTGATCACAAATATATCTCTCCAATGGTCAATAAATGTTAATCTCCCAATGCATTTCGGGTCGAGAAACACTGACCCTTCGTCAGGGGACTATAAAGGAAATTAAACAGGACCAATTAATTCACTGTCCTATGGTTCAAAAGCACAATTTGAATCATATACATCAACAAAATAAAATAGCAAAAATAATCATAGTAGCAATTCACTTAGTCATAGCTATACGAACTCAAAGGTTAACTATAATATGCCAGATCCGAGATAGACCGGTACATAACGAGCGTTTAGTGGTTACCATTACCAAAATAACATTGTGTGCCAAATGTAGCAGACGCTTGGTTCAATTACGCGCAACATTTTTTCTAGTTAGCAAAAAGCGGTCAGGTTCACTTACGAAAGACCACTGGGTCTGTAGCACCGAATGTGCACCTTTTCGTCTTAGTAATCGGGAGGTTACGCGCCAAATATTTACGGGATTGAAGGTGAACACAGTTCCGGTCAAGTGATCGGCACAGGAACCAATCGCTGACAGTCTCTAGCACTAGCTCAAATCACATGACGGGGTATAGTGAAGCTTCACGGAAGTTAATGTGTAACCTTTGTAAACAAACTGTGAAATGACTAAGGATAATGCAATATTAAGCAAACTTACGCCAGATTACATACACTGAATCAACATACATTACAAAAAATGGGAAATTCAATGATAAAATATTAACGAATACATAACAGTTGTAGAAATGTTATTTAGGGTCTCGGATATGGTTAAGACCAATGCTGAGTTGATCTAAAGAAAACATGAATGTTCAATACGGTCATTGAGCCCAATAGGGTGGGTAGAATTTAACTTCTTGATCCAAAAACGATTCACATCTTAGTCTTTGCTTAATTGGATCCTGGTCTCGGCATGGTGAGATTTTCTCCAACACCATGAAACGTAGTTGAGAAATTTGGTGTCTAGCTTCTAACCAATGACATGCTAAAGTTGATTTAGAGTTCATCAATCTTATGTTGCTTTTGTGTTCGGTTATACGTGTTTTCACTTTTCTTTCTGTCTGTCCCACGTATGTTTTCCCACTTGGGCATTTAATTGCATACACACAGTTCATAGTGTCACATGTGCTGTTGTGTTTAAGTTCAATTTTTTGTCCTTTGGTGGGATGAGTAAATTGGTTTCCCACAATAACATTCCCGCAGTGGATGCAGTTTTGGCATCTTTGCATACCGCAATAGATCATCGTTAGTCTTGGGAGTGTTCAATAGTTCCTTAATGTTTTTCGATCTTTGAACGTCCTTAAATAAAGTGGCTACTCAATCTCGAGCTTGCTTGTTAAAAGAGAAGACAAAAATTCAAGAAACCAAAACAGTATGTGTGCTGAAGTACTCTACCGATTCATCTAAAATCAAAAAAATCATCAACAAACATTGGAGACTAATACAGCTAGAACCTGATCTAAAAGACTTATATAATGAGAAAATAACCTTTGCGTTTCCAAGATCGAAAAACATAATAATCACACTTAGAAGGCCAGGGCCCAAGAAATTGAATAGAGAATCCTTCACCAATTGAAGAAAAACAAAAATATATCAAAAGTTAAAAAATTCAAAAGTGTATAGAAATCATTAAACAAAGCAGCCACCGCATGCAAGTGAGTTTCCATGCATAATTATTGGACCACAAATTACCAATTCTGGTTAATCCCAGACTGCAGGAAAGTACAGTTAATTTACTTTGAGTAATTCATATTAGCAATACAAATAATAAAGAGAGTGGTAAATTATCTGTAGTATGTTATACATGACCAAAGGGCAAAGACTGTATAGGCAACTAACAAATAAGGTGAGGACAGGAGATTTATGACTTGACTGGGGGAATAATAAATTATTAAATTGCATGGTCCCTCTGAAATCCAATCCATATAAAGGAAGTTGCTGGCACCAAAATGAAAAATTATTAAAATATTATCAACAGTGGCGAAAGTATAGATACAACAAACACGCCACAAAGAACTTCTACAACATCTTCTATGAAGACAGTGATTAAGCCAAACTTGGGCCTTGCCTTACTCACAAGTTCAGCAACAATGGTCTTTTATTTGCCTGCTAAAAGTTGTCGTGGGGGAGAAACACACCAAACATATACTTACAATGTAGTCATACTGTAAAGACCACAGACTCCGCATTCAAATTATGGGTTTTTTATTATAAGGCCAAAAATAATTCAATACAGACACACAGCAAAATCAGTGAATATAAGTACAGGAAAATTAATACAGAGAAAAATCTACGCATATAATTGATTCGGCAAAAGAGACACAAAACAAAAAACTCCAAGTTTAATACACAACCCAATCCAAATCCCTTTTCATCAGGAAAGAAAGCATGAAATATCTTTCCCTATTTTACACTCATAATTGACGGTTCTAGCTGGTTCCCCTATTTAGTTCTCAAAGGTATCAGCACGTGTAGACTTCATTAAAAGTACTCAGGTCAAATGGGTCAAAAAGCTTAAAGCTATGGAGCTCGCTCTTAGGATGCTCCTTCTCTTCCTAGAATCTAGAAGTTGGATTTTTCTGTCCCTGCGCACAATACAAAAAGGACTAATTCGGCCCCCTCCTAAATGTATCACGTGACAAATTATTTCACTTTCCAGCACACCAGTGATTTTCCATAACTTCTTTGCTTCTCAGACTGTACAAAGACATTCCAGTTATCTCCTTAAACTAAAAATAATGAGGATACATTCCTTCTACCTACAATGGGATGAGAGCATACTGTTCTAACACAAACAAAGAAACATTCAATTAATTCTTTAGTAGCTGAGGAAGTGAAACCATAAACAACCCGCAACTTGTGGCCTAGACTGCAGGCAACTTTAACACATGTGATTACATGAATCTGAATATAGTATCCATCTGTTGCTGTGTGTCCGATTATGATGGTGTCTTCTAATATATGGAAGTTCTATATAAAATACACATTATATATCATGTTAACGTGTAGAACACAAGCCGTTAAACACATAGTACATAATAATATTGGAAACATGTGTGTGCGTTTAAACTATGAGTATGATGCACCCCTACAATTAGAGTGCTGTATGCGCTCTATCCGTTCCCCCTTCTTATGACTAGTGTCATAATACCAGAGAACAACAACATGAAACCTCTCCTTAACTTATAATTATTATGCATGTGATACCTAGACCATGTCACATTATTCAGTTTTATAACATCAGTCTTTTTTCTTATCAGGTCTATTTATGGGGATCAACTCATGTAAGCTACTTGGCCCCACATGCGTTATCGCTTAGAGAGACCCTAGCTCTCACTACGCCTTATCTTTCAGGTTGCAATACTATGCGTAAGTTCTTTTTTTGCATGGACACTTGGAAAAGGTAGATGGCTTAAACCTTTCTTCATATACTTTTTTCACATACCCTCTTTGGCGTTTTTTTTATTTATTTTTAGGGTTTTCTATAGCGCAAACCAGACCCAAGGAAGGGTAACAGAGCGCTTTACATAGTGATCTAGGTATGAATAGCACATTTGGTACAAACATAGCATACAAAAACAACTTATACAAAGTAACAACATAGCTTAACAGAGTTCGGGGGATAAAAACAGAGTAGAGAATCGTTCTCACTTTTTGGTGTTATAGAGACTTTTCAAGCAGCACTCTATGGGAGTATGGCCAAAGCTTCGTTATGGATTATTACATTATTTTATTAGAAATGTACTTATTCTAGTTCTCCATTGTTCCCACAGATCAATTTATGGAACTAAACTCAAATTAATGCTATATAGAGCCCGTTGTGCACAATTATAAGAAACGCATCTGTAATTTGTGATTGGCATCACGTTAACTAATGTGCAATTGATATACTGTGCCCTAACGAAGGAATCTGGGGCTTCATACCCCACTCCGAAATGCACGTCGGGGCATTTTGTCTGTTTTTATCTTATGTATTCAAGTAGTGTATTTTTTATATGTATTGAATTGTTTAGTTATGTTTGAGAGTATGGTAGTGTATGGTATGACAGGAGTTGTATGTTTGATGATGGCTGAGTGTATGATTTGAATTTATTTGTGTATTTATTCTTTGGGCTCTTATATGTAATCAAGTAGATGTACCACACAAGAAAAAATTAGTATATAAAAATATTTTTAAGAAATAAAAAAAAGTAAGAAAATATGAATCCTCGTCTTGTGGGACAATGTGTTTCCTGATGGTCTAGGTATCACATGCGTAATAATTATAAGTTAAGGAGAGATTTCATGTTGTTGTTCTATTGCACCCTGCTTTCCTCTCCTTATATTTTAGGATCCAGAGACCCTCTTGTGTTTTGCATTAGTGTCATAATACCAACATCTCATATTCGTGTCACTTGTCTTTGTAGAAGAGAGTGATCTACATAGAAGTTGTGGCCTGCCGACCTTGTCTGAATTTGTCTAACCCCTTAAGATGCAGATAATGACTGTCCTGAAGTCGTTCTAACTGCTGCTCTCATTTCTACAAGGAGTTCTCAGCACGTGCCACTTTGCCATTTGTAAGCCTTAATTGTTCCCAATAATACAATGATACAAATGGCTGCTATTATGATGGTTTAAAATATATCCCATTACCCCTTGTCCCAGGCTTCCAAACCAACTGCCAATCTTCCCAAAACCCTTGCCAATTTGTTCCCATATGCCATCTGCAGCCAAGTCATGCAAATCCTGATGGATTTCTGAGATGTTACTGATATATTTGCTTATACCCCAACTATTGTCTGGAATATATGTGCAGCATTGCTGCACCTTCAATAATTAATAGACTCCTCCAGCTTTTGCTAGGAGAATGTCTAAGGCAAGTTGATTTTGAAGAACCATAGCCCTTATTGAGACCATCTCCCCATCCACAAGTAGTAAGATTTGGGCCGTATTCACAGAGAGTTTATCTACTATTGTTGCCAGCTTTCTAATTTTCACATCATTCAAAATCACACCCACACTCGGTATCATGGCTACAAATATATCACCACCAACTTCTCCAGCACTTACACTACGCATTTTCTTTCTAAGGGCCATAGATCCTCTACGTGGAAGATTTTGGGAAATACCACTGCTAAGTAGCAGGTGCCATACCAATTTTTGGGCAATTTCACATAAGCACTCTGTCCACACACGAAATACACATTTGGTACTATGTTCAACTTATCCAATAATGCCTTCCTCATTGCCTCTTCAATTAAGAAAATATGTTCACAATCACTCTCACCCACAAAGATCTTGTCATAGTAAGTTGACAAGTGTCTATGCATAATTTCCCTTTTTGCTTAGAGTCTAATGCTATGGGACCAGATCTTCCCTTTGCCTTATGATGGAGTTCTTCCTGTGTCCATGGGATAACCTTATGCATTGGATCTGGTCTAAATAATGTTTGTCTATGTCGATCTTCTATCTGATCTATGAATTTCTTTTCAATGTCAGTTAGCATATAGGTTACGTTGTTCCTGTGAGCATAGAAAGTATCTAATGTAATGGTGGGCATGAAATATGTACACATCCTCTCTACCTCCTTATAATAATCAAATGTATTCATATACTTTAGAACTGGGACTTCGTTGAGTACAGGCGAAACGTGCTCCTAATGAATCGTTAGTTGCATCCCCTTTGGGCAATCAAACATGGTTACCTCCAACAGAGTGAGGACTCCACACAGTTCAATGAATTTCTACAATCTTTCTTTTATTAATAAAGTTGTGATTCATGAGTGATTCATTTATCATTCCATTGAGTTTAAACATCATTATTCTTTCATGACATTGTTGCTTTGTTAGCTCCTAAGAGCTTATCTTGATCGTGTCGGACATGAACTTCTGAAACAAGAGACGAGAATACTCGCTAAGGAAAGACATTGATGCTCCCTGAGGAAGGGCTGTCCTTTGCCCAAAATGCATAGGAGCTAACAAAACAACAATGTCATGAAAGAATAATGATGTTTAAACTCAATGGAATGATAATGAATTTCATTAAGGAAATCATTCATGAATCACAACTTTATTGATAAAAGAAAGATCTTATAAATTCATTGAACTGTGTGGAGTCCTCAGTCTGTTGGAGGAACCCATGTTTGAGTGCCCAAATGGGATGCAACTCATGATTCATTAGGAGCACGTTTCACCTATATTGATAAGGAGACGCCACCCTTGGAGCACCATATAACTAGTTTATCCTTTTATTTAAAATTAATTTGGAACAGCTAAGAAGAAAAAGTAGGCAGTGCACCGGCTCCTAATACCACTTCTTTGAGTACCACCTCATAATTGGAGAAGTAATACTCAAAGTGGGCTTTACTATAACACATACTGAGCAATACACTACATGTAATGTCATTAGTAAAAGGTAAGTGGTGATATTGGGTGCTCTCTTCTACTGATACAGGTAATTGCATGCACACATAACAATCTTTTGCTTCCATTGTGTCCACGTACTCATACAATAACCAAACATATGCATTCAGAGTGAAATCTACTTTTGATAAATCTACGTGTAGCATCCGGCTAGTTTTCCTAATCATGTCTCTACCTTTGGCAGATGCACCCTCACCTAAGTCTGCAGTAGATCAGGTAGGTGTCATGTCATTCTTTTCAGAATCGTGAGACCCCACCAGCGATCTAACAATTACCACAGCTATGACAATAATCACCACTACAATAAGGGTACCAATTATTCACTTCTCTCTGCATCCTGATTTCTTGGGCTCCATATTGGAATTTTAATTAAATGCAGTTTCTTTCAACAAAGTCTCTGATTGTTTTGCTTGTTAAATCTGATTGTTTACAATAGCTGTAATGTCTCTTCTTTCGATTCTTTTCTCAATGTTCAATTCAATGACACTAAACTTATTGAAGAGATGTAGGCAGCCCTACTCTCAATTCTTTTTTCTAGTGAAAAGACACTAATTTTCAAGTTTTCTTGGGGCTAGGTTATCTGCTTTCTAAGGCTAATAAGTGTCTCCTTTACAATTCACTCTTCGTCATTTATGATATTTGATCCTAGCATAGCAAGAGCAAGGAGCAGTATTTCAGCATAAATTTCTTCCATTTCTTGTGCAGGTGTTTGCGGACCAAAAGTAGGGGAATGAACTTGGTTGAGGATCAAAAAGCGCAATCCACTCAGCCTTGGTGGATCAGGTACTGTCAAAGTCAGTATTCCGAATGCATCAATTCCAGGGATTATTAACTGAAGAATAATGGTCAGGGTGCTCTCTCCGTGACTCCCTGTGCCTGTCCCCAGTCTCCCAGATCCTCCCGGTCTCTGCATCTGCAGCCAGGTACGTCCACTCATGAGATGCGTACTTTCGAGACGTTACTCTCTCTCTTCTGGATCGTCTCAGAACATCCGGTCTTTCTTTGGTTTCACTTTGATCGGATTCAGACGTTTCAGGAACCGGAGCAAGATCTTTCTCAGATGTAAGCCTTAAATTTAGCCTTATTTCCTTTGTTGGCCACCTTGCTTTTGCAACTTCTGCTCTCCTACGTTTGTCCTCTTGATTTGATCCTTCTGCACCAGACGGTTCACTCGGCTCTGGTTCAAAGTTCACTTCCACAATATCATGTATTTCAGAGTCTACATTCGCCTCAGGAGTTGCCTGATTTATTTTGTCTTGCTTGACTGATTGTTCCACTTCATCGAGAGCTCTCGCTACTGAGCTGGTTCTTTCAGTTTCTGTTACACCCTCAATTGCATTTCTCAGAACAAGAGGAGTCGTATGTTCCACAGGTTCTGGCACTCTGTGAGTATGGGAAGCGTGGATCCAGTTTGACAATCCCCCATACTTCACTGCTGTACTTGTGACTAGAAGCACCTGGTACGGTTCTCTCCAACAGACATCAAGGCAGCTTTTTCTCACGTGCTTTCGGACAAGCACCCAGTCACTAGGGTTTAGATCATGCAGCACATCTCTCGAGGTGGATGCAGACGCAGCCTCAACCTGGTGGGACACAGAATAACCACATCAGCCAGTCCTTTACAATAATCCATAATCAAATCATCTGTGATGTTTGTCAATGCTGTAGCTGGCACCATAGGCAGTCTCATAGCTCTTCCCATCAATATCTCGTGGGGAGAGAGCCCTGTTCTTCTATCCAGTGTACTACGCATACTCATGAGAACCAACGGTAGAGCGTCAGGCCATTTCAAGGAAGTTGACGAACATACCTTGATTGTGCCATTTACTTGTTCCACTAGGCCAGAAGCCTCAGGCCTGAAGCTTCAATGTAACCTTTGATCGATTTTTAAAGCTGCACATAATAATTTCATAAGTTCATTATGGAAGTGTGTGCCTCTATCTGTTTCCACCGAGGAAATAATTCCAAACCGCGGTATCAAATCTCTTAAGAGCAGCTTTCCACTGTGAGACTGTCACATCGCCTAGTTGGATATGCCTCAACCCATCGTAAAAAGATACAGACCACCACCAGCACATATCTCAACCTACTGCATCTTGGCATTTCTATGAAGTCTAACTGTATCCTATTAAAGGGACATCCTGACCTTCCAATGGGACTCATTGCAACTACAGTTTTCTTTCCCACATTCATTCGCTGACATGTAATACATCTGTGACAAACAGCTTCAGCAAGCACACGGAATCGGGGGTTAAACCATGTCTGTGTAAACACACCCACCATGGCATCTCTCCCAAGATGAACAGCTCCGTGAATCTGTCTTCCCATTGGGCTTAATAAACAGTTTGATAACATTGCCCTTTCATCTGTTGATACCCAAATGCCATCATCTCTCTTTTAACCGCCTGCTCTCTAACCCATGACGCTGCTTCCTCTTCTGAAACCTCAACTTGCTGTCTCTTAACCTCATCCCAGGTATCAGCCACAGCCAACACCATGTTGAGTTTGCTCTCTTCTGCACTTTCTCCTATATATCCTCCATTGACAATACAAACATGTAATGCACAAAAAACGAGCTACTTCATCAGAATAGTTATTGCCCTTGGTAACAAAATCTTCTCCTTTCCCATGGGCTGCACATTTTACTACTGCTATGGCTTTTGGTTTCTGTAAGGCTTCCAATAAGTGACAAACATACTCTACATTGTGAACGGGAGATCATGAGGAAGCCAAGTATCCCCTCTGAGACCATAACTGTCCAAAGTCATGAACCACTTCAAACCCGTATTGGCTGTCTGTATATATGGTCACTCGAATTCCATTTGCAATGGTACAGGCACGTGTCAGGACAATAATTTTGGCTCCTGAGCAGAATATACTTTTGTTAAACAGGCAGCTTTGACCACTCCCAAAATAGTACAGACAGCAAAAGCCACTCGCAGATACCCTTCACTGTCTCTTAAACATGAACCATCAACAAAAAGGATCACATCAGATTCGAGCAGTGGTTCATCAACAATGTCAGGTCTGGGTTTGGTAGACAGTTCAGTAACATCTAGTCAGTCATGCTCTTCAGAATCTGATTCCTCTCCTTCTTCTTGTGGCAGAGGTGACAGTGTAGCAGGGTTCAGAGTAGTACAACGCTTTAGAGTAACATTTTCAGCAGCCAATATGACCTGCTCATATTTGTTACCCTATTGTTGATGAGGTGCTGCATTTTTGTCCTTGTCATTAGCAATTCCACTGAATGTGGCACATACAAAACAAGCGGGTGACCCATTACTATACTTTTGCATCTCTCAATGCTGACACCTCTTGCAGTAACGGATTTAAGACATCTGGGCAATGCAGAAGCTACAGGATCTAATGCAGCTGAAAAGTAAGCCACTGGTCTACGGGCACCTCCATGTGTTTGTACGAGGACCTCTAATGGGCATTCTTCTTTTTCACAGCAAAGGAGCAAAATCTTTTTGTTGTAATCGGGCATTCCCAGGGCTGGAGCGTGACATAGGCTCTCTTTCAGCCCCTGTAAGGCACTCAAACTGTCTTCATGCCATGGTACCGGATCACTAATATCTTTTCGAGTCAACCGCAAAAGTGGCTTTGCCTGCAAGGAAAAGTTTGGGATCCACTGCCGACAATAGCCGACCATTCCCAAAAACATGCAGACTTCTTTCTGTGTTTTCGGAGTTCCCATTTGTAGAATCGTCTCTATGCCATCTGGTGATACTCTTCGTTTTTCCCTTCTCAATTCTATGTCCCAGATACTGTACTTCTGTTTGACAGTACTCAAGCTTATTTGGAGACACTTTATGTCCATTCTCTGCCAAATGATTGAGCAAGGCCACTGTATCGATCCTGCAAGTATCTTCAGTCTCTGACATGACCAATAGGTCATCAATGTATTGAACCAGAACTGAGTTTTGGGGTATTATCAATCCTTCAAGATTCTTTTTAAAGCACTGGCTAAAGATAGAGGGGCTCTCTGTATACCCCTGTGGGATCCAACACCATGTTAACACACAATCGTCTATCCTGAATGGCTATTTTCGTGCAATGGTATAGAGAAAAGGTCTTGGCACAAATAAATGACTGTAAACCATTCAGCTTCAAAGGGTATCTGAAATATTATAACAACTGGATTCGGTACCACAGGACAACCCAGGATCACGATTTCATTAACTCTGCGCAGATCTTGCACTAGTCTGTACTTGCCGCTAGGCTTCTGTAGTCCCATTATAGGTGAATTACAGGGACTCAATCACAGGTCGTATTCCAGCATAGTTACTGGAATCAATTTTTACTGCAGTATTCCTTGGAATTTAGCATTAGGTTTGACCTGTATCTTCACAGGTTCAACCCCTTTGATCAATCCAATGTCCTCACCTGTAGAGTCCCATACCTTCGGTGAAACGGAATCTCTCAGGTCATGCAGTAAATCTTCTATTGTGTGAACCACAAACAGTTCTGCACATAGACTCATATTTGCCATTTTAAAATCAGCGTTATCATCATATGTTTGCAATTTCACAACTCTCGGAGCGCAGAATATGTTACAATTTAATTTACACAGAAGGTCTCGTCCCAACAGACAGACCGGGCTGGAATCACATACTACAAATTGATGTTAATCTTGATAGGGTCGGAGGAGGAGCCAAGATGGCGACTGGAACGGACGTGTAGGCTCCCGGCTCCACCGGCTCTTTTCCTCCGCGCTGACATCCTGACCTCTATCCTGGTGGTTCTTGGCGGTGGAACGTTCGCGATGCTGTGCTGACTTTATTCGTCTTTCCCAGGCCTCTCGACTTGCCCGGTGGCCGGAGATAATTGCGAAGCAATTTAAAGCCCTGGACCCGCGCCTGCACTGCCGTCCGTCTCCGAGTCTTGGAGGCTTAGTGGCGGCCGGGGTACCCGCGCGACACCGAGGACGTGAAGGTGGTGTCGTTCTCCCGGGTCACACTCCTGATTGCGCTGCCTGCCACGGACCATTGTGGGCTGTGCCCTGTGAATAATTACTGGAACGAGGTGCACTGCAGGTACGGATTCTTTGTTTGAGGCAGGGTGTGAGCGGACTGGGTTGCTCGGCCATGTTTGATAGGCATCGGCTACCCGCTTCCTTGTCCCGGTGTCACAGCCTGAAGCGAGGAGGTTCTCAGTGACGAGTGCCCGATCGGAATCAACTTTGGGGGCCTTGAGACCTGCATTGGCGCCTGTTTGTGCCGCACCCGCCTCGGCGACCACTCTCTACTCCCGCTACCATGGCTGTGTCTGGTGACTCGTTGTACGGGGGAGAGTGCCCGTCCCTGCCCGCTGATTGTGTTACCCTGCTTGCGCTAGGGGATAGCTCACAAACACCTTCCCGGGAGACCGAGGACGAGGGGCTGCAACCACCACTTTCTCGTGGATCTATTCTGATCGCCCTGTTGGCCTTTCGATCAGAAATGTGCACAGACTTCCACGTACTGGGTGAACGACTTGACAAAATGGTGTCCGATCTACGGCGGGAGCGCAATGTCAGAACCCAGCAAAGCTTGGATTTGCCTCAACCGGAATCTCATGGGGATACAGTGTTTCTTTCTGCCTACGGAGAAGATGTGCCTGCTTTTGCCTCTATTGACGCCCGCGACCGGCCGTCCGGCAGACTCGCCTGTGATACTTTGTTTCCCCTTCCTCCGGGGTCTGCCTCATTGTTGCCTTCAACATTGTTATTGACTTGTGACCTGGATATGCAACCACTGGCCCTCTCGATGGCTCCTTCCTCGTGGCCTTCACTCATTTCGCTTAGGAGCCTATACTCTCCAGATGGCCTAGAGGAACTACCTATGAAGGACAAAGGATTGTATGGTGATACTCGACGGCCATTTTGTGCTTCTGATTTACTCTCCTTCTTTATGCGGCCATATTGTCTCTTTGTTTCAGAGGGGGCGGGCTTTCGTCGGGGACTCTATTCGGGGACGTATCCAAGATCGGGCCAGGGCTAGGCTGCTCCTCTTTGCTATCGGCTTCTTGGCTGGTTGGGACGGGCTCAGGACTGTTTTGCATTTGCTTCAGACGCACACTGCGAGTTGACTTTCCTTATCTGTATCTGCATTGATGTTTACTTCTGTGCTGTCGTGGGCAGGGTGGGGGATGTGCTTTTGGCTGGGAAGCCGGGAACGTCTAGAATTGATCCTCCTCTCAATTTATTTGTGTTTTGTGAGAGTTGAAGATTAGGATGGCCTTTTCTCACTCTCTATATCTTGGATAGTATTGTATGTTACTCCTTTTTCTTTTCTTTCTTTCTTCTTGCTATATTTCGGGTTTATTGGGCGACAGACACACTGCTGGGGGGGGGGGCAGGCCGTAGCCTCTGCATGCGTGTAGGGTGGGGGGTTAGAACTTTCGTTTCTTGATTTCAGTTTCTATGGTGCCTTATTTTCTCTTTTCACTTTTGTTTTTCCTCTTTTTTCTGTCTTTGTCCGTGTCTAGTGTTACTAGGGGATGGGTGGCGGCGACTTTGGATGGGGAGTTAGGACTGATACCCTTGTTGAATATGCTTCTCGCTGTCATGCCACCTGGGGGGAACTTGATTGTTGGGTTCTAGATTGTGTGGTTAATTGTGGCTAACGTCATGCTCCGCCTGCACGGACTCCGCCTTTTAGTTTAATATTTCTCTTTTTGATTAAGAAAATTACGAATTGAAGTTAATAGCTGCAAGATAATTTAAAATTAACCTTCATTGATCCTGGGACATGGTATCACGGTGCTCTATAGTGTAACTCTTAAATACTTGCTGATGGTTTTGCCGTATTACTGTGTCGCCGTATTGCATGCACTGGTGCTTCATACGTAACTGTGGCCGGCCTGATGGTTGTAGGCCCGTATTTGTTCTTTCTCGATGCACAATAAAGGTTTACAAAAATTTTTTTTTTAAAAAAAATAGGGTCCTATTGACACGGGTTAAATTAGTTGTCAAAGGGTTAGTCATTTTCAAATTGGTTACCTCTACCACTTGGATATATTTTCCCGACAAAGTTAAATCCTGGACTACTTCTGTCCAAATTGTGGAACGTGCAGCTCCAGTGTCTAACAAAAAAGTAACAGGATGTTCATTCAATTTTGCATCTACGAATGGTCGCTTTGCTTCACCTCCAGGGCATCACCCAATGTGCATTCTCCCTGCTCCTCCCTGAGGTACTCATAGGGGTATTGTTTTGTTCTAGTCTGTCTTTTATCTCAAAGTAAGGCATCTGCCTATATGTCTGATTGTTCATGGGTATTCTAGGAGGTTGCAGTATTTGCATTTGGGACTCACAATTACTTCCATACATGGATCTAGGTCTTGTCACATTATTAACCCCTTCTGACATGTGTACCTCTCCTTCATATTGCAATTGATTTGCTGGATTTGATCTACACTCGCGCTTCCAATGCCCGATTTTGTGGCAATAATGACATGCTGTCACACGTGTTTGATTTGCCACTCACTCGGCTCCCATACCGACTTCGGCACCTCTTCCTCTACCCTGTCCAGGTTGTGGCACAATTTGTTGTTGGTTTATTCCTCTACCACTTCCTCTTCCTCGACCTATTGCTCCTCCAACTCCTTGTCCCCAATCTGGCCATTAGAGCATTTCTCAACTGTACTAACATCAACTTTTCCTTTGTCTTCTTTTGTGCTGCTTCCACCTGTTGACTAATATATTTTGCATATCGCAGAATTTTGTCAACTGACTTGTTCTGCCAACATATGAAATGGTGCTGCATCAATAAGCCAATATCGGTTCTCAATCCTAACACAAATTTAGACATAAACTGTCTCATTTCTTTTGGCTCAACAGTATCCAATCCACTATGTTGTCTAAATGCCACCAACAATCTTTCATAATAGTCATGCACAGACTCTTTGGGGTCTTGAGTAGTACGATTAATTTTAAGCCAATCAACAGTTTGCGGAGCTACCTTAGCCTGCAACAAAGTAATCACTTGCTCATATTTCTTCATAACCTCCGCTGAAGGACCATTTGTCAATGCATCTCTAGTTGGTTCCACAGTAGGCCAATCAACAGCATCCTTACATTCTGTCCACAAATCACCCGGAAACACTATATCAAACAAGGTATTCAAATCAATACACAACACCTTCGAAATTTTAACAAATCGATTAATTTGTTTATACCAATCGGCAGGTTTTTCCCTCAGCCGAGGTAAATCATCAGTGAACGCTGCCAAATCACCCTTGCTCCACAGAACATGTACGTACCCTCAGTTCTGTAGTTGTCTTAGAGGGAAATTTCCTGCTGCTTCCGTCTCTCCACCTGGAGGCGGAGCATCTCCTATCACTTTCTTGGTACTTTTCTTTTTGGCCCATCTTTCTTCCCATTTATCAAATGCTCTCCATGGCCTTATTGTTTTTATCAAATCCCAAATTTGCGCCTTTAAACCTGTGGTTCGCTTTTCCTCTAAATCCTGATCAGTGTATGTCAATCTGCAGCTTCCCTGCAACAACTTTGTTTTTGTCAAATCCACCTCATATCGTCTTACCAGTTGTACCAATGCCTAATGAGCGCGCTTTGCTTTCTTAGTGACATCTTTAGCTATAAATAGTAATTCACTGAGATCATATGTTTCAATCCTTTCCAATGGCAGATTGCCTCAATTTTCAGTCTGACCACATCTAACAATGGTGCCTTTATTGCCATCTGTATCATTCTCTGACTCTGCTCACTTCCAGATTCTTCCCTGCCACAACTTTGCTCCCTTCTTAGACTTGTACCTTCCTCCATTCTGACAATTGGACGACTTTCACTTTCACAACTTTGACTCCTCCAATGATTACCCTCACACAACCCTTGTGGTGGAAACGTTACTCTAAGGACTTCTTGTCTCATATCCCGCTCGTCTCTCGGTAGCATTGATTCCCTCACTGGTTGAACCCTCATTCTAAGGTCTGACCTCGAATTTTCCAAAGCTCCTGTACGTCTTTATCCCGACCCACTGTCCATCCTTGACGGATCACCAGTAGCTGGTAATGGGGTGCTAGCTGCCACTGACCCCTGAACCATACCTGTCCCACTCATGGTAAGACTTCCCCCTGTCATTGCTTCATCCCTTTCTCCGATATTGCTGTGGTTGTCTTTCATCTGCCCTCTCGTTAGGATTATAATTTGAAACCACAGGTCCAACTATAATGGGTACTGTTAGAGAGTCTGGCAACTGTCTAGCACAGGCACTTTCATTGTGCTCGGTGTCCACAAATCCTGGCCCTCCAGAACCTCCTGGTATTCTGATTCCTACTGCCACTCTCCCTCGTACTCCTGCTGTCTGGTCTTCTGCCCCTGTCAGATCTATTCTTGATGCTTCCCCAGGCTGCTGCATTCTTTCTTGCTCTGACCTGGAATCATTAAGTGGAGGGCGATCTGCTAACAATCTCTCTAAGAAGCTATCATCCGTGTCACTGTCTTCTTCTGTCTTACTCTGTCCTTCCGATCCTCCTTTAAATAACCTAAATGGATATAAGAGTTCCTCCTCTATAGTATCTACTCTCTACCTCTTCAACTCTGCATCCCACCTAGCATCCTGATATGCCTTCGTTGCCCTCCTGCTCTCATCCACTCATCTAAGGCTTCAAACTGCGTTTGTCTAGGTAGAGGCTTCAGAGCATTCATTACTCCCCTGAGCTGGTACAATACCTCCATCCGAAAGGACTCATAATGAGGAAAAGCCAAGTCTCCCTCTTTCTCTGTAATCTTGTACCAATTCTTCAACCATACTATAGTATGGAGTCCTACATTGGTTGTCATATAATGTGCTGGGGTATCCTCTGGTGGAGCTTCTTCTCCCACCCGAGTTACCACTCCTATTGTGCAACACTTTAAAACATCTCATTGTAAAAGTGGTTTATTGCAATCCAGAATTCGAGGTTACTGCTATGGACTAAGCATGGGCGGAAAATCCGTTCCGCTCGCGGATTTTGGGGATTTTCGGTAAATTCGCAATCCGCGAACGCTCGCGAATTTACCGAAAATCCGCAAATTTGCACGCAGCGGAATTTTTTTTCTTGGTGATACAATTTTGCGGCGTGCAGTGTAAGTTCGCAATTGCGAAGATGTAGGTGCGGCGGGCAGCAACAATCTCGCACTCGCGAAATTACAAAAATTGCAATTCTGCACAAGAAATCCACGAGCAAGCAGCATAGACCTTCTGAAAATGATGATTTTTATGAGAATAACTCCTCAGGTTGACATTTGTCTGCACTTTTTTGGATTTGAGGCCTTTTGACTTTCTTTGGATCACTTTTGGATTAGAAATCAACTTTCACAAGTAAGCTTGTTTGGGGCATTATAGTTGCTGTAATGCTGTTCTGCAGAAAAACAAGTTTTGCTAAACTGAAAGCACTCAGCAGGTGCAAAAGTTCAAATTCATCATTAGTAACCATTCCCTGTAGTGCTTCCTGACTGGGGCCCCTCCAGAGTTCAGTTGCTAGTTGCAACAATTGTATGACCCTGCTCTGACCCTCACAGCCGGATCATAGAATCGCTACAAGTAGGCCACAAAGGTCCTGGAAAAAAAAATTGCACTGCAACAGAAAGCAAATTACAGATAAGGAAGCAGGTGCCAGACTGGAATTTTAAAACAGTGACACATTAATAAATCAACCCCAAATTAATTAATGTCAGTTGAAGCAGGGCAGGTGTGCTTGCTTTTTCCCCCCATAATCTGCAGTGATGATGAACCAGAGGGTGGCATTGATGTACCAGAGGGTGGCATGGGTGAAACAGAGGGTGGCAGGGGTGAAACAGAGGGTGCTGGGAACCTGTGATGATGAACCAGTCATAGAAACAACATAATCATGACCGTTGCGAGACGACAGGTAAGTTCGCAATTGCGAACTGGTACAAAACCCTCGCGAACTGGCAGAAATCCTTGCGAACACAAAAAAAAATCAGAGAATTCGCGAGAATTCACGGATTTTGCGGATTGCAAGTTCGCAAATTTGCAAAATTCGCGAACGCCAGATTCGTAAAATTCGCCCATACTTACTATGGATGCACTTCAACCAATCCCAGTGCGTCATTACACCAACCAACCTATCCCAGTGTGTCTCTGTCTGATGTGACTCCTCCCTCCTTGCAGCGGCTCACCCTCCTTTACAATTTCTCTGCGCACACTCTCGCTAACACATTCATACGCAAGTAACTGTATAACCAAAGTTATTAACCAAGTAGCTGCTTCCTACTACAGCCACAATAACCAACAGTTACATAAACAAGTAATTGTCCATCCTCTAAAAGATCGATAGAACACTCTCACAAGAACATATGCTGTGACCCCTGACCTGCATTCACCACCCAATCCCTGTAGTCTACCCCCGGTGCCTGAGGTTTTCCACTGCGACGTTACTCTTCATTTACACAAAGTTCCCTACAACAAATGGATCGCTGCTAGCGCCTCACGACACCCATGTTTTGACCAGACAATTACAGATACAAACTATCCCGGGATCTTGGACTTCACTTTAGTCCGCTCACCAAAACTTCCTGATCAGCATGTATCTAGACTAGTAAACCGATTAACCCACAATAACTCAACATACTCAACATGCATTCTCATTTTGCAAGACCACACACAAACAAAACATCACCTCAATCACATACTCACTCTACCACTGCTTCCGACGCACCATCAGCATCCACCGATCTCTGCCGATCAGCGTTCCTCCGCCGTCTTCTACGCCAAGTCCAAAGCCAGAATTCTCTCTGCTTCGACTCTAAAGCCCTCAATTTCCCCTCACTGTAGAGGCAAACCATCCTCTGCTAGCCAAACCTGGCCTTGCCTTTCTACCCAAGTTCAGCAACAATGGTCTTTTATTTGCCTGCTAAAAGTTGTCGAGGGGAAGAAACACATCAAACATATACTTACAATGTAGTCATACTGTAAAGACCACAGACTCGGAATTCCAATGATGGTTGTTTTATTATAAGCCCAAAAATAATTGAATATAGGCACACCGCAAAATCAGTTAATATAGGTACAGGAAAACTTTTATACACAGCCAAATCTACGCATATAATTGATTCGGCAAAAGAGACACAAAACAATAAACTCCAAGATTAATACACAATCCAAGATAGAGGTGGAATCCAAATCCCTTTTCATCAGGAAAGAAAGCATGACATATCTTTCCCTACGCTACTCTCATAACAGACGGTTCTAGCTGGTTCCCCTATTTAGTTCTCAAATGTATACAAACAAAATGGTGGTAGTGTTTCTCATCAGAGAAAACGTCCGCACCTACTGTTATTCGTTATTCTCCCCGGGTACGTAATACGTGTAATGTTAGAGCATAGAGGTGCACTGGGAACTTGATAAGACACCCACCACCAGGGGTGTTAGAGCAATGCAACTGAGTGCAAATACCACAAATCAAGAGAGAAAACCAAGTCACACAAGCACCCTCTTAGCAGTCCATTAATCTATGAACATGAATGTAGTTAAATCCAAGGTTTTTGCATCAACATTATTCAATGCTTCGATGTTAATTCAAACATATGGATCCAAAGACCAAATCTTGTGATTCAAGTTCTTTATTATTCAAATAGGTTAAAAGATTTTTCCAGCTTTACACTGCCGACACGTGTTTCGCCCTCTCCAGGGCTTTTTCAAGGCTGGAAACATAAAAATTACAATAAGTATATCTCATAAAAAATATATACATTAAATATATACAGTGTCCCTAGATATATACACTTGGTCTATTTACATGGTCTCATACATATAATCCCATATATATACATTCATATTAACATCCCTAGAAAACCACTAAAAAACAGGGACATTAACATGTTGCCTGTGGGCTAGTCACAGGCAACATGTTAATGTCCCTGTTTTTATGTTTCCAGCCTTGAAAAAGCCCTGGAGAGGGCGAAACACGTGTCGGCAGTGTAAAGCTGGAAAAATCTTTTAACCTATTTGAATAATAAAGAACTTGAATCACAAGATTTGGTCTTTGGATCCATATGTTTGAATTAACATCGAAGCATTGAATAATGTTGATGCAAAAACCTTGGATTTAACTACATTCATGTTCATAGATTAATGGACTGCTAAGAGGGTGCTTGTGTGACTTGGTTTTCTCTCTTAGTTCTCAAATGTGTCAGCATGTGTAGACTTCCTTAGAAGTACTCACTTCAAATGGGTCAAAAAGCTTAAAGCTATGGAGATCGCTCTTAAGACGCTCCTTCTCCTCCAAAAATCTAAAAGTCTGATTTTTCTGTCCCTGCGCACAATACAAAAAGGAGTAATTCGGCCCCTCCTAAATGTATCACGTGACAAATTATTTCACTTTCCAGCACACCAGTGATTTTCCATAACTTCTTTAATTAAATCTTCTTCGCTTCTTTGTGACCTTGGAGTGTAAATAGGCCAGGCACAGACAATATCCTCCCTTCCCCCTTCTCGGACTGTTCAAAGACATTCCAGTTATCTCCTTAAACTAAAAATAATGAGGATACATTCCTTCTACCTACAATGGGAAGAGAGCATACTGTTCTAATACAAACAAGATACATTCAATTAATTCTTCAGTAGCTGAGGAAGTGAAACCATAAACAACCTGCAACTTGTGGCCTAGACTGCAGGTAACTTAATCACATACGATTATTGAATCTGAATATTGTATCCATCTGTTACTGTGTATTCGATTATAATGGTGTCTTCTTTTATATGCAGGTTCTATATAAAATACACATTATATTTCATGTTAACGTGTAGAATACAAGCCGTTAAACACATAGTACATAATAATATTGGAAACACGTGTGTGCGTTTAAACTATGACTATGATGCACCCCCTCAACTAGAGTGCTGTATGCGCTCTATCAACAAGAACATCCAGGGGCTGCAGCATGAGAGCAGCATGGACAGCACTGACCTACTAATCTACTTTAGTCGCTGCAACTCGATCCGTGTGGAAAGTGGGCCCTGGATGATGTATGAGCACCCCAACTACAGGGGCTACTAGTATTTCGTAGTGGTGGCTCGCAGAGGGACTGCTGCGGGTCGGTTGGGCGGGGGGATATGGTGGGGGGTAGTGGATTCAGACATGCGACAGCCAGGAGTAAAGTAAGTATATACATAAATTAAACTCTTTACCTTTCGCTCACTGCATCAACAAGTTGGCAATGCAGTGAGCGCAAGGGAAATAGTTGTATTTATTTATTTACTTACTTCACTCCTGGCCGTCGTATGTCTGACTTCACTACCCCCACTCCCAGCCCCCACCCCAGTTCCGCCTCACCACCCTGCAGCACACCCTCTGCGAACCGTCACTGGTATTTTGTGAAGCATGGGGAATATCCTGACTGCCGGCGCTGAATGGGTTTCAAAGACTGCATCAGATCCTGCCGAGTCATACTGGAAGTATGTTGATATTGGCGTTGCCTTTTGATAACAGTAATTGGTAGAGGTGTATGACCATGGGGTGGTGCTCTGTATATTGTTCCTCCCAAGCAGCAGTGTGCTGTGCTCTAGGGAGTCAAAGCATCACTGATGCCTCTGAAAGCAGCAACATACATGTAACAAGACCTTTTGACAAATATGTCACCATAAAACCTTAACCAGGGGTATTTAGCGACGCCAGACCTAAAAAATAGGTTTTTTCTTCATTAGGGTCTAGCTTGACAGTGTTACCTCATCCTGCCTGATTGTTACCAGTTTTTTAAATTATACATACAGTGGGCTTTGGCTCAGCCCAGAGGAGTATTTCTCTCTCACCATATTCTGTTGGGTGTGGTATGTATCATTCAGTCTCCTATGAAATGCTAGCATGCATTCCAATGTATGAGGGTCTGGTTTACAATTTAAAAGTAAAAGGAATCATCACATTTATCTCACACATACATTATATAAAGACAACAATCCTTTACTTGATTTGTTGTTTCGCTATAGTAGAATCTTGTAAAAGTTCTAGTCAGGAATAGTATGAGAGTCACAAACATACATACGTACTGAAATGCACAACAACACACAAACCCAGCTTCTTAAAGCAAAAAAAATTTGGCAAAGTCAGTAAGTTTAGCTTTAATGTAGTAATGCATGGAAACACAGGCTTGCACAAAGGCAGTTTGCATTTATTAACGCATTAACCCCTTGCATGCTTACGACGAGCTCAGCTCGTCATGAGGCACAGTGGAGCTGTGCTCATGACGAGCTGAACTCACCATAACTGCGGTGGCCGACCAAGGGGCTAGAGACCATGCACGTGTGCTAGGGGGCCTGCGTGCTAAGCATGCAGCACTTATGGAGCAACTGAGATGCCATAACTATACAGCGCACACAGCCCGCACGCACGCCAGGGCGGATAGGGCTAGCAGGCTCCTGGCCTGGTTGGTACAAAGAGAGGGCAGGGGTGTTCCAATAGGCGCTCTTCGCACAGCGGAGGGAACAATGTCATACACGCAGCGCGAGATACACGGTGCCCTGGTTATTCATTACACGCGCTTATATAAGGCTCGCTGCGTTGGTCCCCGTCATGCGCTAGAAAACTTTCTAGACTCGGTCACTTTACCAGAGGTCTCAGAGGAACACCAGAGTGACCTCAATGCACCTCTCACGCTGGAAGAAGTGGAGGATGCAATCCAGTCCCTGGTGACTGGGAAGACGCCGGGGCCTGATGGTCTGCCTGCTGAATACTATAAAGCCTAAAGGGATACCCTGGCGCCCCAGCTTCTCCACTTGTACAATGAAGCAATTGATGAGGGCACACTACCCCTATCCATGCGGGAGGCCTTCCTGGTCTCCTTACCTAAACCAGATAGGGACCCGACAAACCTGGGCTCCTACAGGCCATTGGCAACGCTTCATGTAGATTACAAGGTACTAGCGAAGCTGCTTGCTGACAGGCCAGCTTTGGTGGTCCCCCATCAAGTACACACGGATCAAAACGGGTTTGTGCCGGCGTGGTCTACGTCCTTGAACCTTCGGCGGTTCTTTCGGATAGCGGCGGAGGCAACTGAGAAATGGCCCAGAGCGGGATGCCTAATACTTGACTAGGAAAAGGCTTTTGATTGCCTGGAGTGGGGGTACCTGGCGGAGGTGCTGAGGAGATTTGAATTTGACGTGGACTTTCTCCGAATGGTCGACCTCCTCTATAAGAACCCTGTGGTCCGCGTGCGGCTGGGTCCTTACATCTCCGAAGAGGTGGCGGTAGACAGGGGCACTAGGCAGGGCTGCCCCTTGTTGCCCCTGCTGTTTGCGCTGGCGATAGAGCCTCTTGCGGCGGCGCTGCGACAGACCCTGGATGCGGGTATCCACCTGGGGGACGCGATGCATCAGGTTTCCCTCTATGCAGACGACCTGATGGTCTTTGTGCGGGATGTGACATGCATACCAGAGCAGCTGGCCCACTTACTACACCAGTTCGCAGAAATTTATGGGCTTAGGGTAAACGCGACCAAGTCCTGCCTATACGCGTTCAGCGGCGCAGTGGAAGATCCAGAGTACTGTCTGGGAGACGCGAGAGTGCAATGGAAGGCCGACACCTTTAAATATCTGGGGATCCAGATTTACCGTCAACCAGCTGACCTGTTTGACGGTAACCTGGGCCGGGCGGTGACAGCGCTTGGATCTCAGTTGAACTTTTGGTCCACGCTCCCGCTGACAATCACGGGCCCTAGCCAAAATGGTCATGCTTCCCAGCCTCCTCTACTACTTTGCCAACCTACCGCTGTTTATCCCGGCCCCCTTCTTCTCCAAACTTAACGTGTTCCTACGGGATTTCATTTGGGGCGCGTCTCGTCACCGCCTAGCACTGACGAAAACATTTCTGCCAACAGACGGGGGAGGACTGGCTGTCCCCTGTTTTCAACACTACTACCTGGCTGCACAGCTACAATAGATTGCCCGTTGGCTGGCTGATAAAGGAAGGGAGGACACTGCTACGAGCGAGCCGCCGTACTCCTTGGGCCGACTCACCAGCCATTGTTGGCGGTGGCATACAAATGTTTCCGCAGAACCCTGTTCCTTACCCGAAGGGTGATACCTTATTCGCCTGCCATTCCCTTGGAGGGCTCTCCGGGGAGTGGGAGGGCTAGAATGCACCCCATGCTGGAGCACTGGAGCGTTGCAGACATCTGAACTCTGGGAGACCTCTTTATAGATGGAGCGCTAGTGGCCTATGACACTCTGGTAACTGATGATGGGCTACCTGCTGGGGGATTCCTGGTGCATCGCTCACTCATAGCGAACATGGCGGCCAAATGGGGTGATATGGCGGCAGAGCCTGACCAACACCTGACCATTCAATACCTGCACATTATGGGGAGGGGCAGACACCTGATACGCTGGTTTGCTGCGTTGCTAAGGACCCACACGGGGATGGACTTGGCTCCACTCAGAGGCAAGTGGGAGCATGATCTGGAACGAGCATTGACGGATAAGGAATGGGAAAGAGTTCTTAAAAGCCCAGTGCGCATTCCTCGTAACATGCGCTTCCGCCAGATTTTAATTAAATGAATTAAGTGCAGGTTTATATAGCGCTAGGATCGACTCCCGGAGGAGTATCTCCGCGCTTCGACCGCTGCGAAACCCTTCCTGGCTTCCCTGAGAGATGGTCCCTTAATGGGTATCTCCAGGGTGAGACCAGGCATCCCCGGCGGTCTGGTGGGGCCGTTAGTGAAGATGAGGCAAGCTAATGCCCAGAGTTGCCAAGTGTGATCGCTCATCAGAGTGGGCACCGAGGCGAGAGAATTATCGAGTCCGCTGACCCTGGTCCAGAAACCTGCCGCGTCGGGAATCGAACCCTGGTCCCGGGCCGTCCTCTGCTCTCGGGTCTGCCGCCTCTAACCAGTGAGCCACACTACTACAGCTCTTTATTGTCCATAGAGCCTACCTCACTCCGGAGCTAATCAACAGGTACTTCCACCGCTTGGACGCGGCCTGCCCTAGATCCGATGAGCTGGACGTGGGCCTTGTCCACATATTGTGGAGTTGTCCTAAACTGGGTGGTTACTGGAACTCGATCGGTGAAAGGCTTGGGCTATGCACAGGTCGAACTATCCCCTTTAACTGGCCCGAGTATGTCTTACATCAATTCAGGAGATCGCCCAAGGAGAGGGCATCTTCCCGTTTTTTAGATTTAGGATTAGTGGTAGCTAAGCGCCTCCTCACGAAAAAATGGAAGGCGCGTGAACCCCCTGGTGTGCAGGTGTGGGTCCTTTCCATTCAGGCGTGGGCTCGGGCGGAATGGATAGCAATACAGAGGGAGGAAGCAACAGGGCTTCGAAAAGAGCCTAAGGTGGAACTCTGGGAACAGATGCTCAACACCCTACGACTGCCGGGAGGGACTAGCGACTCTGCGACTGCGGAGGATTAGGTGGATGGACGGGGGGTCTGGGCTTGCTGCGCGATATATCCACGTCCAGATAATACATTATGCAATATCACAGCCTTGGATGCGTAGATCTGCGCTGCATACTTGTTCCTAGCAGTAGACACAGGAGAGGGGGGCTGCCGAATATACAGGAGGGAATTTGGGACCAGGGGGAGGGGGGAGAATTAGCACACATGAACGCGAGTACATTACCGCTATTATTTGAGTATTGTTTAAGTTTTCTTTTTGAGCAAAGGTTAGATAACTGTCATTTCTAAGGTGCATGTGCATAGCGGAGAGATCTTCCCCGTAAATGTGCTATTGTGCGGGACTGAACTAGAGATTGTCATGAACACTTGCAGAAGGCGCCGGACTGGGCCTCCTAAGCAGTTGTCAGACCTATGCACATGGACTCCACCAAGGTGGTGCTGTCAACGTGAAAACATGATTTCATTTTGTATTGCTCTGAGATGCTTGCTTGTTAAACAGGTGTAAATGGAATGTCATGTTGAATTGAATATCCTCCACAATGTATATTGAATATCATAAAATGCTAATAAACAGATTTGACAAAAAAAAATAACTGCGGTGGCCGACCCACACACCGCTAATTCCCGGTCTGTGCAGCCGTTCTATGGGAGTGGGTGGAGTCATGACGAGTCCAGCTCGTTATGAGCACAGCGCCACTGTGCAGCATGATGAGCTGGACTCATCATGAGCTCTGTGGCGCCGCGCGTGGCCCCTCCCCCGCACCAGGGGGGAATAAGCTCCGCGTGGAAGGGGTTAATGGCACACCTATTGCTCATGCTTGTTGCACCTTGGTATATCAATTTAGATGAGTGAGTGATAAGAATGTGGAATGAGTTGTCTGAAAGCAGGATGTATACCGAGACACCTGGTGTAACTCAGCATTGTATTGAAGGCTGGCGTAGGGTTTCAGATATTTTAAACCGTTGCCATCATGGCATCAAACAGGGCAAGAGGGTGGAGGAAAGAAATAATGTGCTGATCCTGCAACAAACTTTCAGTCTCCTGATTAGGGTTGCCACTGGTATTTTAATTGCAAAAACAACAAGTGATGGACTGAATGTGGATCAATGTCACACACTCCCCCAGTCAAAAGATCTGGGTCCAAATCCATCGTTTTTTTGCACTCCACACCACCCTGGGTTAGACAATGGCGATATGCAAATCAGCTCTGACCCTGTTGCCCCATGGGAACAGTCCAGTCCGAACTACAAAAGCCATGTCCTTCCCAGAACGGAATCAAGCTGATTTGCATATCGCCATTGTCTAACCCAGGGTGGTGTGGAGTGCAAAAAAACGATGGATTTGGGCCCAGATCTTTGGACTGGGGTGAGTGTGTGACATTGATCCACATTCGGTCCATCACCTGTTGTTTTTGCACTGGTATTTTAATGTCCCAGTCACTACGAAAATAAGCAAAATGATCTAAAGCTGGTACTTTTAGCACTTATCTGTGCATACTTCAAACAGCAACTATAAATAGAAATAACTTTTAGGAGTGTTCTAGGTCCTTATTAATGATCAAAGACTAATAATTACAGCGTGAGGGTTAATTAAACAAAAGGAAACAAAGACAGAAATGTCAGGTTAAAAATGAATACATACCTTATAATTTACAGTCCTATTTAATGGGAGGAGGTGGGGTGATGAATAAGGATGCCATGAGGATGGCAGTACTTCAGAGGTACACAGATCATAGATTTAGAGAGACAAATAAGAGTCTGGCACAACTTCATTGGTATTCAAAGTAGGATGTATCTTGATTTTACTTACTAACTCACACAAGGCATTTTTAAAACTGTTCAATATACGGAGGCAAATAAAAAACCTATAATGACACATTGCATTTCTTTCAGAATTTTCACGTTTCTGTTTACATCCACTCTTGAGTGGGAAGCAAAAGCCAACAAATATATTGTATAGAAAGGAAGTATTTATTACTGAATATGACATCATGATTAACCCTGGGCGAAGCACTACGCTATGCTTGCGTAGTTTGCGAAGATTGCGCAACTTTGGACTACGCGAACTCCACGTAGCACAGTGCAAACATGCGTAGCATAGTGCAGGGGTCATTTTTTGCTTGCTCGCGGTCCTCAACGTCAAGTTGGTGACCGCAAGCAAGCAAAATGACATCCTCGCGAGACTTTTTCCTTGTTCGCGATCAGCAACATCAAGTTGCTGATCGCCAGCATGGAAAATAAACCTCCCGGCGAGATTCTCAACGCGGGGAGGACACGTTTCTAATTGCGAGTGGTCGCGCATGCTCGCGACCGCTCGCGATGAGCAACTACCAGTCGCGTTGAGAAAGCTGCAGCTCGAGTAAAAATCTTCTTGAGCGTCAGAAAAGAACAGCTCGCACTGTGAAAGATGCTGTTTTCAATGATTGCACAGTGCCGGATGCTTGTCCACACTGTGCAATCATTGAAAACGACATCTTGCACAGTGCGAACATGCTACTACGCAGTTCGCGTAGTGCTACGCGCAGCTCACGTATTGCAAAGTGCACTTCGCGTAGCTACTAGTAGAGCTACTTCGCGAACTACGCCCACCCCTAATCATGGTAGAGTTGAATTGCATATTTGCAATACCAGCAACAAGGGGACTGTTTAACAGACTTAACAGACTGCCCATGCTCGAGTCACCCATGACCACACTGGTCATACCCCAGAAAAACATAAAACCATGGCAAACCCAGTGATAGAGCTATAAGGCCTGGACCACCAGCAGGTCATAATAAAACAATAATTAAACACGTTTTATTTTTCAGATTTTGAGGCCACTGGA
Source organism: Lissotriton vulgaris (assembly GCF_964263255.1). NCBI lineage: Eukaryota > Metazoa > Chordata > Amphibia > Caudata > Salamandridae > Lissotriton > Lissotriton vulgaris. The sequence continues at coordinate 436,558,575 of NC_141687.1, read as the reverse complement.
AGTGGGGGAGATGCTCCTCTGCCATAGCGGAGGAGCTGCCACTGGAAGCACAGGTTACAAACCCACTGCCAGTCCCCTATTAAAGGACACATTCAGGTAAAGCACCGCTTGCTGAACATGAAGGGAAAAGAACCATAAGAAAATCCAGTGGCAGAGGGGATGAGGAGGAGACCTCCATACAAGAATGTAGCCAACTCCCTTCAGTGATGAATAGCGCACCTCTGCTATTTTCAGGGTGATTTTATCAAGCCTCAGCACATTTATTCTTACTAGGATAGCTGTGTACTTTGGATGGAGCTGATGGTATCTGGCATAGCAGAGTATTTTTCCTGCATTTATTGTTAAGAGACATTTTCCCCAACTCCTGCAACTAAAACATATGTCTTTTTAAATCACTCATATAAATGTGGATTATGAAATGTGCTGGCTTTTAGGAGAGCCACGACTAATAACTTATTTGTTCTGAAAGCAATGTTTACCACTTGCTTTCCAAGAAATATCTCATCCAGGACAGGGCATAACTACACAGGCTAGTACCAGAATGTCATTGTCAGAATATCAACTGACAAATATTGTGTTGTATACAAAAATATTGACTCATTGGAGTTTTTGATAGAAAAGCTGCACCCAATCACACTGTATGTTTGTAAATGAGACTTTGAACACAATATCCATGTCAGAGGCTATTACTGCATATGGCATTCTGACATGCAACCAAAAAGGGAGGTGGATTACCCAAAGGAGCCCATCTAAAAAATGCAAATACCATTCAACTGTTGGTGGTGTGTCTACTACAAGCAGGGCCCTCCTTCAACAATACAGGAACCTCCACTGACAGCCACACCAGGAAAGACAAAATTGTGGTATGAATGACTTTATTCTTGATGTCTTAGGACAACGGAGAAGCCTCCACTCCTTCTTATGTAATATACTCACCATGCACTGGACTACTACCTAATTGGCACCAACTGGTAGCTGAGGGACCTTTTCTCCTCTGTCACTACCTGCGAACGCAGGCGCTTCAGTATCTATCAGCCTTTGTCAAGGGCCGGAGGGAAATTCCATAAGCTGGTTGCCCAGCCAGCTGAAAGGGGTTTTTTAGAAAGATGGATGTTTTGCATTAATGCAGGCACAATGACACCTTGCATAGACTTTTATTCTGTAGGGGCCTAAATGTTTGTAAAATGCTCACGTTTTCAAAACTTCTAATAAGATAAACAATTCGGTACACAGAGAAAATATCGAGTTGGAAATATCGACCTACCATAATATCGAGTCTGAAATATCGAAGGAGCATAATATCGAAGTCAAGAATATCGTTGGTAAGTAATATCGAAAATCTTAATATCGATGTAAGTAATATCGAAGTTAGTAATATCGATAGCATATATATCGATGTTACTAATTTCGATGACACTAATATCGATATTTGTATTATTTTATAGTTTTTTAATATGTATGTGTTATATGTTTAACTTAAGTATTTGAAATAATTACTATTATATGTGTATTAATTTTATATAATAATAAATTAATGTATTAAAAAATTGTATATTTTAGTACCGGAGCGGGTTGTGGGTTTATAGGGGAATAGGGTGGGAAGTAATTTAATTATGGTAAATTGATTATTAATTAGTAGGATTTATTAATAAATTATAATTAATTGGTAATTACTTGAAAATAATTGGAAAATAATTTTAATTAATTTATTAATTGATATATATGTTCTGTAGCGGGTTGTGGGTTTATAGGGGAATAGGGTGGGAAGTAATTTAATTATGGTAAGTAGATTAATAAATATTAGGATTTATTAATTAATTATAATTAATTGCTCATTATTATTAATTAATTTGAAAATAATTAAATTAATTGATTAATTGATATATATGTTCTGTAGCGGGATGTGGGTTTATAGGGGAATAGGGTGGGAAGTAATTTAATAATGGTTAATTAGTTAATAATTAGTGGGAATTATAAAATAAATTTAATTAATTGGTAATTAATTGTAATTAATAGTTAATTAATTTTAATAATTTGCTAAATATTTATCTTTAATTCATAAATGGATAAATGTGTTATGTTGTGGGTAGTGGTTTTATAGGGAAATATGGTGGGAAGTAATGTAAATTTAAATAATTAATAATGTATTAAAACAAATTGTATTGTTAATAATATAATTGTTAATTAATTATAAATTGGCAATTAAATATTATTAAATGGTATTAATTTTAATTTATTTTAGGTTAAATATATTTAGCTAAGCATGTATTTTATATTTATGTATAGGCATTGTATATAGTTTATATTTATTTATTTGTTTATTTTTTTATAATTAGAAAAATCGTTTATTTATAAGTATGTTATTTTTACCCTTATACTATTCAACACTTTCCCTACTGTAGCACTCTCTGGAGTGGGAATAGTAATTTTTACCCCTACGCTATCCAACGCTTTCCCTACTACTGTTGCACTCTCTGGAGTGGGAATAGTAATTTTTACCCCTACGCTATCCAACGCTTTCCCTACTACTGTTGCACTCTCTGGAGTGGGAATAGTAATTTATACCCCTACGCTATCCAATGCTTTCCCTACTGTTGCACTCTCTGGAGTGGGAATAGTAATTTTTACCCCTACGCTATCCAACGCTTTCCCTACTGTTGCACACTCTGGAGTGGGAATAGTAATTTTTACTCCTACGCTATCCAACGCTTTCCTTACTGTTGCACTCTCTGGAGTGGGAATAGTAATTTTTACTTCTACGCTATCCAATGCTTTCCCTACTGTTGCACTCTCTGGAGTGGGAATAGTAATTTTTACTCCTACGCTATCCAACGATTTCCCTACTGTTGCACTCTCTGGAGAGGGAATAGTAATTTTTACCCCTACGCTATCCAACGCTTTCCCTACTGTTGCACTCTCTGGAGTGGGAATAGTAATTTTTACCCGTACGCTATCCAACGCTTTCCCTACTGTTGCACTCTCTGGAGTGGGAATAGTAATTTTTACCTGTACGCTATCCAACGCTTTCCCTACTGTTGCACTCTCTGGAGTGGGAATAGTAATTTTTACCCGTACGCTATCCAACGCTTTCCCTACTGTTGCACTCTCTGGAGTGGGAATAGTAATTTTTACCCGTACGCTATCCAACGCTTTCCCTACTGTTGCACTCTCTGGAGTGGGAATAGTAATTTTTACCCGTACGCTATCCAACGCTTTCCCTACTGTTGCACTCTCTGGAATGGGAATAGTAATTTTTACCCGTACGCTATCCAACGCTTTCCCTACTGTTGCACTCTCTGGAGTGGGAATAGTAATTTATACCCCTACGCTATCCAATGCTTTCCCTACTGTTGCACTCTCTGGAGTGCGAATAGTAATTTTTACCCCTACGTTATCCAACGCTTTCCGTACTGTTGCACTCTCTGGAGTGGGAATAGTAATTTTTACTCCTATGCTATCCAACGCTTTCCCTACTGTTGCACTCTCTGGAGTGGGATTAGTAATTTTTACCCCTACGCTATCCAACGCTGTCCCTACTGTTGCACTCTCTGGAGTGGGAATAGTAAGTTTTACTCCTACGCTATCCAACGCTTTCCCTATTGTTGCACTCTCTGGAGTTGGAATAGTAATTTTACCCCTACGCTATTAAACGCTTTCCCTACTGTTGCACTCTCTGGAGTGGGAATAGTAATTTTTACCCTTACGCTATCCAACGTTTTATATAATTAATTGTAAAAAAATGTAAAGTTTATTTTATTTTTTATATTAGTTACATTTTACTTATGTTATTTTTTATGTTTGTAAATGTATTAGTAATTTAGAATATATTTAATTAATTTATAAATTAGTAAAATAATTATTAATACTTATTGTTCAGTACATATATGTTATATATTTACTGTATATATTTAATTAATGTATTATTAATATGTATGTATTATTTAATTATTTAAAACATTATTAGATACTTTTAAATATGTAGATTTAATTTATTAGTGTTATATACTTTATTTTACATTTATATATTAAAAGAAAAAAAATAGATATTTTAACATCGATATTTTTTACATCTATATTATTTTTTCGATATTTTTGTACTTACCATGTTGTAGATAGGATGTCGATATTCATGCCTTCGATATTGTTGACTCGATATTTCTGTAGGTCGATATTTTTGAGGTCGAAATTCTGTCAGTGATCCAAACAATTCAGTTATCAATGGTTCTTTTCGATTTTCTGTCACTCTGTTTTTACTAAAAATATGTGATCAATGTAATGGCCTTCACATTAAAGTCAAGGACAAGAAAGTGAACATGAATCTGTATTTTCTACACTTTGTCCTTGTTCTAACCTCTAGAAAACTTCTGAGAGGCAAAGGCAGTGACAAGGGATCAACTCTATGATGTAATAGTCATGTAAAAGTGTGCCTGATGTCACTTCTGCTACCCATCAACGTTTGGTGAAGCTATGTAAATGGTTAATTTTTCTTTATTTCAACATAAAGGCGACCAGCGATATTTTAATTTTACCAACCTTTTTGTTTCAAATATCACTGCACAGGGGTACTTACAAGGTCAGACTTTGTGAGAAAAAAGACTCCAAAGGCCAGAAGTTGGGGTTCAATGAGGAATGTCCACATTTGCATTAGAAGTTCCAATGTCATGATGTCCACTCCTGCAATGTACCCAACGGACAATGGCTATTCTATGAAGAGCCAAACTACAGAGGCTGTCAGTACTACCTGTGACAAGGGGTGCAAGGGAGATACACGGATTGGGCTGTTGTTACTAGTAGAGTGGCTCCTTTACGAGTGCCATTGACTCCTATTAACCAAAATAAATGGAACTGGCAATAACAGCCAACAAAATTTGTGTTAACTCCAATTATGTGAATGCTGTCTTCAAGAGAGAATGTACATTAATACAGGGCTCTTCCCTCAGTCTGACGCTGTTCAACATATACGTGGCACCCCTCGCCCACGTCCCCCAACAGCACGACCTCAACATCATCTCCTACGGCGACAATACACAGCTGATCATCTCCCTCACTAAAGACCCCCACACCGCCAAAACCAACCTCTATGAAGGAATGAAGGACTTTGCCGAATGGATGAAAAACCGCAGACTGAAGCTGAACCTAGACAAGACGGAGGTCCTCATCCTTGGCCCCAACCCCTTAGCCTGGGAAGACTCCTGGTGGCCGACATCACTGGGAACAGCACCAACACCCACCGACCACGGACGCAACCTAGGGGTCATCCTCGATGCCACCCTCTCCATGTCTAAGCAGGTCAACTCCTTCTCCTCATCCTGCTTCAACACCCTCTGTATGCTCCGCAGGATCTTCAATTGGATCCCCACCGAAACAAGACAAACAGTCACCCAGGCCCTCGTTACCAGCAGGCTGGTCTATGGAAACGCCTTCTATGCAGGAACGTCGGCCAAGCTTCTGAGACGGCTGCAACGCATCCAGAACTCCTCGGCACGCCTGATCCTCGACATCCCCTGCCGCAGCCACAACACCCCTCCACCTGAGAGACCTGCACTGGCTCCCCGTCAACAAGAGGGTCTCCTTCAACCTCCTCCTCCACGCACACAAGGCTTTCCACAACACCGGCCCAGAATACCTCAACAGACGTCTCAGCTTCTACACCCGGACACGCCAGCTCTGCTCCGTGGACCTCGCCCTCGCCACAGTCCCTCGCATCCGAAGAACGATCGCCAGTGGCAGATCCTTCTTCCACCTCGCCGCCAAGACCTGGAGCACCCTCCCCACTAAACTACGGAAGACCCAAGACCTACTGGCCTTCAGAAGACTCCTCAAGACCTGGCTCTTCGATCAGTAGCTGCACCCGCTCCCCCCGCGCCTTGAGACCCTCACGGGTATGTAGTGCGCTTTATAAATGTCTTGATTGATTGATTGATATGTACGTGTGTAATAGCTATTAAACTCCATTGAATCTATTTGGGATCCAACATCAAACACAGGCTCAGTTTACAAGCTAAAAATCCTTCTATTGCTCCAGAGCGATCATACGTCTGTCTGTATGCCAAAAATGACATGCAGTACTTTGTTTTAATGTATTAAGCATAACATTAAGCATTTTGATATACGTATAATACTAAGATGTATTATGCAATGTACCATTATGTATTTATTGCACATGATAGCTAGAGAAATTGACCGGAAATCTTAATTGAAAACTGTTGGAGGCTTCCAAGGAAGATACTGGGCTTATAATACAGAGAGCTACACCATTTTCACGAAATGAAGTATGTTTTCAAATTGCATTTGTATTGTATTGTAATTGCATTTATATTGTGTTTACTACCCATTATAAGACGGTTAAGTACTTTATGCCAGGCAACACTTTGCTGCATGAACCCATGAACCCAAGGTTTGTGTTTAAGTCAGTGGTTATTGGTTATTCAAATTAGTCTTGTGCTCCATACATTTACTCCAATTTTGTGTGGTGAATTAAATTAAAAGGAGTTAATGCAAATATGCATGTCAAGTAAAGTAGGTTATGATTAAAGAGAGGAGGCATGCAGAGAAAGGAAAGCAAGGAGATGGTTATTCGAAAGAAAGGAAAAGGGAAGATTTATATGTAGGGGGTTAAGACTACACAGGAGAATATTTATGATGTATGATTACATGCAACCTGAAGCTGTAAAACTATTAAAACAACATTATTTGCTTGTGCAACAGTGTTACATGAGGTGTTTTGATAGGCACTAGAAAAGGTGGACCGTCTATTTTTTGCTAAGCTAAAAATAGACCACCACTTCAGCAAGGACAATTTATCAGCTCAGGGATTGGAAGCATAACATAATGGCTGGACACATATATAGAGAAACAGTGAGAGTTAAGTTGAAGGATGCAGTAAACTTGAGATGGGAGCAGCATGAAAGAATCTACACAGTAGATAATGTTTACACCAAAAAGGAGATTCTGCAAATGCTGGAGTGAATGTCTTCTAATGTTCACCTTTGAAATCTGGCTAACAGAATTCATTAACCCCATCACTGCGGCGGCTATTCCGCCACAGTGCTAAGGGGGTGGGGCGGAACCGCTCCGTCACCAGCCGCGGTTGCGCTGTGCTCATGACGGAGCGGTTCCGTCACGGCCCCGCCCGCTCATTAGAACGTTCAGCTCAGGCGCGGAATCCGCGCCACGCAGGCGTTCCGAGCGGGCCGTGACAGAACCGCTCCGTCATCAGCACAGCGCGACCGGGGCTGATGACGGAGTGGTTCCGTCACCAGCAGGGAAGGGGTTAAAAGAGTAAAGTGGAATCCCTTAGGATGTGCCTGACTTAGTGTGATAAAAAGTGGTGATTAAGGGCAGCTTCCCAGACAGTAGAAGTGTATTGCCTGCATTTCTGTGGCTGAAGAGTGGAGACCCTTCAGCGACTCCATGAATGCTTTGTTATCAGGGTACTGATGATTAGTTATTCCAGAGCACTGCTATTTGGTGTATGGTGGAGGTGGGGCTTTAATTTCTGTTTATGAAGTTAAGGAAGTTTCTAGGCAGTGTCGTAACCTGATAGGGTGGGCGACCGACAGTAGGGCATTAGGACCCTGTGGGTCCTGAGGGAGAGTGACCAGGTCGTCACCGGACACCAGATCCGGTGAGGGGACGGACTATGACCAGGGCAGGGACGAGTAAGGACGTGCGGACGAGCAGCTGTACGAAATGAGAAATAAAGGAATACTCCACTAACCTGTGTCCTGTGTTTTGGTGTGCCGCCCAGCAAGCAACGGGATATGACAACTGGCGACGAGGGTGGGATCAAGAATCGACGCGTGGTCATCGAGGAACACTAGAAGAAATGACAAGAGCCCACCTTGGACGTGCATCGCCATGGAAAGTACAGAGAAATTGAAGGAGTAAGGTGCAGCGACGCGAGAGAACACCGCGATCGCTGAAAGAAAACGTCCGACTGAGCCCGGTAAGCGCAAACACGAAGCTCATGAAATTGAAGAAATTAGCGCGAGAGCCGCGGCGGCCATGTTGCAACCAGACGGATAGGACCAAACAGCGAGCAGAACAGAAGGGCGGCCATTGTAAGGTCAGGCGAATGAGGATTGGCTCCGAAATATCGCGAGAGCATCAGCGGCCATTTCAGGATCAGGCAAACGAGCCAATCGGAGAAGAGAAAAAGCGGGCGGCCATCTTGAGGACAGGCAAAGAAGAACAGAATCGAAAATAAAGCTAAAAGAGTTGAAGAAGCAATGGAAAAGGCCGAAATAAAGGGAGAAAGGAATAATTACAAGAAATAATCACAAATAAAGAGTGTGAAAGAGCACCACAAGGCAAGAAAAGACTACAAAAAGTGGAAAAGAGCAAAAGGACGAAAACAAGCGCCAGAAAGCACGAAATACAGGAATAAAACACAAACAAAGTGCCAAAAAGAGCAAAGGACGAAAATAAGTGCCATAACACAAGAAAAAGTGAAGAATAAAGGATAAACAAAGCGCAATAAGGACGCACAAGTGGAAAAAAGAGCAATAAGACAAAGAAAGAAGACAGTGCAATAAGAAAAGAGAAAACCAAAGAAAATAAGTGAAAGAAAGAGAAAGGACATAAAGAAAAAGACAAATCGACAAAGAGAAAGAAGAAAAAGAAAGACAAAGAAAGGAGCAGAAGAGAGTGGAAGAAGCCAGAGAAGGCTAAATAAAAGACAGAAAAGAGAAATAACAAAGAAAAGAAAGGACAAATAAAGGAAACAAAGCAGAACAACAAGAAAACAAAAGGAGAGAGAGAAATACAGGAAATAAGTCGCAGGAAAGATGAAAAGCTGAGAAAAGAAGGAAATAAAGACGAAAAGACTAGGAAAGCCCAGGCACAGCGCGAAACAGAAGAAAAATTGCAGAAAAAGGGCAGAACAACACAAGAAAAGACAAAGACAGCAAGAAAAAGCTGGATAAAAAGGAAAAAAAAGTAGAAAAGAAGAAAGAAGATAAAGAGAAAAGAAGAAAATAAAGATGAAGAAAGAAGATAAAGAGATAAGAAGAAAATAAAGAGAAAAGAAGAAGAAAAGAAGAAAGAAGATAAAGAGATAAAAAGGAAAAAAGTAGAAAAGAAGAAAGAAGATAAAGAGACAAGAAGAAAATAAAGAGAAAAGAGAAAAGATAAAGAGGAAGGAAGAAAGAAAAGAGGAAAATAAAGAGAAAAGAAAAAAGAGGATAAAGAGAAAGGACAAAAGGAAAGCAGAAAAGAAGAAGAAAAGAAGAAAGAAGAAAGAGGAAAGAAAAGATAAAGAGAAAGGAAGAAAGAAAAGAGGAAAATAAAGAGAAAAGAGAATAAAGAGAAAAAAAAAAGGAAAGCAGAAAGAAGAAGAAAAGAAGAAAGAATCAGGACCGACTAGAGGACAGACGTGATGAAGACCGCTCCTGTGTAACTAATAAAACGAAGATTATAACAACTAACCTGTGTCCAGTGGTTGGTGTGTATTGACGCCACGATGGACACAACATCTGCACAGGCCAGGCAAAGAAAAGAGAAAAGGAGAACATAAAAGAAAAAAATAAAAAGAAAGACACAAAGGAAACAAAATGAAAAAAAAAGGAGTAACACGAGAGGACTTTGGCGCAGGAGAAACAGCAGCAAACAGGCGCCACCCAGGAAATAAACAGTATAGACAACAATTGGTCCTCGACATAATTTTACTGATGAGAATAATCATAACATTTGGTCAATTATATTAACTCCACACCCAGACTGAATCTATAGTCTTACTGACATGGATGATTCTAGCCCACAGCCTCAAAAAACATTTACAGTAGGTGCCAATAAACCAATGAAACCAAAAAAGGGGGTCCAATTAGGATAATTAATTTAATATCTCAGATATTGACGAATGAAAATCAATGTATCTATATACATATATTTACACAAATCATAAGGCAAAATACATTTTTCTAAAAAAGAGAGAACGTGCACAGAGAAAGATAAAGTGTGTGCTCAAGTGAATGATCAAGAAGATCAGAAAAACAGTGTAGGTCATTTATATACAAAGAAACATTGAGCCTGTCCTAGGTAACGCTTGTAAAAAATACTTCTTTTTTACTCGCTAAGTGCTATCTACAATTCCTTGGTCCTTAAATTGCACCGTTGGCAATAAGATTGCCGGGGAGAAGGGGATGGAAGGTGGACTGGGGACAGGGGTCAATAGGTACAGGCTCCCAAAGGGGAATGTCGTCGACGTTTCGACCCAACCATATAGTGGGTGGTTCAAGTCCTCAACAACGGGTCTTCATCAGGACGGAGTAACAGGGGAATATCTCTCAAAATGCACGTCAATTAAAAACATTCGTTGGGCACCTGTAATGATAAATGAATAGTGGGGCTAAGTATCACTATATAATTTCAATTAAGTCCACTAATGACCTATGTGAAAAAGCCGATTCTTGCTGAAGTACGAAAAATCGCCGGGATCCATTTGCCACCGGTCCGCGTCCAGCTCCTTATATCACGCACAAGAGACGCTGTAAACCGCGTGCAGTCAGGCTACGTCATTTTACCTCAAAAGCCGGGCCACACTATTTTGACCGAGTGAAAGGGTGTATATCCCGAATTAAAAGACGCCGGGAACCTCATGCAGCCGGCTCGCACATTTTATCATAAAAACAGGCGGTAAATCCTGCTGCCAATACGTATAAAAGCTGATGGTTTCAGGACATTAACATTAGAGAACCTACCTATTTCTCTTTTTACCCTGGGACCTTTTACTGTGTGTATCTGCTTCCACATTGGCTTTAATCCCGGCACCACGTGTTGGTATTTATAGAAATATGATGGTACAGTCCTGAGGAAGACACAGTTGTGTCGAAACGCGTAGACAGGAAACCATCTTTTTATTGTATAACATATATGTACCTGATGTATGTCTAGATCCATGCATATGATATAATGCTGGAATATTTTATCATGTATAAATATTAATGTACTCAATATTTTTTATCATTTAATCATGTTTTATAACAGAAATTAAAATACACAAATATGTGCAAAAACGTTTTTTGATTATATTTTTTCTAAACCATGTTTGGGCTAATGCCACTGTTCATGTGCTAGTGTCTCTATTGAGGATTTGCCTGGGTATTTTACTCACATAAATTCTTGCCCTGACCCAGGAAATTGATCCAAATCAGGGGGTCCTTGTTTATTTTACATACTATGTGAAAAAGCACTCACCCTCCCGTGGTGCCTTGACAAGACAAAGTGCGACGATCGGTCCGCTCTCGCAATATGCAAGTATCCAAAGTTATACTGCGGAGTAAAAAGGAAAGGTAGCCATTAGTGCTAGACAACTTCTTTCCCTATGAGTGACTACTTATCAGAGAAGAAATCATTAGTGCTACACAGTTTATCTCCCATTTAAGTGGCTATTTAACAAAGGGAGTTGCTTGCATTTGCCAACAATGGCAAGACCCATTTGAGTTAATTGTCAACCTTAAATAAAAGTCAGAGTCCTATTAAAATCTAATCAAAAATTATTCAGAATGCACAATGACTGTTTTTGATAATCTCGCAGTGGTCACTTACCCAATGCGTATAATGCAAGACTATAGATTCAGTCTGGGTGTGGAGTTAATATAATTGACCAAATGTTATGATTATTCTCATCAGTAAAATTATGTCGAGGACCAATTGTTGTCTATACTGCTGAATACCCAGGTCCTTGGACTATATTGGGTCTACCCCTGTTCTATAACAGTACCCAGGAAATAAAGGCAAGAGGCACCGCATGGCCGGACCAAAGGGGTTGAGACAGAAACAATCTGGATAATAAGAAAACAAGTTCTCCAAAGAATCACTGGCGGTGACGAAAGTGAAAGGGTCGATGATAACGGCTGCCTACGACCAACGACGAATAAAAAAAAAAGAGACAGATAGCATTTCAAGGACAAAGAAGGCGGAGAAAGAAGAAATGGCAGCGACAACTGCAGCCACATGGAAGGTAGAAGATAGAGGACAAAGAAGCGATGGAGACACTAGATTCACGAAGGACATGCAGCAAACAACAGAGACTGATTGAAGAAATGTAGAATGACAAGTACTCTCTCTCTCTCTCTCTCTCTCTCTCTCTCTCTCTCTCTCTCTCTCTCTCTCTTTCGTTCCTTCCCTTTCATCAATGTAACTGTGAATAAGGACTGTCAATGGTGGGCGACAGTGGTTATGATAAATGTGTCATGAACATTTGTTTGCAACAAGGGGGGAGATGTCGTGACCTGATAGGGTGGGCGACCAACAGTAGGGCGTTAGGACCCTGTGGGTCCTGAGGGAGAGTGACCAGGTCATCACCGGACACCAGATCCGGTGAGGGGACGGACTATGACCAAGGCAGGGACGAGTAAGGACGTGCGGACGAGCAGCTGTACGAAATGAGAAATAAAGGAATACTCCACTAACCTGTGTCCCGTGTTTTGGTGTGCCGCCCAGCAAGCAACACGATATGACAGGCAGGGCCTGTCTTTTGTTTTTCCGTGATTGCTGCTCCAGGAAGTTTGATGATGACCAGGTGCAGAGATCTCACACCTCACTGTGCTTGTGTTGTGGGAAAACATGCCAGGAGACAGTCCTATTGTTACATTCTATGAGAAGCATCACTTTACTCACAAACGCCATCTTCATTTTAAGGACAAGCTTAGAACATCTTTTCGCATCTATGGGAACAGAACACAGAGAGTTCAAAATATCAATTGCAATAAATGAATTATGAACTTTTTTCACTCTTCTTTCCCAATGTCCTATTTTCTAAAAAAGTGGTTAACTTAAATTTGTAATGAACAATTGGCTGGGAATGCTGCTAAATACGAAGTGTGATTCAGTTTAATATCAACCAGAAAAAATAGTTTTCTTATTGTGGAGGTAAAAGCATCAATCGCTCCTTCTCAAGTGTCTGTGTCGTACAAGAATCAGGTTTGCAATTGCTGCTCAAAATATGGGAAGAATTTGAATATGTATTGAAAATTCGCAAGGAAGGAATTGCCATGTCTTACAGTAATTTAATATATAAAGTCTATGCCAACAAACATAGACATGGCAATGATCATTCTAATATTGGAACAGGGCAGGCTGAGGGGGTCAGGAGAATGACAGCAAGGGTCCCATCTTAGGGGGCACAGGTATTTGTTAAAGTGAGTTTCAACTTGAATCTCTTACGAGCACAATTTCCATCAAAGAGAGGGCAGCACTATACATCCAACCTCAGTAGTGCTTACTGTCCCGATGAGGCTAGTGGTTAGTGGTAAGTGGGTGATTTATTAGTTTGTTTAGCTGGTTTAGCCTTGTGGTTTCACAATAAAGATAACCTTTTTTACACAATATGCCAGCTTGATTTGGGTGGAATTAGTGGGTGTTACATGTGAATGCCAGCAGGGAAGTTCGAGGGGCTGGGAGGGCCACCTTAGTTAATGTAAATGAGAGTAGGGTTGAAAAGATAGAAAGATTAAAGAAGTAATATGTTGCAGACAAGTGATTATCACATTCTTATTATTAAGGATTTGGAAGGATCTTTGACGCAGAAAATTGCTATCAACAATGGCCAAAGAAAAGGCTGCGTATTGGCCCCCTTACTCTTCGCTATTTTTGTGGAAGATCCGACATTGACTTTGGAAGTAAACTGAAGTGCAAGCCTAAAAATGAATGGAAAACAAGTATCCTGTCTACTTTATGCCGATGTCTTAGAAATTTTGGTCTAGATAGAGTTGGACCTGTAGCAGCAGTTAGATGCATTTAGCAAATATTGTGTGTGCAAAGCATTTAACCGTAAATATGGATAAGACCAAGATTTTATGCTAAGAGAAGAGAGATCAGTGGTTCAATTGGTACCGGGGCACATCTAAATTGAAAATTGTGAATGGGTATATATACCTTGGGGTCTGGTTTGATAAGTCTTTAAAGTATTTGGAGGACCGGAAAGCCAAAGCTTCGACATCTGGGTGTGGTATGAACAAATGCAATCGTATCTATGGGGACATGTCTCACAGCAAAAACAAGAAACAATTCCCTTGACCCAATTACTTCAAACACAAGGGTCAGCAATCCATTAAAATATTGAATCTTATATTCAAAGTGTGATCATTACATTTTATTTCTTAAAAGAAGAATTTCTTTGTGGTCGTACCAGTATACAAAAGCTAAAATCACATAAAGTATTACACTCAAAATACATTAAAAAGCAGTTCTCCCTTATTTAAGAAACATGCAATACATTTAAATCAAAAAGATGAAGTTTAAACGAATAACTATTATGACCAGCATAATAGAGATAAACAGATGTATGACATAACCCTTGTCAAATACCACTACACATTCAATTGGTCTTAGGGACACCACAGTTGATATGTTGATACAATCGATATTCAACCCAATTGTGTCAGTCCTTGAATTATGTTATCAACAGCGTTAACGAGTTTCGATGGTTTCCAAATTATAACACCATCTGTGTCAAGACCCAAAAGTCTCTATTCTTGTTTATCCACAGTTTTTTTCTTTTTCCCTACACAAAACAAATATGTATAATCAATAACCATATTATTATGTGCTCGTTACATGTTCAGTTTCTCATACATAGTACAACTATCTTATATCTATAGTCATTCTTAAACAGCTTTTTCAATCAGCCTGATCTATACATAGTCATTCTTGAACATCTTTTTCAAAAACCTTGATTTGTATCTAGGATTGTATTTATACATTTGATAACATGGTATATGCGGTCATTTACGATCATTCTAGTCCTTTCCCAACAATTGGTACCTTGTCCCCCCAACAATATCAACCATTTTGTAGGTTTAAAATGTTTTTCCTACTACGTACAATCTCTTTTTCGTGTATCAACTCACTATTATTGAGGTCAGCCTTGATTGAGCTGGATCCCCTTTATTCCTTATCTCTATGAAAGCTTTCTTAATTGTAGATGTCAATTAATTACTATTCTATGGCTGATTAAAGTCTTGCACCCGATCCCCCATATTTTTTTGTACTGGTGCAAGAGTATAGTGATATTATAACATCCTTTGTGCGCTGTGAGGACTACAGATAGGATTATTTCCAAGACCTCTTTTTTTGTGTAGCCGATACCATTATATTACTGCCATGAATCCATTTTCTATCCCACCTGGCAGAACACCCTTCCCTCACCTCGATTCGAATTTATATTGGGCGATTCCTTAGGCTCAAATTGTTTTGTTCAACGCCAGGTAGTGTATTTCTTCTTGAAACCCGTGTCTGGGGAGATAATAAATGTGACACCATGTCAAAGCATAGTACTTATAACCTATAGCGAGTTTTTACAAACAAATGTATCTCCACTCCCACTAGTTGTTATTTACCTTTATTCAAAAAGTCTTGCTCGCATCCCACGTTTGTTAAATTGGGAGTGGGGTGGGTTATGACCTTTCAACTCACCCAGCTGCTGCAGTTGAAAATGTAATTCCTCCGTGAGCTATTGCTGAAGAATCAAAATACAGCCAATATTAACACCTGCCTCTGATTTCATTAAATTTATTCTAACTATGAGCATTTCCTCTCCCTCTTAGTGGCGCACCCCGTATTACCCTGAACTTTATCCCATGCGCTAAACTTAAAGTGGGCTTTCCAGTATTCGTTCTAAGTAGCTGCGCGGCTTGCTTGTGTGTCTCCGTCTGTAGCTGTTAAATTAGGAGGTAAACCATAAATATTGCAGTATTGCTAAGCTTCTATTCTATCTCTCTTGTTGTTACTGATCCAAGTCGCCGCATAGCGTTCCATACCTTTCTTGTAGCAGAATATCCTTGCTTCTCCGAGTGTCGGGTAGAGGCAAAATGTTTTCCACCAGCACTCGTAAAAGCCCCTTCCGCTACTGCCAGTGTATGCGGATGTTGCCTTTCTATTCATCTATTGGATCACGTGGTGCCACTATTTGCATTTTTTCTCTGCAACTTTATTCATCTTTCTACTTTGAAGCGATAATCTCAATAAACACATAGTAGCGGTCCATTATTTACATAAATTTTCACAACTTTCATTACTTACACAACCTTTTGGTTGGAGAGGCTTTCTGTCTCAGATTAAGATACTTAGCGAGTCCACCATTTTATTGCATAAAGGGGACACACTAGAATACCATTATGGATAAATTAAATATATTTGGATTCTCGGAGAATCAATTTAATAGATTAATAAACCAGAATCCATGCAGTGAGGGCTCAAAAGGATTGAATAACACGAGCCATGAACAATTGGTGAAGATTTTAAATTTAAGCTCAAACAAAACCCAGCACTCGAGGAGGCAAAGAAAAAATTAGAAGAGCTGGAAGTAGAAGCTCAAAGCTATAGAGAATATTTAACAAACAAGAAAATGAAGAAATTCAGAAAGGATGTGGAAAGATACAGCATAGAAGGAGTCTATCCATATGTCAATAAAGATTACTATGATAACAAAAGAGAGCAGAGGTGGGAAAAACCACAATTTCAAAGACCCCTGTACACACGAGACGTCAGGGTCTAGCAGTGATGAGGAACTGGGAGTAGCTCCAGGAAATAGGGGAGTACCCACATTTGAGCGGGAACCTTTTTTAGGGAGGTGCCAAAACAGAGGACAGAGGGGGTACAGGGGGTACAATCGACAGGAACCTCAGAGGAACCATCAACCTCAGAATGAAGGTCGGGAATATCTGGCCACAAGAAACAAACAATATTGAAGGTAGATGAACTCCCCATAGTAAACCTCTCCCAAATAATCTTAAATGACGAAGAGAAAGAGTTCTTAAAACGAGGATTTAGCTTTGCCCCTACAGACTCACATGATATGTTTGAATCAGAGAGTGACCTAAGAATTTTTTTCAGCAAGATAAGACTGAATAGGTTCTTTGAGAATACAACATATACACCTATGCCCAATGTAACAGGTTTTAAACCATAGTCAACCTTCACTCCCCACTTAGCGCAAGTAGATAAAAATGTAGAAACATTTGAGAAAGTGGTGGAAATAGAAATTAAGAACATGGTGAGGACAGTGCATCAGAATTACCATAATAATCTACCTAAAGATCAGAGAAAGGCGCTGAAAGCCTTAGAGATGAATGACAATTTAACCCTAAAACCCACCGATAAGGGCGGTGGTGTGGTTATATTTGACACACCGACCTATGAGAACAATATGAGGGAACTCTTGAATGTCAAGGAACACTATTAACGTATCAAGTACACCAAAACAGAGGAATTGAAGAAAGAAGTAGCTCTACTCCTAAACACAGGGAAAGAGGAAGGCTGTATTTGTGAGAATGAATACAAATGTTTATTAAACTCACATCCAATAATCCAGGCAATTTATGGATTGCCTAAAATCCATAAAAATGTGTCCAATCCCCCAATGCGGCCAATAGTAAGCAGCATAGGATCCACATTGGAGCCACTGAGTAGATATGTGGATTTTTTCCACAAACCATTAGTACAGAGACAAAAATCATATCTTAAGGACACAGTCCATGCAATTTCAATCTTCGAGGGACAGGGCTTTAATGGGCTGACCCAGCTTTGACATTGAAGCCCTTCACACAAATATTCCCCAGGATGATACCATAGAAGTTATCTCCAATGTTCTGGAGGGGGAAGACTTGAATGGGGCAATAAGGAATTCATCATGTCCTGTGTAAAAGTGGTACTTAAGAATAACGTATCCCTCTTTAAGGACGAACTGTACCTGCAAACTAAGGGGACCAGTATGGGGGCCACTTGTGCCCCTAGTCTGGCCTGCCTGTATGTTGGCAATTTTGAGGCACAACATGTATTTAACGAGATTGCTCCATTTTATGAAAATATTTCCTGCTGGCACCGCTTCATAGATGACATCATCTTCATATGGAGCGGTACCAGCACGGATCTCATGGAATTCTTGGAGTGGATACATTTGGGGGACCACAACTTGAAATGTAATGCCCGCTTTAGTGACACAAGTGTTGAGTTTTTAGATATATCAATCAAAAATGTGGACAATGAGTTAGAAGTGGAGCTTTACATCAAGTCCACTGATAAAAATACCCTCCTACAAAGAAAAAAATAATGCAGCAGCAGGAAGAGAGGTGTTTGTGACCCAATATTCGCATATAAGTAACCAAATTAAAAATATTATAAATAGAAATGGGAAAATCCTTAACGATGGGAATGAACTCAATTGCGGAAACCTCTCTTCTTGTTCAGACGAAATAAAATTACTCGTAATCCATTGGTTAAAAAATACAAAACAACAGGAGGAAAGCAAAGCACCTTGAGATGTGATCCAGCCACAGGGAACAAAAAATGTGGAACATGTTCCATATTCTCGCAACGTTTGGAAGGCAAGAGTATCACTTTTGCTGGAAAGAAGCTGACAGCATCCACCTTAAACAATTGCCATAGTAAGAACGTGGTCTACTTGGTGATTTGTCCATGCCAACAAGGATATGTGGCGGAGACGAGCAGAGAAATCCATACCAGTCTGTTGGAGCATAAATTAGCAATTAGAACTAACAAGGCCAACGTACCCCTCACAGATCACTTTCGAGGTAAGAACCATGACTGTAATGATTTTAAATGGTTCATCCTGGAGAAGATTGTGATGAACAGAAGAGGGGGTGGTATAGATCAGATAAGGAAAAAAAGAGAACAGTGGTTCATGTGTTACCGCTGTTCTCGAGAGAAGATTGGGTACAAATTCTACAATTTTAGACTGATGAAATCTTATGATGAGGACCTTAGTGGTTTGGGAGATCTAGAAAGTATTGAATAATAGTCCGTAGAAATGATAGTAACAACAACAAGAAATCCCCGTAGGCTTTTGTAGTACTGAAATTTAGAAGAAAGGGCACTAACCAGAGGCAATGTGCCAGCACAGTACAATCAGGGGTCCATGTAAGTAACACAATTGTGGTTTATTCAGGATTAGAGTTACCTAATAATGCACATAGGAATAGATCCAGATGAGAGCAGGGGAAGACTCGATCAGCTTAACCCGCCACGACCACTGTATAATGAGGGAAATGGCAAGGGTCTCGAGTTTTTAGTATGCAGGCAGATTGGAAATAATAAAAAATGATAACATACTAGACTTGAGCCCCTTTGCAATAAAATAAGCAGAGTCACAGGCTCAATTAAAACAATTGAGGGAGCAGATTGATGTTCTTTCTCATGCCTCATAGAACGCAAGGATCGTGCTGAGTCCTAGAGTAATGAAAGCCGTGGAAAAATTATGTAAATAAGGAACCGCTACTATGTGTTCATTGAGATTATTGTGTCAAAGTAGAAAGATAAATAAAGTTGCAGAGAAAAAATGCAAATGGTGGCACCACGTGATCCAATAGACAAATAGAAAGGCAACATCCTCAAACACCGGCAGTGGCAGGTGCATGTGACAGCGATAACCAATCAGGAGGGCCATCACATGAGTTAAAAGGAAGGCAGCTTTTTCGAGTGCCGGTGGACAGCATTTTGCCTCTACCCGACACTCGGAGAAGCAAGGATATCCTGCTACAAGAAAGGTATGGAATGCTATGCGGCGACTTGGATCAGTAACAACAAGAGACATAGAATAGAATCTTAGCAATACTGCAATATTTGTGGGTTTTTTTCTCCTAATTTAACAGCTGCAGACGGAGACACACAAGCATGCCGCCAGCTACTTAGAACGAATATTAGAAAGCCCACTTAAAGTTTAGCGCGTGGGATAAAGTTCAAGGTAAGGCGGGGTACGCCACTAAGAGGGAGAGGAAATGCTCATAGTTAGAATAGATTTAACTAAATCAGAGGCAGGTGTTAATATTGGCTGTATTTTGATTCTTCTACAATAGCTCATGGAGGAATCACATTTTCAACTGCAGCAGCCGGGCGAGTTGAAAGGCCATACCCCCCAATTTTACAAACGTGGGATGCGAGCAAGACTTGTTGAATAAAGGTAAAGAACAACTAATGGCAGTGGAGATAAATTTGTTTGTAAAAACTCGCTATAGGTTATAAGCACTATGCTTTGACATGGTGTCACATTTATTATCTCCCCAGACACGGTTTTCAAGACGAAATACACTACCTGGCGTTGAACAAAACAATTTGAGCCTAAAGAAGCACCCAATATAAATTCGAATCGAGGTGAGGGAAGGGAGTTCTCCCGGGTGGGATAGAAAATGGATTCATGGCAGTAGTATAATGGTATCGGCCATACAAAAATAGAGGTCTTGGATATAATCCTATCTGTAGTCCTCACAGCGCACAGAGGTTGTAATAATAGCACTATACCCTTGCACCAGTACACAAAATATGCAAGACTTTAATCAGCCAGAGAATAGTAACTAAATTACATCTACAATTAGGAGAGCTCGCATAGAGATGAGGAATAATGGGGATCCAGCTCAATCAAGCTGACCTCAATAGTAGTGAGTTGCTACACGAAAAAGAGATTGTAAATAGTAGGAGAAAAAATAGAAACGTACAAAAGTTTTTAAAAACATAGGTACCATCAGTAAACCTTTAAGGAGGGAATAATGGTTGATATTGTTGGGGGACAAGGTACCAATTGTTGGGAAAGGACTAGAATGATCGAAAATTACCGCATATACCTCCAATGTTATCAAAGGTGTACAGACAAAATATCGACTCCAAAATATCGACTGGACATAATATCGAGTTTTAAATATAGACTGGACAAAATATCGACTGGACATAATATCGACTACAAAAATATCGTTTTTCAGGTAAGTGAAGTAATATCGACTGTATAAAATATAGATAGCAAAAATATCGAATTTTTAATAATATATAATATTTTATAGTGTATTTTTATGTAATAATATGTGTGAATAGTGTGTATTAATGTTATAAAATATTTTATTAAATGAATTTTGTTTTTATAATAATTGCGTAATGTAATTCTGTAGCGGGTTGTGGGTTTATAGGGGAATAGGGTGGGAAGTAATTTAATAATAATTAATTAATTAATATATGTTTGTTAATATTTGTAATTAATAATTAATTGATACTTAATTAATATTAATTAGTTAATTAATTAATATAATTTTGAACATATTTTGTATTAGTAATTAATTGTTAATTAATTAATTGTAATTAGTTAATTACATTAATTAGAGTAAATTTTATATATATAATTTTGTGTTATTTTTAAGTAATTAATTTGGAAAAATTAATATTAATTATTAAAATAATTACAGCTAATGTTCTAATATATTTACTTTATTGTTATTGTTAATTAATAATTAATTGGTAATTAAATAATATTGATACATTTTGGGTAAAGGAGCATTTTTAGGGTTCAGGGTCAGTTTTCAGTTTTAGGGTAAAGGGGTATTTTTGGGGTTCAGGGTCAGTTTTCAGTTTTTGGGTAAAGGGGCATTTTTAGGGTTCAGGGTCAGTTTTCAGTTTTAGGGTAAAGGGGTATTTTTAGGGTTCAGGGTCAGTTTTCAGTTCATGGGTAAAGGGGTATTTTTAGGGTTCAGGGTCAGTTTTCAGTTCATGGGTAAAGGGCTATTTTTAGGGTTCAGGGTCAGTTTTCAGTTCTTGGGTAAAGGGGTATTTTTAGGGTTCAGGGTCAGTTTTCAGTTCATGGGTAAAGGGCTATTTTTAGGGTTCAGGGTCAGTTTTCAGTTCTTGGGTAAAGGGGTATTTTTAGGGTTCAGGGTCAGTTTTCAGTTTTTGGGTAAAGGGGCATTTTTAGGGTTCAGGGTCAGTTTTCAGTTTTTGGGTAAAGGGGTATTTTTAGGGTTCAGGGTCAGTTTTGGGTTTTTGGGTAAAGGGGTATTTTTAGGGTTCAGGGTCAGTTTTGTGTTTTTGGGTAAAGGGGTATTTTTAGGGTTCAGGGTCAACAAATAAGATTGTAAAAAATTATGTTTTATTATTTTCATTTATTATTTAATTATTATAATTTAATTTAAGTAGTCTTAAGTATATTTTAGTAATTAAAATTTAATATTAATTTAATTTAACACTGTTTTTAATAAAGTCGATATTTTTTACATCTATATTATTGTTAACGATATTTTGTACTCAATATTTTTGTACTTACCTGTTTGTAGATACAAACTCGATATTTTGACTGTCGATATTTTGTCCACGATATTTTGGCAAGTCGATATTTTGTTCCTCGATATTATTTCAGTGATCCGTTATCAAATGTATAAATACAAATCCTAGATACAAATCAGGGTTTTTGAAAAAGATGTTCAAGAATGACTATGTATATAACAGGTTGATTGAAAAAGATGTTTAAGAATGACTATAGATATAAGATAGTTGTACTATGTATGAGAAACTGAACATGTAACGAGCACATAATAATATGGTTATTGATTATACATATTTGTTTTGTGTAGGGAAAAAGAAAAAACTGTGGATAAACAAGAATAGAGACAGAAAATGTGGGTCTTTCTTGACAAAGATGGTGTTATAATTTGGAAATCATCAAAACTCGTCAACGCGGTTGATAACATAATTCAAGGACTGACACAATTGGGTTGAATATCCATTGGATCAACATATCAACTGTGGTGTCCCTGTGTCCAACTGAATGTGTAGTGGTATTTGACAAGGATTGCGTCATACATCTGTTTGTCTCTATTATGCTGGTCATAATAGTTATTTGTTTAAACATGATCTTTTTGATTTACATGTATTGCATGTTTCTTAAATAAGGGAGAACTGTTTTTTAATGTATTTTGAGTGTAATACTTTATGTGATTTTAGCTTTTGTATACTGGTACGACAACGAAAAAATACTTCTTTTAAGAAATAACATGTAATGATCACACATTGAACATAAGATTCAATATTTTAATGGATTGCTGACTATTGTGTTTGAAGTAATTGGTTATGTTATGTTATGTTAAAATGCTCTTTTATAGCGCACGGCTACTCCAAGGAGTGTCCCGGCGCTTTGGCAAAGAGCCTAAGGAATAAGGAGAACATAGCACAACAGACACGAAAAGAAAGAAAACAGAAACCAATTACTGAGTGAAAAGCCAGGTTTTGAGTCCTTTTCTAAAGGAAAGCAAATCATCAGTTTTCCTGAGCAAAACAGGCAGGTCATTCCAGCCTTGAGTCGCTAGAAATCGAAAGGAATGTCCTCCGATTCTAGTCAGACGGATAGAGGGAGTCAAGGCTTAGAATAGAGACGCAGATCGTAACGTCCTGCGAGGCACCTAAAAACCCAAGCGTTTCTGAAGGTATTTGGGGCCTATCCGATGAAGGGACTTGTAGGCGAAAGTGAGCGCCTTGAAAGCAATCCTTTTAGCAACTGGAAGCCAGTGCAGTTTCTTTAGCAGCTCTGTGGCTCCAGCTCTGCGCTGGAGGCCAAAAATGGCTCCAGCTCCAATCTGCAGTCGGGCCAAAAGATATTTCGGCAGGCCAAGATAGAGAACGTTTTCGTAATCCAGACGCGAACCTATCAAGGCCTGCACGATGATCTTTCTGTGCTTCAGCGAGAGCAGCGGAAGAAATTTCCGCAGCATCTTTAGAAGGCCGAAGCATTTACCAGTCAGTCCAATGATCTGGGGGCCAAAGGTGAGGCCATCATCTACCACAACGCCTAACTTTTTGGCTTTAGAAGAAGCAACATCCGGTGGGAACATGTCTGAAGGCCACCATGTCTTCCAGCCAGGATCTGGAGGACATCCAAAAAAAAGCAATTCCGATTTATAGGAATTTCATTTTAAACTGTGGCGCTGAAACCAGGCAAAGACAGCTCCCAAACAGTCTCTAATCCGCGAACCGTTGAAATCCCTGCCCTTATCAGATGTAAAGAGCAGCTGGGTGTCATCAGCGTAGGTTATGATCTGGGCACCAAAAGATTCTGCAACCGCCGCCAAGGGGGCCATGTAGATGTTAAAAAGCGCAGGGCTCAAAATAGAACCCTGCGGCACCCCCACCTCCAGCGGCGGCATTTCAGCGGAAAACGGAGGTGCCCAGACCACTTGCCGGCGGCCGGTCAGAAATGACTTAAACCAATTCAACACCGCCGACAAATCCAGCATAACCAGAATGGCCTTCCCTCCAGTATCCAAAACCTCTCTAATGGCATCGGTGACCTCGAGCAGGGCAGACTCAGTGCTAAAATTCGTGCGAAAGCCCGATTGAGAGTCATGGAGAATGTTATTACTCTCAATAAAGTTAGAAATAGAGCTATGCACGTGCTTCTCGGTCACCTTAGCCAGAGCAGGGAGGAGAGAGATAGGTCTGTAGTTAGCATGGATAAGAGGATCAAGGTTAGTTTTCTTGATCAGTGGAAGAATCATTGCCTGCTTCCACGCTTGAGGGACAACACCCGTGCTCAATGAAGCATTAAGCAGAGGATTAAGCAGCGCATTTAAAGCCGGCGCTACTCTACCTAAGCATTTAGCCGGGCAGGGGTCAGACGGAGAGCCGGATTTAAGTCGCGACAAAAGATCAAAAGAGACCGTGAGAGACATCTCCGGAAAATCCGAGAGAAATGGCCCTTCTTCAACTGTAGATGTGGACGAGCCAGATATTTAGCCCAGCGGTGGTGAAAGGCATGAATGGCTAAAGGAATCACGTATAACTTTAATCTTATCCACGAAAAAGTCCGCTAACTGGCTAATCCAAACTTCGGTGTGCGTATGAGAGGGAGTACTGGAGGATGAAGAGGTAAATTCCTTAATTATCCTAAATATCTCTTTGCTAGTACTCTCAGAGTTGTCTATTCTACGCTCAAGGTAAAGTTTTTTTCCTGCAAGGATATGCCTATGATATAACTTAATGGCATTCCTATAGCTAACCTTGAGATGGGGGTCATACAGGCGTCTCCATGCCCTTTCGGCTTTCTTACATTCCCGCTGCATCGCACCCAAAGATGAAGTAAACCACGGGGCCGAAGTACGCCTGTCGGCTGACTTAGCCAGTTACCCAGGAGCTAGCTCCTCAAAGATAGTATTCATCCATTTATGTACCAACTCAAGATTTTCCTCCAGATTGCCAGAGAGTGAACAAGGGTGACGACAAAGCGCCTCAGACACCATTTCAGCGGAGACCTGATGAAAAGCTTGTGTAATTCCTTTCTGATCTTTCAATGCTCTTGGCGCAGTCACAGAAATTAGAGATATAGTAAACTTTATCAGGAAATGGTCGGACCATAAAACGGGAAGTGGCATGGATGCACTAATAGCTTTTGTAGCAAAAACTTGGTCGATGGTATGACTCTTATTATGAGTTGGCCAGATGATATATGGGACCAACCCCAGAGGAAAAGTAATGTCCCGCAACTTAAGAGCATCAGGGTCCAAGTTATTGTCCACATGGATATTCAAGTCGCCCAATAGAATACAATGGTCTGATTTAAGACAGGGAGCAGAAAGTGTCGCCTGCAGCTCATCAAAAAAAGGCCCCAAAGGGCCGGGTGCTCTGTAAAGTAAAATCCCAGCAACCGTTTGATGGGGTGACAGCTTAAGAGCAAAGCCAAGCGCCTCACAGTTGGAAATATTATCAATCGGAAAGGTAGTACAAGATAAGAGTTTATTAACAACCACCAGAGCAACCCCTCCTCCTCTGCCAATCACTCTATCTCTCCTTAAATATAATATAGTCAGGAGGGATGGCATTGGCTAGATCGGGGCCAGAGCCTTCTCCAAGCCATGTTTCAGTAAGAAACAGACACGGTGGTTTGGACTCTGTCAGAAGATTCCAGATATCGAGGGAGTGTCTGCCGAGGGATCTCGTATTGAGAAGGAGGTATTCATTTAGAGCAGGTACCACAACCTGCCGGTTGGTGTCTTTAGGTGGAAAACGCCAGCCACAACCCAAGCAACCTCTCTTAAGAACACGCCCTCCCGGAAATATATGATGGCAAGACGAGGAGTTCCTACACAGAGCCAAAAGCTCAGAACAAGAATAGGAAAGCATTCCTAAAAAAACAGCGCTTACCAAAGAGCCAGAGTCCGCCCCCGACCGCCTCCGAGAAGCGGGCGAGCGCAGACGGGCAGGACTCTGGCACGACTCAGGCGCAGGGAATGCGCACCTGCTGCGCGTCACCGCTGGGCGTAATGGAGCGTGTCTTAAATAGGCGGCTCCGAATACCCCCGAGCGCTAGACCGCTCCAAGATGGCCGCCAAAGTCCCTCCTTACCCAAGGTGGCATAGGTAGCACCCAAGCCTCCCCGGAAGCCAGACCCGCCAAACAGCGGTGGGGATGCCGAAGAATTATAGTGCAAGTGAGGGCCAGAACACAGCGCCAGGTAAAATCAAGGGAAATAAAATAAGCGAAAATACAAAACAGGTTGTTTTGAAATAGCATGAGCGGCGCTCTAAGAGCGCAAAATCGCCTTCAAGGGTTCAAGGGAATTGTTTCTTGTTTTTGGTAGGAGTAGCTAATTTCCCTTGATAGTACCAAGGGGTCCCTCTCTTTAATTTTCACTGACATGTCTCACAGACCAGTGTTAATGGCGTACAATGCCATGATACTACGCAACTGCAATGTGGTGCAGAAGTAGTCTGCTTAAGTGGCAAAAGCAGCTGGGACGTAGAGGAAGGGAAATGCATAAAACCCCTAATTTCACTACCAGGCTCATCAATGGTGCAGGCAATTGAAGTTGAGCTGAGAATGACATCATTGAATGTACAGGCACAAGTGTCTTTATTAAGATAATGGAAAAGATTGGGTACAGGAGAGGCCATAAAAGTGTCACAGTGGTGCAAGACAACTCTCAGCTTAGCAAACTAATGTGGGCCAAAGAGGTCAAGATGAAATTGTATCTAGTTTGTGAAAACCTAAATGTGAGAATTGACTGGGAGACCCTACAAATAGACGTAACAAAGAGTGAACTCAGAACTCTAGGGAAGGAATTGTCTAAGCTGGATGACATGGAGTATCTGAGATAGAAAGAGTCAGTAAAATTCATGATAACTAGTTGGGAGAAAGAAATCTGGTACCCCTATTTGGACACATTACCTAATCAATGACTTAGATCTGAGGTTCTGAGATTGAGAAGTGGTGTTGGTATGATCAACGGGAAAGTAAAAGCAGAAATGATGCAACCTGATGGTAAATGTACATTTAGCTGTGTACAAAATACGATAATTTGCACATTTTAGCGGACTACCCAAAATCGCTAGCCCTGCGGAAACAGTTTTAATGTAAAAAATTTTTAAAATATGAGACCGTTTTGCGTGCACAAGCCATTGAACTTATCACAGATATGACAAATTTGAACTTGTAGTAGCCGTTGCGAAGTACATGGAGGCTGTAAAAAGGTTTTTCACAGAAGGTAACGGTTGGTTGAGAGTTAGGATGAAAGTTATGACCTTTTTTTAGATAAAGTTTTATGTTATATATATTATTTAAGAAATATATTGTATAATAAAAAATGTTATTGTTTTAAAAATGTTATGTCTATTTATAGACATTTGTATGAACTACAGTTTAATATTGTGTAAATTTAGTAGAAAGTACATGGAAATTAGATATTTGTAATGGAAGTTGTGATGAATTGAGTACATTTTAGAATTATTGTATAGGGTGATATGTTTTTACGTGTTTAAAGACCTACGGTCTAAATAAACATTACATTTTTTACTTTGTGATTATCACATTCTGATGAG
The DNA here is from genome assembly GCF_964263255.1 of Lissotriton vulgaris. NCBI lineage: Eukaryota > Metazoa > Chordata > Amphibia > Caudata > Salamandridae > Lissotriton > Lissotriton vulgaris. The sequence continues at coordinate 436,531,000 of NC_141687.1, read as the reverse complement.
GGAAGGGTTAAGGACAGAAATGTGGGCAATTTACACCAGTACATACCAGAGACAGATCAGGGAACTTGATTTATGAAAGAGTCCAATAAAGACATACCGTTTTGAAATTTTTTTTCACTGAGGAGCCAGGCTTGCAAGGGATGGTGGGTATTTGATGGTCAATAAATCATTATAATTTTTGTTCTCATGTAGGGTTTATGGAATGTGGAGTGTGGGAAATTGGGTTGTTGGTTGAGTGGAGTGGAAGCCCTACTCAATCAACAGCCACATTCTCTGTCAGGGTGAACCACTAAAGTCACTAAATGAACCTGTACCTAACACTGTGGTACAAAAGGGGGTGGTGATGGACGGAGCATCTGAACCAATCAAACACTCACACCCAGTCAACAGATCTGGGTTTAATCCATCACCGTTCTTTAGCCCACTCTGCCACCCCAGTTCAGACATGGCCATATGCAAATCAGTCTGACCCTGTGCCTCATGGGAACAGTCCAGCCCGAACTGCCAAGCCATACCTTCCCTGGACCGGATTCGAGCTTCCTAGGACCGGTTTCTGGCATTACAGCCTTCTTCAGCCAGGCTTGCTTGAATCCAGTGGCAAAGTGAGCAAGGGACTCACGTCTGAGCACACCCTGCCAACTTATGGGAACAAAGCGGTACAAAAGGGGGTGGTGATGGACAGAGCACCTGAAACAATTAAACACTCACATCCAGTCAACAGATCTGGGTTTAATCCATCACCGTTCTTTAGCCCACTCTGCCACCCCAGTTCAGACATGGCCATATGCAAATCAGTATGACCCTGTGCCTCATGCGAACAGTCCAGCCCAAACTGCCAAGCCATGCCTTCCCTGGACCGGATTCAAGCTTCCTAGGACCAGATTCTGGCATTACAGCCGTCTTCAGCCAGGCTTGCTTGAATCTAGTGGCAAAGTGAACAAGGGACTCACGTCTGAGCATACCCTGCCAACTTACGGCGAACAAAGTGGTACAAAAGGGGGTGGTGATGGATGGAGCATCTGAACCAATCAAACACTCACACCCAGTCAACAGATCTGGGTTTAATCCATCACCGTTCTTTAGCCCACTCTGCCACCCCAGTTCAGACATGGCCATATGCAAATCAGTCTGACCCTGTGCCTCATGGGAACAGTCCAGCCCGAACTGCCAAGCCATACCTTCCCTGGACCGGATTCGAGCTTCCTAGGACCGGTTTCTGGCATTACAGCCTTCTTCAGCCAGGCTTGCTTGAATCCAGTGGCAAAGTGAGCAAGGGACTCACGTCTGAGCACACCCTGCCAACTTATGGGAATAAAGTGGTACAAAAGGGGGTGGTGATGGACGGAGCACCTGAAACAATTAAACACTCACATCCAGTCAACAGATCTGGGTTTAATCCATCACCGTTCTTTAGCCCACTCTGCCACCCCAGTTCAGACATGGCCATATGCAAATCAGTATGACCCTGTGTCTCATGCGAACAGTCCAGCCCAAACTGCCAAGCCATGCCTTCCCTGGACCGGATTCAAGCTTCCTAGGACCAGATTCTGGCATTACAGCCAGCTTCAGCCAGGCTTGCTTGAATCTAGTGGCAAAGTGAACAAGGGACTCACGTCTGAGCATACCCTGCCAACTTACGGCGAACAAAGTGGTACAAAAGGGGGTGGTGATGGATGGAGCATCTGAACCAATCAAACACTCACAACCAGTCAACAGATCTGGGTTTAATCCATCACCGTTCTTTAGCCCACTGTGCCACCCCAGTTCAGTCATGGCCATATGCAAATCAATCTGACCCTGTGCCTCATAGGAACAGTCCAGCCCGAACTGCCAAGCCATGCCTTCCCTGGACCGGATTCAAGCTTCCTATACCGGTTTCTGGAATTACAGCCTTCTTCAGCCAGGCTTGCTTGAATCCAGTGGCAAAGTGAGCAAGGGACTCTCGTCTGAGCATACCCTGCCAACTTATGACCAACAAAGCAGTACAAAAGGGGGTGGTGACGTACGGAGCATCTGAACCAATCAAACACTCACACCCAGTCAACAGATCTGGGTTAATCCATCCCCGTTCTTTAGCCCACTCTGCCACCCCAGTTCAGACATGGCCATATGCAAATCAGTCTGACCCTGTGCCTCATGGGAACAGTCCAGCCCGAACTGCCAAGCCATGCCTTGCATGGATCGGATTGAAGCTTCCTAGGACCGGTTTCTGGCATTACAGCCGTCTTCAGCCAACACTGTGGTAGCCTGGGACAAAAGCAGTCAGGCTTACCTAAGAGAAATGTGTAATGTATTTATGCAGCACACAAGCAGTAATAGAATGAAAACACACCAAAAGAAAAATCCCACACCAATTTAGAAAAAATTGAGTTATAGTTTAATAAATGATATGACACCAAAACAACAAAAATCCAATAGGTAAAAGTGCAGTTATGAATTTTTAAACTTTAGGGTAGAAACTAGCTGAAAGATCATAGGACCAACAGCGAATAGCTAATCAGAAAAGACCAGGACGAAGTCAAAATTTATGGCTGACCTCGTTGGAGACTGAGTCGGATACACTAAGTGGATTGGGCCTGGTCTCTGCTTATCGTCGGAAGTAGAAGACATTTTGGAAGAAAATGTCTGAGAAGGTAAGGTTCAGCGGGACAATGCAGCTATTGGTATCCGAGGAGGAGGAGGAGGAGGCATCATTGTTGGGGAGTTGCTGGACAAAATCTCGGTGAAGATTCCTACGCTCAAACTTAGTCTGTTTTATGTAAGTTGAAAATCTCCAACCAGACAAAACTGCAGGCAGTGGCTGACAAGGGCTTCACGAGACTAGATATCCCTTCTGCAAGGAGCCATTGGACAGGATTTGCTGGTGCAAAGAAGAATGTAGCAGGAGCTACCACCGGCAAAGCACCTTTGGCAGGTCGATTAGCAGGTAGGTTCCAGCTTCTCTCAGAGGAGTTCTTGGGCAAAACTTTACCAAGTCCCAAGGTTTGGATTTTGGCTATCTGGGCCCCTTTATTACTACTGCCAAGGGCCCAGGGCTGGAGAGGTACCACTTGGATAGTCAGGCTGGGCCCAGGTGCAAGATCCGGGTGCAGCAACCAGTCTTCTGAAGAACACAGCTGACCACAGCAGCAGGTAGTCCTGTGACAATATTCCACAGGTCCAGAAAGTGGACTGAAGAGTGGGTTCTAAGGATCCTATTTTTATATCTGGTGCTTACATTGTTTTAGGAGAAGTTTCTAGAGATTCCCTGTAAAGTAATGGGAATTTCCTGTCCTCCTACCCTGGCTCTAGGCACAGTGGACTAGTGTGAAGTTCTTTGTGTGAAGGCAGGGCACAGCCTATTGATTTGCAAGTGTGTCTGTGCTCAGCTCCACAACCACTCTCCCCCATTATGCCAGTAAAGGCCCAACCAGGCACACCAAATCCCTCTATTGCGTGACTATCTGGGAGGCCTATGCAAAGACCTACTGACAACTACACCCAGTCATGTGACCCAGGAACAGGCTGCAGGCACCAAATAATGCAGGACAATTCCTACTTTCTAAAAGTGGGACACAAAAAATGGGCAACCCAATAAACCCTTGAAGGCTTGGGTAATCTAAACAATGAGGTAATAGTGCCTTCAAGGGATTCTTTGTGATATCAATGTCATAAGAAAATATACAAAATTAATTATCTTTAAGACCCAATTGATGGCTTGGCACAAATAAATGTCAAAAATAAATTATCTGATTAAACAACTAATTAAACTAAAAAACTAAGATACATTCAGTAAGCACAGCAATTCTGCACAGGTGTATACTTCAAAGAGTGAACATTTCTATAAAAAGTTATGTTATATAAAAGGGGCAAAAGTAACTGGGATGACTATTCTTCCATATAGATTTTCTATCATGAATATTTTTGCCTTAGCCCATTTCACATATTGAATAACAGTAACAGCATTGGCATTACAATGAACATTTCCTAAAATACTAATGACAAAGAAAATAGGTCAAATTGTCGACATTTCGATCTTTATAGTGAAGGCATCTGTAAGACCATCTTCAGGATGTGAGTTCTAATGTGTACTGCTACCCCTATAAAAATTTAATAATACAGAGAATTATACATCAATAAAAGATATAGAAGAATGAGGAAGTAATACACTCAAGATGTGAAAAAAGGGAGAAAATTGTGATAGAAAGTGATGGCCTAGGAAATAGAAATTACTAACCCTTCACCAGCTCAATATAAAATGTGAATCAGATTGTTAAATCATTATCTATTGTAGCAGTGGATCCCGCAACCAGAGTTCCACAATGCTGATGGCCAGACAATCAGCCGCATTTTTGGCTAATTAATCGTAACACTCAAAAAAATAGATGTAATTCAAGGGACATTAGTTAGACAATCATCCCAATCATATAGGGAAATCAGTATAAGGACATATATGCATACTTATTAGGCACTAGTATTACTCGTTACACCTGTGATGAATATACATAGCTGTATTTACCAAAGTTATTTTGAGAATGGCCAAAGCGGGACAAACGCTCACCACAAAGTGTTTCGTTAGGTGGGGAGAACCGTAGTTACAGAGGTCTCAGTTGACATCCTACAGTGCAATATTGTCAACAATTGTGTTAAAACTGCGCCATAGCGGTAGCCATACTGTTCAAAACACAACATGAAATACATGACAGACTCACCTACTTTGGCTGAGAGAGGAAGATTGCTGAATTTCATACCATTTGAGAATATGGGTAGTAGGAAGAATAAGTAAATTTATACGATCGGTTGGGAGGAAGCATTTTGAATTTCATGAAGGACTGAGTTGATAGATAGTAAAAAAAGGACTGGAGTATTTGAGTGTTTCCTAGTATTTTATTTTGAATATTTGACAATAAAGGGCAAGCAGAAATAAAGATCTGGAGGCAGTGAGATTAATTGAGTTTCTACATTAGGTCTAGACAAATGGCCATATCTTCTGTTTTTAGTCAGAACAAGTGTTATTCTTGTTAAGTGACCTATTTTTTAATGTTGGTTCATCAGGGTGTCTGTGATGTTCAGATTGTGAGTAGCCAGCTTTTAACCATTCTTCTAAATTCCAGATTGTTGTCAGTGGCTCTTATCTTTGGTGGGAAATAATTCCATAATTTGGAAAACTGTATGGAGAAAGAAGTGCTAGTTTTGCTGAATGTTTTTTAGTTGTTGCTTTTTATAAATCTTTTTATTAACAAAATGACAAAGAAAAACATCAGGTGACATTAGCAGCTCTTGCTAGTTACATGAGTACATTTCCATACATTCAAAATAATAGACACAAAATGCAGGTAAAGGATCAAGGAGACACCTGCGCTTCCACTTCCTTTGAACACAATGGGGGCACACATATATCTCCCCAGTAGTGATTCCAAGCCTCCCAGACCTTCCTCCACCTCGCCGGACAACCCCTAGCCACATATACCGGCCTTTCCCTGAATATGCACCAATCCAGGTCCCCCTCCCACCTCTCGACACGAGGCGACTGGCTGGCTCCCCACAACTGGGCAATATTCCGCTTAGCTATCATGCAGGCCAGTGTAACCCATTGCTTTCTATATGCAGTCAGATCCGTGGGCTTCCATACGTTAAGAATACACCTGCGCGCTTCCGGCTGTATCTCCACCCCCAGGACGTCTCGTAACTTATCGTGAACCTTCTCCCAGTATGCCTGCACCCCAGAACAATGTCACAGTATATGCATAAACATTCCAAGCACCCCGCACTCCCTCCTACACTCCCCGTCCTGTGAGCGACCCATACGGACCAGACGAGGCCCCGTGACATATGACCTATGGAGAATCTTTAGTTGAACTAATCGAAGCCTCATCTGTATCCCCACTGTCCGTGCAGAGGAGACCGCCTCCCGCCAGTCCTCATTATCCAACTCTATCCCATCCTCACCCCAGTGCGTTCTCAGGAGGACCAGTGGGTCCTCCATATGGATAATTAGTTTCTTATATATTAATGAAATTGTTTTCTCAGGGAGGTGGCCGTCCAGCACTTGGTCCTTGATTTATTTATTTATTTATTTATTTATTTTAGCAATTTTTAAAGCGCAAACAAATACCCGTGAGGGTGTCTCGGCGCTAAATTCATAGAACTCACTAGGAGATGTCAGGGGAATTGGCGTGAGGTAGTCATGTCTGAACAGGGAGTTAGGAGGAGGAGAATAGCCATGTTTTAAGGCTTTTACGGAATTTTAGAAGCGTGGGAGCAGCTTTGATGTAGAGCGGTAAGGTGTTCCACAGTTTGGCCGTGGCAATGGTGAAACGTCTATCTCCCCAGTTTACCCTCTTTGTACGATGGACTTTCAGCAGAAAGGCTGCAGAGGAACGTAAAACCCTCTGTTGTTCAGCTGGACGGAGAGATTCTTTTAAAAACTGTGGTCCTGTGTTATTCAAGGTCTTATAAGCTATACACAAAGCTTTAAATTTGATTCGGCTCCTGATAGGGAGCCAATGTAATTTCCTGATGTGCAGGGACACAGATGAGAATTTGGGAATAGACAGTAGCGTTCTGGCAGCAGCATTTTGTACTGCTTGTAATTTATTGAGAACTCCTTCTTGCGCATTCAGAAGCAGTGAATTGCAATAATCGGTTCTCGAGAACACTAATGTACTAATGAGCGTTTTTCCTGCTGATTGTGGGAGGTAAGGAAGCAATTTTTTTATTTTTTTGAGAGTGTAGAAAGCAGAAGAAACAATGGCGTTGGCATGGTGGTGGAACGTCAGCTTGTCGTCAAAAATGACTCCCAAGTTGCGAACCTTTGCCACCGGCTGAGGTGGAGGCCCCATGTGGGGTGGCCACCATTGAGGGGACCATGCTGGGCGCAAGCTCCCGAATGTCATCACCTCCGTTTTATCGGAGTTGAGTTTGAGGCAATTTGATGACATCCAGGAGCCTATCGCCTTCATTCCCTCCTGGAAGTTGGCTGCGATGAGTGTTCCATTGTTATGCACCGATAGTACAAGTTGTGTATCATCGGCGTAAGTAGTAAGGGCAATTCCGTAGGATTTGATCACCCTCGCCAGGTCCGAGAGGGGAGGTGTCGGGAAGCGACTTGTCTTTGGGGATATTCGCAAGTAGGGCATGTCTGATCCGGAGGTAACGGTAATGTTCATGATCGTGGAGATGGTATTGTTACTGAAGTGAACTGAATGTGAGGACTGTGCCTCTCTCCCAGACATCTTTAATCCGTGCAATCCTGATGATATCCCACTTGTCAAACCCCCTAGATTTCCATAGGCTCCCCAACCTCTCTGAATTCCACAACCGGGTGGCCAGTGTGAGTCTCCCTTCCCACTTGAGCTGCCTATTCGCTGCGTGCCACACCTGAGCGGCATGCGCCGTTGGTCCCGCGAGGAGAAACCGATGAGGTCCAGGATATAGCGCTCTAGTGAAATCGCCGCCCAGAACTTGCCAGCTGTCCATAGCATACCCTGGGTCCCGGGGGGCCCGTATATTGCATGATTCACCCTGGCTAGTTGGTACTCTGCTTCAAGAGGGCATCCCAAGGGTGGTACGTAAAGGTTCCCATCCACACATGGATTGTGATGCAAATGGCTGTTTACTAGCATTTGTAGACAGGGGTTTGCTCCAAAAATGTACACCTCGTAGAGGCAGCAATAAAGTTGAAGAAAAGTATTTTTCTCTAATGTTTGAAACTTTGAATGTGTGCTGTACTTTACAATTTTAAACTTTGTCTAAGCACAGTGTTGGGTGCTGAAATGGCCCCCTGGACAAATCAAATCAGACTTATGCCTGGAAGTATAAGGGATGGGACCATTTTTGTTGGCCTGTAGCCGGTGATGACCAGTGCAACAGCACCACTTACTGGTTTTAGGCCTCACTCATCACCAATGTGGATCATGGAGAAATTAAATGTGTGTCCATTAGCAGGTAAATAAATCTGATTTGACTCACAGTTTCTGTCCAATGGAAGGACATTTAAGAAACATATTATTTCAGAAAAACACTATTTTGTTTATACTTTCCTCCTGATATGCTGCTTCAGAAAAACACCTATATACAATATTATTGCCTAAATAGCATCAAAGGCCACATGTGACAACAATTTCTCTTGATGTACCATCGCTGTCAATGAGGAAGACATCCTGCTAGCCAGGTTGACTTAGTCACTAGCCCTAGGGTCTGAGCTCCTAGAACTAGCACCCGTAAATGGTGGCAGCAATCTAATACCTAGGGACAGAGAGAATTTTCATGACTCTAAAATCCCCAAAGGGATTGTCCCCAAATATGAGGAAGGTGATGATATCACAAAATGATTCACAGCCTTTGAGAGGGCCGCCACGCCCACAGGCTACTCTGTCGAATGCATGAATCGAACAGGGTCTACTGGGGGAGGTATTGCGATAATCCACCAATCGCACCTCAAAATAACCACCTGCGCCCAACTAGAATTAGAAGCCGAAGTAATGACCTTTAAGATAAGGAAAACAATCATTTGATTTTTGAAGGACTGCTAGTATACCGCCCTACCGGCCCCAGAACTCCCTTCACCAAAGCGCTACACACCTTTCTAGAAACCACCTTTGATGCAGCCTCTTATACCATCCTAGGCGACTTCAACTATCACCTAGAGCTAAAGAACGATCCTGACTCAGCCACCCTTATTGATAACTTTCTCAGCTTCGACATGAAGCAGCTGATCGATAAACCCACCCACACAGCAGGACACACCCTTGATGGGATCTTCTCTAACTGTCATTACATCAAAATCTTATCCATCACTCCCATACCCTGGTCGGATCATAATGCCATCTATTTTAATCTACAAATAAAAAACTTTGCAACTCAGCGCAGAAGTTACCCACCTCCTGAAACTTCCCGTCCCTGGAAAAAACTTGAATCCAACCAACTTGCTGAGGCACTGGGAAAGACTCTTCCCGACTTTGATTACGGCAGCAGTGAAGATTGGGCTTCCAACTTCAATAAATGGATTACTGATGCGATGAACGAGCTGGTCCCGCTTGAATCAAAGAAACCCAGGAAACGGCTTGTTACTGCTCAATGGTACACGGCCGAGGTAAAAACTGTTAAGATTAAGTGCCGACGCACAGAACGAAGCTGGAACTCTGATTATAGCCTCGAGAAAAAACTTGAATATTTAAAAACCTTACAGGAGTACAAATCCATAATAGTTCGGGCAAAGGCCGCCTACTTCACAGAAAAAATCCAAAAATCAGCTAATTCCTCCAGGGAACTTTTTAAAACCGTGGCCCACCTAACAAAAACTCCATGAGACACAGTATTCAACCCTGATCAGAGATTCGTCGATGGAATGGCCACCTTCTTTCAAAAGAAGGTACAATCAGTATATGATGACCTTAGCTCCATGGTATCCATCATACCCCCTAATAAAGTTGGACCTACCAACATGACTCCCCCCTGCTTCTCCAGTTTCTCTGTACTCGAAAAACAGCAAGTGCATGACCTACTAATACAGATGAAATCCGGCTCTCCTTTGGACCCATGCCCTCCCTATGTGCTACATCAAATCCCTGAGATCATCGCAAATACCTTAACTCTTCTGCTCAATAAAATCATCTCTCTGGGAGAATTTCCACAAAACTGGAAAATGGCCTGCATTAGGCCTATCCTCAAAAAAGAATCCCTTGATCCTTCTGAACCCAAACACTATCGGCCCATTTCCTGTCTGCCATTACCTTCAAAAATCCTAGAAAAAGCTATAAACCAGGAAATAATGCTGGCTGCATGTGGAGGAAAAGAAGCTACTTGATCCGTCACAACATGGCTTCAGACCCCTACACTCCACGGAATCAGCCCTCATCATGGCTACTGAAAAAATTCGCAAAACCATGGACGAAGGTGGACGGTCGGCCCTGATACTTTTAGACTTCACAGCGGCCTTCGACACCGTAAATCACGCCGTCCTATTAAAAAGACTTACGTCCCTAGGCTTCACCGGTTCTGCCCTGGCCCTCATTGCCTCCTTCCTAACCACTCGCACTAATCAAGTGATCTGGAATGGATTGCAATCTGCTGAATTCTCTCTTCCGGGCGGAGTTCCACAAGGCTTGGCACTGTCTCCAACTCTTTTTAACCTTTACGTCACCCCCCTAGCTGCCCTGATCAGATCCCACGGCCTTCAATTGGTGTCTTACGCCGACGACACACAAATTATTGTGTCCATCTCCCAATCCATTGATGCCACAGCAGAACGATTCAGGAACTGCCTCTCTCAGGTTAAGAACTGGATGAGCAACAACTTCCTAAGACTGAATACGGATAAAACCGAAGTTATCGAGTTCGGCAATAAAGCTTCCATTTGAAATGACCTATGGTGGCCCCCGGAAGCAGGAACCTGCCCTCTTCCCGTAGACAAGGTTAGAAACCTTGGCTTCCTATTAGACAAAGAACTCTCCTATAAAGCCCAGGTGAACCAGGTGACTTCAGCCTGTTTTCACAATATCAAACTGATTAGGAAAGTTCTTCCCTACATCCCAGACACGCTTAGGAAAACGGTAATGGGAGCCCCTTTTATCCCGCATTGACTATTGCAACTCCCTCTATCTGGGAGCAGGAGAAAAACAGCTGTCTAAACTGCAGGCAATCCAAAATGCGGCGGCCAGAGCCTTATTGAACATCCCCAGACGCCACCCCACGTCCAAAGCTATTCGGGAGCTACATTGGCTCCCGGTTAGACGTCGCATTCAATTTAAAGCTCTCTGCCTGGTCCACAGATCTCTTCAGTGCAAGGGACCCGACGACTTCAATAACCTACTGCCCCGATACATTCCCCAGCGCACACTGAGGTCATCTACCCTCGACCTCGTCTGCCAACCTAGAATAAACAGAGTTCGCTGGGGGGAAAGGTCCTTCTCCTACCAGGCGGCAAAAATCTGGAACTCGCTACCCCCAGCACTTCGTGCCCAAAAATTTAAAATGAGCTTCAGAAAAAAACGAAAAACCTGGCTCTTTGTCTAGATCAATCTGCTCCTCTGCCTCCCTCTCATCTGTATCTGTTAGCGCCAAGACGCTGCGGCATTCGTGCGCTCTACAAATATTTCAGTCAGTCAGTCAGTCTGTGGAATGAGAAAAGTGGAAAAAGTCCCACTGGGTAGCATAGCTTTATGAACTGTTCACTGGTAACTGCAGGTAAAGACTCCCAACCCTTAATGGGGCAAATGCTGAGTCTTATGACTTAATGAAAGGCACCATGAGTGAGGACCTTGGACTCACCACAGAGGTATATATAATTAGATTCAGATGGGCTCACAAAACCTCAAGACAACCCTATGTTGACTTTATAGACTAGTAAGAACATGTGGACACCACATTACCATCCCCTTCAAGCTGCACAACCAGTCGCAAAACGAATCCAATGAATTAAATTCATGAAATTCTTTACTTATTCCACAATTCTGTCCATAATCAATCATCCTTTTTAATCCTCAGTTTTCTTCAATTCATTTTACTCATGTTCCTGTCCATCAAATGTTGTTCAAAAATAAACACAGGAGTGATACATGTTTCCATATGTCACGCTTTAATGGCAATCACCCAATGCATTTCGGGACGAATCCCTTCTTCAGGGGTGTATCTATAACACAAAATAATTAATCACCTACTGTTGTTTAATTATCACGTTTGTAATACAAAAAACCTGCTGTATGCATACTTATAATACTCTATTTACTCTGTTAAACGCTCATAACTTTCAAATCCTACTTTCTGTCCATGTCTACTTTCATTTAGTTAAATGTCAACCATTGTTCAGTGTCCCGATTACTCTACCAACGCGCCTTTTATTTAAAAAAGATCTAAACATCAAAAATGTTATTCTAAATTAATTTACAACACATTGTAAACTTGACCAATTTGCCATACATTATGCGTGTTAACAATTTCTTTAGCAAGCTTACAGTGACATTTGCTAATCTGTCTCTTAAAAAACCTTCATCAAACTTGCTTTTTTTGTTTCACCATATTCCCTTCTGTTACTACTACAGCCCCTGCAGTAGCCAAGTCCTCATTGGCATCTTTAGCATGGTAGGGTTTCCTCAGGATGTGGAATGAGACAGAGGATCCAACTTCATGTCTGCATACCTAACATACATGTGGAATGAGTGTGGGGTGAACTACAATTTCACCACACCTTCTCATCCAATAAACCAATTGCTTTGTTGAGAGATTCAACAAGACACTGAAAGGCATGACCATGGGACTCCCTTAAAAACTCAAAAGGAGATGGGATGTCCTTTTGCCATGCCAGCTTTTCGCCTACAGAAAGCTGCCTCAGATGGTAGTAAGGTTTCCCCCTTTGAATTTATGTTTGGCCATCCTCTTAGGGGACCACTTTTGTCTTATAAGGGAATGTTGGGAAAAGCCTTGTAAAGAATCGAAACAGGATATTGTGGACTATGTACTAGACCTTTGCTCCAGAATGGCAGAGTACACTGAGAAAGCATCCAGAAACCTTGAGGCCAGCCACGAGCTCCAGAACCTCTGGTATGACCAAAAGGCTGCACTGGTGGAGTTCCAACCAGGGTAGAAGGTGTGGGATTTGGAGCCTGTGGCTCCAAAACCCACACCTTCTACCCTGGTTGGGCCCTGCAAGACAAATGGCATGCTCATTATCCTATTCCTGAGAAGAAAAGTGAGATCACCTATTTGGTAGACCTGGGCATAGCAAGTCTCCCAAGAGGGGGATCCATGTGAACCGCCTTAAAAATATCTGTGGCAGGGCTGATGTGACCATGCTGATGGTTATGGATGAGGATCAGATGACGGAGAGGGAACCTTTCCCTGACCCCCTCCCTTACAGTCCAAAAGATGGGTCAGTTTATGGAGTCATTTTCTCAGGTACTCTCTCTGCCCAACAGCAGGCTGACTGTAGGCAAGTCCTGCAACAGTATGCTGAGCTCTTCTCCTTAGCCCCTGGACAGAGACACTGGTTTACCCATGATGTATACGCTTGAGACAACATGCCTGTCAAAACAAAGACCTATTGGCAGTCTGACCAAGTTAAGGAGAGCATCATACCTGTAGTAAGCAAGATGCTGGAGTTAGGGGTTATTGAACCCTGTGAGAGTCCCTCATCCAGCCCAGTAGTTACAGTCCCCAAACATCCCTCACAGGGTGGAAAGAGAGAAATGAGGTTCTGTATGGACTACAGAGGTCACAATGACATATGCTCAACCTATACCCATGGCTGATGAGCTGACAGACAAATTAGGTGCAGCCAAATTTTTCAGTACCTCTGACTTAACTGCAGTTTACTGGCAGATTGCTATGGCTCCAGCAGCCAAAGAAAAAACAGCATTCTCCACACCTGATGGGCATTATCAGTTTACTGTTATGCCCTTTGGTTTAAAGAATGTCCATATCACCTTCCAAAGGCTGGGGAATCAAGTCCTTATTTGGTTAGAGGCCTTTACTGCAGCATATATAGATGATATTGCTCTCTTTAGCCCCTCCTGGCAGGACCACCTGGTCCACCTGATGAAGGTTTTACAGGCCCTGCTATCTGAAGGTCTAACTATCAAGGGATCCAAATTCAATATAGGGCAGGGTACTACTGTGCAACTGGGCCATATTGTAGGTTAAGGCCAAGGGAAACCATTACAGCCCAAGAGTCAGACAATTCTGGACTGGGAAGCTTCACCAATCCAGACCCAAGTCAGGGAATTCCGTGTCTTGACTGGGTACTACAGGATGCTTGTGAAGGAGTATGGGTTTATTGTGACACCACTCACAGAACTCGCCTCCAAGAAGATGCCCAAGAAAGTTGACTAGACAGTTAGCTGTGAAAAGGCTTTTGTCATTCTGGAAGAGACAATGTGCTCAGCGCCAATTCTCAACGTTCCAGACTACTCTGAGCAGTTCATTGTGCAGACTGATGCCTCTGAGCTAGGGATAGGAGGAGTCCTATCCCAAACCAATGCTGATGGCCAAGACCAGTCTGTTGCTTTTATTAGCAGGAGTTTACTACATAGGGAACTGCATTGTAGTGTCATTGAGATAGAGGTCTTCGCTGTGGGCTGGTCTCTGAAGAAGTTGAGACATACCTGTTATGTACTCACTTCCTTATGCAAATTGGCCACAGACCTCTCAGATGGCTAATGCAGATGAAAGGTGAGAACCCAAAACTTTGGAGTAGGTCCATCTCGCTATAGGGAATGGACTTTACTGTGGAACACAGACCTGGGACTGCCCATGCCAATGCAGATGGTCTTTCCCAGGTTCTTCCACTGTGCGAAATAAGAGTAGCGAGGCAGAAATCCAGGGATGTATCTCAATTTACATGAGAGAAGAACAGAATGCGTCAATTGACCCAAAAATCCAAGCCTTCAAGGCTGTCCTGAATTGGGTTTCTGATTCCATCAACTGCAACTGTGTAGGCATGAGGCTCCTTGCTCTGGTTCCCAGGACTGCCAAAGATTTTCCTCTTTTTGTTTTGAACCTAAAGGTAGGAGGTTTTAGTAGGTTCACTGAGGAGGATCTGAGTGTCCTAGCAGTGACATACGGAGTGAACCTGGCTGCTCAGTATTTGGGTCCTGAATCTATAGAGGCTCTAAATGTGATTAGCAGAAAATTAAATAGAATTCTCTTTTTAATAGGCAGCCAATGAAGGCTTTTAAGGGCTGCCAAGGCAGAAGATCGCTGGTAGTTTCAACACCAGGCGGGCCCCTACATGTTGTTCAATCTGTAGCCTTTTTAGTACTTGTTTGTTAACTTCTGCAAACAGGCTGTTACAGCAGTCTAATCTAGACAAGATAAGTGCTACTACCACTGTTGTCCTTGCAGATTAGGGAATGAGATTGTAAACATTTTAAGAGTTTTGATAAAATTGAAGCACATCCCAGCCACTGCGAGGGCTTGTGGCCGAAATGAGAGAGAGGAGTCTGATTTTTCCCCAAGATTCTTAACTACTCATACAGTATTGGGTGGAGCAGGCATGTCTTCTGGTCACCATTGGATCAGATTGAAGGGATTACCCTTGCCTATTAACATTATCTCTGTCCTATCTGTATTGCATGTAAGATGGTTGAGTCTCATCCAATGAAGGACCTCTCTTAGACATTGCTTGAAGTTAAGCTCTGCTTAATTACAATCTTTGTTTAGGACCAGATCAGTTGCGTGTCATCTGCATAGGATGTTGTTTCAATGTTGATTGAGGATATTAATGAGATTAGTGGGGCCCTGAAGATGTTATAGGGGAATTCCCTGGGCAAACATTTTTAGGTTAGTAATGGATTTTACAATTGTGAAAATAATTTTCTGATCATGTTAAGCATCTACTTTTTTTTAGGAATACTACTTTTTTGCTAGCTTGATTTGTAGATGATATGTTTTCCAACTGATTTTGATGAGCCAGATCGCAGAGGCCAGCTCCAGCTCGAAAGAGATCTACAAAATAGTAAAAAGCCTTACCACCCTCCCCACTCCTCCTCTTATAAATGAGAATCCTCAGCTCCGTTGTGAAGATCTGGACAACTTCTTTTCCCAGAAAATAAATCTCATCTACTCCTCCTTTCCATCCTCAGAACAGACTACTTTGACCAAAGCGTCTTTATGGCCCCCTCAAGAAAATACATCTAACCGCCCTGCGGTGTTGACGGATTTCCCCCAGTTAGAGGCGGATCACCTTACCTCCCTCATGCTGCAAGTAAAGTCAGGCTCCCCTAGAGACCCAGCACCCCCACATGTTCTAGTCTCTGCTATACAGACCATCCTTCCCACACTGCTCGGAGTACTCAACACCTCGATCTCTACCAGCACAGTCCCAGTAGCGTGGAAACAGGCTATGGTGAGGGCTCTTGTCAAAAAAACCTAACCTGGACACCAAGAATCTCAACAACTTCCGCCCAATCTCCTTGTTGCCCTGGGCAGCCAAAATCTTGGAGAAATATATAAACAGCTTACTAACAACTTTTCTCGAGCAAAACCAACTGCTCGATCCCTCCCAGACTGGCTTCCGCCCCAAGCATGGGACCGAGACGGCACTGCTGGCAGTTACAGAGGAGTCCAGGAGAATCTTGGATCGGGGAGGATCGGTGGCAGTCATCCTCCTTGATCTGAGCGCGGCATTCGATACCGTTAACCACGGTATCCTTTTGCAGCGTCTCCTGGACACCGGAATATCTGACAGAGCTCTGGAGTGGTTCAGGTCCTACCTGAGTGACAGATCTTTCCAGGTGTATGAGGGCAATGTCACCTCCTCTAGCAAGCCTCTGGGATGCGGAGTCCCGCAGGGATCATCATTGAGCCCGACGTTATTTAACGTCTACATGAGGCCACTGGCTGAGATCGTCCGTTCGTATGGTATTAAGATCGTTACCTACGCGGACGATACCCAGCTGGTGGTCTCTCTGGCACAGGCAGGGAGATCTTCGGCGAGTGTAGATCTTGCTGGTTGCCTGGAGATGGTCAAGAGCTGGATGACAAAGTCTTGTCTCAAACTTAATGGAGACAAGACCGAGCTCATGCTCTTGGGTCACACTGCACCATCTTCCATAGACACTCTTTGGCCATCCAGTCTAGGTCCTGCCCCTGTTCCCAAAGACGCCATTAAGAGCCTCGGCGTCTGGCTCGATAGGTCCCTGTCATTCGATCAACAGGCAATAAAACTTTCTGCCATTTGCTTTGGCATCCTGAGAGTCATCAGGAAGATCTTACCTCTACTCCCCTTCGAAGCAAGAAAAACCGTGGTTCTGGGCCTGATCCAATCACGGCTAGACTATGGAAATGCATTATATCTCGGAGCTCCTGACTTCACATTACGCAAATTGCAACTGATACAGAACTGCGCAGTGCGAACGCTTTTACAAATCCCCCGCAGATCCTCAGTGAAGTCCGGACTAAGGAAACTGCACTGGCTTCCCGTAAGGGAAAGAGTAAACTTCAAATCACTTTGCATTGCACACCAGACCTTCTGGTCCTTAGGTCCGGCAATTAATCTCCCCCTCATCACACCCTATCTTCCCACCAGACAGCTGCGCTCTACCTCTGCAAATCTAGCAATTGTGCCGCAAATAAAGAAATCAAGATCTGGAGGCCGCTCCTGCTCTCACAATATAGCCAAGCTGTGGAATGCCCTTCCCCAGCATCTAAGATCTAACCCCGACATCCTCTCCTTCCGTAAACAGCTGAAAACGCTCTTGTTCACCACGTAAACAGTGGAGCTTGACACTTCCTTTTCCTGATTTTAGCTTTCAGTTGGTATTCTTAGCCCTTGGACGCCTCAGGGCAGCTATGTGCGCTCTAGAAATCTAAATTCATTCATTCATTCATTCATGAGGTTTAATTCTTCTACCTTGTAGGCTGTGATCCACCTCAATTCCAGTTGCTTGCACTGGAGGTGGAGCTCTGCTAATGTAGGCATGTACCAAGGAGCTAAGGTTTTAGATATATGTTTGTTTGTAGTTTGCCCTATATGACCTAGATCATTGCTGATCGATGTAATCCATTTGTCAATAAGCTGGGCATCATCTAGAGTATTTCCTGATAGGGTAGGTATAGATACCCGTGCTATATGAGGCAACTTCGGATTCGCTGTTGTCTTGGCCCATTTGCGACTTGGAAATGAAATCGTTTTTTGATTCAGAGAGTAAGTCATACATGGGAGATTAATATTAAACTTAATGAACATATGATCTGATCAAACTTGAGGAACTGGAGTACTAACTGTTAATGAGGTAAAGTTGGAACAAACCCCCTCAAGAGTGTGTCCAGCCTGCTGTGTGAGGGCTGAGGTCAACTGGTGGATTCCAAGAGTTTGTAATGTTTCAAGAAAGATATCTACTGTTTTTTTCCGGCATTCTAGGTGGAGATTCAAATCTCCTAGGAGAGGTGGCCTAATGCATCTTTTAAACTTTCTTGAAATTCAAGGCTGGAGCCAGGGGACCAATAAATCAAGGCTCCTGCAAAGGGGAGTAGCCATTGAGTTCAAAATAAAAACCCATGCTTTCTGTCCATTTTAGGGAAGGAGGGTAACATTTTGTACATTGCAAAGAGTCGCAATAGATAACAGCCAGCAAGATGGTATAATTAGGAGGAAGGGCTAATACAATGTCAGGATTACACCAAGCTGTGAATCGATAATCATCTCTTGATGCCTCTGGCATGTTTACAGAGAGAGAGGGCATTGATAAGCCCGCTTTAACTATTTATCAGATGGTGTGTTACAGGATGTATTTGATCTAATATCAGAGAACTTAAGTTTGGTTCTGCGGTTGGGATACATTAGGGGACCTTTGATTTTACAAGGTGCCAGCCCACTATCACATTTCCCAACAACGTTCAAAACTTTTAAGATGTCTTATGACATAGAAATACCTAAGAAGGATGGAGCAGCAAGAGTGGTGCTGACTGCATTTCGGATGTGTATGGGCACAGACTGGCGGAGACGGGATTGTCTTTGGCGCGCCCACTGTGCGTCCACGGTGGTAGGCCCATTATGTACTGGTGCCTGCTGAACACTAGAGTGCTGCAGCACCAAGATAGCGGTTCCAAACGGATGTTCCTCCTCCCGGAAGGGGAGGTGGAGCAAAGTGCAATGCACAAATGAACCCGGAATACAAAACACATACACAGAGTATCTTTAGCACGAAAACTCCAAGTGTTAGGCGAGCAGCAATGAAATTCATGGGACTTCCAAATAAACAGTGAATTTCTCTTCCCCTCAAAACCATGTTAAAGTAAGTAAATATTTTAAAATTGAAAATAATACAGATAGTGCTTTAGAGAGCATACGCAATATGGCATGCAGCCTAACCTTGCTTTATCCTGTATGGCTCTCCAAATATTCTTGATATGACTACACGTCATATGTACAAAATCAGCCCCAGCGGCATGGCAGTTAGGGCAACTAGAGGATCTCCTGGGGTCAAGTTGTGCCAGAGTGCTAGGCGTAACATAGGCTCTCTTTAAGAATTTGTAATATATGAGATTGTGGTGGTGATTAGCTGAGATAAGGTGTGCTCGGGTGCAGCAAGAAAACCAAATCTTATCGGTCAGGGGCATCCCAGGTGTGTTTCCTAAGTGTCTCTAAGTTATCCATCGGGCTGAGGCAGAAGAGCCATACAAGTAGGGTAGAGTTTGGAGACCAACCTCTCCCCCATTGCCGTCTGTAATCACTACTGTCAAGGGGAGAAACTCCACTGGTGCATAAGGATATGTGGGGATCAGAGCCCGCAGGGCACTGTGGATGCATCATAGAACAATATTGTCCATATAGGTGGCATTAGCAAAGCCAATAACAGCTGCCTGTGAAAGAACGTGACCATCTGAAAGAGGTCACCAAAATTGTGGATGGTGCGTTGTGTCAAGGTGTGATGGACCAGCTTTCCTTGCGATGTGGGGAGCCATCAAAGGCAGTGACGGGGAATAAAGAAGTCCTCCCCCAAGTACGTTTCCTCCAAGCCCAGCTGGTGGTGGATAGAGTTTGGTTATCAGTGGGACCCATGAGGAACCCTGTGGGGAGTATTGAGAAGAGGGGCATCAGAGGGGTCTGGTATATTTCAGGTTTGGAATAGGGGAGGCATGCATCTGCATGGTACCAATAGTTGGTGAATTGACACTGCACGGCTTGTTAATATAAGTGGAACTGCGGGAAGCCAAACCCACCAAGGGTGTTCAAGGATGTGCCAGTCAAACCAAGGATGCCAGCCAGCCCAGAGTCTCAATAGTAAACTCCTCAGTGTAGGACAGAAGGATTTATTAAGTAGAATGGGTATGTTCAAAAAAAGATATTTAAAAAACAATGGGAAAAGACCACCATTTTTATGACAGTGGTGCAAACCGCCATTGAAAGGGGAAGATGGAGCTACCATTCCACCCGAGTGGTCAATTTATCTATGGCCGGGCTATAGTTCAATATACGATACTCCTTGTCGCACTACAGGATAATTAATGAATGACCAGGACTTGATCCCCACATTCCACTTCTTACTTCTCACTGAGATTTTGTTTTCAAACCTCATTTTTTACTTTTGTTAACTGGACCTGATCTTGACACCCACTTTCTCCCTAGCCAATGCAGCAGAATCTTTAACAGGCAACCACAATAAGTTAAGTTTGGAAGTAGCCAAATTGCACCTCAGCGACTCAAACAGAGATCTCTGGGTTATACAATTGGGAGTAGAGCAATGTGCCCACAACATATCCCTGAGCACCCGCCTGAGAGACTCTCTAGTCTCTACAGTCCTCTGTACATAGGCCATCACCATCATGTTCATTCGTTCTGCCAAACTACTGGCATGTGGTGCATAAAGAGCTGTCTTCTGGTCTACTATTCAAAACGGACACAAAAATTCCTTCATTTCATGTGAGTTAAACCACACCTCATTTTCTGTCACCAGATACTTAGGGACACATTAATTTGCAAATTCATCCTTGAGCAATTCCAAGACAGCATATAGGAAGAAAGCCTGGGAGAACAGAAGAACGCTTATTGAAGAGAAATGGATCAAAGTGTTCTCTTTGATGGAAGAAAAAAAGCACTCCAAACTATGGACATACATAAAACAGTTGCACACCCAAAGCCCAACAAAAGAGAATGGCGTAGCAAGAAATGACTGGGAAACGTACGTGAAAGGATTGTACACAAAATAATCTACAGAAGACGGACCCACTATTAAGAATGCCTCAGATGTAGGCCAAGACACAGAATTCCTCATTAAGAGTGCACAGGAAGCAGGCCATAAGACAACTCAAGGCGCTTTTTTTTTTTACAGAAGGCGAGATAACGAAGACCATTAGGGCAATGAGAAAGGATGGCACTCCATGGCCCAATGGCATTCCTACCCTGGTTTTCAAACTAGCTCAGGCACTCTCAGTCCCAATCCTGACCCCACTTTTTAAATATGGGTTCAGGACAGTAATAATATGGAAAGGATCAATCTTATTACCCATCCATAAGAAAGCGACCGATGAATCCCGGTAAACTACAGGCTCGTCGCTCTGCTTGATCTAGAAGCTAAGGCCTACACCTGAATACTACTGGGAGATTGGAAGAATGGGCAAATAAAAATGGAATCCTCCCACTCCACCAGTCAGGATTCAGGGCAAACAGCTCAACAATGGACAACATCATTGCACTGGCCTATCTCTCCAAACATGCGGTTAAAGAAAGGCACCCACCTCCATTTTGCTGCTTCATAGATTATAGCACTGCCTTTGACAGGGTTGAATGGGGCAGGCTTTAGGGAAAACTGACAGCCTGGCCGATCACCTTCAAAAGCTTTAGAAGGCGATTATAGCTCTTTATGAGGGTACATGGGTTCAGGAAAAAAAAAGTCCCAAAGCAGCAGTTACATCAAGAATCGAAATTAACAATTGGTTTGGCCCCCCTATTATTCAATCTTTACACCACAGACATGGGGGGACGCCCTGAAAGAAGCCTGCTTACTGACCCTGAGACTTGGCAAGTTGAGGCTCCCAACCCTTCAGTACGCCGACAACACAGTAGTAATGGAACACACTAGGATGGGTTTTTAGAGAGCCCTAAACAAACTTCATAAGTACAATAAGAAAAACTGTCTGTTAGTCAATCATTGGCTGTAGCTTTCAACTTGGTCTTCGCAGTAATCTCAAAAATATTGTTTTCTTTATCTTGCTATGTCTCTCCATCAAAAAATGTGTGTACCCTGCTTTGCGCAGCACTGTCTAGTGTCACTGTGTGGCTCCTTATTTTATTATCCCATCCAGATGCATTTTCAACACCCTCCACAATGGCAATCAATGGATTTCTTACCAAAGGTTTCCCCTGCACTCTACTACTGTTAGTGCACCCCATTAAATGGTCCTTTATAAGGGAATCCATAATTACTTCGAACTCACAGCTGTGTGACAATACTTTTACAGAGGCCATGTAATTGCTCACTTTCTCATTTGGATCCCGTGCCCTGGTAAATAATCTGTGCCTTTCCAACATCAATCAATCAATCAATCAATGACATTTATAGAGCGCGCTACATACCCGTAGGGTCTCAAGGTGCTGGGGGTGGGGGGGGGGGGGGGTGCCGCTACTGCTCGAACAGCCAGGTCTTCAGCTTCTTCCTGAAGGAGAGGTGGTCTTGGGTCAGGCGCAGGTTGGTCGGGAGGGAGTTCCAGGTCTTGGCGGCAAGGTAGGAGAAGGACCTTCCTCCTGTAGTCGCTCTTCGGATGCGGGGGACGGCGGCGAGGGCGTGGTTGGCTGATCGGAGGTGGCGTTTGGGAGCGTAGAAGTTGACTCGGCTGTTGAGGTAGTTCGGGCCTTGGTCGTGTAGGGCTTTGTGTGCGTGGGTGAGGAGGCGGAAGGTGATTCTTTTGTTGACGGGGAGCCAGTGAAGGTCTCTCAGATGTCCGGAGATGTGGCTGGTTCGTGGGATGTCGAGGATGAGTCTGGCTGAGGCGTTCTGGATCCGCTGGAGTCTCTTCTGGAGCTTGGCGGTGGTACCGGCGTAGAGGGCGTTGCCGTAGTCCAGTCGGCTGGTGACGAGGGCCTGGGTGACGGTCTTCCTGGTCTCGGTGGGGATCCACCAGAAGATCTTCCGTAGCATGCGCAGGATGTTGAAGCACGCCGAGGAGACGTTGTTGACTTGCCTGGTCATGGAGAGGGAGGAGTCCAGGATGAAGCCCAGGTTGCGTGCATGGTCTGTCGGTTTGGGTGCGGTGCCCAGGGCGGGAGGCCACCAGGAGTCGTCCCAGGCGGAGGGTGAGGAGCCCAGGATGAGGACCTCCGTCTTGTCCGAGTTCAGTTTCAGGCGGCTGGTCGTCATCCACTCGGCTACCTCTTTCATCCCTTCGTGCAGGTTGGCTCTGGCGGCGGCGGGGTCGTTGGTCAGGGAGAGTATCAGCTGGGTGTCGTCGGCGTAGGAGATTTATGCGAGGCCCAAAGTACCGTTCAAGCATCTTTAGTGATATCTCAAATACATCCATGGGCGTAGGAAGTGTGGGGGACGCGGGGGACGTATCCCCCCCAGATTTTCTAGTGGGGGGGACACGGGGACAAGGGTGGGGGGATGAGGGGACGAAATAACTTGTCCTCTCTCTCCTATTAGTTGCTGGGCCATTGACACGTAAAAATCACTAGTGCTTTGACGTGCCAATGGCCCTGTACTTAACCTGTGTGACGTTACCTTTTGTGTGCTGCAAAGCTCCAGGAATCAATTAACACCTCGTTCTCGCTACCCCGGCTGCCAGCAGTCTGCACTTCAGGACAAAGGGAGAGAAGTCGTTTGTTTATTGCTGTCTGCATCCTGCCCTTCCCCAGCACCGACCTGACCTTATTCACGCTACCTGCACAATTCAGTCACTCAAAGGCTACTGTTCTGCTTAAATGTTTATTTTAAGCAGTTGAAACTCACCTGACCCTGGAACATTAAAACAAATTAGCATTAGTCGTAGTATAAGCACGCATCTGGGTTACGTTGTGACAGGATATTACCACTAATCAAATGGGGCATTACAAAGTATGCAGGCACCAAGAAGGTAAGTTTTGAGAAGAAGCCTTTTGCTTATTACTATGATTAATATGAAAATGGAAGAAACGGAGTGCAAAGGAATAATGTTAAATTATTTATTTGTATGCACATCTATGGGATTGGTTGTTGAGTTGGAAAAATAGTTCACTTTAAGTATCCTGATAGCAAGCAATGTGATTTTGTCCAACGGAAAAAAAGCAGAAAGTCGAAGTCCTCTCTTGTTTGAAAGTCGTCTTTTAATTAACATTAATAAAATAGCAATTCCACAAATGTAATAATTCATAGCAATAATTTCATGACTTCAAGGGTCCGACTGAAATATAAGGATACACATCTATTTTTTGTACATACCTGCTGAGTTAAAGCATATCAGAGTGCATTGATGTGGCAAAATCAACTTTCCATATTGGTATTTCAAACTTCCTCAATAAAACTAGTCCCATTAACGACCTTCCAGAGCCCACAATAAGCTACGCACCACATCTATATGAACAGGCCAAGCCAGCATTCACTTAGTGCAAGTATTTCCAGGTGCTACCCCAGTCGTCACTGCCATGATTACATAAAACTCTCCTAGCATACATTACCTATACATGTGAGGCATCACAACATACCCAGATAGTTTTAATATCAATTTGCCAGGAACTAAAAACATGATTAAAATGTGAAAAATGTAAATTCCACATTCATAATTGTAGACAATCGAGGGATTCCAGCCTTTTGAGTAGTTGATGCGCCGGAACACCCCCCTCCTGAGCCAGAACGCCTCCTTCTGACGCAGGGCTTTACAACGTGATGCATCTCGCAGATGCATCACGTTGTAAATATCCCACACCATGGCACATCTTTTCCGCCGCCGCTGCGTCACAAAAGTGACGCAACAGCGGCGTAAAAGAGGCGCAAGGTGCTTGTAAATCTGCCCCTGAGTGTTTATATCACCTTTTTATAATATGTGGTATTTACCCTGATATTTGTTGCATGCTTTAGTGAAGGGACTGCAATAAAATATTGGGAATGTTCGCATGCATTATTGGAGGGACTGCAATATAAAGTTGGATTTTATACCTGGATAAACTTTTATACTTTTTAATATGTGGCATCTCCACTAGACTTTTTTTCATAGATAATAATAACAGCCTTTTTTGGCTGTATATGAATTCTAAAAGTAGGTTTTATAACTAAAACTAGGATTCATATTTAGTCGCTATATGTGCTTAAAACACCTAAAAGTAACAATATAGGTTTCAAAATTGGGCTTTTTACTCAATAGCAGGCCTTTTAGTGATTCCATATAGCAGTTATATGTGTGCTTATAATACCAATAAGTAACACCTAAAACCAGTCCAAAATGTTTAACACAGTTTTGGAAATATGAGCTCATTTGATTGGTCTATTTTTCGTTCGGCGCCCATAAGGAGTAAGGAAGTTCTCGATAGGCTGTCTGCAGGCCTTGCAAGGTAAACGCAGGTGTATTTAATTTGCCGGTGCAAGCCGAGACGCCACACAGAGGTGCGGTAGCAGCATATTTCTTTGAGGAAAGGGAGGTAGGAGGCTAAGTTGGAGCGGGTGACTCTGTTTAAGGGTAATGAGACATAGATAACGAGTACGCTCGAGTACCATACAAGCGTTTAGCCAGGAGGTGCCCAGTATTACGGCAAGAAGCTTGTTGGTTCTGGCAAATACGAGGCAGTTTGCATAACTGTACGCAAACATTGGTAAAAATTACTTTTGGAGCTAGTTAGTCTCAGTATTTTTATTTGGGGGTTAATGACATATGCAGGTAAATGAGTTGTTCAGTACCACGACGGGAAGCCTGTTGGTTCTAGAAAGTATGATGCATCTTGCACAATTATACGAAAATACTCGCAACAATTGCTGTTGGAGTGAGTATGCCCAGCAACCTCTACTCTCAGACAGGCCACCTAACTCCAGGGGTCATTTATCACCTCTTCAAAGACCCAGTCCAATCACCTCTGACAAATCAAGGCAGGGCACTAGAGGGCTGAATTGTGGCTTGCAGACAAG